>NC_064837.1:18320000-18945000 GCF_024166365.1 Elephas maximus indicus
ACCTGATCTACTGGTGGTGATAATTTGCATATCTGTACTGCCACCTCATGCCATGGATTAGCAGTGCCATCTTTACTGCTAGAAGCAGAGTTATCAACATCTGTAAGACTAACCAGACTTGAGAACCAATTTAGAAAACTCATCCTTACAAGTTTGTTTCTCTAGAACCACTCTCGGCACCAAAAGTCTTAGGCTGGGTTCTCTAGAGAAGCAAAACCAGTAAAGTATATAAATATATAGAAAGAGTAATCTGTATCAAGGACACGGCTCAGGCAATTGTAGAGGCTGGAATTTCTCAAGTCCATGGATCAGGATAGGGGCTTCTCCTGATTCACTTAGCCGAAGGGATTGGCAAAACCAAGATTAGGCAGGTCAGAGAACAGGGCTGTTGCTCACAGGCTGTGAAAATCTGTGAACCACAAGATCAGCAGGTAAGCTGCTAGCTCAAGTCCCAAGAACTGGAGATTGGATCAGCAGGATCCAGAGCAGGAGAAGCCAGAATGTTCCCTTATATTTGGATGCAGGCCACACACCCAAGGAAACTCCCTTTCAAATGATTGGCAGCTCACAGCAGTTTCCATTCTGTGGGTGATCACATACAAATACTGAGAATCATGGCTGAGACAAGTTGATACACAATCTTAACTGTCACAGATATGGAAATACCAAGAGTCACCCAAGAGAATCTCCTGGGTTCCAAACCCAGTCCTCCTTACCCCGACTGTGTTCCTACAACACAATTTCCTTTGGTAATTGGAATCATTCCCTCTAACCAGTAGATATTGCTTTTTTCTGAATGACCTACAGAGACATGCAACAATTTGGTTGAATCTTAGCAGCATTACATTAAATTGAAAAAATAAAAGTAAATCCCAAAAGATTGTTATTGGTACTCTTTTAATAAGGTTATAAACAATTTTTTTAGTATGTTTTCAAGGAATCTATATGCAATAAAAGCACAAAAAAACAAAGCAAGGGTAAGATGAGCACAGGGTACAGGATGAGGGAAAACTCAAGAGGGGAGAGTCATGGGAGTGAAATTGAGAGTGCCACTCAGTTAGATGTGGTTACAGATAAAATCTTAATTTCCAGGTTAGGTGGTGGGTCCATGGATGTTTATGATATTATTCTAGAGAGATAGACAGACAGATGCTCTACATAAAGCAATGATGAGAGCTTGTCTGAAATCAAGGATTGGATAGAGAGGTGGGCAAGGGAGAGCTGGGAAACCAGTAGTTCAATTAGGCAGCTCTTAGAGCTATCTAGTGAGATACAGAAAAAGGATTTACATGTAAAATAATGTGGAAGCAGAAATAATCGAAAGTAGTCATTTTTATGATAGTAGTAAATAAGCAGATGAAACTGTCTTCAAGATTTGGAGGTTGAGCCACTAAAAGAGAAAAAACCAAAACCATCCCAAACCCAGTGCCATCAAGTCGATTCCGACTCAGAGCAACCCTATAGGACAGAGTAGAACTGCCCCACAGAGTTTCCAAGGAGCACCTGGCGGATTCGAACTGCCGACCCTTTGGTTAGCAGCCGTATCACTTAACCACTGTGCCACCAGGGTTTCCAACTAAAAGAGAAAGGATGCCTTTAATGAAAATAGTGAACATGATGGTAACTTTTAAAAAACTAAGTTCTGTTTTCAGTGTATTTGCAAGGGTTCCTGTGGGATGCTCTCATGGAAGTACTCAAATAGGATGAAAATATGAAACCTTGGAGCAGAATGAACAGAGCATAGATCAGAGTAAAGTTAATAAATATGGAAATCAATGAAATTATCTAAGAGTGTAGACTGAGAATCTTGTAGAATGAATGTAGAATGAATGAACGAATCTTGTAGAAGAATGAGTGGGAATGGTGGCCAGAGATTACATTGATAAACTAAATAAAGCTGTAGTCACAGTCCACAGAAAATATTTAAAAATTTTGTGAGGGCTAAATTCATCACTTTCTTCATAATTCTTTTCCATATCATCCCACAATTCCTTGCTCCTCATGGATACCCAGTACACAAACCATGGAAGTATAAGAGAGTTTGAGAAGGACACTGAGAACAAAATGTGATTACTAGGAAGAAAATATTCATGATGGAAAGTCATCTTATGAATGCCTGGGAAGACCATGTCCTGCAACCCGGAGCATGATTCAAATACAGGTCAGGTAACAACAGAACCAAAAGGGTGGTGTGACCTGAAACATAGCTGGAGGAAAAATACAATTTAATAGGCATTTTTCAACATCTGCCATGTGCATAGTCTGATAGATTTGGGTGAGTTATACAACAATTAAATGACTAGTATAAAAATAATAGGAGGTAGTAAAATAATATTTACAAAACATATGTGCCAGGCTCTACTTTAAGAACTTTTCAGGTATAACCAGGATAGAAGTATAATAAATTTATGAAAATGTTATTTATTATTATTATTACAAAAATGCATTTAGATAGTTAGGTTAAATAACTGTCCAAGGTCATACAGCCAGTAAGTGGCAGAACCAAGATTCAAAGCAGCCAGAACTCACATTTTCCACCATGGTCCTTTACAAACAGGCAGCAACCTCTCTGGCACAGGATATAGTAAATCATAGGACAATGGTCATCAATCAAGGTTGTTACAAAAGCTATATGTACATGAATCTAAAAACTTAGGATTCCTACTACCAGCATGCTGGCCAATGGAAAGTATAACTACCATCCTAGCACTACTTGTGTGAACCCCTGAGCAAAGACGAACTATAATTCTTCTTCTTTGCCATACTGAACACCAGAAAGGATTTAGTTTGGCCCAGAAGAAAAGACCAAGAGCTCAGTTGTACCATAGACCTTGTAGTCCAAAGTGATGCCTCCAGGATTGTGCTGAAACTCAGAGGAAAGGGATCCAAATTCCAAAAAAGATCCTAGAATACCTCACCCCAGAGCTTGGACCCTGAACACAGACCCCCTTGAAAACTTTCTTCCTGATTCTTCCTCCTGGAAAAGAACTCAGAACAATTACTTTTGGGAGCTACTGTATCCCCTCAGGGCACAGTTGGAGGAGTGTGTAAATGAGTCTCAACAGTTACTCAGACTTTGACCTTAATGAAGACCTGGGGCAGATGTGTTTCAAGAGCCTTTATAACCTAGTGAATAATTCCAAATTGTCTCAGTGCTATGACCCGTGCTGCTTCTTGAGGAAGAAACTAGATGACTCATCTTCAGGGTCCATTCAGGACAGCTCCAGCCCCACAGGCCCTGTCCACCACTTCTGCTCCAAGGTTGGGAAACACAAAGCTCCTATTTCCATATCAGCCTGGCCCTGTCTTCTCCACCTCAGGAACAGAGGACCAGGGACCCCCTCTCCAGACTGCCTACTAACCTTTTCTCCATCATGCTCCCAAAAAGCATTGTTGAAAGGAGCTAGATGACCTGGCTGGAAATTTCCCGTTTATGGAAGGGTTGTGAAGGCGCTCTTTGGGGAAGCATCAAGCTCAGCAAGAATCCTCAGGTAGGACTGTAGACATTGCAGAAGAGTCTTTACGACATCAAGGGATAGCTAGCTTTTAGCTGAGCACTTATGTGCCAGCAACTGCCTTCCATGCAGTATCTCTGTTGACCCTCACAAACCCCCAAGACGTGAGTAGAATTGTTACGTGTTTTATCAGATGAAGTAGAAAAAAATGGTGAAATGAATTGCATAAAGTAACAGAGAGAAGGAATGGCAAAGTTAGGGCTAGAATCCTGGCTTGACTCCAGAACCCAAGTTCTCAAAGAGGGAAGACATGGGGATAAGCACAAGGCAGAGAGAAAGCACACGTGCCGTCCCCTTCTTTTCTCCCCTCTCAGAGCATTCTGCTTTCCCTCCTCCATGTACAATCCAGCATCAGCAACCACAATAATGGACCAAAGGGTACAGAAAACAGGGCCTTCGATTCTATATGGTAATTCTTCTCTGGCTCTTGGCTGTGAAAATGAGATCAGGAAGGAGTAGTTCTGATTTGGTTTTCTCAGACCTAAGCTGTATCTCCTGAAGTAACACTGTGAGTGTGTGTGTGTAGACACACATTTTTAGAATCAAATTGAAGTTGTCCTTGTACCATATTGTCACTCCAAAATGTTGCCCTATTGATCAGTAATTTAGTTTTTATGTCCAAATTCCTGTATTGACATTAAACAAAAGATTTCATATCTGTATTACCTGAAAAGGCCAATGCAACTCATACCCACTGTATTAATTCTTAGTACCTAAACAATAAAGCACAAAGTTCTTGCTTTATCTCAAAACCCTCCACAATGTAACCCAACACTTCTCTTCCAGGCTGATTTCTTTCTACTCCCCTGCCTGTGCCCTCTGCTCCTGATAAAAATAGACAGTACATTCTTGCCTGAATTTATACTCCATTGTCTGAACCCTGACCTTTTGTTTTTCTCCATGATAAGGAAAGTGGACTTCATCTGATAGGTGATGGGTAGACAGAGGGTGATTTTAAACAGAGATATATCCACATTCGAATTTCATAGACATAATTTTGGGTCCAGTAAGCAGATAGATGTCTCTGTAAGGAAGCCTGGTTGAAAAAGGACAGAGATAAGAAATGGGTGGTAGCTAGAAAGGGTTACAAGATTCAGGAAGATTCATTTAACAACTAACCAGTTGCCTTCAAGTCTATTCCAACTCACAAAAACCCTAGGTGTTGCAGAGTAGACCTGTGCTCCAAAGGGTTTTCTGGGCTATGACCTTTTGGAAACAGATTGCCTGGACTTTCTTCCAAGTAGTCTCTGGTGGGTTCAAACCATCAACCTTTCGATTAGTAGCCAAGTGCTTAACCATTTGCATCTCCCAGAAGCTCCTCATTTAATGACTGAAGAGGCTATAATATGTTTACTGTTTAATGGGAAAGAGCCGGTGCCCAAGTAGCTAAAAGAATTGATGGAGCAGTATTGCTGAAGAAACAGAAGGGAATAAGAACAAGAACATATATATACGGGTATGAACTTCCATTTTGAGAATCAGGGCCGGGGAGCGGGGGGAAAGAAAAGGATGGAATTATGTGTATGGAAATTATGTGTAGGGGAGAATATTGAGGAATTATCCCTTATGGGTTTAGTTTTCTCAGTGAAGAGGGAAGCGACACCCAGGCATCTTTGAGATTTTTGATGTAGAGTGTTGCAGTGAGTTTTGAGGAGAGTGGCAAAGGTTTCACATGGACTACTGAAAAGAATGGGGAGAGGGAGGATTGCTGAAGAGTGCCGAGGGTCCAAATGGAATTGAGCATCATGAACTCTAGCTCTGAGTTTGTGTGATTTCTCCACTATGCTTCCGCTACCCAGGAATAAAAATAAAATGAAATAAAAGCCTGTTGCCGTTGAGTCGATTCCAACTCATAGCGACTCTATTGGACAAAGTAGAACTGCCACATTGGGTTTCCAAGGAGCGGCTGGTGAATTGGAACTGACAACATTTTGGTTAGCAGCTGAACGGTTTAACAACTGTGCCACCAGGGCTCCTACCCAGGAAAAGAGAAGTGAAAATGCAGATTGTCTTAAGGTTGACATTTTATTGAGGGGCAAGTGACCATGGGCTGCAGGCAGGAAGGGATGAAAGTGCCACAACTGGGCTGACTACCTGGCATGCAGTAAAGAGGGTAAGTGACTGCAGATCACCATCGGATCAAAGAAGCGGTATGCACAAAATAATGAGCTGGGAGGACCAGCACCTGACAATAACGGTAGCAAAAGATTGTTGAAATCTATCCCTACTTGCATCCACTATTTGCTTCCTCTAACCTGAATCTTTCTCCTTTAACATCCTTCTCTCTTAGCATGATAGAATGGCCCTTGGATCCCTCTTCCCAGTGTAACTAAACTGCTTATCCTCAGCCTCTTTGAAAGCAATACTCTATCTCCTACCTTCAGTGAAATATGAACTTGAGCCACCCAGCTCCATGGCCAAACTCTGAACCCATTTATCACCCAACCCTATGAAATCTTTCTCTTAAATTAAGTTTGATGTTGTTAAAACATCCAGAGACATAACACAACAAAAATTCATCATCTAGATTTAACAAATGTTAATGGTCATATTTGCGACAAGTCTTTTAAAAATAAATAGTACAGACACAGTTTCTTCTCTAAAATCTCATTTCCCCTTCTCACCCTAGGGATAACCACTATTCTGGAGTTGGTAGTACACTCCCACTTAGGATTTATACTTTTGCTACATTTCTGTGTATTATTTTATGTATTAACTTTTACAAAAATGGTGTGATATGGTATAGATTGTCCAAAAACTTGCTTTTTCCTATTATGTGCTTTTTAGTTATCCATATGAATTCATTTTAACTATTTTAAGAAAACACTACAATTTACTTATCCACTCCTCAATTGGTGGACCATTTCTAATCTTCTATATAATGGTGCACATCCTCGTGGATGTCTTCTTGAGCACATATGCTAGACTTTCTCTAAAGTATAATTTCTAAGCAAAATTGGTGGGTCACATGTGTATTAATGTCAGCTCTACTAGAGATTGCCTAGTTGTCTTCCAAAGTGGTTACACTAATTTAGAGTTCCGCTAGTGGAGCATATGAGCTCCCGTTTTTCCATTTGCTCCCTAACACTTGAAATTGTCAGTTTTTCCACTTATTCCAAGATGAAGAATATTAAGTTGAATTTTGAATCATTGTGCATTTCTCTGATCACTAATAAGGATGAGCATCTTTTCATTTGTTTATTGGCCATATGATATCCTCTTTCCTGACTTGCCTATTCAAGTCTCTTGCTCATTATTTCTAGTGGGATTTGGCCTTTTTTTTTATTATTAGTGTGTATGACTCTTATGTATTCTGAAGACTAATCCTTTATTGATTAACATGATACATCTTTCCAGTCCAAGATTTTTCTTTTCCTTTTTTCTAATATGTCTTTTCCATACAAGTGTTTTCATTTCAATATTGACAAATTTTATAATATTTTTATTTATCTTTTATGCACTTTGTACCTGGTTAAAGAAACCAGTTCCTACACTGATACCATAAACGTATTATCTTTTATAAAATTTGTTCTAAAATGTTTGATGTTTTGCTTTTTACAATTAATTCTTTAGGAATTATTGTTCAGTGTTTTGTTTTTTTTTCAATATATATAGGTATCCAATTGCCCCAGCCTGCTTGACTAAATACTCCATCCTTTCCTCAAGTATTTCTAAACCAACTCATGTCATATTTTAATTTCTAATATGTGTCTGGGCTATTTCTAGGCCCTCAAATCTGTTGTTATGGTCTATTTGTCAGTCCCTACATCAGTGCTAGGAGCCCTGTGGCAAAGTGGTTAAGCACTGGACAGCTAACCTAAACGTGGGTGGTTTGAACCCACCATGGGAGAAAGATGTGGCAGTTGGCTTCCATAAAGATTTACATCCATATGGGACAGTTTGACTGTGTCTTATAGGGTCACTATGAGTCAGAATTAACTTGACAGTGATGGGTTTGGGGTTCTTTTATTTATACAAGTACTATTTCACTTTGATAACTGATAGGACAATTCCTCTCTCCTTAATCCTTTTCCTCAAATTCACTTAGCTCTTCTAGGCTGTCTGTTCTTCTACGGGAATTTTAGGATCAGTTTGTTAAATTCCATGTTTAAAAAAAACTGCTGTACTTTGACTGTGAGTACATCAAATTATAGATTAATTAGAGAATAATTGACATTTTACCACTTGAACCTTTCCATCCATTAACGTTGCTAATCTCCCATTTATTTAGGTATTCATTTTTGTCTTTCAGTAAAGTTCTATAATTTTTTTCATACTGGTTATGGACGTCTTTTCTTAGAATTATGTGCAACCAAAACTCTTTGCTGTCGAGTCTATTTCAGTTTATAAGGAACCTATAGGACAAAGTAGAACTGCTCCCATAGGGTTTCCAAGGCTGTAATCGTTACGCAAGCAGAAATCCACATCTTTCTCCCACTGAGAGGCTGGTGGGTTTCAACAGGTGAGCTTTTAGTTAGCAGCCAAAGTCTTAATCACTTCGGCCACAAGGTTTCCTTAGAATTACGTCTAAGCTATTGCGGTAGAGTCGATTCCTACTTATAGTGACCCTATAGGACAGAGTAGAACAGTCCTATAGGGTTTCCAAGATGTGGTTGGTGGATTCAAATGGCAGATTTCTGGGTTAGCAAAGGCTTAACTGCTGTGCCACTAGGGCCCCTAGAATTATGTCTAGAGCCTTTAACATTGCTCTTGCTATTGTGAATAGAGGCCCCTGGGTGACACAAAGGATTTGCAGTCGACTAATAATACAAATGTTGGCAATTTGAACCCATCCAGCAGTGGCGTGAAAGATCAGCCTGAGAATCTGCTTCCAGTAAAGTGTACAGCCAAGAAAACCCTAAGTTACAATTCTACTCTGTAACACCTGAGGTCGCCGTGAGTTGGAATTGACTCCATGGCAATGGGTCTGGCATTTTGGTTTTATTGTGAATGGTGGAGGGTCTTTAAAAATTATATTTTCTAAATTATTGCTACTTCTTTTCTGAACTCTTGCTATACTTAAGTATAGGACAGTATGGAACAGTACTGATTTCTAAAAAACATTTATTTGCATCCAACAATCTTCCTGAACTCTCTTAGATTATCTAGAGATTCTTTTGGATTTTTTTTTTTTCCAGACAACCATATTTTCTGTGACTTCTATCCCCTTTGTTCTTTCCAATCCTTGTATGTCAGTATGTTCCCTAGTGCCCTTTTCACAAGCAGGGCAAAGCTTCAAGTGTTTCATGCACAGGGAGCAAGGGAAGCTCCCCTGATTCATGCGAATCTGTGACCACATTTCTTGTACTGAAGCGGTATTAACATGCCAGATTTCAGCCCTTAGGGCCTAATTCCTGAATGATAACACTAAGGAACCATTGTAGCATCAGCTATGGCTTACAGCTCTTGCTTTGACCTTTCTCTTTGTTTCTGATACCTAGGTATTCCCCTTTCTTTCTCTTAGATTTGGCTCTGTGGCTTTTTTTTTTTTTTTACTTCTTTTCTTTGGAGCCCACTTGGCACACTGGTTAACAGCGCAGCTGCTAAGCAAAAGGGTGGCAGTTCAAATCCACCAGCCACTCCTTGGAAACCCTATGGAGCAGTTCTATTCTGTCCTCTAAGGTCTTCTTGACAGCAAGAAGTTTTAAGTGTTTTAATACTAATGAGACCTATCAACATCAGTTTAGTCTGCCATGTTGCCAAGAGCTCCACCTCTGAAATCTTACACTGCCACACCGTAGAACCTAACCATAGTCTCTGAGCCCTCCAGCTCTACTCAAACCTTCCAAACCTGAGATAGTATAATTCTGCGTGAAGGTGGAGAAAGGCATTTCTGGAGAAGAAACCAAAATTCTTTAGAAGCAGAGGTGAGAAAGCACATCAGATTTTTGAGAAAGATAATTAGGTCTGCATCTCCTGTGCCTAGAATAGAGTTTTTTGTACTGTCACCGAGAATTGGAGATTGGATTACTTATAGGCTGAATTAATTATTGAGAAGAGGCCTATTTAGAAAAACTAGTGAATTACTTAGGGTAGTAGGTGGAGAAGAAGAAACAGGGTTCATTCCACCAAGTGACTTCACAATCCCATTAAGCCTCTATCCATTTGCATTCAGCTGGCAAAGGGGGAAAGAGAGTGTGGACAGGCCCAGAATTAAAACACACCAATAGATTGGCTAGAACTCAGTCACATGACTGCATCTCTCTACAAGGGAGGCTGGGAAATGTAGTCTTGCTGAGTGTCCAGGAAAAAGAGAATAACAATGATTTGGGTGAGTAGCTAATACTCTCTACCCTAATCCCTATGGTCTCAGAGTGGAGGATAGATCAAAGAGGAGGTAACATATATAATCAAGCAGTTAAGAGAGCAGTACAATATTTCAGGTAAAAAAAATGATGATGGCCTAAGCTAAAGCACTGTGACTATAATAGAAAAGTGGAGCTGTATAATAATTATTTTAAATGATGAATCAACAAGATGAGAAGTAGAGTGAAGAGGAGAGTAAGTGAATGTGCCTGTGAGCACCTCACAGGTGTGGAACCCATGGAATAAATCTGGACTAAACAATGAATGCAAATTTATTGGGGTCAACAATGAAAAATACTCCACAATAATCTCTTGGGAGCATATAAAAATGAAAAAGATGTAGTGTTCCTCCTCTGAAAAGCTTGAGATTCTACTTAGGTTGAATGTGCAGAGTAAGGGGTTTGGTCAGACATGTTGGGGGGATGACTGAACATGGAAATACAAGAAAGAGAGATCAAGTCTACAGAGAAAGCCTTCAGAGTCATTGGCAAAATGATAGTTGAAGCCACAGTGGAGTGGGATGAGACATCGAAAGAAGTAATGAAGAAAGGAAGAATACCAGGAAGAAAAGTGTTGCGATTACATATACTTAAGAGTTTGGAAAAGAGATAAAACCTATCAAATAGATGGCAAAAGTCAACTTTGAAAATTAGGCATGTGGGAGGGTGGAGAATTGACTGGGTTGGTTTTCCTCCTTGTGAGGAAATTATAATTCGCCGATACCAGTGTAGACATCTGTCACCTCCTGGGCTCTGACTCACTCTGAGTTTGGTCAGTGGATCAGTTCCTAACTGTCCAAGATAGTCCTTCTAATGACACATCCATTACACTGGAGTATGTTGTCTTAGATTCCAAAATGGTGTCCTTTCATTATCATGCATAATAAAATTAATGTGTAATTCTGACTTCTCCATTAAGTTGTAAGGACACTGAAGGCAGAGACTATGCCTCAATTTACCTTTTCTCCAACACAGTGCATTCTTAATAAGTACATGTTCAACAAATGGATTAATGAACTGTATTTTTCTCAGATTTGTGATTTTCCATGAGGCCTAACAGAGATTAGCAAATGGAGTGTCCAGGGGATACTGATAATCAGTCCCAGTGAAAAAAGCAACTTTTATCCTCAAAATATTGGCTATCTCAGGATTTAGTAAATTTAGGGAGAGAGGTAACTGAACTTTGTAGTCCAAGGTGGTGAATAAGGATGATCATTGCACACAGTAAATTCGTTAATAAGCTGGACTTTCCTACAGAAGGAGCCATGAGGGAAGAAAACCAGTCCTCTATCCTGGGTTTTATTCTCCTAGGAATTACTGATCAGCAGCAACACGAAGATATCTTCTTCATCCTCTTCCTGTTTATTTACCCCAGCACACTGATTGGAAATCTGCTCATCATCTTGGCCATTCATTCTGACATTCGCCTTCATAACCCCATGTACTTTTTCCTTGCCAATCTCTCCTTTGTTGACATCCTCTTCTCATCTGTAACTGTCCCTAAGATGCTAGCAAACCATCTCTTGGGCAGCAAAGCCATTTCCTTCGAAGGATGTCTAACACAGATGTATTTCATGATTGCCTTGGCTAACACAGATAGCTATATCTTGGCTGTGATGGCATATGATCGTGCCGTGGCCATCAGTCGCCCTCTTCATTATACAACAATTATCAGCCCAAGGTCCTGTGTCTTGCTTGTTGTTGTGTCTTGGGTGATTGCAAATGCCAATGCCCTCCCCCACACTCTGCTCACATCAAGTCTGTCCTTCTGTGGGAACCAGGAAGTGGCCAACTTCTACTGTGACACTTCCTTTTTGCTCAAGTTATCCTGTTCTGATATCCACTTTAATGTGGAAATGATGTACCTAGGGATTGGTGTTTTCTGTGTGCCATTAATATGCATTATTACCTCCTATATTCGGGTCTTTTCTGTTGTCCTATGTGTTCCATCCAGTAAGGGCATACTCAAAGCCTTCTCTACCTGTGGCTCCCACCTCACAGTTGTTTCTTTGTATTATGGGACAGTCATGGGCATGTATTTCCGTCCTCTGACCAGTTACAGCCTAAAGGATGCAGTGATAACTGTAATGTACACAGCAGTGACCCCAATGTTAAATCCTTTCATCTATAGTCTGAGAAATCGGGACATGAAGGCTGCCTTAGGGAAACTCCTCGGCAAGAGAATTTCCTCATAACCAACTTGAGGTCACATATTGGGAAGGGCAGCCACCATTAAGCATGCACATAAGAGTGCAGCCCCAATGTCACCCACCTTCAAGAAGGTATCATTGATATTTCCAGCCAGAAAATTCCTTTGCTCAAAAATCTTGTAAAAGTTTGAAGAGGCATCTTTCTGACACTTTGTACACATTGTTGCTCCTTTGGCCAGAATGGCAGTACAAAAATATTGGGTTCTTGCTCCAGTTATGCTACTGAATAGCAGAATAAAGTTGAGAAGGTATGAACCTAGGCTCCCACATCTACCTATTTGAAATAATATGTCTGTCCTGCTCCCACACAGGGTTGAGAAGATGACATACGCTCATGCTTTGAGGGATATAAATCACCACTGAAATGTCAATTTTTATTGCACTATTACTTTTAATCAGCCCTACTTTGCTCATACTGGACCCTGGTGTGCAGTGGGTAAAGGGCTTGGCTGCTAACCAAAAGTTTGGCAGTTCCAATTTACCAGTCACTCTTTGAAAACTGTATGACGCAGTCCTACTGTGTCCTATAGGGTCCCTATGAGACAGAATTGACTTTGTGGTAATGGGTTTGATTTTTTTCTTTTTTTAATGCTTATACAGTACTGGAGTTCAATTCCCCTTGTCCAACTTTAAGTTAGACAGAGGAATAATGTACGGTTGTTACAGCAGTTGATAGTATGAAGTTTTCCTAAGAATCTACAGTCGCTCGCCTGTTTTTTTGTTCTACTTCCTTGGCACTTATTATTTCACCAGTAAAATTACAATGATCATAAGAATCTATATGTATATTTGTGGCTTTAACTGCAAATAAAAATCACTGAACCTACATGTTAAGTCAATTATTGCTTGCCTCAGCCATCTTCCTTTGATTCTGCCAAGCATGCTGTCCTGAAGTGATTCTTTAAACTTGTACTTGGCTGCTAACTGAAAGGTTGGCAGCTGGAACCCAGCGGCACCATGAAAGAAAGGCCTGTTGATCTGCTTCCATAAAGATTCAGCCAAGAAAATCCTATGGATTCAGTCCTACTCTGTAACACCTGATGTCACCATGATTCAGGGTCAACTCAGTGACAGTTTTTTTCTTTTTAATTGTGTTTTAGATGAGGGAGGCGAGGCCCAGATGGCAAAGTAGTCAGACACTTTCTGTGGCCCCTCTTACAACAAAAACCAGAAAAAACAAGTGAATCGATTATACATAACAATCTAGGAGCCCTGAACATCAAAGACAAAGTTGAGGAATCAGACTTGGCCACAGCTGGGGGGGGGGGGCGGGGCGGGGAGAAGACTGTTCAGAAGCAGCGAGTGTTGCCAAACCTGACCTGGCAGAAACTGGACACTGCTGGCTTGGATCAGCAGGCACCAGTGGTGAGGCAAGCGGTAGTGTTCAGGACACATTTTCCACACTGGAGAGGCTGAGTGGTGGAGAGTACACTCACACCTCCAGAATCCATGAAAAGTGGCACTCAAACTGCAAAAGATAAGTACATGTGTCTAACCTACCTCACGGATCAAAAAACACATCTTTGGGAAAAACCTCTCTCCCACTTACCTGCTCCATTCCCACTCTGCACTGGGTCTGAGCCAGCTTCACAGAGTGCCAAGTCCCCTGGGCTGGAAATAGGACCCATCATTTCCCCTGAACCATTCTCCCAGCCTTAGAGAGGGAACAAATTAACAAACAGAGAAAAAATAATCTGCCAGCTCCCCTATGCCAGTAACTCAGGACAGAAACAGCTCCTTTACCTAGGCACAGGCATAAGTGGTCCAAGAACTTTGAATGCCCTTCATCCCTGCATAGACCTGTGTGGCCCATTTCAACAGCATGGGCCATTATTAGCAAAGTACAAGAGGGTATGTACCTAAAGCCTAACTTCAACTGTTTCAGCTATATGGTGGAGAGGCAGGTTCATGATTTTGACGCTGCTCTGCCTATTGAGCAGGGTCCTTACCTACTGATTTGAGGGGTGTGAAGACTGGTGGCTCCACCCACACCACAAAGCCACCCAAAACAGGGGTCCCAGAATAAGTGGTGCCTCCCAGGCCTTACAGCCAACAACATCAGGTGCCCATAGTCCAGCTACAAAACCTACCCACATACATGCTCTAGGGAACAGGGACAGGCTTTCCTCAAAGCCTGCATTGCTCAGCATGTGACTCCCTGCTACAGCCAGATACCTGTGCCTACATCAATCACCTCTGCCCTTCCAGGACTGTAGGCGAGAGCCTGCACCACACACTTGGTGACCAACTACCTGGATGCCTAAGCTGACGCCATACAAAAAAAGGAAACAAAATCCTGGGCTCACATACTTAGTAACAGCTCTAACCACATGGTGACAGGACATTAGAGCTTCAAAGGTACTAATAATCAAGCTACCTCACATGAGCAGCCTATTTGGGCATATCAAAACAAAACAAAACAAGAAGCTAGGACAGTGTAAGCAAATATAAAATAAATAAATGAATACAATAACTTATTGATGGTTCAGGGACAACAGTCAATATCAAATCACACAAAGAGGCAGACCATGATGGGTTCAGCAGGCTCCCAAAACAAAGAATCAGGAAATCTTCCAGATGAAGATAACTTCCTGGAATTACCAGAGGTAGAATCCAAACCCCAGTGCCGTCAAGTCGATTCCGATACAAAGGATTAATATACAGAAGTAAAGAGATCAGGAAGGAGATCAGGCAAAACACAGAACAAGCCAAGAAGCACACAGACACAGCAATAGAGGAACTTAAGAAGATAGACAAGAGCATAACAACAAATTTAATATGCTGCAAGAATCCATAGAGAGACAGCAAACAGAAATCCAAAAGATTCATAATAAAATTTCAGAATTAGACAACTCAATAGAAAGGCATAGAAGCAGAATTGAGGCAATGGAAGCCAGAATTAGTGAGATTGAAGATAAAGCACTTGACATGAACATATTTGAAGAAAAATCAGATAAATTGTGCAAATTAGCATCTCATTAAACAATTAACACACATTTTTTGTGATATTGGTTGCCAACCCTATGACATGTCAACACTCTCGCTTCTTGATCTCTGGTTCCCCATTTCCATTCATCCAGCTTTCCTGTCCCTGTCTGCCTTCTCTTCTTGCCCCTGGGCTCGTGCGTCCATTTAGTGTGTGTCATTGTTTGTTTTATACGCCTATCTAATATTTTTTGCTTTTGATTTGTTTTCCACTTAATTTACTTCATATACTTCATTTACTTAAGAAATTTGGTTAATACTGGAGTCCTAAGTCCCCATGATTGAGTAAGCCAGGAAAAGACTATATGCTGATATGTCAGTTAAAGTCCAGTCAGATAATAGAAATCTCACCCAGTATTTTTAAAGAAATTATTTAATATAGGAAATTGGATACACAGGCGTGATGGTTAATATTGTGTGTCATCTTGGTTGGGCCATGATTCTCAGTGTTTTGGCAGTTGAATAATGTTGTGATCATTTCCTGGTTGAAATTTGATCACCCCCATGATGGAATCTGCTCAGTGATAATGGTGGGGGCCAGGACTATGGTGGCTCACTGCCCCCTCAGCCTTCATCTCTCCACTCTCCGCCGCCTACTTCCTTCCTGCTCACCTTGGCTGGTTCTGGATCCTACAGCTGCTTCTTGTCCATCTGACCTCTGTTTCTTTTGACTTGAGCTAGCAACTTACCTGCCAAACTTGGAATTCATTGATCTGCACAACCTGTGAGCAAGATCCCTGCTCTCCAACTTGCCGATGTTGGGTTCACCAGCGCCAGCAGCTACATGAATCAGGAGAAGCCTTGCAGTCTTGCCTGCCCGTCTTGGGAGTTATTAACCTTCACAGCCTATGAACAAGAGCCTTGCTCTTCGTCCTGCCCATCTTGGGTTCGCCAGCTCCTGCAACTATATGCATCAACCCAAAACCCAGTGAGAAACATATATCCTGATCCACAGACTTGGGATGTTCCAGCCTCTAAAATCATATCAGCTGTTTCCTTAACAGAAATCTCTCTATATACATATTTATACACTTTACTGGTTTTGCTTCTCTAGAGAACAGGTATATCCTAAAGCAGGCTAACAGAAAAAAAGACAGTTACTAAATTAACCCAGAAAATACTAATAGCAGAAAGAAGTTATTTGCTCGTGGACTGGGGGAACAAGAAGGAAAAGGTGGTGTTATCAGCACCTAGCCACTCAGAGGAGGAAAAGCCACTTATCTGATACTCAAATCTCTGAGAGGAGCTACTGAACAGTGGATCCTTGGTCCTCACCCGGTGACTTGACTCAAATTTTCATTCCTGAGGGATCTGAGTACTCATGTAAAAGAAAAGAAAACCTCTTGCCATCGATTCCAACTCATGGCAACCACATGTGTCACAGAGTTGAACTGTTCCAAAGGGTTTTCTTGGCTATAGTCTTTACAAAAGCAGATCATCAGGCCTTTCTTCTGTAGATTGCTGGGTGAGTTCAAACCTCCATCCTTAAGTTGGCAGTAGATCACATTTAGGACTACATTTCTTTGGATCTGTAGTTTCTATTAACCTTTGCTATTAAAACATGGAAATATCAAAAGTTACCCCCAGAGAATCCTCTGGGTTCCAGACACAATTCTCCTTGCCCCCATTGTATAGCAACAACACCGTTTCCCTTGGTAATTGGGATCAATCCTTTCAACAGGTAGAGATATTGCTTTTTTCTGAAAGACCTACAAAGACATGCAAAAATTTGGTTGAATCTTAGCAACATTATATTAAATTGAAAAAAAAAAAGTAAATCCCAGAAGATTGTTATTGGTACCCTTTTAATAAGGTTGTAAGCAACTTTTTTATTACACTTTTGAGCAATATATGTAGACACAATCAAACTGCACAAACACAAAGCAAGGGAAAGATGAGCACAGGATACAGGATGAGAGGAAACTCAAGAGGGGAGAGTCAGGGGAGTGGGATTGAGAATGCCATGCAATTAGACAGAGGTTTTTACTGAAGTCTTAATTTTCAGGTTAGGTGGTGGGTTCATGGATGTTTATGATATTATATTATAGTTAGATTTTTTTTAGACAGACAGATAGATAGATAAATAAAACTGTAATCACAATCCACAGAAAATATTTGTAAATTTTTGAGGGTTAAAGTGTCATTTTCTTCATAATTCTATGCTGTTGCACAATTCCTTGCCCCTCATGGATACACAATGCATAAACCATGGAAGTGTAACAGAGTTTGAGAAGGACACTAAGAGCAAAATGTGATTACTAAGAAGAAAATATTTATCCCAGGATGTCATCTCATCCGGAAACCCTGGTGGAATAGTGGTTAAGTGGTACGGCTGCTAACCAAGAGGTCAGCAGTTTGAATCCACCAGGCACTCCTTGGAAACTCTATGGGAGCAGTTCTACTCTGTTCTACAGGGTCACTTTGAGTCGGAATCGACTCGACGGCAGCGGGTTTGGGTTTTTTTTTTGTTCATCTTATCCATGTCTGGGAAGTCCATGACCTGGAATGGGATCATGATCCAAATACAGGTCAGGTAACAACACAACCAACAAGATTGTGTGATCTGAAGCAAAGCTAGAGGAAAATGCAGTTTAACATTTTTCAACATCTACCATGTGAATAGTCTGTTCGATTTTGGATAGTTATCAAACAATTTAATGACAACTGTAGGAGGTAGTTAAACACCAACATTTAAGAAATACTAACTATGTATCAGGCTCTGTTTTAAGAACTGTTCAGATATCACCATGTGATCAACATAACAACTTCATGAAAATGTTATTTATTATTATTTTTGTACCAGTGAGATTAACTAATTAAGTTAAATAACTGTCCAAGGTCTTTCAGCCAATAAATGGCAGAGCCAGGATTCAAAACCAGCAAGAGCTCACAGGTTTCACCATGATCCTCTACAGAAATGCAGTGATTTCTCTGACACGAGACAGAGTAAATCATAGGACTATAAAAAAATCCATTGCTTTTGAGTGAATTCCCACTCATAGCGACCCTATAAGACAGAGTAGAAGAGCCCCATAGGGTTTCCAAGAACTGCTGATAGATTTGAACTGCCGCCATTTTGGTTAGCAGCCATAGTTTTTAACCAATGTGCAACCAGAGACCCCAATCATAAGGCAATAACCATCAATCAAGGCTATTATAAAAGCTATATGGCCCTGGTAGTGCAGTGGTTAAGAGGTTGGCTGCTAACCAAAACGTCAGCAGTTCAACCCACCAGCCACTTCTTGGAAATCTTATAGGCTGTGCTACTCTGCCCTATAGGGTCACTAAGAGCTGGAATCAAGTTGACTGCAATGGGTTGGTGTGGATTTTTATGGGAATTTAAGAATCTAAAAACTTAGGATACCTACTACCAGCACGCTGGACAATGCAAAGTATAACTACCACCCTAACACTCCATGTGTCAGGCCCTAGAGCAAAGATGAACTATAATTCCTCTTCTTTGCCACACTGAACACCAGAAAGGCATCAATGTGCGTCAGAAGAAAAGACCAAAATCTAAATTCTACCATAGTCGTTGTAGTTCAAAGCGATGGTTCTAGGATTGTGCTGAACCACAGAGAAAGGGGACCCACATTCCAACAAAGATCCTAGAGTAGCTCACCCCAGAGCTTGGACCCTGAACACAGACCCTCTTGAATACCTTCTCCCCAATTCTTCCTCCTGGAAAAGAACTCTGGGGACATTACTCTTGGGAGCCACTGTATCCCCTCAGGGCACAGTTGGAGGAGTGTGTAAATGAGTCTCAACAATTACTCTGACTTTGGTCTGAATGAAGACCTAGGGGAGTTGTTTCAAGAGCCTTTATAACCTAGTGAATAATCCCAAATTCTCCCTATACTATGACCTGTGCTGCTTCTTGAGGAAGAAATTAGAGGACTCATCTTCAGGGTCCATTCAGGACAGCTCCAGCACCACAGGCCCTGTCCACCCCTTCTCCTCCAAGATTGGGGAACACAGAGCTCCTGTTTCCATATCAGCCTGGCCCTGTCTCCTCCACCTCAGGAACAGAGGACCAGGGACCCCCTCTCCAGACCAACTACTGACTCTTTCTCCATCATGCTCCCAAAAAACATTGTTGAAAGGAACTAGATCCCCTGGCTGGAAATTTCCCATTTATGGGAGGGGTGTGAAGGTCACAGGGCCAGGGCTCTTTGGGGCAGCATCCAGCTCAGCAAGAATCCTCAGGTGGAACTGTAGGCATTGCAGAAGAGTCTTTACAACATCAAGGGATAGAGGGATCTTAACTGAGCACTTATGTGCCAGCAACTGCCTTTCATGCAGTATCTCCATTGACCCTCACAAACCTCCAAGAGGTAAGTAGAACTACTATGTCATTTTTAGCAGATGAAGAAAAAAAAAAATGGTGAAATGAATTGCGTAAAGTAACAGAGAGAAGGAATGGCAAAGTTAAGACTAGAATCCTGGCATGACTGCAGAACCCAAGCTCTCAAAGAGGGAAGAGATGGGGATAAACACAAGGCAGAAAGTAAGCACACATGCCCTCCCCTTCTCTTCTCCTCTGTCCCTCCCTCCCCACCCTCATAACCATCAAAGGATGTTTTCTTCTGCATTTAAACCTTTTCTTGAGTGCTTACAATAGTGGTCTCATGCAATATTTGTCCTTTTGTGACTGACTAATTTCACTCAGCATAATGCCTCCAGATTCATCCAGGTTATTATGAGATGTTTCGTGGATTATTTTTTATTCTAATTTTGTCAAGTTTTACAATGTTTTTATGTTTCATCCATTTTGTGTCTGGTTTATAAATCAATTCTTACCCTAATATCATAAACATGTTTTCCTTTATTTTTCTCTAAGCTTTTTGAAGTTTTGATCTTCACATCTGATCCTTTGTGACTTATTTCTCTGTATTATCCTTACTGTATGGGTATCAAATTGCCTCATCATTCTTCACAAAATAGTCAGTCCACTTTTTCCTCTCTTTTCTAAGCTAACTCATGTCATATTCCAATTTCTAATATATGCTTGGTCTGTTTCTGGGCTTTCTCATCTGTTACTTAGTTCTATTTGTCAGTCCCTACTGCTCTGCTGTTTGAATTACCACAGCTAAAGCCATGGTCAATCAATTTAATACCTGATAGGGCAATTCCTCTCTCTTTATTCCTTTTCTTCAAATTATCTTACCTATTCTTAGCTCTCTTTCCTTCTGCATGATCAATTTGTAAAGTTCCATGTTTAAAGAAAACCTGTTGTATCTTGATTAGAATTTCATCAGATTCATAGATTAAATGGAGGCCAGTTGACATTTTTACCACATTAAGTCTTTATATCTATTAGCATTGCGTTGTTGTTGTTGTTAGGTGCCTTTGAGTCATTTGCAACTCATAGCGACCCTATGTACAACAAAATGAAACACTGCCTGGTCCTGCGCCATCCTCACAGCCATTGTTATGCTTGAGCTCATTGTTTCAGCCTCCATGTCAATCTGTCTTGCTGAGGGTCTTCCTCTTTTTTGGCGACCCTCTACTTTACCAAGCATAATGTCCTTCTCCAGGGACTGGTCTCTCCTGATAAAATGTCCAAAGTATGTGAGACAAAGTTTTGTCATCCTTGCTTCTAAGGAGCATTCTGGCTGTACTTCTTCCAAGACTGACTTTTTTCGTTCTTTTGTCAACCCTTGGTATATTCAATATTCTTCACCAACGCCATATTTCAAAGGTATCGATTCTTCCTCAGTCTTCTCCCCATACATACGGGTATTTTTGTTGTCCTTCAGTAAAGTTTTAGAATTTTTTTGGTACTGGTCTTCGATCTCTTTCATTAGAATTATTTCTAGATTCCTTAAAATTGCTATTGCTACTGAGATGGGGGGTCTTTGTATAAATTATATTTTCTTATTTATTGTCAGTTAAGTATAGAACAGTATCAAGTTTTTAAATATTGATTTATTGCCAACAAACCTGCAGAGCTCTCTAGTTCATCTAGAACTCTTTGCCATGGAGTAGATCGTGACACAAAGTGATCCTATAAAGCCCCTTGAATTGCCTTTGCAGGTAAAGATATTTTCTGTGAATCCTATCCACTTTGTTCTTTCTGTTTCAATCCTTCTATTGCACAGTATTTTCTCGAGCTCTTTTCACAAGCTGGGCAATACTTACAAGTGTTTTATACAGAGTAAGTTAAGCTCCCCTGTTTCATGTGGATCTCCTGTAACAGGGAGGTATTAACACCTTAACCCCAGCCCTGTGGGCTTATTCCCTGGTTGGAAACCCCTAGGGACCACTATAGGATAAGCTACAGCTTGCACCTCTTGCTGTAAGCTTTCTCTTTGTTTCCATACCTAGATATTCCCCTTCCTTTCTTTTAAAGTTGACTATCTGTGTATTTTTATAATTTATCTAGAATTTCTATGTGTTTTAATAAGAATAAGACCTATCGACATCATCTGAGTCTGTTATGTTGCCAAGACCTCCAACTCTGAAATTTTACCGTTCCGTACCATATAGCTAATCATGGTCCCTGAGCCTTCCAGCTTTACTGAACCCGTCCAACCCTGAGGTATTATGCATGATTCTGAATGAAGATGTGAAAAGGCATTTCAGGAGAAGAAACCAAATGCCTCTAGATTCAGAGGTAAGAAAGCAATTCACATTCTGAGGAAAGATAATTAGACCTGCATCTCCTGCCCCTAGCAGGAGATTCACATGTGCACTGTAGGAGACACTGAGAATTGGTAATGGTTAGAATACAAGCTTATTTCTCTCTTGTGCAACAGTCCTTGTGGTTGTTTTGGTGACAGATAGATTGCCTGGACTTGGAGAAGAAGGAACACAGGTTCATGTCATCATATGACTCCACTATCCCATTAAGCCTTCTGCCATATACATTCAGCTGGAAGGTTAGAGTGTGGAGGAAGCTTAGAACTCAGTTATGTGACCACACCTCACTGCAAGGGAGCCTGGGAAATGTAATCTAGCTGAGTGTCCAGGAGGAATAGAATAACATGGATTTAGGTGAGCAGCTAGTAGTCTCTGCCACAATTCGTATGTTCTCAGGTACAAGATGGATCAAAGAGCAGGAAACCTGTGGTCAAGCAGTTAAGGGAGCATTACGGTGTTTCAGGTAGAAAATGATAATGTCTACACAAAAACAATGAGACAGTAAGTAGAAAAGTGGAGTTAAGCAAAAAATTATTTTAAATGAAGAATCAATAAGATCAGATCCAAAGGTGAGGGGAAAACTAGATGAGTGGGCCTGTAAACACCCCACATATTGGGAACCCATGGAATAAACCTGGATCCAACTCAAGAAATATTGCGTGCAAACTTATTGGTAAAAACTGTGAAAAATACTCCACAATAATCTCTCTGGAGGAGATAAAAACAAGCAAGATATGGTTTCCCTCCTCAAAAAATCTTGCACTCTACTTAGGTTACATGTACACAGTATGGGGTTTGGCCAGAAATGTTGGCGAGATGACTGACCATGAAACATGGGAAAAAAAGAAAAGCAAGTCTACAGACAGAGGTCTGAGAGTCACTGGCAAAGTGGTAGTTGAAGCCACTATGGAGCTAAATGATTCACCAAAAGGAATAATGAATAAAGAGAAAAGAAGATCAAGAAGAAAAGCATTGTGATGACATATCATTAAGGGTTTGGGAAAGAGATAAAACCTATCAAAGGAGATGGCAAAAGTCTACTTTGAAAATGAAACACCTGGAAAGGTGAATAATTCACAAGGCTGGTTTTGCTAGGCGAAATTTAGTGGTCTTTGTGACTTACAATTGACTGATGCTGACATAGAGATCTGGCTCACTCTGAGTTTGATCAGATCACCAATCCCTAATTGACCAGAGTAGTCATTCTATTGCCATACGCTTTGCACTGTAATGTTTTGATAAAGATTCTAAAATGTTGTCCTTTCATTATGTGTAATAAAATCAACATGCAATTCTGGCTTCTCCATTAAGTTGTAAGGTTGAGGGCAGAGGCTATGTCTTAATTCACTTTCTTTTCTTTAGCATAGCGCCTGGCACATATGGCATGCTAAATAACTACATGTTGAAAAAATGGATGAATCAAATGTATTTTTGTCACTTTTGTGATTTTCCATGAGGCTCAACACAAAATGTCCAGCAAATGGAAGATGAAAAGTTCATTATCTGTTAAATGGTTAAGTCCTGGATGTTTTGGTGGTGCTGCTGCTGGGTTGGTGAGGATGGGCATCCCTGACTCACAGATTGCTCACTTTTTAGAAGGGAGTGTCCAGGGGTGACAAACAGTCCCACTGACCAAGAGTGATTTTTTTCACCCAAAATATGGACTCTTTATTGATTTAGTAAACCCAGGTACAAAGAGAGTTGAACTCTGAAGTCAAAAGTTGTGGATAAGGAAGATCATTATACAGAGTCATTTCACTAATAATTCTGAATTCTTCTCCTTTTCATGCTGAAGGAGTCATGAGGGAAGACAATCAGTCCTCTACCCTGAATTTCATTCTCCTGGGAATTACCAGTCAGCAGCAGCAGGAATGTGTTGTCTTCATTCTCTTCCTGTTTATTTATCCCATCACACTGCTTGGAAATTTGCTCATCATCTTGGCCATTCTTTCTGACGTTCATCTTCACAACCCCATGTACTTTTTCCTTGCCAACCTCTCCTTTGTTGACATCCTTTTCTCATCTGTAACCATCCCTAAGATGCTGGCAAACCACCTTTTGGGCAGCAAAGCCATCTCCTTTGGAGGAGCTTAACACAGATGTATTTCATGATTGCCTTGGCTAACACGGATAGCTATATCTTGGCTGCGATGGCATATGATCGTGCTGTAGCTATCAGCCGACCTCTCCATTATACAACAATTATGAGCCCAAAGTTTTGCACCCTGCTTGTTGTTGGGTCTTGGGTGATTGCAAATGCCAATGCCCTCCCCCACGCTCTGCTCACAGCTAGTCTGTCCTTCTGTGGGAACCAGGAAGTGGCCAACTTCTACTGTGACATTACACCTTTGCTCAAATTGTCCTATTCAGATACCCACCTGAATGTAAAATGATGTACCTAGGAGTTGGTGTTTTCTGTGTGCCATTAATATGCATTATTACCTCCTATATTCGGGTCTTTTCTGTTGTCCTATGTGTTCCATCCAGTAAGGGCATACTCAAAGCCTTCTCTACCTGTGGCTCCCACCTCACAGTTGTTTCTTTGTATTATGGGACAGTCGTGGGAATGTATTTCCGTCCTCTGACCCATTACAGCCTAAAGGATGCAGTGATAACTGTAATGTACACAGCAGTGACCCCAATGTTAAATCCTTTCATCTACAGTCTGAGAAACCGGGACACGAAGGCTGCCTTAGGGAAACTCTTCAGCAAGAGAATTTCCTCATAACCAGTATAAGATTCTACATTGAGGAGGGCAGTCACCATTAGGCATGCACATAAGAGTCCAGCCCCAATGTCATCCCCGTTCAAGAAGCCATCGTTGATCTTTCCAGCCAGAAAATTCCTCTTCTCAGCAATCTTATCACAATATCATGAGGCATCTCATTGAAATTATCACTTTATATGCATTATTGCTCCTTTTGGCAGAATGGCAGGTCAAGATTGTTAAGTTCATATCCCAGTTATGCTACTGACTAGCAGAGTAAAGTTGAGAAAGTCAGAGCTTTGGCTGCAACATCTACATATGTGCCTGTCACAGGTTTGAGAGAATCACATAAGCTCATGCTTTGAAGGATATAAATCATTACTGAAATGTCAATTCTTACTGCACTATTATGTTTAATCACCTCTACTATGCTTACATGCCTCTGAGGGCACGAGTTGACTTAACACAACATCAGTCATATAAAAATACATCCAATAATTATTGGTGGAAAGAAAGATGAATGAATGAAATTACCAGTCTCTGAAATTTAATCTGATAGTGATCAGACATAATCAGAATGGGATGTCCCTGGATGGTGCAAATGGTCAGTACACGCAGCTGCTAACCAAATGGTTGGCAGTTCAAGTCCACCCAGAGGTGCCTCAGAAGGAAGGCCTAGTGATCTACTTCCAAAAAAATCAACCATCGAAAACCATTTGGAACACAGTTCTACTCTGATAGAGATAGGATTGCTGTAAGTCAAAATCAACTCAAAGGTTTTATTGTTTTTAAATCAAACTGGAGGTTATTTATCTGTCTGTTAAAATCTTCAAAGGAACAGACCCTGGGAGATATTTTTGTTCTTGCTGCATAGTTGATTAAACTACGCTGTCTCTAAAGATCATAAGATTCTACCTAACAAATTATTAGAATGACATTCATCAATAGATTTATTGCATGTTAAAGCAATAAAGACATGACATGTTCTGAGTTAATTAATTATAATGGGAAATAAAACTGATTTGGCAGAAAATTGGGGTGCCGAATAACAAAGGAAAAACAAAGATATGTATTGAAAACGATGTGACCATATTTCTCCAGCATGGCCTGGGGGAGATAGGGCTTTGATTTTGGGTGACCAGCCCTGACCATGTAGTAATACTCCCCAAAACAGAGCCAGTTACCTAGGAGGTCACTAAATACCCATAAAGGAATCCCACTATCTATGATTTGATTCTATTGTGAGAAAACTATTAAACTCTTTCAAAATATTAATAATATATAAGTGATTGTCCATAAACCTCATCTTTCCAAACATAACAATGTTTTGAAGAAGTGAATTGAGTGTATCTTAGAGCAATGTACAAGTCGGTTTATTATCTACTATTTTTTTTTACTATTTTTAGTCACCAGTAAAAGTACAAAATTTTTATTTTCTATAGCTAATTCACATTGCCATGAACTTTTCCATGGTGTTGAAGATGATCGTATTCACCTTTCAATGCTTTCTGGCACCCTAAAACACCAAGTTGAGAACTATTAAAATTATCTCCTTTTTAACCAAAAGAAATTTGATTAAAAGTGAATATGAATCTGTGTGAATGAGTGACAAAATGATGCAGTGAATGAAAGTATTCATTTAGGGAATTGTCAAGGTTAACAAAAAAAAAAAAACAGTTATGTAAACCTATTTATTGTCTGTCTTCCCTCCTTAGAAAGTGAAGGTCTGAGGTCTGTTCACTGCTGTGCCCCCAGACCTTGGAACAGTACTAGCACATAGTAGTTACTCAATAAATCTGTCTTAAAAGAATCCTTTGATCTTATGTCTGAATAATAAATCCATCACGACTCACTTTGCTGGGTGAACTCAAGGAGGCCAAATGTTATGAGATATTTCCCATAGTGAAATACTAAGTGCCAAAGAGGATAGCATAAAAGGAGAACTAAGGAAATACAAATACTCAGGAAAACTCCATTCCATTTAACTGCTGTATCAAACTTACATTATTCCTCCTTACCTTGTAGCCTACAATAAACATAAAAATCTATGTATTTTTTTAACTTTTATTGAGCTTTAAGTGAACGTTTACAAATCAAGTCAGACTGTCACATATAAGTTTATATGCACCTTACTCCTTACTCCCACTTGCTCTCCCCCTAATGAGTCAGCCCTTCCAGTCTCTCCTTTCGTGACAATTTTGCCAGCTTCCAACTCTCTCTATCCTCCCATCCCCCCTCCAGACAGGCGATGCCAACACAGTCTCAAGTGTCCACCTGATATAAATAGCTCACTCTTCATCAGCATCTCTCTCCTATCTACTGTCCAGTCCCATTCATGTCTGATGAGTTGTCTTCAGGAATGGTTCCTGTCCTGGGCCAAGAGAAGGTTTGGGGACCGTGACTGCCGGGATTCCTCTAGTCTCAGTCAGACCATTAAGTATGGTCTTTTTGTGAGAATTTGGGGTCTGCATCCCACTGATCTCCTGCTCCCTCAGGGGTTCTCTATTGTGCTCCCTGTCAGGGCAGTCATCACTTGTGCCCGGGCACCAACTAGTTCTTCTGGTCTCAGGATGATGTAGGTCTCTGGTTCATGTGGCCCTTTCTGTCTCTTGGGCTCTTAGTTATCGTGTGACCTTGGTGTTCTTCATTCTCCTTTGATCCAGGTGGGTTGAGACCAATTGATGCATCTTAGACGGCCGTTTGGTAGCATTTAAGACCCCAGACGCCACATTTCAAAGTGGGATGCAGAATGTTTTCATAATAGAATTATTTTGCCAATTGCTTAGAAGTCCCCTTAAACCATGGTCCCCAAACCCCCGCCCTTGCTCTGCTGACCTTTGAAGCATTCAGTTTATCCCAGAAAATTCTTTGCTTTTGGTCCAGTCCAGTTGAGCGGACCTTCCATGTATTGAGTATTGTCCTTCCCTTCGCCTAAAGCAGTTCTTATCTACTAATTAATCAGTAAAAAACCCTCTCCCCCCTCCCCCCTCCTCCCCTCGTAACCACAAAACTATGTGTTCTTCTCAGTTTACACTATTTCTCAAGATCTTATAATAGTGGTCTTATACAATATTTGTCCTTTTGCCTCTAATTTCGCTCAGCATAATGCCTTCCAGGTTCCTCCATGTTATGAAATGTTTCAGAGATTCGTCACTGTTCTTTATCGATGCGTAGTATTCCATTGTGTGAATATACCACAATTTATTTAACCATTCATCCATTGATGGACACCTTGGTTGCTCCCAGCTTTTTGCTATTGTAAACAGTGCTGCAATAAACATGGGTGTGCATATATCTGTTTGTGTGAAGGCTCTTATTTCTCTGGGGTATATTCCGAGGAGTGGGATTTCTGGGTTGTATGGTAGTTCTATTTCTAACTGTTTAAGATAACGCCAGATAGATTTCCAAAGTGGTTGTACCATTTTACATTCCCACCAGCAGTGTATAAGAGTTCCAATCTCTCCGCAGCCTCTCCAACATTTATTATTTTGTGTTTTTTGGATTAATACCAGCCTTGTTGGAGTGAGATGGAATCTCGTCGTAGTTTTAATTTGCATTTCTCTAATGGGTAATGATCGAAAGCAGTTTCTCATGTATCTGTTGGCTGCCTGAATATCTTCTTTAGTGAAATGTGTGTTCATATCCGTTGCCCACTTCTTGATTGGGTTGTTTGTCTTTTTGTGGTTGAGTTTTGACAGAATAATATAGATTTTAGAGATCAGGTGCTGGTTGGAGATGTCATAGCTGAAAATTCTTTCCCAGTCTGTAGGTGGTCTTTTTACTCTTTTGGTGAAGTCTTTAGATGAGCATAGGTGTTTGATTTTTAGGAGCTCCCAGTTTTCGGGTTTCTCTTCATCATTTTTGGTAATGTTTTGTATTCTGTTTATGCCTTGTATTAGGGCTCCTAACGTTGTCCCTATTTTTTCTCCCATGATCTTTATCGTTTTAGTCTTTATGTTTAGGTCTTTGATCCACTTGGAGTTAGTTTTTGTGCATGGTGTGAGGTATGGGTCCTGTTTCATTTTTTTGCAAATGGATATCCAGTTATGCCAGCACCATTTGTTAAAAAGACTATCTTTTCCCCAATTAACTGACACTGGTCCTTTGTCAAATATCAGCTGCTCATACATGGATGGATTTATATCTGGGTTCTCAATTCTGTTCCATTGGTCTATGTGCCTGTTGTTGTACCAGTACCAGGCTGTTTTGACTACTGTGGCTGTATAATAGGTTCTGAAATCAGGTAGAGTGAGGCCTCCCACTTTCTTCTTCTTTTTCAGTAATGCTTTGCTTATCCGAGGCTTCTTTCCCTTCCATATGAAGTTGGTGATTTGTTTCTCTATCACATTAAAAAATGACATTGGAATTTGGATCGGAAGTGCATTGTATGTATAGGTGGCTTTTGGTAGAATAGACATTTTTACTATGTTAAGTCTTTCTATCCATGAGCAAGGTATGTTTTTCCACTTAAGTATGTCCTTTTTAATTTCTTGTAGTAGAGCTTTGTAGTTTTCTTTGTATAGGTCTTTTACATCTTTGGTAAGATTTATTCCTAAATATTTTATCTTCCTGGGGGCTACTGTGAATGGTATTGATTTGGTTATTTCCTCTTCGGTGTTCTTTTTGTTGATGTAGAGGAATCCAAGTGATTTTTGTATGTTTATCTTATAACCTGAGACTCTGCCAAACTCTTCTCTTAGTTTCAGTAGTTTTCTGGAGGATTCCTTAGGGTTTTCTGTGTATAAGATCATGTCATCTGCAAATAGAGATAATTTTACTTCCTCCTTGCCAATCCGGATGCCCTTTATTTCTTTGTCTAGACTAATTGCTCTGGCTAGGACTTCGAGCACAATGTTGAATAAGAGTGGTGATAAAAGGCATCCTTGTCTGGTTCCCGTTCTCAAGGGAAATGCTTTCAGGTTCTCTCCATTTAGAGTGATGTTGGCTGTTGGCTTTGCATAGATGCCTTTTATTATGTTGAGGAATTTTCCTTCAATTTCTATTTTGGTGAGAGTTTTTATCATAAATGGGTGTTGGACTTTTTCAAATGCCTTTTCTGCATCAATTGATAAGATCATGTGGTTTTTGTCTTTTGTTTTATTTATGTGGTGGATTACATTAATGGTTTTTCTAATATTAAACCAGCCTTGCATACCTGGTATAAATCCCACTTGATCGTGGTGAATTATTTTTTTGATATGTTGTTGAATTCTATTGGCTAGAATTTTGTTGAGGATTTTTGCATCTATGTTCATGAGGGATATAGGTCTGTAATTTTCTTTTTTTTGTGATGTCTTTACCTTGTCTTGGTATCAAGGAGATGGTGGCTTCATAGAATGAGTTAGGTAGTATTCCGTCATTTCCTATGCTTTGAAATACCTTTAGTAGTAGTGGTGTTAACTCTTCTCTGAAAGTTTGGCAGAACTCTGCAGTATAGCCATCCGGGCCAGGGCTTTTTTTTGTTGGGAGTTTTTTGATTACCGTTTCAATCTCTTTTTTTGTTATGGGTCTATTTAGTTTTTCTACTTCTGATTGTGTTAGTTTAGGTAGGTAGTGTTTTTCGAGGAATTCATCCATTTCTTCTAGGTTTGCAAATTTGTTAGAGTACAATTTTTCATAATAATCTGATATGATTCGTTTAATTTCAGTTGGGTCTGTTGTGATGTGGCCCATCTCGTTTCTTATTTGGGTTATTTGTTTCCTTTCCTGTATTTCTTTAATCAGTCTGGCCAATGATTTATCAATTTTGTTAATTTTTTCAAAGAACCAGCTTTTGGCTTTGTTAATTCTTTCAATTGTTTTTCTGTTCTCTAATTCATTTAGTTCAGCTCTAATTTTTATTATTTGTTTTCTTCCGGTGGCAGATGGATTCTTTTGTTGCTCTCTTTCTATTTGTTCAAGTTGTAGGGACAGTTCTCTGATTTTGGCTCTTTCTTCTTTTTGTATGTGTGCATTTATCGATATAAATTGACCTCTGAGCACTCCTTTTGCTGTGTCCCAGAGGTTTTGATAGGAAGTATTTTCATTCTCGTTGCATTCTATGAATTTCCTTACTCCCTCCTTAATGTCTTCTATAACCCAGTCTTTTTTCAGGAGGGTATTGTTCAGTTTCCAAGTATTTGATTTCTTTTCCCTAATTTTTCTGTTATTGATTTCCACTTTTATGGCCTTGTGGTCTGAGAAGATGCTTTGTAATATTTCGATGTTTTGGATTCTGCAAAGGTTTGTTTTATGACCTAATGCGTGGTCTATTCTAGAGAATGTTCCATGTGCGCTAGAAAAAAAAAGTATACTTTGCAGCAGTTGGGTGGAGAGTTCTGTATAAGTCAATGAGGTCAAGTTGGTTGATTGTTGTAATTAGGTCTTCTGTGTCTCTATTGAGCTTCTTACTGGATGTCCTGTCCTTCTCCGAAAGTGGTGTGTTGAAGTCTCCTACTATAATTGTGGAGGTGTCTATCTCACTTTTCAGTTCTGTTAAAATTTGATTTATGTATCTTGCAGCTCTGTCATTGGGTGCATAAATATTTAATATGTTTTTTTTTTTTTTTTATCTTCCTGGTCAATTGTCCCTTTTATCATTATGTAGTGTCCTTCTTTATCCTTTGTGGTGGATTTAAGTTTAAAGTCTATTTTGTCAGAAATTAATATTGCTACTCCTCTTCTTTTTTGCTTATTGTTTGCTTGATATATTTTTTTTCCATCCTCTGAGTTTTAGTTTGTTTGTGTCTCTAAGTCTAAGGTGTGTCTCTTGTAGGCAGCATATAGACGGATCATGTTTCTTCATCCAGTCTGAGACTCTCTGTCTCTTTATTAGTGCATTTAGTCCATTTACATTCAGTGTAATTATAGATAAGTAAGTGTTTAGTATTGTCATTTTGCTGCCTTTTTATGTGTGTTGTTGACAATTTCATTTTTCCACTTACTTTTTTGTGCTGAGACATTTTTCTTTGTAAATTGTGTGATCCTCATTTTCTTAATATTTGACTTTATGTTTGCTGAGTTGTTACGTTTTTCCTGGTTTTTATTTTGAGTTATGGAGTTGTTGTACCTCTTTGTGGTTACCTTAATATTTACCCCTATTTTTCTAAGTAAAAACCTAACTTGTGTTGTCCTATATCGCCTTGTGTCCCTCTCCATATGGCAGTTCTATGCCACCTGTATTTAGTCCCTCTTTTTGATTATTGTGATCTTTTACATATTGACTTCAAAGACTCCCTGTTTTGAGCATTTTTTTTTAATTAATCTTAATTTGTTTTTATGATTTCCCTATTTGAGTTGATATCAGGATGTACTGTTCCGTGATCTTGTGTTGTGCTGGTATCTGATATTATTGGTTTTCTGACCAATTTCCTTTAGTATTTCTTGTAGCTTTGGTTTGGTTTTTGCAAATTCTCTAAGCTTGTGTTTATCTGTAAATATCTTAATTTCACCTTCATATTTCAGAGAGAGTTTTGCTGGATATATGATCCTTGGCTGGCAGTTTTCCTCCTTCAGTGCTCTGTATATGTCATCCCATTGCCTTCTTGCCTGCATGGTTTCTGCTGAGTAGTCTGAACTTATTCTTATTGATTCTCCCTTGTAGGAGACCTTTCTTTTCTCCCTGGCTGCTTTTAAAATTTTCTCTTTATCTTTGGTTTTGGCAAGTTTGATGATAATATGTCTTGGTGTTTTTCTTTTTGGATCAATCTTAAATGGGGTTCGATGAGCATCTGGGATAGATATCCTTTCGTCTTTCATGATGTCAGGGAAGTTTTCGGCCAGCAGATCTTCATCTATTCTCTCTGTGTTTTCTGTTCTCCCTCCCTGTTCTGGGACTCCAATCACTCGCAAGTTATCCTTCTTGATAGAGTCCCACATGATTCTTAGGGTTTCTTAATTTTTTTTTAATTCTTTTATCTGATTTTTTTTCAGCTATGTTGGTGTTCATTCCCTGGTCCTCCAGATGTCCAGTCTGCATTCTAATTGCTCGAGTCTGCTCCTCTGACTTCCTATTGCGTTGTCTAATTCTGTAATTTTATTGTTAATCTTTTGGATTTCTACATTCTGTCTCTCTATGGATTCTTGGAACTTATTAATTTTTGCACTATGTTCTTGAATAATCTTTCTGAGTTCTTCAACTGTTTTATCAGTGTGTTCCTTGGCTTTTTTTGCAGTTTGCCTTATTTCATTTCTGAGGTCATCCCTGATGTCTTGAAGCATTCTGTAAATTAGTTTTTTATATTCTGTATCTGATAATTAAAGGATTGTATCTTTATTTGGGAAAGATTTTGATTCTTTTGTTTGGGGGGTTGTAGAACCTGCCATGTTCTGCTTCTTTATGTGGTTTGATATCGACTGCTGTCTCTGAGCCATCACTAAGATATTGTAGTGATTTATTCTATCTTTGCTAACTGAGTCTTATCTTGTTTTGTTTTCTTTCATTATATGTGGATGGGCTATTAGACTGTGCTGTCTTGATTGTTGTAGCCCTTCACTTACTTATGACCTATTACCAGCTGGTTTGGGCTTTTACCAGATATATATGCCTGAGTCCATTCACTATTCTTGAGTAGAATCTGATTTTGGGTCATCAAGTTTGTGCTGCACCCTAACACCTATCCACCTTGAGAAGTAGTGGAGATAGTTGTGTGCACCAGATTCTAGTAGCAGCTGGGGTTCACATTGCGGGGGGGGGCAGGATGCTGACACGCTTCCCCCAAGTGTCAGTGAGGTAGGTGTGTCTCTATTCCTAAAGCACCTTGGTGGGAGGGCTCTGCAGCTGTGCCTTAGGCCCCCAATGCAAGTACCTCTACAGATTGGTAGGTGTCACCCTCCTTAGACCCCTAAGGCAAGAGGCTAGGTGGTCTGGGGGGAGCTTCAGCCCTCCATTCCCTGTTGTGGGTCAGTTAGGGCTCTGTTGAATATGCAGAGATATCAGACCTGCGAGACTTGTTTTTCCAGTAAATCCGCTAAAAAAAATGCAGTCAGATCCCTATCAGAAATGCCTTTGCGTTATAATAGCCACCTTGTTCCCTGTAGGGTTGAAAGCTGGAGACTGTGGATCACATATGCTTGGCTGGAGCTGGTTCTGTGTTTTTAGTCCAATTAGGGAAGGATTTTTGGTCCCTGGGTTTTTTGTGGTGGCTTCTCTCAGGCCAGAAGAATGGGTTAGGAAAAGATAAAAAAAAAAGGGGGGGGGAAGAAAAGCCGCGGAGCCATTCTCCCTCTGGCTCAGGAAATTCCAATGTTAATGAAGCTGCCTGGGAAGGGGAGGGGAGGGTTCAGAAAAACGGGAGAGAGTAAACTAAGGGAGAGAGTAGCACCCTGGAATATAGACAAAGTTACTTATCTTGCTTGGGATGACTATTTTATCTGAGATTCCCGAGGGGTGTGTTGCCTATGTGCGCTGGCTGTGTAGAGATTGCCCCCGAGGGTCTGGCCCACAGAAGCCGTGGTCAGTTCCTCTGCTGCTAATCCAAAGCCCAGTGTCAAGGTTCCCCAGCTGGGACGCTGCACTCCCGGCTCCAAAATCAGTTGCTGCCTCCCGGGGACTTCTCCTCCCGCCAGCTGCGTTGCCACGCCACACCCACAGACTGGCTGGGCCCCCTCCTGGGGTCAGTTCAGGGCGGTAGGTCTGCGCCCTGTGTTTCCGCCATGACAGGATGCTGTGCTCATCTCCCCTGTGCCCAGTCCAAAGCCCGGCGCCAAGGTTCCCTGGCTAGGACGCTGCACTCCTGGCTCCAAAATCAGTTGCTGCCTCCCGGGGACTTCTCCTCCCACCAGCTGCGTCACTGCGCCACCCGCGCAGACGGGCTGGGCCCCCTCCCGGGGTCAGTTCAGGGGGGTAGGCCTGTGCCCTTTGTTTGCCCTGTCACAGGAGGTTGTGTTCACCTCCCCTGCCCCCAGTCCTAAGCCCGGCGCCAAGGTTACCTGACTGGGACACTGGCTCCAGGCTCCGAAAACAGTTGCTACTTCCCCGTAGTTGTTCGTTCTCCGTCTCTGTCACTCAGGTCAACTCTTTAAATCTGTGTTTGTTGTTCAGGGTTTGTAGATTGTCGTGTATGTGATCGATTCACTTGTTTTTCCGAGTCTTTGTTGCAAGAGGGATCCGAGGTAGCATCTATCTAGTCAGCCATCTTGGCCCCCCCTCCTCTATGTATATTTTTGTAACCTCAATTTAAAATAAAAACCATTGCACCTGTATGCCAAGTCAATTATTGTTGGCCTCAGCCATCTCCCTTTCATTTTGCCAAACATACTGTCCTGAAGCAATTTTTTAAACTGTAATTTAATTTACTTCACATACTTCAGAAATTTGGTTCTTACTAAAGTCCTAAATTCCCAGGATCGACTAAGTCAGGAAAAGATTTTATGGCTGGTATGTTAAAAAAAAAAAAAAATTTTATGTCAATTAAGGTCCAGTCAGAAAACAAAAAATCACACCCAGTGTTTTTAAACAAATTTTTATTATAGGAAATTGCAAACACAGGTGTATCCTGAAAGAGACTGAAAGAAAAAAAAGACAGATACTGAAATACCCCAGAGATTATTAACTGCAAGAAGTTATTTCCACTAGATCTGTGGGAAGAAAAATGAAAAAGTGGTGTTACCAGGAGCTAGGAGATCAGAGGAAGAAGCATCACCACTCTGATGCTCAGGTCTCTGAGGGGAGCTGCAGAACATCAGACAGTTGGTCTTCACCTGGTGAGGTGACCGAAATTCTCAATCCTGAGGGGTCTGAGTTCTCAATAGGACTGCCTTTTTTTGGTTGCTGTAGTTTCTATTAACCTTTGCTATTGCACATGGCAAAATCACCCCAGAGAATCTCCTGGGTTCCAGGCACAGTCCTCGTACAGACACATACAAAAATTTGGTTGAATCTTAGCAATATGCCATTAAATTGAAAAAAAAAAGTAAATTCCAAGGTTGTTATTGGTATCCTTTTTATAAGACTATAAAAAACTAAAAAGTAAGCTTTGGGGAATATACATAGGTGCAATAAACAACAACAAAAAAAAAAAACAAAACTATTGAAGGGAAAGATAATATGCAATAAAGGAGAGGTCAACACAGCTGACTAAACCAAAAGCAAAGAAGTTCCTGAATAAGCTGAACGCTTCAAAGGCCAGCATAGCAGGGGCAGGGGTATGAGGACCATGGTTTCAGGGGACATCTAAGTCAACAGGCATAATAAAATCTATTAAGAAAACATTCTGCATCTCACTTTGAAGAGTGGCATCTGGGGTCTTAAAAGCTAGCAAGCTGCCATCTAAGATGTATCAATTGGTCTCAACCTCCCTGGAGCAAGGAAGAATGAAGAACACCAAAGATACAAGGTAATTATGAGCCTAAGAGACAGAAAGTACCATATAAACCAGAGACTACTTCAGCCTGAGACCAGAAGAATTAGGTGGTGCCTGGCTGCAACCGATGACTGCCTTGAAAGGGAACACAACAGAGAATCCCTGAGGGAGCAAGACAGCAGTGGGATGCAGACCCCAAATTCTCATAAAAAGACTAGACTTAATAGTCAGGCTGGGACTAGAAGGACCCCAGAGGCCATGGCTCCCAGGCCTTCTGTTACCCCAAGACAGGAACCATTCTCAAAGCCAGTTCTTCAGACAAGGATTGGACTGGAATATGGGATGGAGAATGATACTGGTGAGGAATGAGTTTCTTGGATCAAGTAGACAAATGAGACTATGTTGGCACCCCTGTCTGGAGGGGAGATGAGAGGGCAGAGGGGGCCAGAACCTACCCGCATGGCACAAGGAGAGAGAGTGGAGGGAAGAACTGTGCTATCTCATTAGAAGGAGAGCAATTAGGAGTGTATAGCAAAGGGTATGTAAATTTTTGTATGAGAGACTGACATGATTTGTAAACTTTCACTTAAAGCACAATAAAAATTAATTTAAAAAAATTGGACTAGAATAAGGGCAGGAGAGATTGAGAGAACTGGACAAATTCAAAAAACAAGGGCACGCAAGAACACATAAAATAGAGTACATAAAACTAAACAGCTAGTATAGTGCACACCTTATCTCCATAGGCAAAATGTCTAATTAATTATAAATGCATGGTAAAAGAATAGGCTACCTTACCAAACAGGAAGCTCACTAGGCAGGGGTATCACAAGAGAATATCTTCTCCAGGCCGAAAAATGTTCTTGAGCCTTGCTATTCAAAGTGTGCTTCAATGCTGAGCAGCATCTGGTCACCCTGGAACTTGTTAGAAATGCAAAATCTCAGGTTCCTCCCCAAACTCATTACCCTTGAGTCGATTCTGACTCTCAGAGACCCAACTGGACAGAGCATAACTGCCCCATAAGATTTCCAAGGAGCAGCTGTTGGATTCGAACTGCTGACCTTTTAGTTAACAGCCAAGCTCTTAACCACTGCTGAATTAGAATCTGCATTTTAACAAGACCCCCAGGTGATTAGTATGCACATTACAGTCAGAAGCACTATTCTAAGTGACAACTGCATCTACCTCCAATTCACTGTCACCTGTGATAAAACATTAAAAAACAAAAATAAAAGATAGTTTCCATATCCTTGGTGAAGCAGTAAGAATTATTACTTTATTAACTCTTAATCCTTAAATCTACTACCTGTCTGTCTGTCTGTCATACTGTGGTGGTTTGCATGTTGCTGTGTTGCTGGAAGCTATGCCACCAGTATTTCAAATACCTGCAGGGTCACCCATGGTGGACAGATTTCAATAGAGCCTACAGACTAAGACAATCTGAGAAGAAAGATCTGGCAATCTACTCCCAAAAATTAGCAAATGAGAACCTTACAGTTCAAAACAAAATATTGTCTGACTCGCTTTGGGAACATCATCAGGAGAGCTCAATCGCTGGAGAAGGACATGGTGTTTGGTGAAGTAGAGGGCCAGCAAGGGCAAGCGAGACCCTCAGTGAGACAGACTGGCACAATAGCTGCAAAGATGGACTTGAACTTGCTGGTGATGATGAGGATGATGCAGGACTGGGCAGTGATTCCTTCTGTTAAATGTGGGGTCACCATGAGTTGGAGTCAACTCAACAGCAGTTATAGATCTATCTATTGATCTATCTATCGATCTATCTATCGATTTATCTATCTATCTATCATCCATCCATCCATCCACCCTCCCACCCACCCACCCATCCATCCATCCATCCGACCATCCATCCATCCATCCATCCATCCATCCATCCATCCATCCATCCATCCATCCATCCATCCATCCATCCATCCATCCATCCACCTATCTACCTACCTACCTATCTATCTGTCTATCTATCTAAACCTTAATTGTACATCCTTTTAATAAGTGCAGTTAATATGAAGTTCACATAAAGCCTTTCTTATCCATGCTGAAGTGCAATGGCTGTCCTAAGAAAAAGTGCTGTGTGATTGTTCTGAGTTGAGAACTAAATCAGCCACTTTTTCCTGGAACACAATTTTATTTAAAAGAACAACTGACTGACCAACCATGATTATTCAGACTTAAGTATTTGCAGGCATATCTTGAAAATGAAGGAAGTGAGCCTGTCATTCCAAGGAAGACAAGCAGTGGTTGTTGCCAATGATCATCTTCAAACTTCCAAGCAAATATTAGAATTTTTAAAAACTTGTACCTGCTACCGTCAGCTTGACAGCTTCCCAATATTTACAGACTGGTCTGGTGAGGGCACTAATGATTTTAACAAGTATTATATAGAGAAATGTGTGAGCATTTGGAAGATCTGAATAACTCAGTGAAACGCTATTTTCCAAATGTCCAATGCTTGCTATAAAATCACAAAAAGTGCAAGACAGACCAGTGGATTTTAATGCAAAAGAAGATGAAAAGTTCATTGACGTGGTATCAGATGCCACATTGCCCCTATCCTTTAAGAAATAATGACTTGGAAAATTTTAGCATAGTATTGAAGAAAAGTATCCACAATCATTTGAAAAATCTTCTCCCTTTCCCAACTATATATCTAGATAAGGTCAGAGTTTCTTCTTTTTCTTAAGTCAGACCAAAATATCACAACAGGCTGAATTCAGAAACAAGTATGAGAATCCAGTTGCTTTTTATTAAGTCAGACATTAAAAAGATTTGACACTAAATACACAATAGGTAAGTGGTAACTTTGGTGAATTGTAAGACAGTACCCAGTACTGGGGAAGCCAGCACAACTTGTACAAGGCAAGGTCATGGAAGCTCCATAGACACATCCAAACTCCCTGAGAAACCGAATTATTGGGCTGGGGGCTGTAGGGACCATGGTCTCTGGGAACATCTAGCTCAACTGGCATGACATAGTTTATAAAGAAAATGTTCTACATTCTACTTTGGTGAGTAGCGACTGGGGTCTTAAAAGCCTGTAAACAGACATCTAACATACTGCACTGGTCTCATTCCTTCAGGAGCAACAGAGAATAAGGAAAACTAAAGACTCAAGGGAAAGGTTAGTCCAAAGGACTAATGGACCACCACTACCACGGCCTCCTCCAGTCTGAGTCCAGTACAACTAGATGGTTTCCAGCTACAACCACCAACTGCTCTGACGGAGGTCACAATAGAGGGTCCCAAACAGAGCCAGAGAAAAATGTAGAACAAAATTCTAACTCACAAAAAAAGACCAGACTTACTTGTCTGGAGAAACTAGAGACTGAAGAAACTCCTAGAGCATGGCCCTCGGACACCTTTTCAGCTCAGTAATGAAGTCACTCCTGAGATTCACACTTCAGCCAAAGATTAAAAAGGCCGGTAAAACAAAACAAGACTTAAGGGACACACCAGCCCAGGAGCAAGGTCTAGAAGGCAGGAGGGTACAAGAAAGCTGGTAATAGGGAACCCAAGTTCGAGAAAGGAGAGTGTTAACATGTTGTAGAGTTGTTAACTGATGTCATAAAATAATATGTGTACTAACTGTTTAATGAGAAGCTAGTTTGTTCTGTATACCTTCATCTAAGGTACAATAATTAAAAAAAAAAAAAGATTTGAAAAATGTAAAACAATGCTGCTCTTCACACTAAAATATTTTTGTTTTGGAAAACAGTTACTTTTCATAAAAACATGCTATTTTTACAACAGAGAATGGATTTATTATTGTATTTTTAGATGATGCGTAAATAAGTAGTTCCAATTTTTTTCAGTGTTAATTTCTAATACTGTGAGTATTGATAAGTATAACCTATACAAACAAAAATTTTGGGGGTTCTGAATTATTTTTAAGAATGTAAAGTGGTCACGAGACCAAAAATTTTGAGAACCACTACCCTATAAACTAATCTGTGATGCATCTGCCAACTAGATTATTTACTCCTTGAGGATAGTAACTCTCTCTTTCATCTTTGTGTCACCACAGCCTATTAAAACTCTTACTCTTAGGCAGCAGCTTTAATCTCAGTTTAGTTCTTTTATGCTTCCACGGAGTCTGTCCCATGTGTGAGCGGTTCAGTGGTCAGCCAGGTGAGGAAACTAGGGCTCAGAGAACTTAAACTTGCTCAGCTGGAATTCAAGCCCACTGTATCTGACTCCAGAACTATCAATCTGTTGTGACCATACCATGCCTCTCAAAACTTTAGGACTCAACACGTACACCAATGTTCGTCGCAGTAATATTCACAATAGCCAAAAGGTGGGAACAATCTAAATGCCCATTAATGGAAGAATGCATAAACAAAATGTGATACATATATACAATGGAATACCACTCAACATAAAGAGAAATGAAGTCCTGATACATGATACAACAGAGATGAATCTGGAATACATGATGCTAAGTGAAATTAATCAATCACAAAAGAACAAATATTGTATGATCTAACTTATAGTTTGTCGTACCGTGGGGGCTTGTGTGTTGCTGTGATGCTGGAAGCTATGCTACCGGTATTCAGATAGCAGCAAGGTCACCCATGGAGGACAGGTTTCAGCTGAGCTTCCAGACTAAGACAGACTAGGAAGAAGGACTTGGCAGTCTACTTCTGAAAAGAATTACCCAGAGAAAACCTTATGAATAGCAGCAGAACATTGCCTGATATGGTGCCGGGAGATGAGCCCCACAGGTTGGAAGGCACTCCAAAGACGACTGGGGAAGAGCTGCCTCCTCAAAGTAGAGTTGACCTCAATGACCTGGATGGAGTAAAGCTTTCGGACCTTCATTTGCTGGTGTGGCACAACTCAAAATGAGAAGAAACAGCTGCAAACATCCATTAATAATCAGAACCTGGAATGTATGCAGTATGAATCTAGGCAAATTGGAAATAGTCAAAAATGAAATGGAATGCATAAACATTGATATCCTAGGCATTGGTGAGCTGAAATGGACTGGTGGTATTGGCCATTTTGAATTGGACAATCATATAGTCTACTACGCTGGGAATGACAACTTGAAGAGGAATGGTGTTGAATTCGTCATCAAAAAGAACATTTCAAGATCTATCCTGAAGTACAACGCTGTCAGTTATAGGATAATATCCATACGCCTACACGGAACACCTGTTAATGCTATTATTGAAACTCACACACCAGACACTAAGGCCAAAGATGAAGAAATTGAAAACTTTAACCACCTTCTGCAGTCTGAAATTGATCGAACATGCCATCAGGATGCATTGATAATTACTGGTGATTGGAATGCAAAAGTTGGAAACAAAGAAGAAGGATCGGTAGTTGGAAAATATGGTCTTGGTGATAGAAACGATGCCGGAGATTGCATGATTGACTTTTGCAAGACTAATGACTTCTCCATTGCAAATACCTGTTTTCAACAACATAAATAGTGACTACACATATGGACTTTGCCAGATGGAATACACAGGAATGAAATTGACTACATCTATGGAAAGATACAATGGAAAAGCTCAATATCATCAGACAGAACAAGGCCAGGGGCTGACTGTGGAACAGACCAGCAATTGCTCATATGCAAGTTCAAACTGAAATTGAAGAAAATTAGAGCAAGTCCACAAGAGCCAAAATACAACCTTGAGTATATCCCACCTGAATTTAAAGACCATTTCAAGAATAGAATTGATGCATTGAACACTAATAACCAAAGACCAGACCACTTGTGGAATGACATCAAGGATATCATACATGAAGAAAGCAAGAGGTCATTGAAAAGACAGGAAAGAAAGAAAAGACCAAGATGGATGCCAGAGGAGATTCTGACACTTGTTTTCAAACATCAAGCAGCCAAAGCAAAAGAAGGAAAGATGAAGTGAAAGAACTGAAGAGAAGATTTCAAAGGGCAGATCAAGAAGACAAAGTATTGTAATGACATATGCAAAGAGCAGGAGATAGGAAACCAAAATGGAAGAACACGCTAGGCATTTCTCAAGCTGAAAGAACTGAAGAAAAAATTCAAGCCTCAAGTTGCAATAGTGAAGGATCCTATGGGGAAAATATTAAATGACACAGGAAGTATCAAAGGAAGATGGAAGGAATACACAGAGTCATTATACCAAAAACAATTAGCTGATGTTCAACCATTTCAAGAGGTGGCATACGATCAGGAACTGATGGTACTGAAAGAAGAAGTACAGGCTGCACTGAAGACTTTGACAAAAAATAAGGTTACAGGAATTGATGGAATATCAATTGACATGTTTGAACAAACAAATGCAGCTCTAGAAGTGCTCACTCATCTATGCCAAGAAATTTGGAAGACAGCTACCTGGCTAACCGACTGGAAGGCATCCATATTTATGCCTATTCCCAAGAAAGGTGATCCAACCGAATGTGGAAATTATTGAACAATATCATTAATATCACATGCAAGCAAAATTTTTCTGAAGATCATTCAAAAGTGGCTGCAGCAGTATAAAAACAGGTAACTGTCAGAAATTCAAGCCAGTTTCAGAAGGCAACGTGGAACCATGGGTATCATTGGTGCTGTCAGATGATGAAAGCAGAGAATACCAGGATATTTACCTGTGTTTTATTGAGTATGCAAATGCATTCAACTGTGCGGATCGTAACAAATTATGGATAAAATTGTGAAGAATGGGAATTCCAGAACATTTAATTGTGCTCATGAGGAAACTGTACATAGATCAAGAGACAGTTGTTCAGACAGAACAAGGGGATACGGAGTGGTTTAAAGTCAGGAAAGGTGTGCATCAAGGTTGTATCCTTTCACCATACCTATTCTATCTGTATACTGAGCAAATAATCTGAGAAGCTGGACTATATGAAGAAGAAGGGGACATCAGGATTGAAGGAAGACTCATTAAGAACCTGCGTTATGCAGATGATGACACAACCTTGCTTGCTGAAAGTGAAGAGGACTTGAAGCACTTACTAATGAAGATCAAAGACCACAGCCTTCAGTATGGATTACACCTCAATGTAAAGAAAACAAAAATCCTCACAACTGGAACAATAAGCCCCATCATGGTAAGTGGAGAAAAGATTGAAGTTGTCAAGGATTTCACTCTACTTGGATCCATAATTAACAGCCATGGAAGCAGCAGTCAAGAAATCAAAAGACGCGTTGCATTGGGTAAATCTGCTGCAAAGGACCTCTTTAAAGTGTTGTAAAGCAAAGATGTCACTCTGAAGACTAAGGTGCGCCTGACCCAAGCCATGGTATTTTCAGTCTCCTCATTTTTTTTTCATATGCATGTGAAAGCTGGACAATGAATAAGGAAGGCCAAAGAAGAATTGATGCCTTTGAATTGTGGTCTTGGCGAGAAATATTCAATATACCATGGACTGCCAAAAGAACGAACAAACCTGTCTTGGAAGAAGTCCAACCAGAATGTTCCTTAGAAGCAAGGATGGTAAGACTGTGTCTCACATACTTTGGACATGTTGTCTGGAAGGATCAGCCCCTGGAAAAGGATATCATGCTTGGCAAAGTAGAGGGTCAGCAAAAAAAGAGGGAGACCCTCAAGGAGATGGATTGACACAGTGGCTGTAACAATGGGCTCAAGCATAACAAGGATTGCAAGATGGCACAGGACCAGGCAGAGTTTCTTTCTGTGGTACGTAGGGTTGCTGTGAGTCAGAACCGACTCAACGGCACCTAACAACAACAAACTTAAATGAAATAACAAGAATAGGCAAACGTATGCAGAACAAAGTTTATTAGCGATTACAGGAGGTGGGGGGAAAGGGGAAGTCATTGTTTAGGAGGCACTGAGTTTCTGTTTATGGTGATGGGAAATTCGGCAATGACTATGGGTGATGGTTGAACAACATGATTACTGTAATTGATATCACTAAACTATACACCTGAAAATGTTGAATTGGCCAATATTGCGTTATATATATTTTTACAACAATAAAAAAAAGAAAAACTTTAAGACTGAGAAAGTTAAAGATGGTCTTTAGGGGTGTTCATCCGGTCAAACTGGGGAGCCCTGAGTTGGATTGGGGCTCCCTTGATGTCCTATCTCTCCAGAATCGAAGATGGAGGAAGCGGTATAGGAAGAGGAACGCAGCAGAGATCATCTTTCCAGCCTAACAGCGCAGCACTCTTCTCCGCTTATGTTCATTCAGCTGTGCCAGTTGCTATTTCACTGTAGTCGATGAACAAGGAGCATCGAATATCACAGGTGCCGAGCGTTACATGTCTGGCAGAGACTCTGGCTGTCACATGCTTCCACTTTCTTCTTAAAAGGACTGGGTCACTCTTTTCCTTTTGCCCATCCATGACAGAAAAAAATTAAGCTGGATTTTCTTAACATGCAGTTATACAGGGGTTTCTTTGTTCAGTCAAGTGGAATAAGATACTTAAACCAGTAACTTCCTGATTTAAGGGTGTGTCATACTAGCACTTCTAGAACACACAAGAAATTGGACACTGTTCCAGAGAGATTCCAAGAATAATCCATATTTCCGGGTCATTCATAGTCTTGTTTCTATATTCTCTGTGTACCCTGATTACATGATTAGGAGAAGGGAGGCTAGTAGGAGGTCAGTTCTACAGGAGAAAGAAGAGACTCCGTTTGGCTCAATGTTATTTCACCTCCCTCCTGCCCCAAGGACATGTTATCCAACGTCTGCAAGGATGGAATTCAGGCTGCTGGCATCTACATGATATGGAATGTCCAGAGGAGGTAAAGACAGCACTGACATAGCCTTAACCTGGCCTGGGATTATCATCTCTAGAAGAAGAGGAGACATAGAGTCCTCTCTAAGCCAACAGTGGTTCAACCCTTCTGGCATTTTTCATGATGCTGAAAGCCTCTCTCTGCACTTCCTTGAAAGCTCTAAAACTCAAGGCTAAATGAAGCAACCCAAACTCCCTTAGCTGCTCTGCTGGTGTGTGGAATGGCAGAATCCTGCTAGGACCACAGAAATGTCATGGTCAAGTCCCTAATGCCTTAGCTTCTCTTGGACCAACTCATAGCAGGGACACAGCACTGAATTCTCAGACCTCTTGGGGTTTGGTACCTCACAGAATTAATTATCTTCAATTTAACAGACCTTGAGATTGGTCCAACCCACAGCTAAGAACAGCAGGACTCTAATTTCAGGGGTACTGATGAAATTACGAGAACACATTTCTCATGGGCTTTGATAAGGCAGACATTAGCATCAAGTTCTGGAAAAGTAGAAAAGGGAGGCTACGTGATTGTTATTAGGCCTCATCTGGTCTTCCTGTGAATGCAGCTTCCAGGGATAATGTATACTGGCATGATCCGGGTCCTGATCTGGAGCCCTTGTTCCTTCATTCTAAGAGTGGACAAAAATAAATGGTTTCTCTAATACTGTGAGACAAAAGAGAAATTGGACAAGATGCAGTGATGGCAATAATCGTCATGCAACACATCCAACGCATGAAGCAATTGCCTTTTTGGTACCTTTAACAGAAGCTCTCGTCACCTCCTTGTCATCCACAGTGGGAGAGATGTATATGAAACAGAGGTCAGCCAGTAGCAGCCTCAGCGAATGGCAAGAACATCCAGGTAGAGACTAGGAGAGGGAGATAACCAGCTCCTTTTCAATTCTTTTTCTCCCCTTTCCCCTTCTACCCATTCCAGCCTATGGTCAGGTAGGAGCCACCTCTCACACAGCCTTTCTGCAAACAGTCCTACAACAACAATAATGATGCTGTGTTACTTCAGCAGCCAAAAGGGGCACAGCCCCAGGTCCTTAAGATCTTACAGACAATGAGAGCCTTTGTGATATAAGGAGTCAACAGTGGTTTCTCTCCAGGTAATTCCATGATGATTCTTTTCACCAAACTCCCACACTGTACAGAAAACACACATGCACTCACACACCTACACACATACACAAACACATGAGCATACCCACTCAGGCCCCATACAGAATTAAGGCTTTAATAGAATATAGCATCAACCATACAAGTTTCTTTGCTATTTACGGACTCTCCATAAAACAGAGGCTGCATTATATTGCATTGTCCTCCATTATACACATTCTATGAGCTCATGATTGATTGCTGGGATAAGGTTTCCTTAATCAATTTATTTTTTAATAAGTATTACATTCAATTCACATAGGTAAAACTGCAATATGTCCTAAAGGTACACATGAAAACTCTCTCACCCACTCTTACCCCTCTGCCACCCAATTCCTACACCTCTAACAAATAATCACTGTTATTGGTTTCCTGCCTATTCTTTCAGAGATTTTTTAATGAACATATTAACCAGTATAAATGCATGTTATTTTGGGGTATGGGACAAAATGTGTTTCTATTTGGGACAGACAATGGGGATATGTGTTTGAGACGTGACCAGACCTCTTCAGTCCCAACCACCACCTTATTCCCTCTGTTTTTTAGCTTTAACTTTCACTTATTTCCCCTATGGGTGCTTCTCCCCCATCAGTGGGGAATATGGTTTCTCTAAACTCAGTTTCCCTTTTTAAACCTGAACCTAAGTTCCAAGGGCAACCAAGTTGTGTTCACCAAAAATTTTAATCAGCCAACCACAGGAAGTTTATATCTCCTAAAACAGCACTCAAGTTGTTTTCCTTTTTTAAGTTGTAGGCTTTGTATTTCATAACAAGCCTGGAAAAATACCCATTGATTCCATGTGAGAAGGAAGTGTTTTGTATTTAAAGGTTTTTATATTTGGGTGAAGTCCTGGGTATTCTTTGGGCAGGAGATGGCCTAAAAATTGGGACTAAAGTATGGTAAAAGGTGAAAGAAGGGAAGAAGTAAAGTCCCTGGTGAGGACAGAGCAAAACTTCTATAGAGTTTCCAAGGAGCACCTGGTGGATTCAAACTACTGACCTTTTGGTTAGAAGCCATTGTACTTAACCACTACACCACCAGGGTTTCCAAGAGGGAAGGTAGAAGGGGAATTAGGGCTGAGGCTCCTGATTCTGCTGAGTCAGAGCTCAGCAGGAGATAAACTCAAGGAGGATGCAAATAGGGCTGATAGTCTCCCAGAATATGCTTAACTTCAGGGGGAAAATAAGCATCAGGGAAAACTGATTCTGTGGATTACTTCTGTGGCCCCGGGGGTGTAGTGGTTAAAGCAATCAACTGCTGGCTGAAAGGTCAGTGGTTTGAAACCTCCAGTGGTGGCTCCACGGGGAAGATGTGGCAGTCTGCTTCTGCAGAGATTTACAGCCTTGGAAACCCCATGCGGTCACTATAAGTCAGAATCAACTGGATGGTAGTAGGTTTGGTTCTTTTGTTTTTTGTGATTCCTGTGGCCAGGAATGACGAGAATTACATTAACTCACAGCAACATGTGACCTGACTCACAAAAAGGTTCATGCCATTCCCTTTGCCTGATACCACCTCTGTCCAATTTTGTTTTCCATTTGTTGAGGTTTATTTATTCATATACCAGGTACTCACTGAGCACATGTTGCACCAGGCTCAGTGCCAACGCCAGATTTCAAAGGAGAATGAGATAGGTGTCTTCTCTGCCTAATCTCCATGATGCTGTCAGTAGAATGGAGGACACGGACAAGAAAACAGGCAGTTAAAATGCAGATGACTTCTGCTGTGGTGAGGGGGGTAGTGGGGGTACAGAAGTATGAGGAGGAGCACGAACATGAGTTTGTTGTGAAGGATGGATCAGGGAAGTCTTTCTAGAACTAACATCTGAGATTCGATGTTTGGCAAAGACTAATGAATGGGAGAGGGAAGACCATCCAGGCACGAAAATAACATGGGCCAAAGCCCAGAAGTAAGTTATCGAAAGTGGTTTAATATAACTGGAGAAGAGAGGTCCTTGAGGGATGGGGGAAGATGGGCCTGTCTGTAATAAGTGCCAGTGACAACCCAGGACCACCAGGCCATGTTAAGAAGCTTAGAGCTTTTCCTGAGAGTAATGGGGAGCTCTTGAAGGATTTCTCTGTGGAAAGACCAAATCAGATTTGATATATAAAAAGCTCATTCTTACTATGATAAGGGACTCAGAAGACAGGTGGGCACAAATAGAGGAAGGAAGAACAATTACCTAAATCCAAGTTAGAAATCATGGTCCCCTGATCTATAGTAGAATCCCTGGTGGTGTAGTGGTTAAGTGCTATGGCTGCTAACCAACAGATCGGCAGTTCAAATCCACCAGGCACTCCTTGGAAACTCTATGGGGCAGTTCTACTCTGTCCTATAGAGTCGCAATGAGTCGGAATCGACTCAACGGCAGTGGGTTTTTTTTTTTTGGATTTATGGTAGTGGCAACTAGGATAGAGAAAAGTGGGTAACTTTGAGCTGTATTGAGAAAGCAAAATTGCCAAAATTTGGTAATTATTTGAATGTGAGAGGGCAGGAAGAAAAAGAGACCAGTGATGATGTTCAGATCTCTGGCCAGATCAACTGTGTAAATGGTAGTGATAATTTCAGTGTTAACATCCTTTTCACCAATTCCAAAACCCCTTTTCCAGTGGCCATGGTTTTTGAAGTATTGGAAAAATATGTGAAAGACTGAGTTAACCTATGAAATCTTAGGTTTATTAATTCAAGATTTCCATGCAAACAGCATAATAGCTAGGCCAACAAGTACCGCAAGATATATGTATTGGATTAAAGCTTACATAATAAGGTGAAAAGCCTCTTCTCCCACTGAAAACAAATCTTTGATTTCCCATGCCACCAAGCACAGACACACGCAAACATTCACGTGAGCTGTATGAAATTGCCGTTTCTGTAGGTTCCAGTCCAATACTGAAAATTTCATGTGATTCATCCTAATGCTAGAAGATCAAGATTGGACTTTTGCATAATTTTCAGAGTTCACAATCCAAGGGTTAGCAACCTTAGACAATTGACCCAACTTTCTGCTTCCAAGGATGGGAAAGGGAAACTGGTCCAGTGTCTCAGCATTTTTTCTCCTGGGGTTCTCCAAGCAGAAGGAGCAGCAGGAAGTCCTCTTTGGGCTGTTCCTGTCCATGTATCTGGTTACTGTGGCAAGCAATCTCCTAATCATTCTGGCTATCATCTCTGATGCTCACCTCCACACCCCAATGTACTTCTTCCTGGCCAACCTCTCCCTTGCTGATGCGTGCTTTGTGTCTACCACAGTCCTCAAGATGCTGGCAAACATATGGACCCAGAGTCAAGTCATCTCGTATGCAGAGTGTCTATCTCAACTATATCTTTTCATGTTATTTGTGATGCTGGAGGTGTTCCTTTTGGCTGTCATGGCTTACGACCGCTATGTGGCCATATGCCACCCACTCCATTACATCATGGTCATGAGCCCTGGGCTCTGTGTCCTTCTAGTCATTGCATCTTGGATCATGAATGCCCTCCACTCCCTGCTACACACACTCCTGATGAACAGCCTGTCCTTCTGTGCAGACCACGAGATCCCACACTTCTTCTGCGACATCAACCCTCTCCTGAGTTTGTCCTGCACAGACTCCTTTATCAATGAGTTGGTGATCTTCACCCTAGGGGGACTGGCAGGCCTAGGTTATATGCTTTGCCTGATTATCTCTTATGCATATATTTTCTCAACCATCCTGAAGATCCCCTCAGCTCAGGGAAAGCAGAAAGCCTTTTCTACCTGCAGTTCTCATCTCTCTGTAGTCTGTCTTTTCTTTGGGTCTTCCTGTTGTGTTTATTTCAGTCCTCCCTCCACCCGCTCAGCACAGAAGGCCACAGCTGCATCAGTGATGTACACCGTGGTTACCCCAATGCTGAATCTCTTTATCTATAGTTTAAGGAACCAAGACATCAAGTCTTCCCTGAGAAAGCTCATTTGGGTTAGGTAAATACATTCTTTTTAAAATTCCCTGGGTGGCAAAAACGGTTAATCACTTGACTATGAACTGAAAGGTTGGCAGTTTGAACCCACCCAGAGGCACCTCAGAAGACAGGGCTGGTGATCTGCTTCCAAAAAGTCACAGCCATAAAAAACCCTGTGGAGCACAGTTCTGTTATGCAATACATGGGGTCTCCATGTCTGAATCAACCTCATGGCAACTGGTTTGCTAGGATTTAGTGGTAGAGATTTGACAACCAACATGGGACTCTCCACCCATTTGCATTCACCATACTAAGCAGAAATAGGAGAGGGAGAGAAATAGAAGACTTCACTTCCAGTATTTGTGATCTCAACTTGAAATCTTCAGGCCTAAGCTATAGGACTCAATCAGAGCAAACCCATCATCAGGTAATGTAATTAGCTTAAATTCTTACAATTATAATGTTCTAAAATCATAGTCATCCAGACTTATAATATGATAAAGGATGTGCTTGAATACTTTTGAACAACATAAGACAGTTCATGATCAAAATAAGGGAGTGTATGGCTGGGGTGTTGTATGTGGCCAAGAATAAAATCAAGGAAAGACAACACTTGGCCCACGATAGCTGTGATCTTGATGGTCTGTACCTCTACCAACAGTGTTTTTGCCACTGAGGTTCCCCAGGTCTGTGATGGCATCATGCTGAATGACTAGGGACAAAGACTGGGAAGGGTTTGTCGGGGATGGATCTTTAGGTAGACTCACTACAATATTTCACCAAGAGTCCAAGACCCACAGTCTTCTTGCCACCTTAAATTTCACAGGAAAACTTCATTCTTCCCTTTGCAGCAATATTTCCAAGTCTTTTTCATCTTTGTAGTCCCAATGCTTACCACTTGGCATGGTACCTGGCACCAGTTAATGTGTACTGAACCCCACCGGGATGGTTAAAATCATGGAGTTAGGAAAGAATGATTTTTATAGACATTTCATAATATTCAGTTTGAATGACTGAAATCCCCTCTTAATTGATCTCATCTTCTCAGTCTCTCTTTCCCATTGCATCCATTCTTCACACCAGCATCAGATTAATCTTGGTAGAATACAGCATGTCACCACCACTACCATCCCATCAGAAATCTCCAGTGGTTTTATACTGCCTACAGAAGAAAATTTAAACAACTAAACGTGTAATCCAAAGACCGCCTTAATCAGTTCATAACTTAATGGTCAATCATTAGCTCACACTATTCCATATTCCCCCAAGACCAACTCAGGCTAATATTTTTATAGCGTATTAGTTATTATTGATGGAAGCTAAAAAAGACCAGAAAATCTAGGTCAGTAAAAGTTGTGGCAAAATCTGTACAATGAGGTACAGCCATACCAATAAATTTCTATAAGAAATTAAAATACCACTGTTGTTGTTAGGTGCTGCTGAGTCAGTTCCAACTCACAGCAACCCTACTTAAAAGAGAGGGAAAGGCTGTCCAGTCCTGTACTGTCCTCACAATCATAGTTATGCTTGAGCCCATTGTTGCAGCCACTGAGTCAATCCATCTCATTGAGGACCTTCCTATCTTTCACTGACCCTCTACCATGCATGATGTCCTTCTCCAATTACTGGTCCCTCCTAAGAACATGACCAAAGTACGTGAGGTAATGTCTCACCATCCTCACTTCTAAGGAACTTTCTGCCTGTACTTCTTCCAAGACAGATTTGCTAATTCTTCTTGCAGTCCGTGGTATAGTCAATGTTCCTTGCCAACACAATAATTCAAAGGCACTGAAAATATCACTATGAGGTGCTAATTTTTATTCTTGGCGTCTTTGTTTCCTTTAGGATCTGGCTGCATACTGCTGAATGTGAATTTTTTAATTCTGAGGTGCCAGTATGTCAGAGTCTGGGAGATTTCAGAACTAAAACTAGGCACTCCGTTCTGAAGTTAACTGAGAATTTCCCTTCTGCTCTCCCAATAAACAATTGGCTTGTTAAAGTTTTACCAACTGAAAAACAAAGTTCATTGTCTATTATACCAAATATGTTTCTGGGAGGCAGGAGGGAGGATGGAGGTTTGGGAAAGGAAGGGGGGAGGCTCTCATTGAGATGCTCGGTAAGTTAGAGCTGTAAATAAACTTGTCATTTTTAACTATCTCGAAGGAATTTTCCCAGCAGGCTCCTGGATTTTTTCTTCTTCCGTTTTATCTGAATAAGCTAGTTTTTACATTTCAAAAGGCTTAGATGTAAAACTGATCTAATCTCTACTTTTTCCTAACTAACGGTTGATTTTATATCCCAAGACTCCCATTCCGATTAAGCATGACTCAGTTTACATCAGGAAACCTCCATGTCAAGAATCTTTGTATTTTAATTTTAGAAATATTGCCTTAGTTAAATTGCATCAAAAGTGAGGGATTTGTGTTAGATCAGGACATGATGTGAAGAAGGTTTGTAGCTAATTGACCCTGGTAAATCTCCCCCCCACCCCCGCCCCCACCCTTCCTTTTTTTCCTCTGCACCCATCTGATGTGAACTAGTTACGCCATCTATTAAAATACCTCTTTGTTCTGCCTGCAAAGCAGAACACACGGCAGCAGTCGGCCTGAACATGTGTTCTCTCATGGAATTAAAATTATTCCTTCAATAAAATTTTTGTTTTAATATATCAGAGCGTTGGTCCAGTGACTTCACTAGGACACTGCAGGGACATTAGTCGTGATTTGTGCAGATAACAGCCTCTCCCGTGGAGGTCAATTGTTGATACCCAGCTCGCTTCCTCCCTATTTACCTTACATTAAAACAACACACTGTCTTTTGACAATAAAAGGTAGTAACACTGGTGGTGTAGTGGTTAAGAGTTCAGCTGCTAACTGAAAGGTCTGCACTTCGAATCCACCGGGCGCTCCTTAGAAACCCTATGGGGCAGTTCTACTCTGTCTTGATAGGTTCGCTATGAGTAGGGATAGGCTGGACTGCAACAGGTTTTTTTGCAGCATGGGCTTTAGGGTCAGACTAAACTAGCTCAAATCTTGGATTTGCCACTTACTTGTAAGCAGTGTGTCCTTAGAAAATTACATCACCTTTCAAAGCAAGTGTAATCTACCTCACTGTGTTATCAACAAGTTTAAATATGCTAATGTGTGTACAGCATTTATTGTGATCATTAAATGAGGTCTGAATGTAAGCATAAAAAACCAAAACCAAACCCACTGCCATCGAGTCGATTTTGACTCATAGCCACCCTATAGGACAGAGTAGAACTGCCCCATACAGTTTCCAAGGAGCACCTGTTGGATTCGAACTGCCGACCTTTTGGTTAGCAGCCGTAGCGCTTAACCACTACGCCACCAGCGTCTCCGAATATAAGCATGCAGAGGGCTAATTCCTAGTATATAGTGTGTTTTCAGTAAATGCTGGTTTTTGTTGTGGTAGTCCTTGTTAAAATGAAAGCCAAGCCGCAGCAGCAAAGTGAATTCACTTTTTTTCAAGAATTGCTGGTAAGGAATTACCTATGGCCTACACTGCAAAACTAGAATGGACCTTGTAAAATCACTCGTTTGGAGGACACCATGGGGTTTAATGGAAACCCTAGTGGTGTAGTGGTTAAGTGCTACAGCTGCTGACGGAAGGACCGGCGGTTCAGATTCACCAGGCGCTCCTTGGAAACTCTATGGGGCAGTTCTACTCTGTCCTATAGGGACGCTATCAGTCGGAATCGACTCCCCGAAAATGGGTTTTGGTTTTTGTGGGGTTTAATACTGGATCACCTACTTATTGAATTCATATGCCCAGAAGCTTTCAGTCTACCTTTGAAACCATGCTTTCTGCGTATTTAAATTTACAGTAAAAATTCACCTACTTAATTTTACAATACAAAGGTTTACACCATCCTAAAGTCCCTCCTAACTTCTTGACAGGCATGCATCTTTCATTGTTTTAACTAATGTGCACCAGTGTTTTAAGTTCTATGTTTTAAACTTAAATTAGTTGTTACTCTTTCATATGTATATATCGTATGTGAATTTCTATGTACTAAGATTGTTTACGTGTCGGTCATAATTATAGCTTTTGAGGGGTGTCAATATGTCCTTATGCTACAAAAAAAAAATTATGCTATAGTTTCCTCAAAATGACCCTACTGTTTTATTTGAGAATTAATCCAAATTTTTTAATATTAAAAATCACTTCCATAAGCATTATATTCCCATGCGATTTATTCTCCTAGCCTACATTTTTAGTAATTAGTATGCCCACCTGTAATTTTATTTGAAACACTGGTGGCATAGCTACCAGCATCACAGCTTTCGGTGGAACTTCCAGACTAAGACAGTCTAGAAAGAAGCATCTGGAGATCAACTTCTGAAAAATTGGCCAGTGAAAACCTTATGAATACCAGCAGAACACTGTCTGATATAGTGCCAGAAGATGAGCCTCTCAGGTTGGAAGGCACTCAAAATATGACTGGAAAAGAGCTGTTTCTTCAAAGTAGAACTGACCTTAATGACATGGGTGGAGGAAAGTTTTGGGGACTTTCATTTGTTGATGTGGCACAACTCAGAATGAGAAGAAGCAACTGCAAACATCCATTAGTAATTAAAGGTAGAATTTACAAAGTATGAATCTAGGAAAATTGGAACTCATCAAAAATGAAATGGAACGCAAAAAGATCAATATCCTAGGCATTAGTGAGCTGCAAAGGACCTGTAATGGCCATTTTGAATCAGACAATGATATGGTCTAAAATGCCTGGATGATAAATTGAAGAGGAATGGCATCACATTCATCATCAATAACAACATTTCAAGATCTATCCTGCAGTACAATGCTGTCAATGATCAGATAATAGCCATACAACTATAAGGAAGACTAGTTAATACAACTATTATTAAATTTACACACTGATCATTAATGCCGAAGATGAAGAAATTGAAGATTTTTACCAACTCTTGCAGTCTGAAACTGATCAAACATGCAATCAAGAGGAATTGAAAATTACTGGTGATGGGAATGCAAAAGTTGGGGAAAAACGGGATCTATAGTTTTTTTTTGTTTTGTTTTTTGTTTTTTTTATGGCCTCGGTGACAGAAGTGGTGTGGGAGATTGCATGATAGAATCTTGTAAGACCAACAACTTCTTCATTGCAAATACCTTTTTTCAACAACATACATGGTGACTATACATACACATGGACCTCACCGGGTTGAAAACATAGGAATAAAATCAACTACATCTGGGGAAAGAGATGATAGAAAAGCTCAATATTACCAGTCAGAACAAGGCCAGGGGCCGACGGTGGAATGGACCATCAATTAATTGCTCGTATACAAGTTTAAGTTGCAGCTGAAGAAAATTAAAACAGGTCCATGAGAACCAAAATACAACCTTGAATACATCCCACCTGAATTTGGAGACGATCTTCAGAATAGATTTGATACATTTAACATTAATGACCAAAGACCAGACGTGCTGTGGGATGATATCAAGGACATCATACATGAAGAAAGTAAAAAGCCATTAAAAAGACCAAAACAGATGTCAGAAGAGACTCTGAAACTTGCTCTTGAATGTAGAGATTGAATGAGTATGGTGAAAGGATGCACTCCTGACCCACACTTTCCTGATTTTAAGTTACACAGCGTCCCCTTTTTGTGTTCAAATTACTGGCTCTTGGTCTATGTACAGGTTCCTCATGAGCACACTTATGTGTTCTGAAATTCCTGTTCTTTGCAATGTTGTCCATAATTTGTTAGGATTCACACAGTCAAATGCCTTTGCATAGACAATAAAACACAAGTAAACATCTTTTTGGTATTCTCTGCTTTCAACCAAGAGCCATCTGACATCAGCAATGATATCCCTTGTTCCACATCCTCTTCTGAATCTGGGTTCAATTTCTAGCAGTTCCCTGTTGATATACTGCCACAGCTGTTTTTGAATAATCTTCAGCAAAATTCTACTTGCGCGTGATATTAATTATATTGTTCAATAATTTCCACATTCTCTTGTATCCCCTTTCTTTGGAAGGGGCACAAATATGGATCTATTCCAGTCGGTTGGCCAGGTAGTTGTCTTCCAAATTTCTTGGCAGAGACAAGTGAGTGACTCCAGTGCTGCATCCATTTGTTGAAACATCTCAAGTGGTATTCCATCAATTCCTGGAGGCTTGTTTTTCACCAATGCCTTCAAATGCAGCCTAGGCTTCTTTCCTCAGTAGTATCTGTTCTTGATCATATTCTACTTCCTGAAATGATCGAATGTCAACCAATTTTTTTGGGCACAGTGCATCTCTGTATTCCTTCCATCTTCTTTTGATGCTTCCTGCATCGTTCAATATTTTGCCCACAGAATCCTTCAATATTGCAACTCAAAGCTTGAATTTTTTCTTCGCTTCGTTCAGCTTGAGAAATACTGAGCATGTTCTTCCCTTTTGTTTTTCTAACTCCAGGTCTTAGCGCATTTCACTATAATGTTCATCGTCATTGTCTTTTCAAACTACCCTTTGAAATCTTCTGTTCAGTTCTTTTACTTCATCATTTCTTCCATTTGCTTTAGCTGCTCTAGGTTCAGGAGCAAGTTTCAAAGTCTCTTCTGACATCCATTTTGTTTTTTTCTTTCTTTCCCATCTTTTCAATGATCTTTTGCTTTCTTCACATTCGATATTTTTGATGTCATCCCACATCCCCTCTGGTCCTAGGCCACTAATGTTCAGTGCACTTGAGATGGTCTCTAAATTCACATGAGATATACTCAAGGTTGTATTTTGGTTCTCCAACTACTGATCCTTCTTTGTTTCCAACTTCTGCATTTCCATCACCAGGAATTATCAATGCACCTTGATTGCATGTTTGATCAATTTCAGACTGCAGAAGTTGGAAAAATCTTCAATTTCCTCATCTTCGGCATAAGTGCTTGGTGAGTAAATTTGAATAATAGTCTTATTACTAGTCTTTCTTGTAGGTGTATGAATATTATGCGATCACTGACAGCACTGCATTTCAGGATAGATCTTGAAATGTTCTTTTCAATGATGAATGAGACGCCATTCCTCTTCAATTTGTCATTCCCAGCATAGTAGACTATATGATTGTCCAATTCAAAACGGCCAATACCAGATCATTTCAACTCACTAATGACTAGGATATTGATCTATATGTGTTCTGTTTCACTTTTGATGACTTCCAATTTTCCTGGATTCATACCTTGTACATTTCACATTCTGATTACTCATGGATGTTTGCAGCTATTTCTTCTCATTTTGAGTCATGCCACATCAACAAATGATGGTTCTGAAAGCTTGGCTCCATTCACGTCACTAAGGTTGACTCTACTTTGAGGAGGTAGCTCTTCCCCAGGTGAATTTTGAATGCCTTCCAACCTGAGGTGTTCATCTTTGGTCACTACATCAGACAATGTTCCAGTGCCATTCATAAGGTTTTCACTGGCTAATTTTTTTTCAGAAGTAGACCACCAGGTCCTTCTTCCTAGTCTTCCTTCCTTCCTAGTCTGGAAGCTCTGCTGAAACCTGTCCACAATGGGTGACCCTGCTGGTATTGGAAATACTGATGGCATAGCTTCCACCATCACATCAACATGCAAGTCACCAAGGTAAGACAAACTGAAAGGGAAGTGCCAACCCAACCTATAATACACACATACATACATATATATATATACACACACACACATACATATATATGTATATACTTACATACATATATCTCCATAAAAGTAACCCTTGATGGCACAATTGTTAAGTGCTTGACTGCTAACTGGAAGGTTAGCAATTTGAACCCTCCCAGTGGCTCTGCAGGAGAAAAGACCTGGCAATCTGCTCTGGTAAACATTATAGCCTAGGAGACCCTATGGGGCAGTTCTACTCTGTCGTATAGGTCACTAAGAGTCTAAATCAACTCAACCGCACACAACAAAAACATCAGACTTCACACTGGCATTTTCGTGAGGAAGAAAAGATGGCAGGTTCCCCCTTTCAAATCAAAGGACTAACAAACTACAAAAATATATTTAATGGTTAAGTATTTCTACTTTTCAGTTAGAATTTGTTCAACATCAATCTTAAAATGTCTCCAACAGTGTACATATTTGTTTTATTTAAAGGCATACTCCATATGTTAATAATATGTCTTCGATCATATATTTCCAGTTGATTTTTCTTAATTCTGGCCCACTTTAACTCTCTCATCTACATTATCTGCTTGGCCATCTTGGGAATATGTTTTTACAACACCTGTTCTATACTTTATGATGGTATCTAAAGAAAATCATAATTCAAGACCACAACGAGAAAAGTGAAGACGATATGAAAGGAATTATCATGAATAACTGACAAATAACTGGAACCTAACGGGATGTACTATTATAACAGAGGGGAGAGTAAGATTCTGTAGTCTTAAGATGCAGTATAGTGTAGTCATGAGGATCTTGATCTCTGGAGCCAATCTTGTTATTAGTTGCCATTCAGTTGGTGCCAACTCATGGAGACCCTATGTATAATAGAATGAAACATTGCCCCTTCCTGTGCCATCTTTGTGATCTTTGGTATTGTTGTGACTATTGTGGCAATGTATCTAATTGAGGGTTTCCCTTATTTTTTCTGACCCTTAACTTTACCAAAGGTGATGCCTTTCTCTAGTGATCGGGCTTTTCCGATGATGTGTCCAAAGCAAGCAAGCCAAAGTCTCACCATCCTCACATCTAAGGAACATTTTGGTTGTATTGATTTGTTCGTTCTTCTGGCAGTTCACAGCATATTCAATATTCTTTGCCAACACCACAATTCTGACCAGTTGATGTGTGTAAGTAGAAACCAATAATTCATCTATAAAATTGAGGTAATAATAGGAGTTGGTGTGTGAATAGATTGGAAAAGTGCCTGACACATAGAAAAGCACCCAACAATTTAACTAACAAGTTAATTAATGATGGGCTCTGATCTGGGTCTGCAAAATTAAAGGATAGAATGACGTGAGCATGTATGAGGGGAAGGAAAAAAGAAACGCTTTTATTTAGCAGTGAAGAGTAGGGTATGTTGAAAGTAGAGAACTCCAGGAGTCTGTGTGTTCCACGAGACAGGAAAGGTCAAGTGTTATCCTTTCTTCATTTGAGAGTGACATTGAGAGTTCTTGAGCAGGAAGAAGGCAATGACTTCAGTGATGTTTTAAAATGTAACTCGTGAACTGATATGGATAATAGGGGTTGGCACATATTTAAATTTTATTTTCAAACTTCAAGTCCACTGGGAAGGAGGAAAGAAAGATACTGAGCAGTATAGTTTCCTGCCCCCAAAGCTACTTCAAACAGCTCTGTTGTCATCACTTTTTCATGTTAACCTTTAGCATAAGGTCTTGTTTGGTGGTTTTAAAACTGACAAAAATCCATTGATTTAGAGTAATATTCCATTGTCAACATTACTTTACCTACTGGATTACATAATGGTAAAATTCCAATTGTTGCTATTTTAGAGCAAAAGAAATTCTCCTCTTGCAAAAGACTCTTCCCAAGGCTCCCTTCATGTCTCTGTTCCTCAGGCTGTAGATGAAGGGGTTCAGCATGGGGATCACCACGGTGTACATCATACCCATGACAGTATTCTTAACAGTAGAATGATCCTTTGATGGGCATAAGTAGAGACCAATAATTGTCTCATAGAAGAGAGACACCACAGAGAGGTGGGAGCCACAGATGGAGAAAGCCTTGCGGATGCCCCCAGGAGACGGGACCTTGATGATGCAGGAGACAATTCATGCACAGGACATGATGATGAGTAGGAATGGGATGACAAGAATGAGCCCTCCCATGAAAAAAAAAAATCACCGATCCATTGATCGTACTGTCAGAGCAAGGAAGCTTCATCACAGAAAAAGTGGGGGATCACGTTGTCAGTACAGAAGGACAGCCTGGCCATGAGCAGGGTGTGCAGCATGGCATGAGCAGTGGTCAGCAGCCAAGAAAGTGCCAAGAGACAGAGGCATAGCCTGGGACTCATGGTGGTGGTGTAGTGCAGAGGAAAGCAGATGACCACATAGTGATCATAGGGCATGACCACAAAGAGGAAGCTCTCCAGAACTCAAAAAAATAAATAAATAAAAATAAAAATACATCTGGAGTAGGCAGCCAGCATAAGGAATGAATGTGACTTGGCTCTGCAAGTTCTGAAGCAATTTGGGCATTGTGACAGAGGAGAAGCAGAAGTCAGAGAAGAATAAGTTGCTGAGAAACAAATACATGGGTGTGTGGAGGTGGAAAACCAGCCGAATGAGGACAATGATGAGGAGGTTCCCCAGGATGGTGGCAAGGTACATGACTAGGAACAGGATGTAGAAGAGGTTCTGCCAATCTGGCTCAATGGGCAAGCCCCAGAGGAGGAACTCTGAGACAGTGGTTTGGTTCCTCTGTCATGCTGTGATTCTACCATGTTTATGCAGAAAATAATGCACCTTAAAATCCACGAATAACAAATGAATATATCTCTGTGGCAAGTGGCTTATCGTAAATTGGTGGATGGGTGAGAATTTAGGTACAGGTGGCAGATTGGATCTGGCACCCACCACTGTATTGAAACTGCCCCAACAAAGTCATCAGTGACATCCATGTCTAAATCCAATAGCCTATCACATTTAAGAGTAATGATCACTCCCTCTTTCATAAAGCATTCTCTTCTCGTGGCCTTGGTGACACCTCACCTTCCTAGTTTTCTTCCTACCTTCCTTGCAATCCCTTCCGCTTTCCTTAGAGAGCTCCTTCTGCTCCATCCTCCTTTGAATCATTGTGTCCTTCAGAGTATTGTCCTTCTACACTTTCCCCAGAAATGCCAATGAATCCCAAATGTATTTCTTCAACCCAGGCACTCCTCTGAGCTTCAGACCCACAAGTTCAGCTCCCTGATGACCACCTTATTTCACTGACACCTCAAACCTAATCTTTCTGATACTAAATCTGTGGGCTTCCCTGCCCCATATGTGCTGCACTCTTAGTGCTCTCTAGCTCTCTTGACAGCACCATCTGCAAGGTATCCAAGCCAGAAATCTAAGAATCATTCTTGACACTTACCTCTCCTTCGCTCCCCTCATTCAGTTGGTATATCTTATGGCCATTTTCTGAAAATCTTTCATACATGTCCCTTCTCTGCATCCTATAGCCACCATTCAGGTCACCTACTTTTCTAACCTGAACAATTGCAACAGATTTGGTCTCCCCACATCTACTCTTGCTCCTTTCCAATCCATTGGCATTATTCAGAATTGTTCTTTTTTAACTCAAATCTGCTCATGTCAGTATTCTAATTAAAAAGTTTCCCCAAAATGGTTAACATGACCCACAAGTCCCTTAATGACATTGCTCCTCTCTCAACTGCAGGCATAAGGGGTTTTTATCATTTTCTCAAAGGCATTCTTTCCTCACTCACCATGGCACATCATACTTCCATGGCCAGTAACATGCTTTCTCCACCTCACTTCATCCTTATTCTTGGCAAATCATCTTCCAGATCATTAAACTTTGGATTAGTCTCTGCTAGACTTTAAGGATAGGGAAAGGATCTATCTTGTTCACTTCTGAACCCCTACATTTAGAAAAATGTGTGGCAAAAAAATGTTCACAACCTGAAGGACAACGGAATTGTTTCAGCAAAGCCAAAAACGTTGGAGACTAAATATTTATTGCCACTGAGCTTTTCCAGATCAAGCGCTCCCTTATCTAAGTCCTTTGTTTTTCTTTCCATCAGATGCTGCACTACGGATTGGTCAGAACTTCCCTTTCCAGGCCAGGATACTACCCCATCTTAAGCTATCTTTCTATATGGATTAAAAGCAATCTACCCAGACAACTGTGCTGTTTTCACCTTGATATTAAATGATATCAAAGACATCAATGTAGGAAGAAATTAGATTGATGTGGAAGCTTAGAGATCATGGGAAAAGCAAAAAGAATGAAGATAATCTCCAATCTCTTGGACATCATTCCAGATTTCCTCCAGATACCCCTCCCCAGTGTGACTCAGGATTGATAAAAAATTGCTAAGGAGAAGCATTTCAGGATGAAGGGAACTTCTCCAAGCACTGAAGAGACAGAACAGAGCCCTGACTGTGGAATATTCACCAAGATTATGAGGTTTAATTCACCTAGATAAATGTGTTTTTACACTTGGACGGTGGAAAGAAAGATGCGTTGTCATACTTTAATTGGGAGAAGATATCTATAGCTGATACCTCAAAAATGTCCCTTCCTAGGGAGTGGGTGGGAGCCATCTCTTCTGTAAAATGTCTAATTAGGGAGCCAAATCAGCTAGATAGCATCTAAAAATGCTGCCATTGTTGAAGCTTTATCTACTCCTTTCATTTCCCAGAATTTCATTTTCTTCAGCTTTAAAATAATAATGATGATATGCCCCTGCCTACCTCACAGAGCTGTTGTAAAGTTGAAATCCCTTTTGAGAATGCCTTACGAAGTGTGGAGAACTCTTATGCAACACTTATGAATACTGTTTTAAATAAACAGATTGAAACAGGTAGACTCTAATCATATTTCTAGAATGTGAAGTGGTGATGAAAGAGCCCTGGTGGTGGAATGGTTAAGTGCTCAGCTGCTAACCAAGAGGTCAGCTATTCACACACACACGTCACTCCACAAGAGAAAGATATAGCAATCTTCTTCCGTAAAGATTACAGCCTTAGGACCTGATTTACTGGTATGAGAGAGGCTGAAAGAACATCCAAAACTGTGGCCCCTGGACACCCTGCTAACTCAGAACTGAAGGCACTCCCAAAGTACACCTTTCAGCCAAAAATTAGACAAGCTGTAAAACAATAACACATGTAGAAAGTGCTTCTTACTTCAATCAAGTATGTGAAACCAAAGGGGCAACACCACCCCCAAAGCAAATATGAGAAAGCAGGAAGGGACAGGAAGACTGGACGAATGGGCACGGGGAACCCAGGTGCAAAGGGGGAGAATGCTGACACATTGCAGGGATTGCAACCAAAATCGCAAAATAGTTTGCATATAAATTTTTGAATGAGAGGAAAAAAATGTTTGTCATGGATGAAACTGATAAGCACAACATTGAATGAAAAAAAGAAAAAATAAGATTACAGCCTTGGAAACCTTATGGAGCAGTTCTACTCTGTCCTGTAGGGTCGCTATAAGACAGAATCGGCTCGAGGGCAATGGATTTTGTTTTGGTTTGGTTTTGGAGTAGTTACGTAAATTTTACTCTGCCTGAAGAACAATCCTACAAGTCACATTATAGAACCTTGGTAATCTGAAGTCTAAGGCTGTAAGGACCCTGAAGAATCCACCTTTCAGCTCTCTCAGTGTATCTGAGAGAGACTCCAGGGCCCTGACTGGGGATCCTGCTCCACTTTATTCACTATAGGCATATAGAGATAAAGCCCCTGGAATCATCACCTGAGCCCATACTATCCCTTCTCACATCTTCTGGTCTACACCTTCCTAGACCTGAGGGACATTGTGTCCCAGTGGAATTTAGGTCTTGAATAACTCATTAATAACAAAGTAATTACCCAGAGATTCTCTGGGACAAATCCCCTAGAAGTTCTAGGGCAGGGACTTCTTAATGACTAGTCATCCTTGGGGTAGGAGAAAGCAACACGGGAAGCAAGCTCATGCCCTAGCCCCTCAGGGATGCTTACCTGACTACCCTAGCCCATGGGGTGTCTTCCTTGTCTGATTTCTTCATTAACTCCTAAAGCACTTGTCTTCTGAAGTACATAAGACTGATAAACTATTGATGTGTGTTGTTCCATTATTGCTTTTGAAATATTGTCCCAAGAACAGAGAACTAAATGTTCTTTATTGATCAATGGATGCATTTAGTCCCATTATTTACATTTAGGAAAAGTCATTTTGAGTCTTAGTGGGAAACTTTAATTCGCTTCTCACAACGGTCGATAAAACAAGCAGCCAAGAATTAGGGAGAATGTAGAAAATCTGAATAATACAATTAACAAAATTAATCTAAATGACATATCTAGGACTCTATTTGCAGCAATCGAAAGATATATATCGTTTTCAAGTTCATATAGAGCATTTAACAAAATCAACCATATACTAGGTCATAAAGAAAAGGTCAATAATCTAAAAAGATTGAAACCATTCAGAGGATATTCTCTGACCACAAAGATGTTAAGTTAGGAATTAATAACAAAGAAATAACAGAAAAATTCCAACTACCAGGAGTTTAAACAATACACTTCTAAATATCAGGATTCAAAGAAGAAATAAAAAATGAAAATTAGAAAATATTTTAAACTGAATGATACCGAAGACACAACATCAAAACTTGTAGAATGCAGCTAAAACAGTACTTAGAAGAAAACATATAGCCTTTAAATGAATATATAAGAAAATCAGCCAGGAAAAGAAAATGTTTTTAATCCTATAAATATGGGCAAAATAGATTTAGAGGAGTCAGAAAACTTCCTCTGTAATGGGCCAAAGAGTAAATACTTACATCATTACATATGTTTGGTAAAGGACTAACAGAATACATAAAGAACCCCTACAAATCAACATGAAAAAGACAGATAAACCAATAGAAAAGTGAGCAAAAACTTGAATAGATAATTAACACTAGGAGATATACCTACGGATGACAACCATATGAAAAAGTGATTAACTTCATCTGTCACCAGGGAAGTGTAAATTAAAACCATGCTGAGTTCCTCTATACACCCACAAAATCGTTTAAATGAAAAAAAAAAAATCAAATCACGTTGTTAAGAATGTAGAGCAAGTGGAACTCTCATACGCTGCTTGAGGGAGGGTGTATTGGTACCAGCCCTTAAAAAACTGTGTAGTACTGCCTACTAGTGCTAAAAGGAAGCCTACTCTATAATCCAGAAATTCCACACCTAGGAATGTACATACAAGAGAAATGTGTAGCTGCAGTATTGATAAGAGCCAAAAACTAAAGATTACAAACACCCATTAATGGTAGAATGGCTTTTTTTTAATGGTATATTCATATAATAGAATACTACACGACAATGAGAATGAACAATCTGCAACCACATACAATGACGTGGATGAATCTCACAAATATAACGTTGAGTGAAAGAAGCAGACATGAACTGAATATAAAAACAGTATAAACTGTGTACTTCCACTTAAATGGGGTAAAAAAAAAAAAAAAGAGGTGAAACTAATTTATGCTGTTAGAAGCCAGGGTAGTGGTTACTCTTGAAACAGTGACTGAATGAGAACATGAGAGTATTTCGTTCTTGTTGTTAGGTGCCCTTAAGTCTGTTCTGACTCATACTGACCATGTGTACAAAGAACAAAACACTGCCCAGTCCTGCACCATACTCACAATCATTATGCTCGAGCCCACTGTTGCAACAACTGTGTCAATCCACCTTGTTGAGGGTCTTCCTCTTTTTCAATGACCCCCTGCTTTACCAAACATGATGTCCTTCTCCAGAGATTGGTCCATCCTGATAACCTGTCCAAAGTCTGTGAGACGAAGTCTCATCATCCTTGCTTCTAATGAGCATTCCGGCTGTACTTCTTCCAAGACAGATTTGTTTGTTCTTCTGGCAGCCCATGGTATATTCAATGTTCTTCACTAACACCATAAATCAAAGGCATCATTCTTTTTTGGTCTTCCTTACTCATTGTTCAGCTTTCGCATGCATATGAGGTGATTGAAAACACCATGGCTTGGGTCAGGCCCACCTTAATCCTTAAAGTGACATCTTTGTTTTTAACTCTTTAAAGAGATCTTTTGCAGGGCATTTGTCCAGTGCAATGCATCCTTCGATTTCTTAACTGCTGCTTCCATGGGCATTGATTGTGGGTCCAAGTAAAATGAAATCCTTGACAACTTCAATCTTTTCTCCATTTATCATGATGTTACTTATCGGTCCAGCTGTGAGAATTTTTGTTTTCTTTATGTTTGGATATAATCCATGCTCAAGTCTGTAGTCTTGAAACTTCATCAGTAAGTGTTTCAAGTCCTCTTCACTTTCAGCAAACAAGGTTCTGTCATCTGCATAATGCAGGTTGTTAATGAGTCTTCCTCCAATCCTGATGCCCCATTCTTCTTCATAGAGTTCAACTTCTTGGATTATTTCTCAGCGTACGAATTGAATAGGTATAGTGAAAGGATACATCCTTGACCTCACTTTCCTGGCTTTAAATCCCCTTGTTCTCCTCGAAGGACTACCTCTTGCTGTAAATACAGGTTCCTCATGAGCACAATTAAGTGTTCTGGAATTCCCATTCTTCGCAAGGTTATCCGTAATTTGTTATGATCCACACAGTTTAATGCCTTTGCGTAGTCAATAAAACACAGGTAAAAATCTTTCTTGGATTCACTGCTTTCAGCCAGGATCCATCTGACATCAGCAACGATATCCTTCATTCCAAGTCCTCTTCTGAATCCAGCTAAGAATTTCTGGCAGTTCCCTGTTGATGTACTGTTACAACCGCTTTTGAATGATCTTCAGCAAAATTTTACTTGTGTGTGACATCAATGATGTTGTTCGATAATGTCCGCATTCTGTTGGATCACCTTTCTTTGGGGAACAGGTGCAAATATGGATCTATTCCTGTCAGTTGGTGAGGTAGCTGTCTTCCAAATTTCTTGGCATAGACACGTGAGCATCTCCAGTGCTGCATCCATTTGTTGAAATGTCTCAACTGATACTCTGTCAATTCTTGGAGCCTTGTTTTTCGCCAGTGCCTTCAGTGCAGCTTGGACCTCTTCCTTCAGTACCATCAGTTCTTGATCATATGCTACATTCTGAAATGGTTGAAAGTTGACCAACTCTTTTTGATACAATGAATCTGTGTATTCCTCCCATCTTCTTTTGATGGTTTCTGTATTCTTTAATATTTTCCCTGTAGAATTCTTCGATATTGCAACTTGAGGCTTGAATTTTTTCTTCAGTTCTTCCAGCTTGAAAAATGCCAGACATGTTCTTCCCTTTTGGTTATCTAACTCAACTCCAGGCCTTTGCACATTTCATTATAATACTTTACTTTGTCTTCTCAAACTGCCTTTTGAAATCTTCTGTTCAACTCTTTTACTTCATCATTTCTTCCTTTGCTTTAGCTACTCTAAGTTCAAGACTCTACTTCCAGAGTCTCTTCTGACATTTATTTTGGTCTTTTCTTTCTTACCTGTCTTTTTAATAACCTTTTGCTTTCTTCATGTATGATGTCCTTCATGTCATTCCTCAACTCCTCTGGTCTTCTTCGGTCATTAGTGCCCAGTGCATCAAATCTCTTCTTGAGATGGTCTCTAAATTCAGGTGGGGTATACTCAAGGTAGTACTTTGGCTTTCATGGACTACTTCTAATTTTCTTCAGTTTCAACCCGAACTTGCATATGAGCAATTGATGATCTACAGTTGACCCATGGCCCTGTTCTGACAGATGATATTGAGATTTTCCATCGTCTCTTTCCATAGATGTAGTCAATCTGATTCCTGTGTATTTCTTCTGCAAGATCCACATGTATAGTCACCATTTATGTTGTTACAAAAAGGTATTTGTGATGAATAAGTCGCTGGTCTTGCAAAATTTTATATGTGATCTCTGGTATCATTTATATCACCAAGGCCATATTTCCCAACTACCAATCCTTCTTCTTTGTTTCCAACTTTTCCATGAATGCACCTTGGTTTCACATTTGATCAATTTCAGACTGCAGAAGTTGGTAAAAAGTCTTCAGTTTCTTCATTTTTGGCCTTAGCGGTTGGTGAGTAAATTTGAATAACATTTGTATTAACTGGTCTGGATATTATCCTATCACTGACAGTGTTATACTTCAGGATAGATCTCGAAATGTTATTTTTGACAATGAATGCAACGCCATTCTTCTTCAATTTATCATCCCGGCATAGTAGATCATATGACTGTCTGATTCAAGATGGCCAGTACCAGTCCATGTATCAATGTTTATGCATTCCATTTCACTTTTGCCGATTTCTAGTTTTCCTAGATTCATATTTTGTACATTCCATGTTCCTATCATTAATGGATGTTTACAGTTGTTTCTTCTCATTTTGAGTCATGCCACGTCAGCAAATGAAGCTCCTGAAAGCTTGACTCCATTCAGGTCATTAGGGTCAACTCTGCTTTGAAGAGGTAGCTCTTCCCCAGTAGTATTTTGAGGGCCTTCCAACCTGAGGGGCTCATCTTCCGGAACTATATCAGACAATGCTCTGTTGCTATTCATAAGGTTTTCACTGGCCAGTTTTTTCAGAAGTAGGCTTCCAGGTCCTTCTTCCTAGTCTGTCTTCGTCTGGAAGCCCAGCTGAAACCTGTCCACAATGGGTGACCTGCTGGTATTTGAAATACAAGTGGCAAAGCTTCCAGCATCACAGCAACACAGAAGCCACCACAGTACGACAAACTGATGGACACATGGTGGAGGAAACTTTTGCAGAGCTGTTAAAAATGCATTTTTTTAATATGAGTGCTAGTTACACAGGTTTGTTTGGTTTGTAAAAATTCTTGCCAAAAATTTCAGAGTTGTTTTCATTTCCCAAAACATTGATAAGCATCATTGTTTTTCAGTCTCTGCCTGATAATTATATTATCTGAATCCCCTGTGTGCCTTTTATCTGTTGGTTCTAGCTTTTGGGGTCTTTTTTCCCTGTATGTGGGCTTATCTTAGGTTTTGGGCTGGATATTGTATTTGAAAAATTATTAAGATAAATAATCTGAGATCGAGGATGATGCAAAACTGGCAAGAGACCACCTGACCTCCTCTAATCTCACAATGGAGAGGAAAGAGAATTATCATCAACATCAGCCCAAGGCTGATTCCTATGAGGTAGAGGTCAGACATACCTCCTCTCTCCAACCTTTTTACCAGTTCTGACACCAGCCTTCCCTCCCACAGCATTTTCTACTTCTCTTCTGGGCTTGATAATTTGTTGCAATGGCCACACAGAACTCATAGACAATACTCACAATAGTAGTGTTTGTTAGGGAAGTAACAGGTTACGATTCAGGATCAGAGTCGACAGTCTAAACTCGAAATCAGGACCAGGAAGCATGTAGGCAAAGTCTCCCTTCTTCAGTGCAGGAAAGCTCTCTCAGCTCCTCTGTGCCATGCAGGTCTCCGCTCAGCCCCTTAGAATGCTGCCAGCACCTCTATGCCTTCAGTTAAATAAGGTTCTTGCCTCTCACTGGTCAAGAATGAGCAGGTAAGGCACAGAGAATTTTCCACACGAGCAAAGCTTTATTAAAGAAGCTTGCAAGCAGAGATGAGGAAGGCCTAGGCAACGCTTACCCCTGTCTCACAGAACAAAGGACTTGCATGGGTTTTTTTTTTTAAGATTCTTGAACGAGAAAAAGATTCATGTTTATTCATAGATATAGGCGGGGTTTTGCAGGAGGTGGCCCATCTGGGCGGAAATATGTTAACCATGGTGTGCATGCAGCTGCTTTCTACCATGGCTCCTGTCCCAGAGGACTCTGGGATTCATAGCAGGACCTATTATGGGGTGTCATGCCTGAGCAGTCTCTCTCTCCCCGAGTTCAATTCCCCAGCTATGGCTGCAGCCCCTCACTGCCCCTGGTAGAAGGTCACACAGTGGTCACAGATGGATGTTCTGCACATGTCCCTGAGGCTGGTTTCATTCAGCGGCTTCTGAAAGACAACTTTAAAGAAGTTTGTGGGCTGTTTTCTGATACTCTGCCTCATTGTTCTGGGGAAGGGCTTTGTTTCCGTGCACTGGCCCATTTCCTGGTACTTGGTTACTTTAATCTGTTTATGTGAATTACAGAATTGGGGGCCCCTCTGTTCCCTGTCTTAAGAACAGGCTCCTCTTGGGCCCTCAGGATAGGCCTCCTCTCTTAGCCCTCAGCCTGGCCTCTGCCCTGCTTAGGCAAGTGTTACAGAGCCCTTTTAGCTCTGCCATAAGTGCCCAGAGGCACCTCACTCCACCAGTAAGCTTCCTACTCAAAAAAACTCTCACCCAACTCTCTTACTCTGTGGGTTGGTCAGCACACCCACTGTAGTCACCTCACTCGGTGGACTGGGAAGCCCACGGCAGCCATCTCATGTATGTCTCCTGGTTCTGCTGCTGCGGTTTCTCTCCAGCTGGATTCTGCCATGCTTGACACAGCTTCTTGCCATCTACAGTGTTACAGTCCCTTCAGTCTTCTGGGTCTGGGAGGTTCTCAGCACAGGGACCCTGGGCCCAAAGGACGCGCTCCGTTCCTGGCTCTTCTTGGTGGTAGTGAGATCCCCCCTCTGCTCTGGAATTAGCTCTCTTTTTATGAGTAGCATGATGGCAAAACTGATCAATTCCTCATTAGGTTTCTCTACACCTTATTTGCATGGTCCCATTCCCACATGGGTTCCATGCACTTTATTTGCAGTAGCAGCAAGCTGCCCAATCCTCTTGGTGGGTCACAAGTACCTTATTTGCATAGCCCCAACTAATCATTTTGTGGGAGTCACAAAGCTTATGGCTAGAAGGGCCGTATTAAGTAGTTCACCGCGCCACAGATAGTATTTCCTATAAATATGGTTTTCAATTGCATTACTTAGCATATGGGGTCACTAGCAATCTGGGATCATCCTAATCCAAATTTAGTGCTTTAGATTTTCTGAACCACTGATGACTCAAAGCCAGGCTGCAGTATGTGGGAAGTCTGCTTTATTCCTGGCTTACTCTTACTCTTAGGGCACTTTTAAGATTGCTGCCCAATATGGAGTTGGTTTACTCCTTGCAGACACGACTCATTTCCCAAGGCTTTTCCTTAGAGGTATTAACATTGGAACAATAACCCATGTTCATCTCAAGAAACTGTCTTGGGATTGCCTCCCCAAGGCCTCCCCCAAACTGATAAACAGGCCTGATGTGGCCCTGGTTCAGACCTTTCTTTCATGAACCTGGGATCCAAGCATCAGTTCTCTGGTCCTCCACCCTCATCAGGACACCCACAGCCTTACATTCTGTCTCTTCTTTTACAGGAACAGAAGATCCAGGCACTAATTCACCCGCTTCCCACCTTTACCCTGTTCTAGCCACAAGTTTCAAAACTCTATTCAGAAAACAGTGTCTTAGGGTCCTTTATGTCCTTGCTGAGTTTTCATCGAATGGAGACGAGTGGAGGCTGCAGAACCAGTGAACTCTGAGAGCAGCACAGAGCATCCAGGTGAGGTCGAAAGTCTCAAGCTTACTTGCTCACTTTTCTCTCTCGTGTCTCCTTTTTGTCTCTTCTCCTCCATTGCCTCTCTCACGAACATACTCACACACTTTGGAAAGTCTTCATAAAATCTAACCCCCTAGTGTCTAAAGGAAATGTAATAACCCTCCCATCTTTTTAGCACTCTGCAGATTTCAAAGTGCTTTCATACACCCTGTTGCGTGTGATTCTCACAACCTCCAAGAAAGGCTTTGTTAGTGAGATGAGGAGGCCCAGGGGGTTGTGTGGCCTAGTCAAGGCCCTACAGCTAGGGAGCAACAGAGGAGGTGCTAACATCCAGTTTTCCAATGCCAATTTTGGGGACCTTTCACCTAAATTGCCCCAACCACTTCTCTCCTTTCCTCTTAGCCGCACAGCAGAGGGGCTTGTGGCTCTAAGGCCTGCTGACCATACAAGGGTCCAGAATCCAATGATTGTTACAGACTCACAGCAGTGTTTCTAAAACATAAGATCAGAATTACTTGGGTGTTCACTGAAAAGGCCCTCATTCTCAGACCAGATCTATTAAACCAGTATTTCAAAACAAAATCAGCTTTTGTTTTAAACAAGCATCCCTGGTGATTCTGATACCCACTGAAGTGTGCGAGACACTTACCTTAAGGCTTAGGAAGAAAGTGTATTAATTTCTCTGTGTGTCCTCTGGCTTTCCCCAGCCCTGTTACCTGCCTCCTACTCTCCGTCCTATCAGGCAGATGTCCCAGAGGGTCCTGAACTCCAGGTACCGGGCTGTGGAAGGAGTTAGTTTCTGACTGGGTCTGAGGAGGTGAAAGACTTCTCTTCATGGCAGAAACAGAGGTGGTGGCCAGGTAAGCTCAAAGTTGGGGTCACTGCAGGAAGTCATAATGGCACCCTTTTTCATCCTGAGGTCACTTTGGGGGTCTTGGAGTAGCTGTAAGATGAGCCCATCAGTTCCCATTTCCCATTGTAACTCTTCATTTTTCTAAGAGGCAAGCAGCATCTCCTTTGATTGCCTCAGGCTTCCAGGTTCCCTCCTTTCACCCAGTACTAGGTTAACAAACAGCCTGGAACTCCTGGTCAAAGCCTCACTCCGTGACTCTGAGCAGAGCTTTTTTTTTTTAAAAATTGTGCTCATTTTAGTACTGTGAGGATTCAAATGAGATCAGTCATGGTATAGAACCACAGGAGAATTATATGAGTAACAAATAACAGTTGTGGGGAAGCTGTAAATACAAAAAGTCTCTAGAACGTGTGCTAAGGTTTACTTTTGTGCTCACTCAAAGGCCAAAGGACCACCACACGATTACTGTATAATTTGAAATCTTAGTGTTAAAAGAGACCTTAAATCTGTTGCCATCTAGTCAATTCCAACTCATAGTGACCCTATAGAACAGAGTAGAGCTGCCCCATAGGGCTCCCAAGAAGTGCCTGGTGGATTCAAACTGCTGACCTTTTGGTTAACAGCTGTAGCTCTTAACCACCACACCACCAGGGTTTCCAAAAGAGACCTTAACCATCAGCTAAAACTTCGAAGCCAAACCTGTTGCTGTGAAGTAGAGTCCAACTCATAGTGACCCTATAGTGCAGGGTAGAAATGCCCAATAGGGTTTCGGAGGCTACAATCTTTATGGAAGCAGATTGTCACATCTTTCTTTCCCAGAGCAGCTCGTTCAAACCGTCTACCTTTTAGTTAGCAACTGAGTGCTTAACCACTGTACCACGAGGGCTCCTAGCCATCACCTACTCCCACTGAAACAGCCACTCAGACCATGGGATCATGCAGTTTTTGAATTTTGAATGCCTCCCATGACAGGGAATTCACTTCCTCCCCAGGCCCCTTTACTGACACAAACCTTTAATTCTCAGGAGTTAGCCTGGCTCATCTCCCTGTCTCTCTTTTTATCCCAAGGCTCCTGCCCAGAAAATCCATATCTTTTTGTATAGATAGCCCGTAATAGTACATTCATTCACTCTCTTCTCTCCCTTGTAGACAGGACCAAGGTGTCAGCCACAAATGAGTCTCTACCTGGACATCCTGGACCATTCCCAGCAGGTACCAGGTAGGCAGAAGCTGCTCTTGTGAGGGGCACAATGAGGCCCAAGAAGGGGGCAAGACTGAGGCCCCTGATCCTTTTCTGTCCTCAGAGCAAGGTTTCCTTAGGTGAAAAAGAATCAGAAGTTTGGAGAAATTGTTTAGAATAGGACTTCCTTTGGGATCGCCTTAACAGCACCTCTTATTACGTACAGACTAGGTTGGAGAGGAGCCCTGGTGCCACAGTGGTTAAAAGCTCAGGGCTCTAACCAAAAGTTTGGCAGTTCGAATCCACTCTTTGGAAACCCTATGGGGCAGCTCTAGTCTGTCCTATATAGGGTGGCTATGAGTCGGAATCAATTTGACAGCAACGGTTTTGGTTTCTTTTATGGTTGGACAATGCTTCTAGATATAGCATTTCTGTCTTCTCTGATCCCCCAGGAGGGTGGACATTATTACTCTCATTTAATGTACGGTAGAACGGTTAGGCCATGGACTTTGGAGGCACAAGAGAGGGGTCCAAATCCTGGCTTCATCACTTACTCATTGAGTGACTTTAGGAACCTCATTAGTCTTTTATGTCTCCATCACTTCATCATTAAAACAAAATAATAGAACAAAATATACAGAGAGAACACTTAACACATTATCTGACCAAGAGCTCAGTAAAGGGTAGTAGTTTTCTCAAAAGCAGTTGTATTCATTAAGATGGGGTTTGAACCAGAGCTTCTGACTAAAAACCTTCCACTTTACCACCAACACTGGATATTCGGAGTTCAACTCTGTAATTTGGTGTAACGATGTTCATTCCCCGCCCCCCCCCACAAAACCTGGAGCTCCAAATCACCTTGCTCTCCTGCGTTGCTCATACTTCCTACACTACATTTGCTTATCCTGCTGCAACTTCAAATTCTTCATGTTCCAGATTGAATTTTACGGACAGGCTCCACAATTTCCTGACACACTGGCTGACTTTCCAAACAACTGCATTTTTATCTCTCTTATTTATTTAGATTTCTTCCCCGTCTTTTCATCTGAAATGCATGAGATGCCTGATATTCTAAATGGTTCTATTCAGTCCTCATTTATTGATCCTTTCAACATGCTTATTCAATCTGTATGCTGAGCAAATAATTCAAAAAATTGGACTATATGAAGAGCAGGGGTTCAGGATTGGAGCAAGACTCATAAAAAACGTGCGTTATGCAGATGACACAACTTTGCTCTCTGAAAGTGAAGAGGACTTGGAGCACTTCCTGAGGAAGATCAAAGTTCACAGCCTTCAGTATGAATTACACCTCAACATAAAGAAAACAAAAATCCTCACAACTGGGCCAATGATGAGCAAGATCACGATAAATGGAGAAAAGATTGAAGTTGTCAAGGATTTCATTTTAGTTGGATCCACAGTCAATCCCCATGGAAGCAGCAGTCAAGAGATCAAACAATATATTGCTCTTTAAAGTGTCAAAAAGCAAAGCTGTCACTCTGAGAACTAAGGTGAACCTGACCCAAGCCATGGTATTCTCAATTACCTCATATGCAATCTAAAGCTAGGCAACGAATAACTAAGCCCAAAGAAGATTGATGCCTTGGAATTATGGTTTTGGTGAAGAATACTGCATATACTATGGACTGCCAGAAGAATGAACAAATCTGTCTTGGAAGAAGTACAGTCAGGATGATTCTTAGAAGTGAGCATGGCGAGACTTCGTCTCACTTATTTTGGCCATGATCCCAGAAGGGACAAGCCCTCATGCTTAGTAAAGTAGAGGTCCAGGTGAATAGAGACTACTCGCAAGTTTTTAAGACCCCAGGCACTACTCATCAAACTAGGAGGTAGATCAGAAATTCTAAAAACACTATTAGGCTAATCGAATGGACAGACCCACAAAACATGGTCCTAAACTTTTGAACCAAGAAAACTAATTCCATGAAGTGTTCATTTGTACCCAGGTAATATCAGCAACTGCATTTTTTTTTCTTGGTTGCTGTAAAATTATACATAACACTACATTTGAAATTTTGCCCCTTTTCTGGTGAACAGCTTCGATATCAGTTACATTAGTCAAGGTGTGTAACCCATTACCCTTAGTTGATGACAATTTTTCCATCACCATAGACAAAGATTCACTCTTCCCAGGGAGTGATTCTCTCTCTCCCTCCTCCCTAGTAAGCACTAATAACTATTGGTCTCTACTTATTTAGTCATTCTTGTCAGTTCATGTAAGTGAGATCATACAATATTTGTCCTTTTCTGATTGATTTATTTCACTCAGCATAATGTCTTCGAGGTTCATTCATGTTTCAACATGTATCAGGACTTCATTTCTGTTTATGGCTCAGTAATATCCATTCATCTGTTAATGAGCACTTAACATTGTTTCTGCCTTTTTGCTATTGTGAATAGTGCTGCAATGAACATAGACATGCATATGTCTGTTCATGTGGCTACTTTTAGGTCCCTAATAGGAGTGGAATTACTGGGTCAGATGGTAGCTCTATTTCTTTTTTCTTTTTCTTTTTTGAGGAATTGCCATAGTGCTTTCCACAATGGTTGTACTGTTTTACATTCCTGCCAGAAATGGATAAGGGTTCTAATCTCTCCACATCCTCACCAACATTTGTTATTTTCTTTCTTTCTTTTTTTATCATTGCCATTCTAGTAGGGATGAAGTGGTATTTCAGTGTAGTTTCGATTTGCATTTCTTTAATGGCTAATGACGATGAGCATCTTTTTATGTGTTTGTTGACCATTTCAATATCCTCTTTACTGAAGTGTCTGTCCATGTCCTTTGCCCATTTTTTGACTAGGTTATTTGTCTTTTTGTAGTTACACTGTAGAAGGTTATATATATTTTGGGTATTAGACCCTTATCAGACATACGATTCCTAAAGTTTTTTCCTCAGTCTGTAGGTTGTCTTTTTAGTCTTTTGGTAAAGTCTTTGCGTGATAAATGAATAATTTCTTTTATAAGGGCCAGCACAAAGCTGGTTTCTATGAGGTGAAGGTTAAAGGTGCCCTAAATGTCCAACTTTTCCAAACTGCTGTACCACTCCATCATCTCACATCAGCTACTCCCCCTCCCCTCAGTACTCTCCCTCCTGTCTTTGGATTCCATTATTGACTGCAATGTCTCACAGAATTCATGAACAGTACTTACAGTTAAGTGGTTTATTAGGGAAGTAACAGGGCACAACTTGGAATTTGGATCAACTTGGGAGTAACAGTAATAACTCAGGATACAGTTCCTTGATCAGGACAGCTTCTTCTCGCTCTCTGCCACCACTGGGCCCTGTTGGAACCTTTCTGCCACTGGGCCCTGCTGGAGGCTTTCTTGGGCAAGTGTTAAAACTCTTAACCCCATGGGTCAGCAAGCCCCACTGCAGCCTTTTCCCACCAGTCTCCTGGCTCCTGCCATCTCATGCCACTTTGACTCTTGCTGCTACTGTGCTGCCATCTCTCACTTTCATGTTGCAGCTTCTCTCTTTCTCTCTCTCCATGTCTCTCTTTAAGCCTAGCAGGATGCCAAAACTAAGTAATCCCCTCACAGGGTTCCATATACCTTATTTAGATGGTTCCACCCCCAAAAGGGTGCCATGCAACTTATTCACATTATTAGCAAGCTATCCAATCCCCTTGGTGGGCCACATGCACCTAATTTGCATAACCCCACCCAGTCATTTGGTGGAAATTACAAGGACTATGGCTTGAAGGGCCATATTGAGTAATTCAATGTACCAGATGAACATAAGCATTTAATTTTCGTAAGATCCCAGTTATCAATTTTGTCTTCTGCTGCTTGTGCATTTGTTATTTTTGATAATCTATCATTAAAAAACAAAAAAATAATAAGTCCCAGGCTTTCATCTCTATATTTTCTTCCAGGAATATTGTAGTTTTAGATTTAGCATTTAGTTCCTTGATGCATTTTTAATTAGTTTTTGTGTATGGTATAAGGTATAGGTCCTGCATCATTTTTCTGCGTGTTGTTTTTAGGCTCCCTCCAGTCAGTTCACACTTACAGAGATCCTATGTACAACAGAAGAAAACACTGCCCAGTCCTGTGCCATTCTCACAATCGTTGTTATGCTTGAGCCCATTGTTGCAACCACTGTGTCAATCCTTCTCATTGAGGGTCTTCCTCTTTTTCACTGACCCTCTACTTTACCAAGCATGATGTCCTTCTCCAGGGACTGGTCCCTCCAAAAACTTGTCCAAAGTATGTGAGATGAAGTTTTAACATCCTTGTTTCTAAGGAATATTTTGGTCGGGCTTCTTCCAAGATAGATTTGTTCATTCTTTTGGAAGTTCATAGTATATTCAGTATTCTTTGCCAACACCACAATCCAAAGGCATCAATTTTTCTTCAGCCTTCCTTATTCATCGTCCCGCTTTCCCATGCATATGAGGTGATTGAAAACACCATGGCTTCAGACAGGTACACCTTCGTCTTCAAGGCATCTTTGCCTTTTAACACTTTAAAGAGGTCTTTTCCAGCAGATTTGCCCAGTGCAATATATTGTTGGATCTCTTGACTGCTGCTGCCATGGGCATTGACTGTGGATTCAAGTAAAATGAAACCTTTGACAACTTCAATCTTTTCTCCGTTTATCATGATGTTGCTTATTGGACTAGTTGTGAGGATTTTTGTTTTCTTTATGTTGAGGAGTAATCCATACTGAAGGCTGTGGACTTTGATCTTCTTCAGGAAGTGCTTCAAGTCCTCTTCACATTCAGCGAGCAAAGTTGTGTCATCTGCATAATGCAGGTTGTTAATGAGTCTTCCTCCAATCCTGACACCCTGTTCATCTTCATGTAGTCCAGCTTCTGGAATTATTTGTTTAGCCTACAGATTGAATAAGTATAGTGAAAGGATACAACCCTGACACACACCTTTCCTGACTTTAGACCACACGATATCCCCTTGTTCTGTTCAAATGACTACCTCTTGCTCTAAGTATAGGTTCCTCACGAGCACGATTCTTTGCAATGTTATCCATACTTTGTTATGATCCACAGAGTTGATGATCTTTGCATAGTCAATAAAAAGGAGGTAAACATCTTTCTGGTATTCTTTGATTTCAGCCAGGATCCATCTGACATCAGCAATGATATCCCTCATTCCACATCCTCTTCTGAATCAGGCCTGAATTTCTGGAAGCCCCCTGTTGCTATACTGCTGCAGCTGCTTTTGAATGATCTTCAGCAAAAATTTTACTTGTGTGTAATATTAATGATATTGTTCGATAATTTCTGCATTTGGTTGGATCACATTTCTTGGAAATAGGCATAAATATGTATCTCTTCCAGTTGGTTAGCCAGGTAGCTGTCTTCCAAATTGCTTGGCATAGATGAAAGTGCACTTCCAGTGTTGCATCCATTTGTTGAAATATATCAATTGGCATTCCATCAATTCCTGGAGCCTTGTTTTTCATCAATGCTGTCGGTGTAGCTTGGACTTCTTCCTTCAGTACCATCATTTCTTGATCATATACTACCTCCTGAAAGGGTTGAGTGTCGACCAGTTCTTTTTGGTATAGTGACTCTTTCTGCATGTGGAAATCCAATTTCCCCTACGCCATTTGTTCAAGAGATTGTTCCTCCCCCACTGAATGGATTTAGTACCTTGGCCAAAAATCAGTTGACCATAAATGTATGGATTTATTTCTGGGCTTTCATTTCTATTCCATTGGTCTGTGTGACTATCATTAATCCAGCACCAGGTTATTTTGATTACTATAGCTGTATTGTGTGTTTTGAAATCGGGAAATGTCAAGCATCCTACTTGGTTCTTCTTCTTTAAGATTGTTTTGGCTATTTGGGGCCTCTTGCCTTTCCATATAAAGTTGAAGATTAGTGTCTCCCTTTTTTAACATCTTAATGCATAGATTATTTTGTTGGTAATGTGGGTGGATTGTTTCCCATTATATTTTAACCTGATTTCCTTGATTATTATTTACGTATCAGACTAATGGGCACTATTTATTGAGTTCTCACTGCATGCCAGCTCTTGTGTTAAGCATTTTATTACTTAATTTTACCTTCACCCTCAATCCATTTTTCACATGAAACTGAGTTGCAAAGTGCTCAGATAAACTGCCTGAGGATTTATAGATAATAGGTGGCAGAGCTCAGACTTAAATTCAAGCATTCTGACGGCACAGGCTTAATCTTTGCATTATATGGCTGAAACCAGGAATGCTTTTAGTTTGTGGTTTATTTATTTTGTTCTTGGCCACTTCACTGAATTCCCTTTTTATTTCTATTAGTGTTCCATTTGATTGCCTTAGGTTTTCTAGATAGGACATCATATCAGCAAATAATGATAATCTTTCCTGTTTCTTTGAGGGATGTTTACTTCCCCCTTCTGTCCAACTGTACAATATACATTTCTTAGAATGCATATACCTACTTTAAATATAATTTTAAAACCTATACAATATTGTAATATGTAAAAGGCAATCTGTAATCTTTAAACACTTCCACATATATAGTAGGATGATAGGATTAAAATAAGATATAGACTTTTTTTTTTTTAATCCTATAATATTGAATATGCCCGACTAGAAGTTGCTGTTGTTTTTGCTGTTAGGTGTTGTCCAGTCAGCTCTGACTCACCGTGACCTTATGTACAACAGAACAAAACACAGCCCGGTATTGCTAAAAAGATTAAATTGCATAAAGAATTTCCGTGTTACTTTTTTGGCTCTGTTAATTGTTGCTTATTTGAAAAATATATAAAGTCTAGATTAAGACATTTTTAATGTTAAGGAAACTTGATCTTGCTTACCTGAATGTCCTTAGTAAATTGAAAGCACTCGGTCTTTGTTGATGCTAGTGTTGCAGACTACTGGAGAAATGGATGGAGGCAACCAGACCGAGGCTTCCAAGTTCCTGCTAGTTGGGCTTTCGGAGAAGCCCGACCAGCAACGAATCCTATTTTGGATGTTCCTGTCCATGTACCTGGTCACAGTGATGGGAAATGTGCTCATCATCCTGGCCATCGGCTCTGACTCCTGCCTGCACACTCCCATGTATATCTTCCTGGTCAATTTGTCCTTCACCGACCTCTTCTTCGTCACCAATACAATCCCCAAGATGCTGGTGAACCTTCAGTCCCAGGACAAAGCGATCTCCTACGCAGGGTGCCTGACGCAACTCTACTTCCTGATCTCCTTGGTGACACTGGACAACCTCATCCTGGCTGCAATGGCTTACGACCGCTATGTGGCCATTTGCCGCCCCCTCTACTACACCACAGTCATGAGCCCTGGCCTCTGTATCTTAATCCTGGCCTTGTGTTGGGTCCTCTCTGTCCTCTATGGCCTCATCCTCACCCTCCCTATGACCAGGGTGACCTTCTGCGGGTCCCAGAAGATCCACTATATTTTCTGTGAGATGTACGTCCTGCTCAGTCTTGCATGTTCCAACACACAGGTCAATCACACAGCGCTAGTCACCACCGGCTGCTTCATCTTCCTCACTCCCTGTGGGTTAATGATTGTGTCCTATGTCCAGATTGTCAGAGCCATCCTCCAAATAACATCAGTGACTGGGAAATACAAAGCCTTCTCTACCTGTGCTTCCCATCTAGCTGTGGTGTCTCTCTTCTATGGGACACTTGGTATGGTATATTTGCAGCCTCTCCACACCTACTCCATGAAGGACTCAGTGGCCACAGTGATGTATGCTGTGGTGACACCCATGATGAACCCTTTCATCTACAGCCTGAGGAACAAGGATATGCATGGGGCTCTCAGAAAACTCTTCCTAGGGAAAGTATTTCAGGGGTTGACATAGGGTAAGTTTTTAAAGAGGGAATTTAAATAGAGATTGGGAATTCCTCCATATCCAAGGCATTAACCTGTGAAGTACACAGGGTGATTAGGACATAAATTCAGCTCAAAATGAGCTTATAGATCTGTGGTGAAGAAAAGATACGTACGTGTAACCCAAAGTCCCCCACATTTCACCTGCCTGGGCCATAAATAAGACCATACTAACAATAATGCCCAAACTTTGCAGGATCAAATCCTTCAACTCGCCTGTCCACAGGAACACAGAGTCAACGTCTCATCCTTATCAAAATATACACAATCATAGTTTATGGGAGGGAGGCTGTTTCTCATGTTCTTGAGCACACCTGCACTCATATTCCTGAGCTCTGGCCTTCTCTAAGAAGCCTGTGGCCTGCAAGTCATTGAGAGATGGTCCCCTGGGTGAGGTGTCTTTCCTGAGGCTCTGCCAGGCACAGCTCCTACTGCTTCAATACAGTGGAAAGTGTGGGGGATCTGAATAGCATGGTTGATAGATATGATCTAGACTTACATGGAGTTATACATCCTACAATTGGAAAGTGAATATTTTTCTAAGGCACACATTGAAGATTTGCAGAAATTAACCATGTACTGGCCATAAAGAATACCTCAACAAATTTCAAGGAATATATGAGCCAAGCATAGTCTGTAATCACAACTGGTCAATTGGTTTGGGAGTTAATAACAGAAAGGTTAATGGAGAATCCTCAAATGTTTGGACCTTGAGAAGCATGCTGCTCGATAACTCAAGGATAGAAAAGAAATAAAAATGGGAATATCTAGAACTGAGTGATAATAAAGACACTGTATGTTAAAACTTGTAGGACATTGTCTTAGTCATCTAGAGCTGCTGTAACAGAAATGCCACAAGTGGATGGCTTTAATAAGAAGAAATTTATTTTCTCAAAGTCTCGTAGGCTAGAAGTCCAAATTCAGGGCATCGGCTCCAGGGACAGGCTTTCTCTCTCTGTCACCTCTGGAGGAAAGTCCTTGTCATTGATCTTCCCCTGGACTAGGAGTTTCTCCACACAGGAATCGAGGTCCAAAGGACATGCTCTGTTCCTGGCACTGTTTTCTTGGTAGTACGAGGTTCCCAACTCTCTGCTTGCTTCCCTTTCCTTTCCTCTCTTGTAAGATAAAAGGTGGTGCAGGCCACACTCCAGGCAAACTCCCTTTACATTGGATCAAGGATATGACCTTAGTAAGGGTGTCACAATCCTATCCTAATCATTTTTAACATAAACAATCACAAATTGGAGGACAACCACACAGTATTGGCAATCACGACCTAACAAAGTTGACACATATTTTGGAGGGACACGATTCAATCCATGACAGACATTGCAAGCATGGTGCTATGAGGGAAATTACAGCCTTAATTATATTAGAAAGATATGTAGCATCGTGTTTATTGAGCTACATATTCATCTTAAGATTCTGGAACAAATAAACAATGAAATGACCCCAGGGAACATAGAAGGAAAGAGATTAAGAAATTGGAAGTAGAAATCAATGAAATGGAAAATAAAAATATAACAGAGAGAATGAAAAAAGCCAAAGGTTGGTTCATAGGAAAAAATAACAAAGCAGAAATACACCTGGAAGTCTGACCAAAGGAAGAAGAGAAAAAAACATAAACAAACAATACAATGAGAAAAAAAAAAAAGAGGGATAAAATCAAGATTAGAATGATTACAAGAGTATATTGCCAACATCCATATACAAACTATTTCAACAAAATAAATGAACCCCTGAAAAAATGTGACTTGCCAGAGCTGACTGAAGAAAAAATGGAAACTTTAAAAAGTCCTATAACTATTGGAAATATTAAAGCAGTTTCATTTTATATATAAATAAAACTGAAACCCATTGTCATTGAGTCAACTCTGACTCGTAATGAACCTATAGGACAGAGTAGAACTGCCCCAAATAGTTTCCAAACAACAGCTGGAGGATTTAAACTACTGACCTTTTGGTTGGTAGCCAAACGCTTAACCACTGTGTCACCAATACAAAGGGTTTTACAAGCATGTTTCAGCAAATTAGGAATCATCTAATTTTTTTACAAATTTTTCCAAAGAATGGAAAAGAAATAAAACTTCCCAATTCATTTTATTTCTAGCAGAAGAAGAATTCAAGAAATGAAAAGTCCAGGGGTTAATTTCACTTAAGACTATAAATATAGAAATGCTAAAAAAAAAAAAAAAAAAAAAGGAGGGGGGCAAGTGGGGTGGGGGGAAGAATGAGGAGTTTAAAAAGAAAAAAAAAGGTTAATAATACCCAATGTTGGTTATGGTTTAGGGAAACACCACTTTAATGCACCAATGGTTGGAATACAAATTTGTGGCTATTTTTAGAACAATTTGGCAATATCAATCAAAAGTTTAAATACATACACCCATGATCTAGTAATTACATAGCTCTGAATTTGCTCCCGTGGATAGATATACAAAAGTATCCTAGATAAACAAAAAAGGCTGTTCCTTATATCTTATTTATAATGACAGCAAAACTGGAAATGATCTAATTTCAACGTTAGAGGACTGTTTAAATAAATTATGACACAGCCATAAAATGGAATCTATGCAGCCATTAAAATAATAACTAAATCTATGTGCATTCTTATGAAAAGACTTCAAATGGATTTTGAGAAGTTAAAAAAGCACAGTTTAGTATACTGTGCATAGTATAATCCCCTTTGCCTAAGTAAGAATATATATACAAGCAAAAAAGAAAAGGAAAAAACTAGCACTGTCAAGATTTGATGTAGTATCAAAGAAAAATAATCACAATTAACTTTTCCAATCACATATCTGTATAACGCTGGATTTCCTTCATATACCTCAACCAAAATAACATATCACAACGAAATAAGTGCTGAAGCTGGTATCAGACTCCAGCTATCTTCTATCAAGTCACACATCAAAACGATTTGGAAAAAAGAATGTAAAACAATGGCATTCTTCTCTCAAAATTTTTGTTTGATTTGGAAAACATACTTTTTATTAAAGATTTGTCTAATGATAACATGTAATGATGAATTATTGGTCTAGTTAATAAGTATTTTTAAAATGTCTAATATGGTAAGATATATATATATAACTCACATACAGAAAAGCTTTTTGAGGTCCTCAATAATTTTGAGTGTAAATGCATCCTGAGACTAAAAGATTCAGAATGGTTCTCTTAAAGTACAAACATATTTGAAAATGATTCACATCAAATTCAGAAAAATGGTTCCTTTGAGGAAGAGGATAGAGTGGAGGAAAGAAATGGGGATAGCACTTTAGTGATATCATTAATATTTTAAATCTTTTTCAAGAGAGAGAAGTGACAAAAGAAGGTAGTAAATTAATACTGTTTAATTTCTGTAGTGGGTATGTACCTGCCTAAGACTATTTTCATATTTTGTTGCATGCTTGAAATTATTCATAACTAATATTTTCACTTTTTAAATGACCTGAAAGTTTGATTTGCAATTAGGTTTGGGTAAGGGAATTTAAAAAAAAAATTGAGATGCCTGATAAGATCTGAAATGGCCAGTTTGAGGACTGACTGGGTGTTTTTCCTTGCTGGCCCTGTTTTCACCCTAGTGGCAGCAATCTTCTACGCTATTTCTAAGAAAGGAATGTCTGGTAATGATGATGTAACTACACTGCAACTCCCCTAAGGGAGGAATGTCTGGTAATGATGACTTAAGTACCCTAAAACCCCCTCCCATCACATACCCTTGTAACTACCACACTGTAACCAACCTAAGAAGTCCTGCCTTAAAAGTTACTGATACAGGAAATACTGCCTTATAATGATCTACTACCAAATAATGTCTTTCGATGATCTAAGCCTGTAATTACTATTCAAGTAATAACTTTCAGTGATCTAAATTTGCAAATATCAATCAAGTAATGTGCTTCATATCCTTTGTGCCTTCCTGTCTTAGTTATCTAGTGCTGCTATAATGGAAATACCACAAGTGGATGCTTTAACAAAGAGAAATTTATTCGGTCACAGTCTAGGAGGCTAGAAATTCTAATTCAGCCTGCCAGCACCAGGGGAAGGCTTTCTCTCTCACCGGCTCTGCAGAAAGGTTCTTGTCATCAAGCTTCTCAGTGTACAGACCCCGGGTCCGAAGGACACACTATGCTCCTGGTGCTTCTTTCTTCGTGGTATGAGGTCCCTTTGTCTGTCTGCTCACTCCTCTCTTTTTTATCTCAAAAGAGATTGGCTTAAATTGCAGATTGATCTTGTAGATTGAGTTTACCTAACTGCCACTAATCCCATATCTCAACAACATCATAGAGATAGGATTTACAACACATAGGGAAATCACATCAGAAGACAAAATGGTGGACAACCACACAACACTGGGAATCATGACTTGCCAAGTCAGATATTTTGGGGGGACACAAACATCACTGCTGGGTCACCATATTGGATTACTGGATTCCATCACATGGAATTTAGTCTATCCCCTACTTGAGCTGATTTTATATTATTAGTAATCTCTCAAATTTACATTAATCAGAGTACAGATGGTTACTCTATGACATTTACTGGTATAGTTGGCATGATTTCTGAAGGAATATTATCCTCTGTATTCCTAAGAAGTTGCAGAGCCGACTTGCCCTGGTACCAGTGAGGACCCTTTGTACCCAGACCACCTCCCTAAATTCGGTGGGTTCGCTGGAAGTAAGCCTCTCAGATGGAAGCCTCATCTTATTGTGAAGATCGTTCTTTGAGGGATTTATTTGCTATCTTTTCTCTATACTTCCATTTTCTGCTCATTTCCTGAGCATCTTGCTCCATTCATTACCAAATTAAGTTTGGCGGGGCTGCCATCTCATGGCCCGTCTATTTTACTGGACTCCCTTTTCTTTCTGGTGCACTGTAAGGTTTTCATGCACGTTTAGGTCTTTAATACTAACAAATTTCTCCATAAGATGGGGAATGCCACATCCAAGACTGAAGTAGGACCTCTTAAGGGAACTCCTGCTGATTATATGACAAAGTATTATGGCCCTGGTTCAGTCCTGTATTTAGGCCAATGGGAAGCAAGCACTTATAGAAGGAAATTTAAAGAGCCAATGGGCATTGTGGGAGTTATTTGAGTTAACCAATTTGAGCTTTCTGTGCAGCAAGTAAGGGAATAAGGGCTTACAAACAAAACTAAAGTAATGGGAGGCATTTAGTAATTGGTACTTGGAAGCTTCCAAAAGAAATCATAATGATAAATTTGTCTCCTTGCCAGAGACTGTTTTAAAATAAGCTAACAGTGTCAGAGCTCTGTAACCTCGATGACTACTTACCTGGCAGAAAACCCTATACACTCTTTTTCTCAAAATGACTCCCTTTCCCAAATTGGCTTCTTTTCCAAAAATGCTGAAGTCCCCAGAATCTGCACTCCAATCCCAGCCTCCAACACCTGGCACTCTTCCTTTTATTCTGCTTTTCTAACAGTTACTCCCCTGTACCTTTCTTTACCGACCTACTCCACTGAAAACCCCCTTACTGAATCGCCATATTATCTCAAGGAACCTCTAAACCCAGCCCCAGTGCCGTCAAGGAACCTCTAGAAGAAGTAAAATCCATTTGGGAAGTGCCTTTTAAAATCAGATATCCTGAAGAGGCTCAGAAGCCACCACAAGTTACTTTTGCCCCTTCATCAAAAGTGGAACTTTGTACTTATTGTTAAGGAATTTCCCAACTCTTGTGAAGATCCTCACAAATTCACTTAAGAATTTAGGATGTTGACTGATACCTAAGAACCTGGTCTGGCACACATATATAATGTAATAAATTCATTGATAGGGCCAGGTGATGAACAAAGGTGAATGGGAAAGGTCTGATGGAAAACTCTACAGAATTTCTAATCATCCAGCCTAATATTTCAGGCATGAAACTAACAGCACAGGCCACAGATGTTGTCACGAATCTTACTGAAGCTATCGTGAAGGTTTTCCCCCCAAAAAATAGATTGGAACAAGGTTCAGGGTTGCAAACAAAATGAAGATGAAAATGTTTATGATTACAGGGGTGTTTTGACTAAACTGTTTGAAGAACACTCCAGTTTAAAGCTAGAAGAGTCTGGATCCCATATTGCTTTCAATGCCCTTTTGCCACTGGCCTCCATTCAGAGCTCGCAGAGTTAGTCCATTGCCACAAATTAGATTGGATAAATGAAAACTCTTCACAGTTAGCCACTCTAGCCTATAAGTTCTCAAACTCTAAAGCAGCAGGCTAGGGAAGCTGAACAGAGAACTAAAGCTAAACAAAATCAACTTATGGTCCTGCAATTACAGTTGCAGACAGAGCTGCAAAAGAATGTTCCCATACAGGATATGACATATGTCTAAGACTGGGCCCACTATCTTGCCCTTGTTTGTTACTACTATAAAAAGACTGCACTTTAAAAAATTTTTTTTTATTGTGCTTTAAGTGAAAGTTTACGGATCAAGTTGGACTGTCATACAAAAATTTATAAACATCTTGCTATATACTCCTAATTGCTCTCCCCCTAATGAGACAGACTACTCCTTCCCTCCTCTATTCTGTTTTGTGTTCATTCGGCCAGCTTCTGACCCTCTCTATCCTCTCATCTCCCCTTCAGATAGGAGATCCCAGCATAGTCTCATGTGTCCATTTGATCCAAGAAGATCATTCTTCACCAGTATCATTGTCTATCCCATAGTTTAGTTCAATCCCTATCTGAAGAGTTAGCTTCAGGAATGGTTCTTATCTTGGGCTAACAGAAGATCTGGGGACCAAGAACTCCAGGGTCATTCTAGTCTCAGTCAGACCATTACATCTGGTCTTTTTACGAGAATTTGCGTCTGCATCCCACTACTCTTCTGCTCCCTCAGGGGTTCTCTGTTGTGTTCCCTGTCAGAGCAGTCATCGGTTGTAGCTGGGTGCCGTCTAGTCCTTCTGGTCTCAGGCTGATGTAGTCTCTGGTTCATGTGACCTTTTCTGTCTCTTGGGCTCAGAATTACCTGTGTCTTCGGTGTTCTTCATTCTCCTTTGCTTCAGGTGGGCTGAGACCAATTGATGTATCTTAGATGGCCACTTGCTAGCATTTAAGACCGCAGACACCACTCTCCAAGGTGGGATGTAGAATGTTTTCTTAATAGATTTTATTATGCCAATTGACTTAGATGTCCCCTGAAACCATGACCCCCAAGCCCCTGCCCCTGCTTTGCTGACCTTCGAAGCATTCAGTTTATTGAGGAAACTTCTTTGCTTTTGGTTTAGTCCAGTTGTGCTGACCTCCCCTGGATTGTGTGTTGTCTTTCCCTTCACCTAAAATAGTTCTTATGTACTATCTAATTAGTGAAAACCCCTTCCTCCCCCTCCCCAGAACCATCAAAGAATATTCTCTTCTCTGTTTAAACTACTTCTTGAGCTCTTCCAAGAGTGGCCTTATACAATATTTGTCCTTATGTAGCTGACTAATTTCACTCAGCATAATGCCTTCCAGATTCCTCCATGTTATGAAATGTTTCATGGATTCATCTTTGTTCTTTATTGATGTGTAATGTTCCATTGTATGAATATACCATAATTTATTTATCCATTCATCCATGGATGGGCACCTTGGTTGCTTCCAGCTTTTTGCTATTGGAAACAGTGCTGCAATGAACATGGGTGTGCATATATCTGTTTGTGTAAAGGCTCTTATTTCTCTAGGATATATTCCAAGGAGCAGAATTGCTGGATCGTATGGTAGTTCTATTTCTAGCTTTTTAAGGAAGTGCCAAATCGATTTCCAAAGTGGTTGTACCATTCTACATTCCCACCAGCAGTGTGTAAGTGTTCCAGTGTCTCCACAACCTCTCTAACATTTATTATTTTGTGTTTTTTTTTTTTAATTAATGCCAGCCTTGTTGGAGTGAGATAGAATCTCATTGTAGTTTTGATTTGCATTTCTCTAATAAGCCTGAACATTTTTAAAGGGAATATTTAAAACTAAAAAATAAACTGGGCAACCTAACACCAGATGTAGCCTTGAAGACAATAGAATGAAGGAGCTCTGGGGGCAAATCAGGGGCTTTTCCTATGGTAGCACTATATTCTCAGGGAGAAGCTATTATACAAACAAATGGAGAACCATGTAAATTTTGAATTGACACAGGCACTACCTTATCTGCAATGTTGTTGTTGTTGTTAGATGTCATCGAGCCAGTTCTGACTCATAGCAACTCTATGTACAACGGAATGAAACACTGCCTGGTCCTGCACCATTCTCATGACCATTCTAATAAACCCCACAAATTTACAAAGGGCTTTGCCCCAGAGTAATAAAACCTCAAGAGTTGTGGGGGTCACTAATCAAGAACAGATTTTAACCTATTTCCAGCCTGTTTCTGTCTCTTTAGGTCCTATAGAGGACACGCACCCATTTTTTCTCACCTTAGATAGTCCAGTAAACTTACTAGGAAGACATCTGTTATCCAAATGGAATTGCCATATAAAATTCTCAGGAACAGGAGGAATGCTATTAGATTTATCTGAAGCCAATCAACAGATAGACTCTAAGATAAAAAAACACTTTATGTAAAGAAGCCTATTTGTTATTTAAAAGCCCTCAGCTTACCACCACAAGGTCATTTATCCAATTCTATCAAATGTCTTTCTTCTGTACCTGAAAATTTGCAGGCCACTGCTTCTACTAATGTTTGCTGAGTCCTGTAATTTGAACCAATTAAAATTCAAATAGCTACCCCTAAACCTTTACCTAAGTTTTTTCAATACCCTTTAGAACTAGAAGCTAAGGAAGAAACTTGTTCCTATAATTCAAGGCTTTATGGCTAAAAACATAATAATCCCTTGCACCAATCCTTGCAACGTTCTGGCTTTTCCTGTTAAGAAGCCCAACAAACAGGGCTGGTGATTTATAAAAGACTTGCGTGCTATTAATCATATAGTAATTCCAAGATTCCCCATAGATCCTAACCCTCACCTGCTTCTAATATTCCCCCTCCGAAGTGACTCATTTTACAGTAGTTGATCTTTGCTGCGTGTTTTTGAACATTCAAATCCACCTGGAGAGTCAATATTTGCTTGCCTTCACTTGAGGGAACCAATAATTTACCTGGACTGCCATGCCCCAAGGTTTTATCAAGTCCTGCATCTAGTTTTCTCAGATTTTACATGCAGATTTACAGACCTTACAGTTCACTCAGGAGCCTACATTATTACAATATGTGGATGATTTACTAGTCTGCTCTCTCAACAGGCATGTCTTACTGATAGTATCCTGTTGTTACAACATTTGGCCAGAGGAAGTCACAACGCCTCCAGAGAAAAATTACAGTTAGCCCAACCTTTTTTTGGAACCAATTTAATGGCAATAGGGTTTTTTCTTTATTAGCATTTTGTTAAGTACTTGGGACACATTATTTCTGCAAAAGTGGTCACTATAGACCCCAAAAGAAAAAAGACCATTTTAGCTAACCCTGTCCCTATTGCCAAGAAAAAGTTAAGAGGATTTCCAGGACTCTGCAGCTATTGCAGAACTTGGATACGTAATTTTCCTTTGCAGGCTCGACCTCTTTACCATTTGCTAAACTGTTCAGAGCCTGACCCCTTCCAGCTCTCTGAGAATGGACAAAAGGCCATAATTCAACTAAAAGAAGCATTAATGAACACTCCTATTCTTGGGTTTCCTAATTATAATTTAGGCTTTCTTCTTTTTTGTCCATGAGATTTCTGGGAATGCCCTGGGAATGCCCTAGGAATCCTCACTCACAAACACAAGGGACAACAGAGACCCATTGGTTATTATAGCATCCAGTTGGACCCCATTGCAAGGGGCTAACCACCTTGCCTTAGAGCAGTAGCTACAACTGCTAGGCTAGTTGAGACCACAGCAGATATTGTTTTAGGAAATTTTCTTGATATTTATGTCCCTCATGCAAAGTCAGTCATTTTAAATTCAACAGTTACTCAATAGCGGTTGGCCTGCAGGCTGCTTGCTTATCAAATTCTCCTTTTGGCCACTTCTAATACTTAGCTACATCCTGTAACCTCTCTGAATCCAACTACATTGTTACCTTTACCTAATAATGACCATCCATCCCATGATTGCTTGAATCTTGCTGAACAACTTTCTTCTTCTATGTCAGAAACCTTGTTATCGAATCCTGCTTTAGTTCTATTTGTTGATGGGTCATATTTAAAGCCTGAAGCTACTGGATCTCATTACCAGGGAGGATATACTGAGACTACCTCAACTGAAGCCCTGGTGGTGAAGTGGCTAAGAGCTCAGGCTGCTAATCAAAATGTCTGCAGCTGGAAAACACCAGCCACTCCTTGGAAACCCTACAGAGCAGTTCTACTCTGTCCTATAGTGTGCTATGAGTTGGAATCAACTCGAAGACACACAACAACCTCAACCAAGGTCCTCAAAAGTGATGTCCTCCCTGAAGTCACTTCACCTCATCAAGCTGAATGAATTGCACTCAAAAGCTTGCAAACTGTCTTCTGGACAGTGAGTAAATATTTTACTGGTTCTAGATCTGTTTTCGGAGTTACTTATGATTTCCAATGTTATGGAAACAAAAAGAGTTCCTAACTTCTTCTCAGACCCAAATTAAAAACGATCCTTTAGTAGCAGACCTCTTAGAAGCCCTTCTGCTCCCCTCTGAAATTTCTCTAGTTATTGTCCATGCCCACTCTCATGGATTGAATTGTGTCTGCCAAATATGTGTGTCAACTTGGCTAGTCCGTGATTCCCAGTATTGTGTGATTGTCCATTTTGTCATCTGCTGTGATTTTCCTATGTGTTGTAAATCCTACCTCTACGATGTTAACGAGGTAGAATTTTAGTGGCAGTTATGTTAATGAGGCAGGATTCAATCCACAAGATTAAGTTGTGTTTTAAGTCAATCTTTTTTGACATATAAAAGAGAAAAGTGAACAGAGAGATATGTAGACCTCATACCATCAAGAAAGCAGTGCCTGGAGCAGAGCACAGACCCAGGATTCCTGTGCAGAGAAGCTTCTAGACCAGGGAAAACTGATGAGGAGGACCTACCTGCAGTGCCAACAGAGAAAGCCTTCCCTTGGAACTGGCACCCTGAATTTGGACTTCCAGCCTACAAGGCTGTGAGAGAATAAATTTATCTTTGTTAAAGTCATCCACTTGTGGTACTTTTGTTACAGCAGCACTAGACAACTAACAGACACATCAACTCAAAGGAGGTTCACAAACAGAGAACATTAAAGGAAACGACCTAGCTGACAAAGCAGCTAAACAAGCTGCTTCCCAATCACCCTTTAAAGATGTCACCCTCATTCATGACTATAATAATTCCACTTTTGATCATGATGAAAAGGAGGAAATAGATAACAGTAGTAGAACACTTAGGACGCCTGTAAATATGGCACCCGTAAATTGTTGCCCACCAAAATTTGACCCAAAAGAAATTTCAGAATCACTTTTTAAACAACAACAATTAAACCCCACAGAGGAAATTAAAGAATGGGAACAGGCCAGCTGTCATCAGGATCCAACCACTGGATTGTGGATAAAGCCGAACAAAAAAACCATTTTGCCAGAATGCTTACAAGTCTCTATGATTTGAAATTACTGGCATGATAAAATAGGGATAATGATGGATGAACTAGTCTGGGTTTTAGAAGCCCATTAGTGAGGAGATTTTTCTTCTCTGTAGAGCATGTTTTCCCTCATACTTTTAAAGATCACACTACTCCTTGTTTCAATCCTGTTAATGATCCTCACAAGCTTTCAAATTATGTATAGTCCCTCACATTGGAGGACTGTCTTAGGTAATGAACAACCTTATAACATGCTTATAAAGAATCCATCTAGGTCTGGAGAAAGTGCCTTAAAAGATTTATTTGGACATCAAGAATCAGGGCCTCCCGGAACTAAAACCATTCTCAAAACCAACTCTTCAGACAAAGATTAGACTGGACTATGAGACAAAAATGATAGTGGTGAAGAGTGTGCTTCTTGGCTCAAGTAGATACATGAAACTAGATGGACAGCTCCTGTCCAGAGGTGAGGTGAGAAGGCATAAGGAGACCGGAGCTGGATGTACAGACATGGGAAATACAGGGTGGAGAGGAGGAGTGTGTTGTCACATTGTAGGGAGAGCAACTAGGTTCACATACCAATATGTGTATAAGTTTTTGTATGAAAAACTGATTTGAATTGTAAAATTTCACTTAAAGCACACACACACAAAATAAGCCCACATAATGAGATTGAGAAATGGAAAAAACATGGTTGCTCCCAATGCCCCATCTCTGAGATATGGACGGAACCCAATGAAAACTTAGTTCTCCCTCAAATCCCTGCAAGCCCTTGTACTGGAGGTATTGCACATGAATACCCATTTGGGAAGAGGTAAGATGATTTTTTTTTTTAAGATTATAGAAATTTTAAAGAAATATTGGTGGACACATTTTTATGAAGCCACTGAACAAGTGGATTCCCAATGTTCAATTGTTCTCAATTTAATGCAGGTAAACCTTACAAGGCTCCATCTGGGAGATTTCCCTTACTGTCAGAACCAACACTTGATCTGCCAGATTGATTTTATATAATTCCCTCTCCCCCCAAGTGATTACAATTTTGTAATGATTTGTAGATTTCCTCGCTGGGAAGAAGCTCTACCCAATCATCTTGCTACTGTGACATTTGTGGCTAAGAAATTTCATGAGAACTTTATCCCAACTAGGGAAGCCCCAAGGGTCCTTTGTAGTGACTGGGGTCCCTATTTTGCTAGGCAAATAATTAAGGAAATATGTAAAATATGTAAAATCTTCCCCACATTTCAAAGACTTCATTGTCCTTATCACCCTCAATCCTTTGGTCTAGTTGAAAGAACTAATGGTATAATACTCGACTAGCCAAACTTTCCAAATTTTTGCAATTGCCTTGGACTAAGGTGCTACCTCTGGTCCTTTTAAATTTAATAACTACTCCCTTTGTTCTTCTCAAATTGACTCCTCATGAAATAATCACTGGACAGCCAATGACCCTCCCCCATTGGGTGACATGCCCTGATTCAAATTTAGTTCAGTCTGATTTGTTTCAATATTGCAAATCTCTGGTCCAATATTCTATTGCATGCTTTACACAAGTTAAGGAGACTTTTGATAGTCAAAAGCAAAAAAGAGCTAAATTACCTAATATTCCACCTGGAGATCATGTTTACTGGAAAGGACACCAATTAAAGCATTCCTTCAGACCTCTATGGAAAAGACTTTATTTTGTCCTTTTCAATAATCCTTGCGCCACGAAATTACAGGGAGTTAAGGCTTGGATTCATTTATCCCAACTGAAGAAAATCCTGACTCCTGAATGAACTGATGAGCCTCATGGTGGACTGAAATTAAAATTCAAACATCACCAAAAAAAGAAGTAGATGACAGTTGGGTAGAATGCGTTCCCAAGACCTCCAGAGTGGACCTGAAGCTGCCTATGTAGCTCGTAGTAAAATTTGGACTTTTTCCCCTTTTCTTTATCATTTTTGTTATCTTAGTATTGTTACCTGTTATCCATGATCGTGGAATTATATCCTGGGGGTTTTGGTGATTATATTATGCCAATTGTTATCTTTGAAATAAGTTGTTTAATGAGGGTTTTAACTCTTTTTGAATTTTTATTAGTCACCGGGACCATGATTTTTAATTGTGGGTATTTTGATGGTTTTAATGATCTAACTCATCTGTAGTGGCACCTTCTGACCATTACAGTTGGCCATTACAGTCATATTTGCTTAATTTCTCACTGCTTTTGAAACAGTTTTTTCTTTTATAAATTTGAACTTTTAGGATGGAAAAAAATTAGCTGTAGAGGTAATAAGTATTTGTTTTCCGATTACTCTAATCCCTTATGTTGTCATTGGACTCCAACCGTGAGGTATTATTCCTTGTTTTAATATCTTGTTCTTCCCCTGAGAATGCAGACCTATTTTTATAAGCACCACTTTTATAGAAAAGTTATATTTCTTATGACCTGTCTAGGATTAGAATCCATCTTTTATTTTAAATTCTAATCAAATTTTTATAATTTTTAACAACATTTATTCTCTTTTGCTATTAATGCCAGTCACAGATTAATTTAGTAAGACACATGTATATTGGTGGAACATTGTAACTTTTTATCATTAGCATTCTAATTATATTTCTCTTTTATTGTTTAGTAGCCTTTTTATCCTCCTTCAGGGCTTTCATTGCTGAAGTTTATTTTGTCCTCACTATTATTCGTATGATAATAGCCTTTGTTTATTTCTTTTGGGCTGTGTTTCTCCATTATGAAGTCTTTCTTAATATTTCTGCCCATACTGCTACTCATCCTAGCTCCGATTAATTCTTGGCAGGAGAATGCCTCTGTTAAGCTCCCTCAGGCAGTTGCACGATCTACAAATCAACGGAATGCTGGATCTGTCATCCTTTACTCGAAACTATACATGAGAACTCAGATCCATTAGCTACTCCCATACTGAATTATAGCTTTGTTTCCCCTGCTACCGTCAATTTTGACATCACTTCAGGTTAGCCATACATGTGGGACTGTGGCATCCTTCTTAGATCCCAGCTCACCCCCAAGTCCCATGTTTCAATCTGACTCAGATTAAAGAGTGTTCCAAAATACCCTGGATCTCCTCTTCATTGTAAAGACGTGCCCTTAAATTCACGTAATGTCCCTTTCAGATATTGAAATGTGGCTTTTTCAGGAAATTTAACAGTATGTCTACAAGGAAAAAGATCTTTTTGTGTCCGAATATGAAATTGGCTAAGGTTAGGGCAACTGTCTCTTTGCGACAACTCCTTGATGGAGAATTGAATTGAACAGATGAATCAAACCATCCAACTCCCAGGTAAAGACACCAGGACCAGCCTAATATGTGCTGGATACGTATTTTTATGTGGAGGATCAAGAAACCCCATCTTTGCCAATTCAAATCCAAATAAAGAGCCCTATACCTGGGCTTTATCCTGTTTGGATGGTTGGAATATGACAGGACTATGTACCTTAGGACGTATGGGAATCCCATTAGACATCCATTCTTAAGATCAGAGTTTACATTGGACTGATCACCTAAAACTATTAGAAAGGAGGAGAGAAAAATGGTCAAGAGATGAGCAAGGGTGAGATGGAGGGCACCCTTTAAAGGATTTCCCTTCCTTAGGTTATATTTTTTTGAGACTATTCTTCCCTTGGTATGGACTAGGTGATTTAGAACCTGCCACTCGTAACATTTCCAGAACCATGGAAGGAACAGCAGATGATGTTGTCAATGCTATATCTTTCAAGAGAAACCACTGTACTCACTTGTCAAAGTAGTTTTGGATAACAACTTTCCCTAGATTTCCTGTTAGCCTAGCATGGAGGGGTTTGTGCTATAGCTAACACGTCTTGTTGTACCTGGATTAACACCTTAGGAGAGGTGAAACAAGATATTAAACTGATTTGCTAGCAGGCTACTTGGTTCCGTATGACTCCACCCCCAGACTCCCCTTTTCTAGATATTTTCAGCTGGCTACCCTCAGCCATTGAATCATGGATTAAGTCTATATTGTCCATCCAATTAATAATATTCATTGTCATTGTAATAATCATGTTCCTGTTGTTAGGTACCATCAAGTCAGTTCTGACTCGTAGGAACCCTATGTACAACAGAACAAAACTCTGCCCAGTCCTGCACTATCCTCACAATCATTGTTATGCTTGAGTCCATTGTTGTAACCACTGTGCAAATCCATTCTGTTAAAGGTCTTCCTCTTTTTTGCTGACCCTCTACCAAGCATGATAACCTTCTCCAGGGACTGGTCCCTCCTGATAAAATGTCCAAAGTATGTGAGACAAAGTCTTGCAATCCTCACTTCTAAGGAGCATTCTAGTTGTGCTTCTTCCAGGGCAGATTTGTTAGTTCTTCTGGCCAAAATCAAACCTGTTGCCGTCGAGTCGATTCCGAATCTATATTCAGTATTTTTTGCCAACACCTTAATTCAAAGGCAACAATTCTTCTTTGATCTTCTTTATTCATTGTCCAGTTTTTGCATGCATATGAGGCCACTGAAAACACCATGGCTTGGGTCAGGTGCACCTTAGTCCTTAGAGTGACATCTTTGCTTTTTAATATTTTAAAGAGGTCTTTTGTGGCAGATTTGCCCAATGCAATACATCATTTGATTTCTTGACTGCTGCTTTCATGGGCGTTGATTGTGGATCTAAGTAAAATGAAATCCTTGACAACTTCTGTATTTTCTCCATTTATCATGTTGTTGCTTATTGGTCCAGTTGTGAGTAATTTTGTTTTCTTTATGTTAACGTGTATTACATACTGAAGGCTTTGATCTTCATCAATAGGTGCCTCATGTCCTCTTCACCTTCAGCAAGCAAGATCGTGTCATCTGCATATTACAGGTTCTTAATGAGTCTTCCTTCAATCCTGATGCCATGTTCTTCTTCATATAGTCCAGGGAGTATTAAATGTTGTATGAAATTTTTGACAAATGGCATTACCTAAAAGACCCATTTAATGCCTTTGAAAATAATAATGTACATTGACAGTAATTATATTTTAGATGGACTCAAGACCACTCCTTGAGTAAGCCATCAGATGTCAGGTTATTCCTCTAATGTGGCCTGCCTGCACTAACCCTCAAATAGTAAAACCCAGAAACAAGAGTCTAAAGCTACGGCACAGTGAAGATGTCAAATATAGTGCCTGACTACCTTTTCACAATGTTCTGTTGCTACTCATACTCTGATTCATTTTTTTTAATCCACACTCGACAGTCCTGAAAGTGACAGTTTGGAAATAAATGAAGAGTTACATTTGGACAAATCTGCTGCAAAAGACCTTTTTAAAATGTTAAAAAGCAGTGATATTGCATTGAAGACTAAGGTGCACTCAACCCAGGCTATAATATTTGCAACCACTTTATATGCATGTGACAGTGGAACAGTGAATAAAAGGAAGACTGAAGAAGAATCGAAACCTTTGCATTAGGGTGTTGGCAAAAAATAGTGAATGTGCCATGGACTGACAAAAGAATGAACAAATTTGTCTTGAAAGAAATACCAGCAGGGATTCTTTCTGTTGTGTGCGGAGTCACTATGAGTTGGAGCTGACTTGATGGCACCTAACAGTAATAACAACCTTTTGACATGCATAGCAACCCAAGGTCTTCAAGGCTTAGTAAATAAACAGCCATACAGAATAAACATATGCTCAAAGTCCGTGCAGAAGAAAGCCTCAAAATTCTTATCAAAAGAAGGGTATGTGTAAGGGATTTTTTTTTTTTTTTTTTAATTGAGGCACCTAATAAGATCTGAAATGGCCTGCTTGAGGATTGGGTGCAATTCCTTGGCTAGTGGTTCCATTTTCACCCTAGCGGCAGCAGTCCTCCATGCTGTTTCTAAGAGAGCAATGCCTGGTAATAATGACAGAACTACACTGCAGCTCCCCTAATGGAGGAATGTCCAGTAATGATGACATAATTACACTAAGACTCCCTGCCATCACATACCTTTGTAACTGCCACACTATAATCAATCTAAGAAAGATATGTATATACCTTTAAGTCAATAGCCTTACTAGCTTGCATCACAGGAAGTCATGCCTTACAAGTTCCCATCACAGGAAGGGCTACCAAACAATGGTCTACTACCAGTCAAGTAATGTCTTCCAATGATCTAAGTTTGTAAATACTAATCAAGTAATGTGCTTCATATCCTTTGTTCTCCCTTTATAAAATAGAGTGCTGAGTCACCATATTGCATTACTAGATTCCACTGCATGGAATTTAGTCTATCCCTGTTTGAGCTGATTCTGTATTTTCAATGAATCTCTCAATTTTACATTAATCAAAGTACATATGGTTACTCTACGACAGGTTTGACCTGTAAATTGGAAGAATAATCAGATATGGGAAACACTTTTCTTCCCCCTCCAAGCACATAGAAAATCTGGATAATTTATTTTTACATTTTAGAAAATTGTCACGCTTGTAAATCTAGAAAGAAAAATCACCCGAAGTGGAAAGTGAATCCTTAGCAACAAGGAATTGAATTGGTGGCCTCTGGAATGACTAGGAACCACAGGGGATGGGACTTTATCTCCCATAGAGCCAGAAACTAAAAGTCACAGGGCTTAGGTGAGGTGGGTTTCAGAACTGGATTTCTTATATTAAAAAAATGAAAAAAGCTGAGAAAGTTCTACCCCATTCATAAACGGAGCCTGGAAAATTTCCACCCACAGACCCAGGATCATAGCTTGAAGTAAACCACCTAGAACTTTTCTTTCTTTGCATCTCTTTTTCTCTATGTGCCATGTCTTGGTAAAAACCATCAGTTTGATCTTTCAGCTGGGTCCATGCTACTACTTGAGTCACTTTTTTTTTTTTTTTTAATTTAGGGATTACATTTTTCAAATAGACTCCAGAACTTAGTTCTCAAGAGAATGACTAGGTATGCATATCCTGAGCATTCCTAGCAGGGCTAACATACCATTTGATTGGAAAATGAAAATCAAAACCCCTCCCTACTTGATGTATAATAGTAGGTATGATGTCTCCATTGAGTCATTTTTAATTTGTTTGCTTTTTAAAACTAACAAACACGCATAACATGAAGAGTAAGGAATCTGTATACACATAAATGCCTCTTGCATACACTATGTTGGGGAGGATACTCAAGAAACTTACAAATTCCCTCTGGAGATGGGAACGGGGACACCACAGTAGGAGAGAGAGTTATTTTCACACTGATTATTTGCTTATCTGCTTGCATTTTTTTCATGTATCTGTATTACTTTTAAAAAAGCATATATATAGATTTCCAAAGAAAAATAAAAAATCTCTTCCCCTTCCCCCATTCCCCTTTTAAAACCCCAGGAATAATAACCACTATTAACAGTCCCTATGTGCACCCTTTCTGATATACATCTTTTCTTCCATACATTTTCTGGTTCAATGATGTGTGCCTATCTCTACATATGACATCGTGGGATAAATTGTACTTAAATTACTTAGACATAGCAATAAGGCCCTATGTTATTGTTGTATTCACAGTCAGAGTGACAGGGCAACAGATCAGTGATACAGACGCGAACCTAGCAACGCAACTGGAGCAGCTTTCACCAGCTTGCCACGTGGCACTGCCCATGTGACTAGACCACTGCCTCAGTACTCAGTACCTGTCCCGGGCTGGATTACAGAATATTTTCTATCTTCAGTTTTATTGTTCAGCAAGGTTCCCCACTGTTTCCATTCTGGTGTGTCTAGCTTCAGCCTTTTAGCTACGTATGAATGCTCAACAAGACCCAGCTCTGAGCCTCTGCAGGGAGGCTGGACCAGCCTCTCCCAGGTGTATTCAATATTGCAAAAATGCTCAGTCTTCTCCAAATTATTCTTTAGTTATATTGCAATCCAAATAAAAATTCCAAAAGGGCTTTATAAGGAAATTGACAAGCCTATTCTAAAATTTATATGGAAAGGCAGAACCAAGAATAGTCAAAAAAAAAAAAAAAACTACTGAAGAAGAAGAAAATACTGAAGAGTGGAAGAAGGAGAACAAGAACAAGAAGAAAAACAACAACAGGTTTACATATGCAGTCACTTGATTAATCTTTGATTTTGTGCTAAACATTGTGTTAGAAAATTTATTAAGATAAGTAATTTGAAGTCTAGGATGATGTTATTTCCTATAAATATGGTTTTCAATTGCTTTTACTTAGTATTTGGGGCCACTAGGTATCTGGGATCATCCTAATCCAGCTTTGGTGTTACAGATTTTTCTAGACCACTGATGACTCAAAGCCAGGCTACAGTGTATGTGAATTCTGCTTTACTTCTGGCTTGCTCTTACTCTTAGGACACTTTGAAGATTGTTATCCAATATGGAATTGGTTTACTCCTTCTAAACAAGATTCATTTCCCAAGGCCTTTTTGCCTGTAGATAATAACATTGGGGCAATTACCCATGTTCATCTCAAGAAGCTCTCTTGAGATTGCTTCCCCAAAGCTTCTCTCAAACTGACAAATGGGCCTGAGGTGGTCCTGGTTCAGCCTCTTCTTCATGAGCTTGGGATCTAAGCATCAGTCCTCAGATCCCCCCACCCTCACTGGATCCCCTAGTCCTTAGATCTCCCACCCAGAGCCCTTACATTCCCCCTCCTTTTTTACAGGGATAAAAGATCCAGGCACCAATTCACCTGCTTCCCACCTTTATCCTATCCTGGCCACAAGTCCCAAAACCCTATACAGAAAATGATGTCTTAGGGTCTTTGTTGCTTGGGAAACCCTCTGTCCTAATAGGGTCGCTATGAGTCGAAATCAACTCGATAGCAATGGGGTATTATGTTGTGTCCTGGCTGAGTTATCATGGAGTCGAGAACAGTGGAGGCCACGGAACCAGTGAACTCTGAAAGCAGCACAGAGCAGCCAGGTAAGGCCCGAGGTCTCAGGCTCACTCCTTTCCGCCCTTTCTTTTCTTTTCTCTATTATCTCTCTGTCACAAACATACTCGCATACTCTGGAAAGTCTTCATGCAATCTAATCCCTTAGCGTTTATAGGTAATATAACAGTGCCTCCTACCTTTTTAGTATTCTGCTGTTTTCAAAGTGCTTTCACACATCCCTCTAAATCTGGGGGAACAATAGCAAGCTTCTCTCTTAGCCACACAGGTAGCTGGGGGCAGGATGAGAAATTTTGAAGTTCTGCTCCTCCCTGAAGAAAGCCCTCCAACTAGGACCTAGGAGAGAGCAAGTCCCATGTTCCTGGCTGCAGCAGAACTGGGATGAGAGGGAGGGAGCCATCTTGGTTCACATGACTCACATTTCTTACCATATTTCATAGATTTTTTTGAATAGATGCTTCTTCAGTTGCTGTTTGCCTTTAAGACCACTTCCTCCAGAGGCTTTAAATGTTAGTTTGTTTTTTAATATAACTTTTATCAGTTTTACTCAGAAGTGCATCAGTGGAGCTCCTAATGCTATCATACTGGAATTTGACCACCTATTCCATTATATTTTAAAATTTTGTAATCTTATTTTCACCCAAAGCAAGCTTTCTTGATAGTGGACCTTTATCTTTTAATAGATACAATACACCCATGACAGTAAGATCATGAATTAAATTTCTAAGGGGATCATTTGCCTGATTATTTGGAGTGAGGGAGTGAGGCCCTTCTTTTAGAATTGGAGTCTGTTCAAATGACTGGTGTTCTAATCTGTCTATTTTTAAAGAGGCAGGTTGGGATTTTTTATGAGTTGCTTTAGAGGGGATAGAAGAGTTTCCCAAAATGAAATGATAATTATATATACCATATTAAAAAATAAAAGAAAACCTGTTGCCATTGAGTTGATTCTGACTCATAGCGACCATATAGGAAAGAGTAGAACCACCCTTAGGGTTTCCAAGGAGCAACTGTTGGATTCAAACTGCTGATCTTTTGGCTAGCAGCTGAGTTCTTAACCACTGAGCCACCAGAGCTCCATATCCTATATATGATACTATAAATTCCAAGAATATAAGAGAAATAAAGTAATTAGAGAATTAAAGAAAATTCTAAAATGAGTGGGGATGTAATTTTTAGATTGACAAAGACACTCTAAATCAGGTAAATTAATAAAAAAAGAAAGCCACTGAATAGAGCTTGGTAAATTTTTTAAAGATTAAAGAAAAATAATACAGGCAGAAATATTAGTTTCCGTACCAAGAAAAAAAAAAAAAAAAAAGGAACAATAAATGGCAGTATTGAGTTGGAGAAATTCCCCCAGCAAATCGTTGAGTGAATAAAAATGAGTAAATGCAAAAAAAAAAATGGGAATTATGCTTATCAAAATGTTAATAGTGGTTACCCTAATATATTTGGAATATGTTTTACTTTCTTTAATTTACGTTTTTCTGTATTTCTTGAATTCTTCACAATGGAAAATTTTCTTTACAACCAACAGTTTGCAGTATAGTCAAAAGTTATTCTTATTTGGAAAAAAAATCCATGGAATATCTTTAAATTTTTACATGTTAAGCTATTAAATATATTTCAACAAATTCCAAGTAGTAGAAACTGATGATAAGTGAATACAAGTTTAAAATGGAAGCTATGCAAGCCAAATCATATGAAAACATTGATAAGGATGGACATGCAAACAAAAAACAAAACAAAAACACCTGAACTTATAAATGAGGAGAACCATCTCATTTGTCAATATAACACAAAAACCTAAATAAAGTGTTATTTTTGTTGTGAGGTGCTATCAAGTCAGTTCCGACTCATAACGACCCTGTAGGACAGAGTAGAAGTGCCCCGTAGGGTTTCCAAGGAACAGCTGGTGGATTTGAACCTTTTGGTTAACAGACAAGCTCTTAACTACTAGCTACAAGGGCTCCAAAGAAAGTATTAGCAAATCAATTTCAGTAATTTACACAGGGAATGCAAGTATAGTTTAATATTAGGAAAGTTATTAACATAATATATCCGGATAGACACAGAAAAAATATTTGATTAAAAATGCAACGGTCATACTTGATTTTTAAAATACTATAGGTAAGATAGTGGCACAGTGCTTAAGTGCTCATCTGCTAACCCAAAGGTCAACGGTTCGAATGCATTAGCTACTCTGCAGGAGAAAGGTATGGCAATCTTCTTCCATAAAGATTACAGCCTAGGAAACCCTACAGGGCAGTTCTATTCCGTTCTATAGAGTCGCTAAGAGTCAGAATCAACTCCACGGCAATGGGTTGTAGGTAAAATACAAAGAGAAAGATAGTTGCTAAATATACACATCCATTTCTGATTAAAGCTCTTCATGGCTCTTTACTGCACTAAGAATAAAATTTTAAAACCTTAGCAAAGCTCTGAATGATTTGGCCTCTGCCAAAAGCACAACCCTACATTTCACCAGTCTCCTCTTCTCTCCAACCAGGTTGTTTTGGTTGTGTGCGGCTGAGTTGACTCCAACTCATAGTGACCCTGTAGGACAGAGTAGATCTGCCCCACAGGGTTTCCTAGGCTGTAGTCTTTATGGGGGCAGATCGCCAGATCTTGTCTCCCGTGAAGTTGCTGGTAAGTTTGAACTGTTGGCCTTTTGGTTACAGCCGATCATTTAAGCATTAAGCCACCAGGGACCTCCACTCCAGCCATACTGACCCATATTTAGCTCCTTAAGGGCTACAAAATCTTTCCCACCTCAGGGCCTTTGCACAAATAGCCATCTGCCATACTCCTTCCCCAGCACTTATCAAGACTGGCTTTTTGGTCGTTCATGTCTAAAAAGACACCAGAATGTGAACAGTGGTTATCTATCTCTACATGATGAAATTTGATATAATTTATTTATATTTCTTCCTTTATATATTTTGGATTTTTAAATATTTATTGCATATACATTAGGTTTTCAAAAGGAAAAATGGATATGATAAGCTGTTTTAATCTTTAGTATATTTGCAATGTGCTTGGTAAGATACGGAATATTGCCAAATTTCCTAAATTTGTCCCTGAATAATTAGCTCTCCCAATGTCATTTATTGAATAATGCAACATTTACCTGCTGATTTAAAGTGCTTCTAGGACAGTCCACTAAATCCCACGTGTGCTTGGCTCTGTTTCTGAAGTTTTCAAAAATTTTTCAAAATTTTCGTGCATTATTTTTAGAGGAAATTGACTTTCTTTTTGTTTCTCAAAAACCCTGTTAGTATTTTAGATTCATTCAGGCGAATATGTGCCTTTGCAGAATTTTACCTTTCTATCTGAAATCCCAGTATGTCTGCCCATATGTTAAATCTTGATTTTATTCCCCTTTGGAGAACTGAAGGTCCTGCCTAATTCTTAGTAACATCTGAATGCATAGAATAGTTTGTTGATAATATGGATGGGATTGTTTCCCATTATATTTCAATCTGATTATTATTTAATAGCATAGTAATACTAAAAAAAGCAAACCCAGTGCCGTCGAGTCAATTTCAACTCATAGCAACCCTATAGGACAGAGTAGAACTGCCCCGTAGAGTTTCCAAGGAATGCCTGGCAGATTTGAACTGCCAACACTTTGGTTAGCAGCCATAGCACTTAACCACTACACCACCAGGGTTTCCAGCATAGTAATAAAAAAACTTTTTTTTAATAGGTAATATTTATTGAGTCCTCACTGCATGCCAGGTCTTTGTGTTAAGCACTTTATTACTTAACTTTGTCCTCACCCCAACCCGTTTTCACATGAAGAAACTGAGTCTCAAAGAGCTTCAGGCAACTTGCCTGAGGTTTCGTAGCTCATGAGCGGCAGAGCTCAGACTTAGATTTAAGCATTTTGACAGCACAGGTTTAATCATTGGGAATGCGTTTAGTTTATCTATTTTTGTTACTGGCCATTTTATTGAATTCCCTTTTTAGTTCTAATAGTGTTCCAATTGATTGTTTTAGGTTTTCCAGTTAGATCACCATATCAGCAAATAATCATAACCTTTCCTTCTCCTTTCCAATATGTTTACGTTCCCTTCTTTGTCCAACTGTACAACACACACTTCTTAGAATGCATATACCTATTTTAAATATCATTTAAAAACCTATACAATACTGTAATATGTAAAGGCAATCTGTAATCTTTTAACACTTCTGCAGGTATTGCAAAATAATAGGATTTAAAATAAAATCATAAGCATTATTTCTGTAACATTGTGTATGGCACATTAAAAGTTGCTAGAATACTTAAACTACATAAAGAATTCCCATGTTATGTTTTTGACTCCGTTAATACCTTGTTGCATATTTGAAAAACATATAAAGTCTAGTTTAAGACATTTTTAATGCTAAGAAAACTCGATCTTGCTTATCTGAATGTCCTTATTCAATCGAGGACACTTGATAAACATTTGCTGGTGCTAATGTTGCAGACTGTTAGGGAAATGGATGGAGACAACCAGACCGGGGCCTCCAAGTTCCTGCTCGTTGGGCTCTCAGAGAAGCCCGAGCAGCAACGAATACTGTTTTGGATGTTCCTGTCCATGTACCTGGTCACAGTGATGGGAAATGTGCTCATCATCCTGGCCATCAGCTCTGACTCCCGCCTGCACACTCCCATGTACTTTTTCCTGGCCAACCTCTCCTTCACCGATCTCTTCTTTGTCACCAACACAATCCCCAAGATGCTGGTGAACCTTCAGTCCCAAAACAAAGCCATCTCCTATACGGGGTGCCTGACACAGCTCTACTTCCTGGTCTCCTTGGTAGCCCTGGACAACCTCATCCTGGCCGCAATGGCCCATGACCGCTATGTGGCCATCTGCCGCCCCCTCCACTACACCACAGCCATGAGCCCTGGCCTCTGTATCTTGCTCCTGGCCTTGTGTTGGGTCTTCTCTGTCCTCTACGGCCTCATCCACACCCTACTTATGATCAGAGTGACCTTCTGTGGGTCCCAGAATATCCACTACATCTCCTGTGAGATGTACGTCCTGCTAAGGCTTGCGTGTTCCAGCACCCAGGTCAATCATACAATGCTGATTGTCACTGGCTGCTTGATCTTTGTCGTTCCCTTGGATTCATGATTGTGTCTTATATCTGGATTGTCAGAGCCATCCTCCGAATACCCTCCACCTTTAGGAAGTACAAAGCCTTCTTCACCTGTGCTTTCCACGTGGCTGTGGTCTCTCTTTTCTATAGAACACTTTATATGGTCTATCTGCAGCCCCTCCACACCTACTCCATGAAGGACTCAGTGGCCACAGTGATGTATGCTGTGATAACACCCATGATGAACCCTTTCATCTATAGCCTGAGGAACAAGGATATGCATGGAGCTCTAGGAAAACTCTTCCTTGGAAAAGCTTTTCAGAGGTTGACATAAGAGTAATTTTGGAAAGAGAGCATTTAAATGGAGATCAGGAATTTCCTCCACCATGTGCAAAGCATTAGCCTGTGGAGTACACAGGAGTAGTTAGGATATAGATACAGCTCAGAATAAGATTATAGATCGATGGTGAAGAAAAGACATATATATGTAACCCAATGTCCCCTAGACTTCACCAGCCTTGGCCATAAATATGGTCACGCTACTAACACTAGAATTTTGCAGGATAAAATCCAACTTGCCTAACCACAGGGCTACAATGCCATTGTCTCATCCTTATCAAAATATACTCAATTGGTACTGGCATAGGATGGGATGGTCTCTTCTGTCCTCCAGGACATGTCCATTCATGTTCTTAAGTTCTGCAATCAATGCCTATGGAAGCAGCAGTCAAGAAATCAAATGATGCATTGCATTGGGCAAATCTGCTGCAAAAGACCCCTTTAAAGTGTTGAAAAGCAAAGAAGTCACTTTGAGGACTAAGGCCATAATATTTTCAATCACCTCATATGTATGCAAATGTTGTACAATGAATAAGAAAGACCAAAGAAGAATTGATGTCTTTGAATTAATGGTGTTAGTGAAGAATATTGAATATACCATGGATTGCCAGAACAAGGGACAACTCTGTCTTGGAGGAAGTACAGCCAGCGTGCTCCTTGGAAACAAGGATGGTGACGCTTTGTCTCACATACTTTGGACATGTTATCAAGAGGGGCCAGTCCCTGGAGTAGGACATCATGCTTGGTAAGGTACAGGGCCAGCCAAAGAGAGGAAGATGCTCAATGAGATGGACTGACATAGTGGCTGCAACAATAGGCTCAAACATAGCAACGATTGTGAGAATGGCACAAGACTAGGCAGAGTTTCGTTCTATGGTACACAGGGTTACTATGAGTCAGAACCAACTGGGCAGCAGCTAACAACAACAACTGTACATTCCCTGAAGAAGTGTGCTCCTTTCCTGATGATGTGTCAGGCTCAACTCCCACTGCTTCATGCTGACTCACAGTCCCTCTGGACAAGGATGTTCCTCTCCTTTCTTTCGGAGTTGATTTTTATCATTTGAGTCCAAACAATATTGCCTGTGCCTGTCTCCGGCATTTCTAAGTTAGAGCTTGGCACTGGAAGGTCATCCGATGCTTTACTTCTGTGGTTCCTTGCCTTTCATCTCTTCTTCACACAACTCCATCCTTCCCTCATGTCATGTCATGCCATGTCTTGTCATGTCATGTCATGCCATGTCCTGTCCTGTCAATACATGCTTATGAACAGGAGTGGTGTTGGCGGCAGTAGAGAGGGAGGAGGGAACTGTGAGACCCTATATCTACTTACGTTCAGCAAGCCTTGTATAAATGAACAGATAGAAAGTAGTGTGTAATAGCTGATGAGCAGTTTAGTCAGTGGGACTGTGGCAGTTTGAAGGAGGGAGCAATCATTTTTAGATGAAACAGCAGAACCAGTAATTGACCTAGACTTTAAAGGACAAGGAGAGTTGAATTGATTTGATGTTCATTCAGTCATTCATTAATTCATTCAACTGATAATGACTTAGTGCTCATTAGGGCCCTCAAACTGGTTTACAAGCATGAATAAGGAGCTCGCAGTCTCCTGGGGAAGTAGACAATGATTACAGTAAATTAAATGGACCTAACTCATCAGGTAAAAGGGAATGTTTAACAGGTTTACTAAACAGTAAAGTACAGAAATATGGTATCTAACAGAGGCACGCCGAAAGCACAAGAATACACAAAGGTTGAAAGTAAAAGAAGAGAAACAGTCATACTGGGAAAATACTAATCAAAAGAAAGCTGAATATAATTATATTAACATCTCATAAAAGGAACTTAAAGGCAAAAAGCATTATTGAACTTTTCCAAGACACTCTGTGAGACAAAATTTAAGCCTTGTCACCCCTTTTTTGCAGGGTTCCCTTCCAAGGCCCTTAAAAAAAAAATTGCCATTGAGCCAATTCCAACACACGGCAACTGCATGTGTTACAGAGTAGAAGTGTTCCATAGGTTTTTCTTGGCTGTAATCTTTACAGAAGCAGAATGCCAGGCCTTTCTTCCAGAGTGTCTCTGAATGGGTTCGAACCATCAACCTTCAGAATAGCAGTCTGGTGCAAAACATCTTATACCGCCCAGGGGCATCCAAGGCCCTTACTTAATTTTTTCTTTGTAATATTTTTTTCTTACATGGGACCCCCAAACTACATAGCTTCAGGCCCCAAAAACATGTGTATGCCTAGTCACTACTTAAGTCACTAAAATAAAGCAATTTTAAAATTGCTTTTACCTAAAAGATAGTCTCAAAATATATGAAGTAACTTTGGCATAACCATAAGGAGAAATCGACAGAATCACCACCAGCCCTCTCTTGATTTTTGGCGAGTCAGATGGACAGAGGGTTGGTAAAACTGTGAAGGATTTGAACAGCGTGGTGGTTGACAAACTTGATCTAGACTTATGTAGAGATCTGCATCCTACAACTGGAAAGGGAGTATTAGTCTTAGGCACATGTTGAACATCTGTAGAAATGAGTCATATACTGGGTCATAAAGAAAATCTCACGAAATTTCAAGGACTATATGGGCCAAGCACAGTTTCTGATCACAACCAGCCAATTGGTTTGGGAGTTAATAACAGAAAGGTGAACGGAGAACCCCCAAATGTTTGGACATTGGGAAGCATCCTGCTAAATAACTCAGGGTTAGAAAAAAAATCAAAATGGAAATATCTAGAACTGAGTGATAATAAAGACTTGTAGGATATGGCACGCATGGTGCTTTGAGGGAAATGACAGTCTAAAATAATTATACTAGAAAGAAATAAAGTGTAATGCATTTTGAGCTAAATATTCATCTTAGGACTCTGGAACAAATAAGCAAAGAAATGACATCAGGGAACATAGAAGAAAGGAGACAAAGGAATTGGGAGTAGAAATCAATGAAATAGAAAATAAAATATAATGGAAAGAATGAAAAAGCCAAAGGTTGATTCTTAATAAAAAATAATGGAGTGGAAAAACATCTGAAAGAGGATCAAAAGAAGGAGAGAGAAGACACAAACAAATACCACAATGGGAAAAAAAGGGGGAGGGAGATAAAATCAAGATTAGAATGATTACAAGAGAATATTACCAACATCCATAGACCAAAAATTTTTAACATTTTGACAAAATGAATGAATCCCTGGAAAAATATGACTTGCCAGAGCTGATTCAAGGAGAAATGAAAACATTGAATAGTCCTATTACTATTAGAAGAATTAAAGCAATGGTAAAAAATATTCCCAAATAAGAATACAGACACATTTATCAGATGCAAACGGTTTTACAGGCTAGTTTCAGCAAGTTGTGGATCATCTAATTTTCTTACAATTCTTTCAGAGGGTCGAAAAAGAAATAAAACTTCCCAATTCATTTTATGGGTCAGTATAACTCACACTAAAGCAAAAAAACAATGCAAGAAATGAAAGGTTCAGGGGTTAATTTCATTTAAGACTATAAGTATACAAATTCTAAACAAAATAATAGTAAATTGAATCCAATAGAGTGTTCTAATAATAATACGAGATGGCCAATTTGGGTTTATCACAGGTATGTAAAGATAACTTAGTATTTTTTTATTCATAAATGTTCTTGACTATACTGACAGATTGAAAGAAAAAAAAAACTTGGTTATACCAATAGATGCGGAGAAAACACCAGATAAAATTTTAAACAAAAAATGTCCTTGATAAAGCAGTAAAATTATTTTATTAAATCTCAACCCTTGAGCATTATCTTTTTAATATTCTGTGTAATAAAATGGGAAGTACACATAAAACACTTCTACACCACAAAGTACAATGGTTGTCTTGACAGGATATACTTGTGTAATTGTTTGAGTTTGAGCTAAACTAGCCACTTCGTGGAACACCATTTTTATTTGAAAAGAACCGACTGATAAACTATGGCTATTTAGACTTGAGTTTATTTGGCAGGTATTTTCTCAAAAATGAAAAAAACCAAGCTTGTCACTATAAGGAAAACAATAGACAGTATTTGTCACCAGCAATGATATTTGAGCTGTCAAGCAAATTGTTAAAAATTTTGGAAAATTTGTTTCTGCCATGGTGATCTTGACAGTTTGTCAATACTTTAAGACTTTTCTGATGAAATCAGTAGTGACATATAGACAAGTAGATAGATCACTAGATAGATATAGATATGCAAGATCATATAATGACATATATCAACATCTAGAAGATCCATATGACTCAATGAATCAATATTTTTCAAATGATCAATGCATTATGTGACAAAGTCACACATGGGTAAACGATTGATTCAAAACGCAAGTCAGGTCAACAGATTTTTATGTCAGAGAGGATAAAAAGTTCATTAATATGCTATCAGACTCCACATTGCTACTAACCTTTGAGAAATTACCAACAAAAACAACCCAAGTGCCCACCAATGATGAATGGATAAACAAAATATGGTATATACATACAACGGTATCATTCAGTCATGAAGAGAAATAAAGTTCTGGTATAGGCTATGAGATAGAGGAACCTCGAAAACAAGCTCAGTGAAATGTCAGATACAAAAGAACAAAGATTTCATGGTCCCACTTAAATGAAGTGGGCTATGAATATCTAGAATAGGCAAATCCATCGAGACAAAAGAAGATTAGTGGTTACCAGGGGCTGGGAGGAGGGAGGAAAGCAGAGTTTAAAAAAAAAAAAAGATTGATAATGCCCTTTGTCGGTGAGGATCTAGAGAAACAGCCACTTCCGTGCACTAATGGTTGGAGTACAGATTTGTAGCTATTTTTAGGAAAATTCATAAACAGAGCCGAGAAGTTTCCACCCTCACACCCAGGGGCATAGCTGGAAGTGAACCGCCTGTCCTAGAACCTGTCATACATCCCATCTATTTAGCCCCATGTGCCAGGTCTTGGGGAAAATCATTAGCCTTATCTTTCAGCTCACTCCTTTACTCTTCAGCTGGGTCCATTCTGCTACTTGGGCTGTATGTATATATATATATTTTTCATTTTAACAACTATATTTTACATTTGCGAGGTCTCTAACTTTTTGGAATTTTAAATGGAGCACAAGCCTTTTTCTCTCATTCTAAGCCATAGGGCTTACTTCCCAGGCTGCAATCCTTTCATGGTCTGGCATCCTGTCTACTTACCTCTGACCAAAAGCATCTTCTCCGCCTAACAGTGACACACACACATACACACACAAATAGACTCCAGACCTCAGCTCTCAAGAGAACAACCAGATGTGCGTATTCTGAGCACCCCAAGCACTGGTATTTATGGTGCCATCTGATGGGAAAATAAATATCAAAACTTCTTACTAATTAACCCAAAACATTATGTATGAAGCCCCCATTGAGTCAGATTTTAATTGACTTTTTAAATCCATATAAACAATGTTGACAAGCAGAAGGTAAACAGGGAGGCTTCTGTATACATAAATGCCTTATTTGTATAGATAATGCTGTAAAAGGTACTCAAGAAGCTTAGAAGTTTCCTTTGGAGATGGGGATAAGGATACCAGAGTAGGGGTTAGAGTTAATTTTCACAAATTACTCATTTATACGGTTTGTACTTTTTCATTCATGTGTATATGCTACATTTATATATATATATATGTATGTATACATATAGTTAAAAGTGAAACATGGTTCCTCAAAAATTAAACACAGCATTAACAGAGTGCCTGGTGGATTCAAACTGCTGAACTTTTGGTTAGCAGCTGTAGCTCTTAACCACTACGCCACCAGGGTTTCTAGTGTTACCATACAAACCAGCAATTCCAGTCCTAGGTATGCACCCAAAAGAACTGAAAGCAGGAACAGAGATCCTTGTACACCAGTGTTCACTGCAGCACTATTCACAATAGCCAAAGGTGGAAACATCCTAAATATCCATCAACAGATGAATGAATAAATAAAATGTAATACGTACTTTCACTGGACTAGTACTCAGTCGTATAGAAGAATGAAGGTCTAATACATGCTACAACATGGATGGATCTTGAAAACATTACTCTGAGTGAGAGAAGTCAGTCACAAAATGACAAATATTGTATGACGCCACTTACATGAAATATATAGAATAGGCAAGTGTGTAGAGATCCAAGTTTATTAGTGGTTACCAGGGGCAGGGCGGAGGGAGGGGGAAAGGAAGACACAATGCCTACAGGAGACTGAACTTCTTAAGGGGAATGGAATAATTCAGAAATGGTTAATGGTGATGGGTGAACAACATGATGATCATATTTAATGTCACTGGACTGTACCACAATTTAAAAAATGTCAAAATGGTAAAAAAAAAAAAAAAAGTAAAATAAAAATTAAGTCTCTACCCTTCATTCTCCATGTCCACTTTGCTATCCCAGGAGTAATCACTGTTAACAGTTTTGACCTGTATCCTTTCACACCCTTCCTGCATAGCTTTTCTGGGCCAGCAGTGTGTTCCCGTCCGTGTCCACATACGACATCGTGGGATAAACTGCACTTAAATTACCTGCACACAGCAGTAAGGCCCTGTGTAATTGTGGTTCACGGTCAGACGACAGATCAGGGACACAGATGTGAAGCTAGCGATGCTGCTGGAGCAACGGTCGCCAGCTTGCCATGTGGCACTGCCCACTTCGTCTGGCACCCTCACTTTCGGCTCAGGCTCATGTGACTAGACCACGGCCTCGGCACCAGAACCTGTCCCAGGCTCCCTTACAGAGTATTTTCTATCTTGAATTTTATTGTTTGGCAAGGTTCCCCACTGTTTCCATTCTGGTTGTATTGCTTCAGCCTTTAAGCTACATATGAGCAGTCAGCAAGACCCAGCTCTGCGCCTCTGCAGGGAGGTGGGGCCAGCCTCTCTTAGGTGTATAGGTAACCATCGCCCTTCTCCATGAATCAGGACCCAGCAACTCCATGAAGACCCAGAGTGAGTTTACATGTGTGTGCACCACATGTGCGTTGGAAAGGGTGGGTGAGCTACAGTTTTCTCCATTAACCATTACAGGTTACTGATCTTGGGCCTACAAGCTTTCCAAGAATCAATAAGATGCTGGCATCCTGAAAAAATATGTATTCTTGGCTCCAAAATACTAAAAGAAAATTGAAATTACTAAGTATGTATTTAAATGGTTTCAAAAACTAGCACATCAACTTGTCAACAACTCAAGTCTTTGAGAGTCACCTACCAATTCTTTATTGTTGGGTGTAGGTGCATATTAATGAGTTTGACATTTCATAGAGTTAGGCCTCCAAACGGTTAAGCGCTGGGCTACTAACCTAAAGGTTGGCAGTTGGAATCCACCCAGAAGAGAGGCCTGGTGATCTACTTCCAAAAGGTCGCAGACATTGAAAATTACTCTGAAACACTTGAAGTCGCCATGAGTCAGAATCCACTGGAAGGAAACTGGTCTGTCTGTCTGTCTGCCTGCCTGTCTGTCTGTAGCTTCCAGTACTAATCGCCTTAAGAGGGCCCCCAAGGTCTCCTAACCAACAGCTGGGAGACGCTGGCTGGGACTGACTGCTGCCCACCCAGCTCATGGGGAGAGGGCTGACCACAGTGGTCTTCTCCCTCTCCACCCAGTGCTCTATCCCAGACTCCGTTCGGCCCCTGGCAGAGCATCCAGAGAGGGATGGAAAGAAAAACACCGCTTCCCTGCCTTCCGCCCTTTTCTACTAGGGGCGACGGTGCTGAACCCACCTAACCCCTCCCCGGGACCAGGCGTCTCTGTGGAAGGTCCCGAAGCTCCTTCATCCCTTATCCACGGCACTGAGGCAAAGATCGGTGGGCAGGGCTTCCAGCCAGCCTAAGTCGGTTCAGGAGCTATGGGGAACCCGGGTCACCCCAAAGGGACAGCAGTGGGAGCCGGGCAGCAGCCAACTGGACGCCCTAGTCGGTCCGCCCTCCTTAGGCCAGGCCTCTCGGGGGGCTCTAGATCCGTTTCAGGCTCCCTGGATGGGCGGGCCGACCACACGCCCACCCTGGGCCGACAGCCAATAGAAGGAAAGGAAAGGCGGGACTCCTGCAGAATCAGCCAATGAAAAGCCCATAGAGGTCTGCGGTCAAATTACCCTTCTCGGTCCGCCATGAACAACGCTCTCACGCTCTGCAGGTTTCGTGCGCCACCCAGTGGCGGCCGGACAGGGACTTAAAGCGTCGTTCTGACTAAGATTAAAATCCACCCGGTAGACATTATTAATGTCACTGAACTGTGCATGAGAAGGCTGGTGAAATGGGAAGTGTTTTGTTACTTACATCTTTACCACACACACTCAAAAAAACCTCTGCACCAACTCCGGTGGCGCTCCCCCGTTTCAGAAGAAAGGACAATCCTGCCAGCCCTCCCCACCTACTACCAAGCAAGGAAATAGCCCCCCGCCCTTCCACCCTTCCTTAAAACGAAGTCCCTCTCTCACACCTGTGAAGGATTCTACATGAGATAGTAGTAAATTAAGTTGAGGAATAAATGACATTATCTATCAGATTGATGGGTGACTAAAAGACATTTGATAAAAGTTAATATCTATTACTCATTTTAAGGAAAAAAATGAAACTCTAAACTAAGAAGTAAGAGAAATCTTAATAAACACTCAGAAAAGCGCTGCAGATCTCACACTGTGTGAAGCACCAGAAGCATTCCTGTTGACAAGATGAAGAGAAATACCTCTTCCCTCACAGCTTTCATTTTCTGCTTTGGAGATCAGGACTAAACTACAAGACCTTATGTGGAGGTCATAAAAGCTTCCAGAAAAGAAGAACGATGAACTACAAACTGAAGAATTAGAATGACTACCTTGGATTTCAGCGGTGAAGCAACGACTTCACAATTCTGTAAAAATACATATTCTTAGCCCAGAATTTCAAGACGAACTTGTAATGTAGTGTAAGGGTAGAATAGAGATTTGAAAGGCCTAGGAAAATTTCTCTCCCATTCTTTTTTAAGGAGCTACCAGGAGACCAGTCCCAGCAAACAGGGAATACTTAAAGGACAAGGAGTTAATGAGGTCCAGAAAGTCAGATTTAACCCAGGATAGTAGAGGGGGAAAAAAAAAAAAAAAAGTTCCAGGATAATGGTGACACCATAGGCCTGGAAAGCAACCAGGCCAAGTTGGAACAAAAAGATAAAGGGTAAAAGTAGATTCAGTATCAGGGGAAAAGTAGATTCAACGGAACATAAGAAAAGAAATGAATTTATGTATATGAGAAAGACCCACCCATCTGTCAATTTGTCCTGTGGTGGTAGCTTGCATGTTGCTATAATGCTGGAAGCTATGCCACCGGCATTCAAATACAAGCAGGGTCACTCATGGTGGACAGGTTTCAGCTGAGTTTCCAGACTAAGACAGACTAGGAAGAAGGACTTGGTGGTTTACTTCTGAAAAAAGTTAGCCAGTGAAAACCTTATGAATATCAGCAGAACACTGTCTGATGTAGTGAAGGAAGATGAGCCCCTCAGGTTGGAAGGCATCAAAATACTGGGGAAGAGCTGCCTCCTCAAAATAGAGTTGACTTTAATGGTGTGGATGGAGTAAAGCTTTCAGGACCTTCATTTGCCGATGTGGTATGACTCAAAATGAGAAGAAAAAGCTGTAAACATTCAGTAATAATAGGAACGTGGAATGTACAAAGTACAAATCTAGGAAAATAGGAAATGTGAGTGCTAAACATCCATATCCTGGGCATCAGTGAGCTGAAATGGACTGGTATTGGCCATTTTGAATCAGAAAATCAATAGTCTACTATGCCACAAAAGACAAATTGAAGAGGAATGGCACTGCATTCATTGTCAAAATGAATGAACTGAAGTACAATGCTGTCAGTGATGGGATAATATCCATATGCTTACAAAGAATCAGTTAACACAACTATTATTTAAATTTACTCACCAACTACTAAGGCCAAAAATGAAGAAATTGGAGATTTTTACCAACTTCTGCAGTCTGAAATTGATCAACCATGAAATCAAGATGCATTGATAATTACTGGTGACTGGAATGCAAAAGTTGGAAACTATGAAGAAGGAAAATATGGCCTTGGTGATAGAAACCATGCTGGAGATGGCAGGACAGAATTTTTTAAGACCAATGACTTCTTCATTTCAAATACCTTTTTTCAGCAACATAAATGGTGACTATGCACATGAACTTCATCAGATGGAACACACAGGAATGAAGTCAACTACATCTGTGGAAAGAGACCATGCAAAAGATCAGTATCATCAGTCAGCACAAGGCCAGGGGCTGAATGTGGAACAGACCATTGATCGTTCAAATGCAAGTTCAAGTTGAAGCTGAAGAAAATTAAAACAAGTCCACAAGAGGCAAAGTACAACCTTAAGTATACCCCACCTAAATTTAAAGACCATCTCAAGAATAGATCTGACTCACTGAACACTAAAGACTGAAGACCAGACGAATTGTGGAATAATATCAAAGACATCATATATGAAAAAACAACAGGTCATTAAAGACAAGAAAGAAAGAAAAGACCAAAATGAATATCAAAAAAGACTCTGAAACTTACTCTTGAACGTCGAGTAGCTAAAGCAAACCGAAGAAATGATGAAGAACTGAAGATTTCAAAGGGTGGCTCAAGAAGACAAAGCAAAGTATTTTAATAAAATGTGCAAAGACCTGGAATTAGAAAACCAAAAGGGAAGAACATGCTCGGCATTTCTCAACATGAAAGAACTGAAGAAAAAACTCAAGCCTCGAGTTACAATATTGAAGGAGTCTAGGAAGAGAAATAGACTCATTAACAACCCGCAAGATGCAGATGACACAACCTTGCCTGCTGAAAGTGAAGAAGACTTGAAGCACTTACTGATGAAGATCAAAGACCACAGCCTTCAGTATGGATTACACCTCAACATAAAGAAAACAAAAATCCTCACAACTGGACCAATGAGCAACATCATGATAAACAGAGAAAAGATTGAGGTTGTCGAGGATTTCATTTTACTTGGATCCACAATCAACGCCCATGGGAGCAGCAGTCAAGAAATCAAAGGACACATTGCATTGGGCAAATCTGCTGCAAAAGTTGAAAGCGTTAAAAAGCAAAGACGTCATTTTAAGGACTAAGGTGCGCCTGACCCAAACCATGGTGTTTTCAATCGCTTCATGTGCATGTGAAAGCTGGACAATGAATAAGGAAGACAGAAAAAGAGTTGATGCCTTTGAATTATGGTGTTGGCGAAGGATATTGACTACACCATGGGCTGCTGGTTTGGGGGAAATAGATCGCCAGGACTTTCTCCCTAGGTGCCTCTGGATGTACTCAGTCCTTCAGCCTTTGAGTGAAAAGCCAAGCCCATTAACCATTTGCACCACCCGGGGCTCTTTCCGGAGCCAGCCTGAGATTATCAGGACTTCCCAAGGAGGGAGAAGGGCAGGGGGAATTGTACCTGATAAATTCTGCCTCACTGTGAGCCCAGAGCCATGTGCACACATTAGTGCTAGTTAACAGTAGTTAACCCAGTGATCCAAGGAGGAGAGAGGAGAGAAAACAAAGGAAACAGAACCCTTTAGTAAACCATTTGCCTTTTCACTCTCTAACAGTAGAAATGTTTACTAAAAATTTAAGTGTTTTTCTATTTTGCTTCCCTGAATACACAATATTTTTACATAGCCTTCCCCAGGCATTCAAGAGCCTGAAGGGAAATTGGGGTGTGCTACAAAAGGAACGCCAAGAGAAAGAATTCCATAATATATTGTTTCAGTCCTTAAAAATGAACAAAGAAACAAACAAAACGATTTGTTGAGAAGGAATTTTTCAGGTTTATCTCCGTTAGCAGCAGATTAGCAACCACAGAGCTGACCGGAGGCATACAGAAGATAGCTCTGCCTGCATTAAAGTTCAGCTGCAGTCAGGAAGAGGGACAGGACTTAGAGGATAAAACAGTAAGAAAAACAGTAAGGTAAATGTCCTTTCATATTTCAGTAAGTCTGTAGCTAAAGCAGGTTCAGGGATGGTTAATTCAGAAGCTCAATTATGCCATTAAAAACAAATAACAAACAAAGCAGTTCTTTTCACCATTTCACTCTGCTACTCTCAGCTTTTCTCGTGCTTGGTAAAGTGGAGGGTCAGTGAAAAAAAGGGAGACCCTCCACAAGACAAAGTGACACAGTGACTGCAACATCGGGCTCAAACAGCAACAATTGTGAGGCTGGCCCAGGACCAGGCATTGTTTCGTTTTGTTGTACACAGGGTCACTATGAGCCAGACCTGACTCAATGGCACCTAACAACAACAATGTTCTCAGCTTCTTGGCTTTGCTCCTTTGGTCTGAATTTTGTGGCCACACTTGGCTGCAGCCGCTCCAAGCATCACATCCTCACACAACGAAATACAGAGGCCAAAAAGGACAGACGAGGATATGACTCTTCCTCATAACCCTTTTTACTTTCCAAGAAATTCCCTCAGACGATTTACTTGCACATAAGCTAATTAATTCTTTTTCAGTGTTTGTGTTTTGGTCTGGTTTGGTTTAGTTTTTTCACCAATGATATGAGGATAGAGAGGGTCTGCAGATTCAGGAAGCTGAGTAAAATAATATAGAACATGGGGTGGCAGAATCAAGAGAGGAGACTGTAGCCATTATAGGTTTTGTCTGTCCAGTATTTTCCTCTTCCTCCTTCTGATTACAGCACCCACTTTCCTTTAGAGAACTCCTCCCTCAGGTTATATGGTCCTATTGGGCTGTCAATCATAAAGACCCACCCCTATGGCCATGGGAGCAAGCACGTGAATTTGGCTGGGCCAATCATTGTACTGCATCCTTCTGAACACAGTGATTGGCCCAATGAATGAACACGTGACTTATGCCTGGGCAATTTGCATTCTTCCCTGGAATTTTTCAAATTGGAGATGGAAAGGTAGCCCTTTGTTCTCTCTGGATTATACAATGTAAGCCTATAGGCCTGGGGTGTTGAGGCCATCGTCCCTACAATGGGGAAAGCCACACAGAGAGGAGAAACAGCAGGAAAGAAAAAGGGAGACTGACTTCTACCATCGCTGAGTGCCCACTTCCTGAGGTCTAGTTCCTACAATGCTTCCTCTTCAGTGAGCTCCCCTGTGTTTGTCCCAGCTGCCTGAGTCAGTCAATTAGCCTTTCCCTTAATTCAGTTTGAATTGGGTTCCTGACACTTGAAACCAAATGAATTTTAATACAATGACCTAAAACAGTCTCCTTGGACCAGAATGATTAGTTGAACTATAAAAAACAGTATTCTCTGAACAAAATTTGGAAAATATGTACAAATATTAAGTATAAAGAAAAGTCACTGATAATTTACCTCTCGTATGCAAACACTGTTAACATTTTTCCATATTTTCTCCCAGGCTTTGTTTTCAGTATGGGATCACGCCATATGCACAACTTTGTACCTCTGTTTTTTTATGTAACATTATGTTGTAAGCAATTTCTCATGCGATTGTTGTTGTGGTTAGTTGCCATCAAGGGGATTCCAACTCGTGGTGACCCCATATGTGCAGAGTAGAACTGCTCCATGGGATTTTCAAGGCTGTGACCCTTCAGTCCTATCTTCTGAGGCACGTCTTGGTGGGTTCAAATCTGGTAGAGCTGTGCACAGGTTTTCACTCAGTCCCCATATGTGGAGCTCCTACTGTGTGCCAGGCATTCTGTTGGACACTCAGGTAGAGGAATGAATTTCAAGAGTCCTTAGACTAAGCCCCTCACCTGGAGGAGTGCCCTGCCTACTGGAGGAGAAGACCCGAACACAGACACCTAGACAGAAGGTGAGTGTTCAGGACCCTAGGAGGCCCTGAAGGCTTAGAAGGACAGTAACTGGCCCAGCTGAATGTGGTCCACTGAATCTGACAGCATCTTCCCACGTAGGCAGGAAAAGTTCATCCTCCACAAAAGCTGCAGGGCATCAGTGACCTGTCAGCTTCCGGGAAGATGGGTTGGACTCAGGAAGCAACCATGAGGTGCAAATGGACACTGGGGGTATTTTAGTTTCCTAGGACTGCCGTCAGAAAATACCACAAAGTGGGTGGCTTTAAAGAACAGAAATTCATTGTCTCACAGTTCTAGAGGCTAAAAATCCAAATCAGAGTATTATTGGCTGTGTTGACTCCTTCTGTGGGCTCAGAGAAGCTGTTCTATGCCTCTCTCCTAGCTGCTGGTGGCTCCCAGCAATCCTTGGTGTTCCTTGGCTTGCAGCTGTGTCTGCCTCCATCGTCGTATGCTATTCTTCCTCTGTCTAACTCTACCTATTTTCCTCTTTTATAAGACACCACTTGGGATGGGATTAGGACCCACCCTACTCCATATGACCTTATGTTGACCTGTTTCCAAACAAGGTCACATGCATAGGTACCGGGGGTTAGGGACTGAACATATTTGGCAGGGGAGTGGGGGCACAATCCAAAACTGCATCTTCATTTGCAGCCATGGAGACTCAGCACAAGGAATTTAGAAATCTGAGAAACAGGAAGCCTGAAGCCATGGCTCAAACAAGGCACCACATACCATGGGTGTGATATGAGAAGCCCAGGATGCTGCAGACACGCGTTCTAGGACAGGGCCTTGAAGCCAGGCAGGGCAACCCAAGAAGGTTGGGAGGCACTTTACCCTGGGCATCCCTGTGAACCTAGACCCCCACATTCTGAGACTTACCTGCATCTTCAGGGCAACACAGCAGGTTTGGATCCCAAACCAACATTTGCTTCTGATCCTTAATTTAGGCGGGGATAATAATACCACACACCTTAGTGGATTGTTTTGCTGACTACGTGGGATAATACTGTCAGTTCTGCTGTAACACTTGGTTTGAAAATGCACACTTGGTACAACGTGACTGATATATTAGGGAACAATTTGAGTGTAACATGAATTTCATGTATGCTTATGCACTTCATCCATGAGAAATACCAGTTTTATACAGAAAACTACACACTTCTGAATTGAGCTGAGTACAAGTACACACACACACACACACACACAAATAGTACATGCACACACCTCAAACATCCACCAGCTACCTGTGTTCACCATGTGTTATGAACCACACCCATCCACATCTGAGGTTGGATTTCAGATAACCCCTCCTTGTGCCTTTTCACAATAACTCACAAGCTGCAACCATTCCAGAGTCCACTTCCACAAGAAAACTTCAGGTCTTTTTAAAGAAAAAGTATGGTATTTATTGTAGTGTTTTTTTCTTAACATTTTAACATGTCTAAAACTGTGCTACCATTGTTATTAAATTCCTACCTTTTTTTTCAGGTGTCACTTGACAAACTTTTTTTTTCTTTTTTTTTTTAATTGTACTTTAGATGATGGTTTAAAGAACAAACTAGTTTCCCTTAAACAGTTGGTCACATATTGTTTCATGACATTGGTTAACAACACCATGACATGTCAGCACTCTCCCTTCTCAACCTTGGGTTTCCCATTACCAGCTTTCCTGCCCCCTCCTGCTTTCTAGTCCCTGCCACTGGGCTGATGTGCCCGTTTAGTCTTGTTTTGTTTTCTCGGACTGTCTAACCTTTGGCTGAAGGGTGAACCTCAGCAGCGACTTGATTACTGAGCTGAAACAATGTCCAGGGACCATACTTTCCGTGTTTCTCCATTCTCTGTCAGGCCGGCAAGCCTGGTCTTTCTTTTTGAGTTAGAATTTTGTTCTACATTTTTCTCCAGCTCTGTCCGGGATCATCTATTGTGATCTCTGTCAGAGTAGCCAGTGGTGGTAGCCAGGCACCATCTAGTTGTACTGGACTCAGACTGGTGGAAGCCATGGTAGATGTGATCTGCGTTAGTCCTCTGGACTAATCTTTCCCTTGTATCTTTAGTTGTCTTCGTTCTTCCTTGCTAACGAAGGGGTGAGACCAGTAGAGTATCCTAGATGGCCTCTCACAGGCTTTTTTTTTTTTTTTAATTTTTATTGTGCTTTAAGTGAAAGTTTACAAATCAAGTCAGTCTCTCACACAAAAACTTATATACACCTTGCTACATACATTTTTATTTTTTACATACACCCAATTACTCTTCCCCTAATGAGACAGTCTGTTCTCTCCCTCCACTCTCTCTTTTCATGTCCATTTCACCAGCTTCTAACCACCTCTACCCTCTTATCTCCCCTCCAGGCAGGAGATGCAAACATAGTCTCAAGTGTCCACCTGATCCAAGAAGCTCACTCCTCACCAGCATCCCTCTCCAGCCCATTGTCCAGTCCAATCTCTGTCGGAAGAGTTGGCTTCGGGAATGGTTATTGTCCTGGGCCAACAGAAGGTCTGGGGGCCATGACCACCAGGTCCTTCTAGTCTCAGTCAGAACATTAAATCTGATCTTTTTATGAGAATTTGGGGTCTGCATCCCACTGCTCTTCTGCTCCCTCAGGGGTTCTCTGTTGTGTTCCCTGTCAGGGCAGTCATCGGTTGTAGCGGGGCACCTTCTAGTTCTTTTGGTCTCAGGATGATGTAGTCTCTGGTTCATGTGGCCCTTTCTGTCCCTTGGGCTCGTAATTACCTTGTGTCCTTGGTGTTCTTCATTCTCCTTTGATCCTGGTGGGTTGAGACCAATCGATGCATCTTAGATGGCTGCTTGGTAGCGTTTAAGACCCCAGATGCCACTCTTCAAAGTGGGATGCAGAATGTTTTCTTAATAGATTTTATTATGCCAATTGACCTAGTTGTCCCCTGAAACCATGCTCCCTAAACCCCTGCCCCTGCTACTCTGGCCTTCGAAGGGTTCGGTTTATTCAGGAAACTTCTTTGCTTTCAGTGTAGTCTCATAGGCTTTTAAGACACGAGATGCTACTCACCACAGCAGATTGTAGAACTTTTTCTTTACAAGCTATGTTATGTCAATTGAGCTAGATGTTCCCTGAGACCATGGTCCCTACAGCCCTCAGCCCAGTAATCCGATCCCTCAGGGAGTTTGGATATGTCTATGGAGCTTCCATGACCTTGCCTTATACAGGTAGTGCTGGCTTCTCCAGTTTTATGTACTGTCCTACGCTTCACCAGAGTTACCACTTATCTACTGTCTATTTAATGTTTTTCCATCCCATCCCTCCCCTCCCTCGTAACCACCAAAGATTGTTTCTTTTTGTGTGTTAACCTTTCCATGAGCTCATACAGTACTGGTCTCATATAATATTTGTCCTTTTGTGATTGACTTATTTCACTCAGCATAAGCATAATGCCCTCCAGATTCATCCATGTTCTGAGAAGCTTCACAGATTCAGGTTGTTCCTCATCATTGTGTAATAACCCATTGTGTGTATGTATCACAGTTTATCCATTCATCTGTTGATGGGCATCTAGGTTGTTTCCATCTTTTTGCTATTGTGAACAATGCTGCAATGAACATGGGTGTGTCTATTCATGTGACGACTCTTATTTCTCTAGGATATATTCCTAGGGGTGGGACTGCTGGACCACATAAAGCAGAGACTACATCAGCCTGAGACCAGAAGAACTAGGTGGTGCCCAGCTACAACTGATGACTGCCCTGAACACAAGAGAGAGCCACTGAGGGAGGAGGAGAACAGTGGGATGCAGACCTCAAATTCTGGTAAGAAGACCAGACTTAATGGTCTGACTGAGACTAGAAGGGCCCCAGAGGTTATGGTCTCCAAACCTTCTGTTACCCCTAGATAGGAATCATTCCCAAAGCCAACTCTTCAGACAGGGATTGGACTGGAGTATGGGATAGAAAATGATACTGGTGAAGATTGCGCTACTTGGGTCAAGTAGACACATGAGACTATTTGGGCAGCTCCTATCTGGATGGGAGATCAGAGGATGGAGGGGACCAGAAGCTGGCTGAATGGACATGAAAACAGAGAGTGGAGGGAAAGAGTATGTTGTCTTATTAGAGGGAGAGCAACTAGGAGTATATAGCAAGGTGTGTATAAATTGTTGTATGACAGCCTGACTTGATTTGTAAACTTTCACTTAAAGCACAATAAAAATTAAAAAAAAAGGGAAGTCTGATTCTTTCTCACGTTGTAGAGAAAAAAACATTATGAAGTTTAGTGAAGCAAAAAGGACGTTTCATTCAGCATATATTCAAAAAGGCAAATGTGGAAAGTGAACAAGCATGCTGCCAGAGTTAGTGTCTGCCCGAATCCAAGGAAATATTGCAGAATAAGCAAGCATGGGAAAACAGACAAGCATGCTGTCACAGCCATGTCTGCCTGAGTCAAGGGAAATATTACAGAACAGATGAAAGTGGGAAAACGGACAAGCATACTGTCACAGCCATGTCTGCCTGAGTCCAGAGAACATTACAGAGTCATCAGTATATATTATCATTAGAAATGGACAAAACTATTGAAAGCTTCAGCTTTTTATAGGTTGGCTAGAAACTGTGATCCTACGTTTTGAATTGTCTTTCTTAATAATCCTTGGTACAGGTTTCAGTAATGACAGCCAGGAGGGTCCTCATTGGTCCAACAAATTTTCTATTCACTAAATGCTACTAGTAAAAGATAAGAGTGGAAAGTGTTTTGTGTTCTGTTCGACTGGTTTATGTGAAGGGTTCCCTAGGAGGTATTTTCCAAGATGACTTTAGCTATTTTTTTGTACCTCAGGGCACTGTTGATATGTCCTTGTGAGTCCACTTTGGGTAAAAGAGAGAGGAAAAAAAAAAAAAAAAAAACCCAGCAGATTAATTTTGCATCAGCAATTTTTAAGTTCGTGAATAAGAAAAGCACTCTTGAAGCGAAAGTAAAATAACCACTTTTAACATAAATTTACATCCACAGAGGGGAGAGAGAGTTATAAGGTAAAAATGGTAGAATGTTAACCTTTGAAGATTCTGGGTGAAAGGTATGCTGTAATTCTTTGCACATTTTTATGTAAATTTTTGGTAAGTCTGAAATTGCTCCAAGATAAAGTTTGAAATACGACACCATTAAGAAACTGAGTAGGCAAGCATAGACTAGGAGAAAATATTTGCAAATCGTATCTGACAAACAACTTGTTTCCAGAATATATAAAGAACGCCTACCATACAATCCCACTACTCGTCTGTCAGTGTGTCCCACTGTGGTGGCTTGTATGTTGCTGTGATGCTGGAAGCTATGCCACTAGCTATTTCAAACACCGGCAGGCTCACCCGTGGTAGACAGGTTTCAGCAGAGCTTCCAAACTAAGACAGGCTAAGAAGAAGGATCTGGTGGTCTACTTCTGAAAAAAGAAAAAGAAAACTAGCCAGTGAGAACCATATGAAGAGCAGCAGAACATTGTCTGATGGTCCTTTCAGGTTGGAAGGCACTCAAAAGAGGACTGGAAAGAGCTGCCTCCTCAAAGTAGAGTTGACCTTAATCACGTGGATGGAGTCAAGCTTTCAGGACCTTCATTTGCTGATGTGGCACGACTCCAAATGAGAAGAAACAGCTGCAAACATCCATTAAGAATAGGAATGTGGAATGTATAAAGTATGAATCAAGGAAACTTGGAGGTCATCAAAAATGAAACGGAACTCATAAACATCAATACCCTAGTCGTTAGGGAGCAGAAATGGATTGCTATTAGCCATTTTGAATCCGACAAATCATGTGCTCTACTATGCCAGGAATGACAAATTGAAGAGGAATGACATCAAATGCATCATCAAAAAGTACATTTCAAGATCTATGCTGAAGTACAATGCTGTCAGTGATAGGATAATATCCATACACCTACAAAGAAGACCAGTTAATATGACTATTATTCAAATTTACACAGCAATCATTAATGCCAAAAATGAAGAAATTGAAGATTTTTATCAACTTCTGCAGTCTGAAACTGATCAAACATGCCATCAAGATGCGTTGATAATTACCGGTGATTAAAATGCAAAAGTTGGAAACAAAGAAGAACTATCAGTAGTTGGAAAATATGGCCTTGATGGTAGAAACTATGCCAAAGATCATGTGACCGAATTTAGCAAGACCAATGGCTTCTTCATTGTAAATATCTTTTTTCAACAACATAAATGGCGACTATACACACAGACTTTGCCAGATGGAATACATGGGAATCAAATTGACTACATCTGTGGAAAAAGATATTGGAGAAGCACAATAGCATCAGTCAGAACAAGGCCAGGGGCCAATAGCAGAACAGACCATCAATTGCTCATATGCAAGTTCAAGTTGAAGCTGAAGAAAATTAGAACAAGTCCATGAGAGCCAAAATATGACCTTGAGTACATCCTACCTGAATTTAGAGACCATCTCAGGAACAGATTAGATGCATTGAACACTAATAAAAGAAGACCAGACCAGTTTTGCTATGACATAAAGGATATCATAATGAAGAAAGCAAGAGGTCGTTAAAAAGACATGAAAGAGATAAAAGATCAAAATAGATGTCAGAAGAGAATATGGCACTTGCTCTCAAAAGTAGAGTAGCTAAAGCAAATGGGAAAAATTATGAATTAAAAGAGCTGAACAGAAGATTTCAAAGGGCAGCTGGAGAAGACACAATGAAGTATTACACTGAAATGTGCAAAGACCTGGAGTTAGAAATCCAAAGGGGAATAACACACTCAGCATTTCTCAAACTGAAAGAACTGAAGAAAACTTTCAAGCCTTGAGTTGCACTTTTGAGGACAAAATATTGAACGACACAGGAAGCATCAAAAGAAGATGGAAGGAATATACAGAGTCACTATACCAAAAAGATTTGGTCATTGTTCAACCATTTGAGGAAGTAGAATATGATCAAGAACCGATAGTGTTGAAGGAAGAAGTCTAAGCTGCACTGAAGGCACTGGCGGAAAACAAGGCTCCAGGAATTGACAGAATACCAATTGAGATGTTTCAACAAAGGAATGTAGCACTGAAGGTGTTCACTCATTTATTCCAAGAAATTTGGAAAGCAAGGACCTAGTCAACTGACTGGAAGAAATTCATATTTGTGCTCATTCTAAAGAAAGTTGATCCAACAGAATGCAGAAATTATTGAACAATATCATTAGTATCACTTGCAAGTAAAATTTGCTGAAGATAATTAAAAAATTGTTGCTACAGTACATTGACAAGGAACTGCCAGGAAGTCAAGCCGGTTTCAGAAGAGGACATGGAACCAGGGATATAATTGCTGATGTCAGATGTATCTGTTTTTTATTGACTATGCAAAGGCATTCGACTGTGTGGATTATAACAAATTATGGATAGCATTGCAAAGAATGGAAATTCCACAATACTCACTTGTGCTCATGAGAAACCTGTACATAGAGCAAGAGGCAGTGGTTAAAACAAGAGGATACTGGGTAATTTAAAATCGGGAAAGATGTGCCTTAGGTTTGTGTCCTTTCACCATACTTATTCAGTCTATGTGCTGAGCAAATAATCCCAGAAACCAGGCAATAGGAAGAAGAACCAGGCATCAGGTTTGGAGGAAGACTCATTAACAACCTGCGATATGCAGACAACATAATCTTGCTTGCTGAAAGTAAAGAGGACTTGAAGCACTTGCTGATAAAGATCAAAGACCACAGCCTTCCACATATTGGACTTCAACATAAAGAAAACAAAACTCCTCACAACTGGACCAATGAACAGCATCATGATAAAGAGAGAAAAGATTGAAGTTGTTAAGGATTTTATTTTATTTGGATCCACAATCAATACCCATGGAAGCAGCAGTTAAGAAATCAAAGGATGCATTTCACTGGGCAAATCTGCTGTGAAAGACCTCTTTAAAATGTTAGAAAGCAAAGATGTCACTTTAAGGACTAAGGTGCACCTGACCCAAGCCATGGTATTTTTCAATCAAAAAGCTACACAATGAATAAGGAAGATTGAAGAAGATTCAACGCTTTTCAATTATGGTGTTGGTGAAGAATACTGAATATACCACGGACTGCCAGAAGAACAAACAAATCTGTCCTGGAAGAAGCACAGTTAGAATGCTCATTAGAAGCAAGGATGACGAGACTTCGTCTTACTTACTTTGGACATGTTGTCAGGAGGGAGTAGTCCCTGGAGAAGGATTTCATGGCTGGGAAAGTAGAGGGTCAGCAAAAAAAGATGACCTTCAAGAAGATGGGTTGACACAGTGGCTGCAACCATGGACTCAAGCATTTTTGACAGCGATTGTGAGGATGGCATAAGATCCAGCAGTGTTTTGTTCTGTTGTAGTTAGGGTTGCTATGAGTTGGAACCGCCTTGATGGCACTTTACAAGAGCAACAACAGCACAATGCAATATTTTTAAAAAGCAAGCAATCCAGCCTTAGGAATAGGAAAAGATCTGAACAAATATTTCACAAGAGAAGCTCTATGAATGGCCAATAAACACAGGCAAAAACTGTTCATTAGTCATCAGGGAAATTCAAATTACAACCACAACAGGAACTTTCATACATTGCTGGTGGGGGTGTAAAATGGCTCAGTCTTTTTGGGAAAGTGTCTAGTCATTTCTTAAAAGACTAAACATACCCTATCCTATGACCAGAAGGACTTGAACCACTTACTGATGAAGATCAGTATGGATTATACCTCAACATAAAGGAAACAAAAGTCCTCACAACTGGACCAATAAGAAAAGTCATGATAAGCGAAGAAAAGATTGACCTTGTTAGTGATTTCATTTCACTTGGATCCACCATCAACGCCCATGGAAGCAGCAGTCGGAACCGAATCAACAGCACCTAACAGCAAACAACAATGACCAGGAAATCCGCTTATGGGTATTTACCCAAGAGAAATGAAAACATGTATCCACAAAAACACTTGTACAAGAGTGTTCACAACAACTGCATTCTTAATAGCTCCAAACTGGAATCTGAAATGCTCCCCAAGCCCTTTCCTAGTCACTACCTGCCTCATAGGTAATCACTTTCTCATTTCTTCACATTTGACTAATTTTCACTGTTCTTAACTTCGTATGTTTGGAATCATAGTGTAGGTAAATGTTTTTGTCTACATTTGATGTATTTTTTGTAAGATGTATCCATGTTGTTGCATGCATTAGTAGTTTGTTCATGGTGTGAATAAATTGCAAATTCTTTCTCCATTCTCCATAATTGGGTTGTTTCCAGTTGGGTCTATTATAAATAAAGTGCTATGAACATTTTTGTACATGTCTTTTGGTGATCACTGCACTCATTTCCCTTGAGTATACAGACAGGAATAGAATTTCTGTAAGAGTTCCTGGGTGGCAGAAATGGTTATGTGCTCGACTGCTAGCTGAAAGGTTGTAGTTTGAATCTCCCCAGAGGTGCCTCAAAAGACAGGCCTGGTGATCTGCTTCCAAAAGCTCACAGCCTTGAAAACCTTATGGAACAGTTCTACTCAGTGCACATGGGATTGCCATGAATCGGAATTTATTTGACAGCATCTAACAAGAACGCACTAGTTTTTTTTTTTTTTAACAAGAACAGAATTTTTCTGTCATAAGGTAAATAAATACGGCCCAAAAGCTTTCCAAAATAGTTTTCCCAATGTACGTTCGAGCAGTCATGTATGAGAGTTCTATTTATTCTGTATCCTTCCTAACACTTGGTATTGTCAGTTGTAATTTTTAGCCAACCTGGTGGGTATATCTGATTATCTCATTGTGATTTTAAGTTGCTGATTCCTGATGAGTAATGAGGTTGAGCACTTTTGCATATGCTTTTTGGCCATAAAATTAAACATATCAAAGTGAAAAATTCCGTGACATTTAGTACATTCACGATGTTGGGTAACTACTGCCTTATCTAGTGCCAAAACATTTTTATCACCCCAGAAGGAAACCCCATGTTCATTAACTGTTGCTCCCCATTCTGCCCTGTCCCTAGCCCCTATTAACCACCAACCTGCATTCTGTCTCTGTTATAAAGATTTCCTATAAGTAGAATCATGCAATATGTGGCCTTTTGTGTTTAGCTTTTTTGACTTAGCATAATGTTTTCAAGGTCACTCACGCATTGTACAGTGTATCAATACTTTCTTTTTATGGCTGAATAATATCTCGTTGTATGAATATACCACGTTTTGTGTATCCATTCATTAGTTGAAAGATATTTAGGTTCTTTCCACCTTTTTGGCTATTGTGAATAATGCTGCAATGAACACTGATGTACAAGTATCTGTTTGAGTCCCTGCTTTCAGTTATTTTGAGGGCATATGCAGGAGTGGAATTCCTGAATCATGTGGTAATTCTATGTTTAACTTTAACAAGAATCGCCAAACTATTGTATATAGTGGGTGCATCATTTTACATTCTAGCCATTAATGGACAAGGCTTCCAATTTCTCCACATCTTCACCAACACTAGTTATTTTTCATTTTTTAAATTATAGCAATTCCAGTGGGTCCGAGGTGGTACCCTATGGTGGTTTTGAGTTGCAGTTCTTTTTAATGATTAATGATGTTGAGCATCTTTTCATGTGTTTGTTGGCCATTTGTATATCTTCTTTAGAGAAATGTCTATTCAAGTCCTTTGTCATTTTTAAATTGGATTGTTCCTGTTTTTGTTATTGAGTTGTAAATTCTGTATATATTCTGGATACTAGATCCTTATCAGGTATCTGATTTGTATTTTTTTCTCCCATTTTATAAGTAGTCTTTTCACTTTCTTGATAATACTCTTTGATGCACAACAGTTTTTAATTTTGATAAAGTTCAATTATCTATTTTTTCTTTTGTTGCTCTTGCTTTTGGTGTCATATCTAAGAATCCCAGGTCATGAAAATTTACCTGAGTGTTTTCTTCTAAGAGTTTTATAGTTTTAGCTCTTATATTTAGGTTGTTGACCTATTTTGAGTGAGTTGTTATATTGGTGTGCGGTAGGAACCGGGGTGGCGCAAGGAGTTTATGATTAACTACTAACCCAAAGGTTAGCAGTTGCAACACACTGAGTGACTCTCTAGAAGAATGGCCTGGTGTTGTGTAGATTTTAATATTAGAAATTAGTAGAGAAACACTCAGGTTTGAGATGTGTAAACTCATTTAGTTTATTGCATGGTAGTCATGGAAAGGCACTCAAGTGAGATCTCATGACATTCGTTTAGAACCAGAGAATCAGAACTAACAATTATAATTACAATGTTATTTGATGGTTAGAGTCCAAATCTTTAAACTTTACCTTTTACAAGTCTTCTTCGGAGCAAGGCTTGATAAAGGCTTCAACTTAGTGAAAGTCCTTGGTAGCTATGGTCCAAGGCCGGTGGAGATGGACAGAACCTCAGTCCAGAGTCTCAGTCTTCAAAGAGAGTCAGACTCCAGAGGTAGGTTCCATCTTTACCCTCTCTCAGTGAGTGAGCAGAAATTCAGAGTTTATCTGTGAATTTTTCACCTTGGCCTCACACAGTAAGGGCCAGTGTGACATGAAAGACTAGTAGGCTATGTCTTCTCTCCGGGGTTAGAGATTAGCCAAATGTCACACTTTTTCTTCAAGATTAGAGATTAAGGAGGCTGTTTAGACTTATGTCTTCAAGCTGGTTTACAAAGATTAACTAGTTATGTTTTCTTTAATCACAGCATGTCAGATCGAAGTCAACTTGACGGTTGTTTACATTCTTCACGTAATTCACATGCTTCTATGGACAAGTTCAAATTTTTTCTAGATAACTTTTAATGACATGCATGTTTCTAATGATTTATAGTTAATACTAGAGAGCTTCACAAAAGCACACATATTTCTATTTCTAAAGTCATATTATTAGTGCTTATACAGAGGTATTTGAAAACATAATAGTGACATATAACTTACGTGATTTGAGAACATTATAGAAACATACAGAACACCTGTCTAACTGCTTCAATAAAGATTACAGCCAAGAAAACCCTAGGGGGCAGTTCTCCTCCATTACACATGGAGTTGCCGTGAGTCACAGACCAACTCAAGGCCAGCTAACAACAATAGGGTCCAAGTTCATTTTTTTCCATGTCGATATCCAGTTATCCCAGCACCACTTTCTGAAGACATTATTCTTTCCCCATTGAATGGTATTGTCTCCCTTGTCAAAACAAATTCCTTCATCCATTGTTGGTAGGAATGCAAAACGATACAGCTATTGTGGAAAACAGCCTGGCGATTCCTCAAAAAACTAGAGTTACACTTGCATAGGACCCAGTAATTCCACTTCTGGGTATGTACTCTAGGGATCTAATAGAAGTGACATGAACAGACATATGCATGTCTATGTTCATTGCAACACTATTCACAATATCAAAAGGACAAAAACAGCCTAAGGGCCTATCAATGAATGCATGGATAAGTACAAAGTGGTACATACATAAAATGGAATACTACTCAGTGATAAAGAAAAATGAGTTCCTAAAACATCTTACAATGCAGATTAACCTGGAGGGCATTACGTTGAGCGAAATAAGTCAATCACAGAAAAACATATATTGTATGTTCTCAATTTACAAAATTACACAAATAAGTAAATACACAGAAACTAATGTTCATTAGCGGTTACCAGGGGTGGGGGGAAGGAGAAGAGGGAGAATTACTCCCTAGATAGTAGTCACTTTTTGTTTATAGAAATGGGGAAAGGTGGCACTGAATATGGCTGAAGTTTGCACAGCATGACTGACGTAACTGAAGTCAATAAGCTGTACACAGGAAAAAGGGATGAACGGGCAAATGCTGGGTTGTGTATGGTTTTACTACAATAAGAAAAACAAAACCAAACCCTTTGCTGTCAAGTCAATTCTGACTCATAGTGACCCTATAGGACAGAGCAGATCTGCCCCATAGGGTTTCCTAGGAGCAGCTGGTGGATTTGAACTGTTAACCTTTTGGTTAGCAGCCAAGCTCTTAGCCATTGCACCACATAACAACAACCAAAAAAAAGAGGGGAAGGGCTACAGATCCTGATACTAATTAGATATAAACTATTTCCCAATGGGGTTAATTCTCTTGATTTGGGGGCTTAGAACCATGGTCTCATGGGACATCCCAGTCAAATATAGTTTTCAAAGGTTACTTTCCATCTCCCAGTATGGTAAGTACTGTCTGGGGTCTTAAAAACTGACAAGCAGTCATCTAAGATAACAGCTATTGATCTTTATTTGTCTGGAACAAAAGAGAAAGAAGGAAACCCAATAATCATAGAAGGAACTGGACTACAGTACTAATTGTCTACCTAAACCTTGGCCTTCTGCACTTGGGGACCAAAAGAACTAGATGGTGCCCAGCTGCTACTACTGAGCATTCTGATCAGGAACACAATAGATGGATTCCGATAAAGAGGAAAAAAAGTGTGGAACAGAACCTCAAACTCTTAAAGAATCCAGACTCACTTGACCTATTGACGCTGAAGGAGTCCCAGAGGCAATGATCCTGAATTACTCTTCAAATTTTGAATTGAAACTGTCCCCTGAAGTCATCTTTAAGCTAAGTGACAGTTGAGCCCAAAGGCTAAAGATTTTCCCCATTGAGTAAGTACTGTGTTTTTTAAAAAAATTATGTACGACCAAAGGGTCAACAGCTATTTTAAAGCATAGATTTAAAAGGTCTGGGGGGAAGAGAGAGTAAGTAAATGTGAGTGAAACAACTAAAACAGGAATATTGATACAATGTGAAGAATGTAACCAATGTCACTGATCCTTATGTCTAGAAACTGTGGAACAAGGGGCAGTTTTGTTGTGCGTATTTTCACAGAAAAATTTTAAAAAATCCATTGACCATAGATGCATAGATTTATTTCTGGACTCTCAATTCCATTCCACTGCTCTATATGTCTATCCTCATGCCAGTACATGTTTCGATTGCTGCAGGTTTGTAATGAGTTTTGAAATCGGTACATATGTTGATTTATAGTTTGTTTATATACACATATGGCCAAGAGGTTGTTTGTCTCATCTATGTATTGTGAAGATCTTTTCCCATTTTATGGCTTATCTATGACAGAGGCAGGACATAGATTATTATTCCCAATATGTAGATGTGGAAGCCAATGCTCATACCTTCTCAATGTTACTCTGCTAGTCAGTAGCATAACTGGGAAATAAACCCAATATTCTTCTGCTGTCATCTTGCCTATAGGAGCAAGAGTGTGTACAAAGTGAAAACCTCAATCAGATGTCTTATCAAGCTATTACAAGATTTCTGAGAAGAAGAATTTTCTAACTGAGAAAATCAGTGATGGCTCTTGGAAGGGGCTGGCATTGGAGCTGGACTCTTAAGTGCATGCTTAATGGTGGCTGCCATCCCCAAAGTGTGACCTCACATTGGTTATGAGGAAATCCTCTTGCTGAAGAGTTTCCCCAAGGCAGCCTTCATGTCTCGGTTTCTCAGACTATAGATGAAAGGATTTAACATTGGGGTCACTGCTGTGTACATCGCAGTTATCACTGCATCCTTTAGGCTGTGACTGGTCAGAGGATGGAAATACATACCCATGACTGTCCCATAATACAAAGAAACAACTGTGAGGTGGGAGCCACAGGTAGAAAAGGCTTTGAGCACACCCTTGGTGGATGGAACCCGTAGGACAGTGGAAAAAACCCAGATATAGGAGATAATGATACATATTAATGGCACACAGAAAACACCAACCCCTAGATACATCATTTCCACATTAAAGTGGGTATCAGAACAGGACAACTTGAGCACAGAGGAAATGTCACAGTAGAAGTTGGCCACTTCCTGGTTCCCACAGAAGGACAGACTAGCTGTGAGCAGAATGTGAACGAGGGTATTGGCATTTGCAACAACCCAAGAGCCAACAACAAGCAAGATGCAAAACTTTGGGCTCATAATTGTTGTGTAATGGAGAGGGCGGCTGATAGCTACAGCACGATCATACGCCATCGCAGCCAGGATATAGCTATCTGTGTTACCCAAAGCAAGCATGAAATGCATCTGTGTTATGCATCCTCCAAAGGAGATGGCTTTGCTGCCCACAAGGTGGTTTGCCAGCATCTTAGGGATGGTTACAGACGAGAAAAGGATGTCAACAAAGGAGAGGTTGGCAAGGAAAAAGTACATGGGGTTGTTAAGGCGAACATCAGAGCGAATGGCTAAGATAATGAGCAGGTTTCCAATCAATGTGATAGGGTAAATAAACAGGAAGGGGATGAAGAAGGCATCCTCCTGCTCCTGTTGGCTGGTAATTTCCAGAAGAATGAAATTCAGGACAGAGGACTGGTTTTCTTTCCTCATGGCTCCTTCAGTATGAAAGGGAGAAGAATCCAGAATTATTGGTGAAGTTACTCTTTGATGATCTTCCTTATTTGCCACTTTTGACTCTATAGATCAGCTGCCTTTCTACCAGGGTTAACTAAATCCAGAGGCAGACAATATTTTGAGGGAAAAAAATCCCTGTAGGTCAGTGGGACTATTTTTCAGTCACCCTTAGAAACTCATGCCTAAGAAGTGAATTCATCCTCCCCAACCCAGAACGACCAACCCAAACACCCAGGGCTTAATCACTTAGCAAATAATTAACTTTTCATATACCATTTTCTAAACATTCCGATAGGCCTCATAAAAAATGACACATCTGAGAAAAATAGAGTTTATTTATTCATTTCTTCAACATATAGGTGTTAAGCATACCGCCTGTGCCAGGCACTAGGTTGGAGAAAAGAAGGTGAATTGAGGCATAGTCTCTGCCTTCTACTTTACAGCTTAATAGAAAATCTAGAATCACACACTAATTTTATTACACGTGATAAGGAAAGCACAGCATTTTGGAATCTAAAAAAAAAAAAAAAAACACTCCAGTGCAATGGGTGTGTCCATAGAAGGACTACTCTGGACAGTTAGGAATTGATCCACTGACCAAACTCAGAGTGTGCCAAAGTCCAGGAGGTGACAGGTATCTACACTAACATCAGCCAGTTGTCAACAACAAGGATCACTGAGTGTAGGTTCTATCAAAACTAGCCTAGTAAATTTTTCACAGCTCCCCCTTCAGGTGTCCTATTTTCAAAATAGACTTTTGCCATCTCCTTTGATAGGTTTTATCTCTCAAACCTTTAATTACATGTAATCACAATGTTTTTCTCCTTAGTCTTCTACTCCGTTTGTTTATTACTTCTTTTGATGACTCCTCCAGCTTCACAGTGGCTTCAACTACCATTTTGCCAATGACTCTGAAGGCTCTCTCTGTAGATTTGATCTCTCTTTCCCATATTTCCACGTTCAATCAACCCCCCAACATGTCTGAACAAACCTTGTACTCTGCACATCCACCCTAAGTAGATTGCAATCTTTTCTGAGGAGAAAAGCCACATCTTGTTCATTTTTATCTCCTCCAGGAGATTATTGTGGAGTATTTTTCATTGTTCACACCAATAACTTTGTGCTGTATATTTCTTGAATTGTATCCAGATTTATTTCGTGGGTTCTCCACATGTGGGGTGCTCACAGGCACATTCACCCAGTTTTTCCCTTACCTTTACATCTGATCTTGGTGATTCTTCATTTAAAATATGTCTTACTTAACTCTATTTTTCTACTTATTGTATCAGAGCTTTAGCTTAGACCATCACCATTTTCCACCAGAAATACAGTAACCCTCCCTGAACAGCTTAACTACAGAGTCCGTCTTCTTTGATCCATCTTGCACTCTGAGACTGTAGGAATTGTGGCAGAGGCTACTAGCTGCTCACCCAAAGCCATGTTATTCTCTTCTCCCTGTGCACTCAGCTAAACTATATTTCCCAACCTCCCTCACAACGTGATGTGGTCATGTGACTGAGTTCTAGCCGATCCATTAGTGTGTTCCAGTTCTGGGCTTCTTCCACACTCTTTCCCCTTCTGCCAGCTGGGTGCATATGGCAGAAGACTGAAGGGAATAATGGAGTCACATGGTGGAATGAACAGTGTTCCTTCTTCCCCATGTCTGGGAGAGCCATCCACCACCCAAAATACCCACTACAACTGTTACAAAGGAGAAAAATAAACTTTTATTCTCTTTAAACCATTATACATGTTGAGATTTATTTGTTTCTGTAGTTTAGGTTACCCTAAGTAATTCACTAATTTTTCTAAATGGGCCTCTACTCAATAAGTAATTCAATCTCTAATTAACTCAATTACCAATTCTGTGTCTCCTATAGTGCACTGGTGAATTAAATGCTAGGAACAGGGGATGCAGGTCTAGTTATCTTTCCCCAAAATGTGAAGTGCTTTCTCACCTCTGGATCTAAAGGAATTTGGTTTCTTCTCCTGAAATGCCCTTTCCCATCTTCATTCAAAATCATACATAATATTTCAGGGCTGGAAGGGTTCAGTAAATGTGGAGAGCTCAGAGACTATGGTAAATTCTAAGCTGATGTCAATAGGTCTCATTCTCATTAAAACACACGGAAATTCTACATAAATTATAAAAGTTAAATAAATAAAAGACACAGCCAAACTTAAGCAAAACAAATGAGAGTACTCATGTAAGAGAAGGAAACCCTAATGGTGTAGTGGTTAAGAGTTCAGCCTCTAACCAAGAGTTGGCAGTTTGAATCCACTAGGCGCTCCTTGAAAGCACTACTGGCCAGTTCTACTCTGTCCTTTAGGGTCACTGTGAATCAGAATCGGCTCGATGGCAATGGGTTTGCTTTGGTTTTACACATAAGAAGCAAATAGAAAGCTTAAATCAAGAGTTGTACACTTACATTGGTCACTGGCAGAGGCAACCTACCTAACTAGGTGGGCCAGAAATCTAATCCGATGTGAGAAGTGAAAAAGACACATAATTGACTATGTAATTCTAGGGTGGAACTGTTATCAGTTTGAAGCAATTGATGTTCTCAGAACATTAGACCAAGCTGGAGTGGCCCTTGAGGTTTCCCACCAGGAATTAGGCTGGGTTGCGGCATGTTAATGCCCCTTTGGTACAGGAGATGTGGTCACAGATCTGCATGAAGCAGAGGAGCTTAACTTGATCCCTCTGCAGAAAACACCTGAAGTGCTGCCCTGTTTTTGAAAAGAACATTAGGAAATATTTTGGTATGTAAAGACTGGGAAAGAACAAAGTGGACAGAAGTCACTGAAAATATGGTTGTCTCCAAAAAAAAAAAAAAAACCAAAGGAATCTCTAGGTAAACGAAGAGAGTTTAAAAAGTTCATTGGATATAAATTAACATTTTGAAAAACCAATACTGTTCCATATTTTCCTATACTAAGTAAAAATAAATTATAAAATATAATTTTCTGAAGACCCTGCCATTCACAGCAGCAATAGGAGCTTTAAGGAATCTAGAAACAATCCTAACAAAAGAGGTCCAAGACCAGCATCAAAAAAGGTTACAAAACTTTGCTAAGGACGAAAAATGATACCTAAATAAGTGGGAAGATACCCAATGTTAATAGACAGAAAGACTCAATGTGGTAAAAAGACTCCATTTACCTATGAATTTGATGCAATCCCGATCAAAATACCACAGGTTTTTTGTTTGTTAACTTTTAACCTCTAGTAAAAAAAAAAAAAAAAAAAAAAAATTTTTTTTTTTTTTTGAAGCTGAACATTCGTACACCTCCAACCCAGCAATTCTACTTGGAGATTAGATGCTAGAGAAACTCTACAACATGTGCTCAAGAAGACATTTACAAAGATGTATGCTGTTATATGGGAAACTTAGAATTGGTCCATCAGTTGAAGAAAGCTATCGGCTGCTAACCAAAATGTCAGCAGTTTGAAACCACCAGCGGCTCTGCATAGAAAGATGTGGCAGTCTGTGCTCGTAGAGATTTACAGCCTTGGGAAACCCTGTGGGAGTCACTATGAGTCGGAATCAATGGCAGTGGCATGTAGTAAAATCATAAACCCTGAATGACTAGGTTCAGTAATTTGTTGCAATGGCCATACAGAACTCACAGACAATACTCACTATTATGGGGTTTATTAGGGAAGTACCAGGTTACAATTCAGAGTAAGGAATGAATCAGGATACAGTTCTTTGGTTAGGACAGCTCCTTGGCTGTGCCCACAGGCAGGCTTTTCTCTGGACCTCTACCCTTTGGGCCAGCCAGGACTCTGCCCTGCTCAGGAAAGTGTTACAAAACTCTCGAGCTGCTCTGATAAGTGCCCAGACACACACCACTCTGCCAGTAAGCCTCAGCTCAAAGGTGCTCAGCTCTAGACACAGGGGCTGACAAGCCTAGCTCCACAAAGTTCCCAGAGGCACCCCTCTCTGCCAGCAGGCCTCCTGCCTGCAGGCACTCAGCTCTTTTGCTCCATGTGCCAGGAAGCACTCTGCACCATCTCCTGCAGTCTCCTGGTTCTGCTGCTGCCAGTTCTCTGCCGTGCTTGCCACCGCTTCTCACGGTCTTGCACCGTCTCTGGTATTACAGCTCTCTCTCTCTCTCTTCTAGGTCTAGGAGGTTCTCAGCACAGGTGCTTCAAGTCCAAAGACATGCTCTGCTCTTGGTTCTTCCTTCTTGGTGGTAGCAAGGTCTCCCTCTGCTCTGGGATTGTCTCTGTTTTTAAGCCTAGCCGGAGAGCAAAACTGACTAATCCCCTTGTTAGGATTCCATACACCTTATTTGCATGGCCCCACCCCAAAAGGGTACCATGCACCTTAATTGCATTATTAGTAGGCTATCCAATCTCTTTGGCGGGCCACAACCACCTTATTTGCATAGTCCCACTCCGTCATTACAAAACTTTGAATAGCTAAAAGGGCCATATTAAGTAAACCACAGCACTGCAGCTCTCATTCTTATTCCCTTCTATTTCTTCAGTAATATTGCTCCATCAAGTCTTTTAGCTGCTCTATTTTCTCTCTTTACTATGTCTCTCTTTAGTAGATACTAAATGCTCCTTCCCATTAACTAGTAAACATATCACAGCCTCTTTAGTCATTAAATAAGCCCTCTCAGTTTTGTAAACCTTTTAGCTGCCACTTCATTTCTTATCTCTGTCCTTCCTTTCTCAGCCAGGCTGCTTTATAAAGACATTTGCTTACTGAATCCAAAATTGTGTTTGTAAAATCCAAATGTGAATGTGTCTGTCTCTTTAAAATCACTGACTGTCTACCCATCACCTAATAGGTGAAGTCCAAGATTCTTATCATGGATAAAACTCAAGGACAGTGTTCAGACCATGGAGTGTAAATTCAAGCAAAAGTGTTTTGTCTTTAGCAGGAGCAGAGAGTACAGGCAGGAGAACAGGAAGAAATAAGACTAGAAGGGAAGTTTGAGTTTGTATTGTGGAGGGTTTTTAAGCAAAACAAGGACTTTGTACTTTATTCATTAGGTATTAAGAATTAATACAGATGTGGGTTGCACTAAATGCACTAGCCATTTCTGGTAATAGGGATATAAAAGCTTTAACACAGGTATTTGGACCTATAAATTGAGTTACTGACCAATAGGGCAACATTTTAGAGTGACAGTCTGGTGCGAGGGTAAAAACAAGAGATTAAAAAAAAAAAAAAAGAATTATTTAATGTAAAACAAAAAAAAAGCAGCACCAGCAGAAAACAAGTGGTTGATATAATCAATGTGGTAATTAAAGAAACAGAAAGAACTAGAGGCAAGAGATTTCTGAGTACCTGGGCTTCTGGTTAGAGTTCCACAGTGCTGGATGTCAGGGGTTGGTCATAAGGAGAGAAGATTTTTGCTTAAACTCTGAAGAAGGAGGTAAAAGAAACTTATACTCCCATGCATAGGAGTCAAGAAGTGCATCAACATGGATACTAGGGGCAGAGTGAGAGCCTTGAGTTCTCCAGACTGAAGCCAGAGTCCTGGGCAATGCCGGGCCACTAAAATTCACTTGTGCTCTGAGATCCTCATGAGTGTAATGGTGCTGAGGACAGCTTCAGAGGGACAAAAGAGGCCAAGTGCTTCCCCTTGGGATCTGGGGACAGTAGGTTAGGCCAAAGACATGTTCTCTGAGTGTTTTGAGACTTCCCTGATGCATTCAGTGATTGACAACAAAATAACATAAATTTCTGAAGGGGTCCCTTAACAGGCACCATTGAAAATGCAAATAGAAGTGGCTTTTGTAGCTCCTCTCTAATACAGTGTGCTTGTGTATATGCATGTTTACACTCATGCACACTCAAATAGTCACATACTTTCTCTCATGCACACACACACACACACACACTCACACATACAATATTACTTCAGGAGATACAGCTTAGGTCTGAGACACCAAATCAGAACTACCCCTTCTGATCCCATTTTCATGGCCAACAGCCCAAGAAAAAGAATTGTAAGATACAAACCTGTTTATGGTTTTTTTGGTTAATTATTATGATTGCCAGTGCAGGATTGTGTATGGAGGATGGAAAGCAGGATGCTCTGAGGAGGAGGAGAAGAGAAGACAAAGGGTTCTGAGGTCAGGCCAGTATTCGAGCCCTAGATTTGCCATTACATCTCTCTGTGAATTTAGACAATTCATTTCACCATTTCTTTTTTCATCGAATAAAAATGATACAGTAGTTCAACTTACCTCTTGGGGTTTGGGGTGGGTCAGAGGAGATAATGCATGTAATGCAGTTGCTGACACATAATAAGCCCTCAGTTAAAAACTAACTATCCCTTAACGTCACAAAGACTTTCCTCTCCAACGTCGAAAACCCTATCTGAGGAGTCTGTGCTGAGCTGGACTAGATGCTGTCCCTTTAGGGTCCTGGCCCTGTGGCCTTCACTCCTCTCCCACAAGTGGGAAATTTACAGCCAGAAGTCTAACTCCTGTCAATATTCTTTTTGCGGAACATGATGGAGAAAGGGTCAGTAGTGGGCCTGGAGAGTAGGTCCCTGTTCTGTTTCTGAGGTGGAGAAGACAGAACCAGGATGATATGGAGACAGCCCTGAGTGTCCCAATCATGAATTAGAAGGGGCAGATGGGGCCTGTGGGGCTGGAACTGCTCTGAATGGACCTTGAAGATGAGCCCTCTAGTTTCCTCCTCAAGGAAGCAGCAAGGGTTATAGCATAGAGACAATCTGGAATTTTTCACTAGGTTATAAAAGCTCTTTGAAACAAAACTCCCCCTGGTATTCGTTCAAGCCAAAGTCAGAGTAATTGTTGAGACTCATTTACACACTCCACCAGCTGTGCCCTGAGGGGACAGAGTGGCTCTTCAGAGTAATCTTTGGGCACTCACAATGTTGAGAACTCCTGCCCCACCCCCACCCCCAATCTCCCTGAAACTTCCTCTCTGGTTTAGGCAGCCTTACTGTCACCCCCACTTCCACTGTTCGTGGGAGTCAGCCTTTCCCTGAAAAAAGTCTTGCAATGACAGCACCTGTGCCAAGTGTCTCATAAGGTGATGTGGAGTTTCTCCTCCTGACCCATCCTTACCATCCCAGGAGTTAGTTCTCAGCATTTCCCAGACGGGGGTGTAGGAGGCCTGCTCCTGAGGAAATAGCAGCTGGTGTTTTAAGAGCTTGTGTGGAAGCAAATTTTAAGGGTGAAAGACCAAGGGAGATGAAATATAAGACTCACTTGGTCCAAATTAATTTACATGGGTGCACTCACCCATAATGTGGGATATTTTGTGTTAGCTGAAGTGCCTGGGAGAGGTATCAATAATCTTCTAGTCTGACTAATTATTAGCCTGTAGTCAATGAGTTTAAACTGCTATAACTCCTCTTGCATTCTGTAACAGAAGGGAAACGAAAATATCGAAATTTATTAATTAATAAATTCTTCTCACTCCTCCCTAAACATACCTCTCAGGAGGGCCTTCGAACAACCCATTAAAAAAGACATTAGTGAGGGGGCCACCACTGTCCTTAAAGAACATTGAAGCAGGCATCTTCTATAGGCCAGAGATGGCGGTAAGGTGGTTTGTAACACAATAAGAGCTAATTGAAACAGAAGTTAATGATCCTCTCGTTTTTTTTTTTTTTTCTAATAATACAAAGGTAGTTTAATACGAATTAATCAACACAATTTACAACATGAACAAAATAAGGGAGAATAAAATTCAATACCCATTTAATGCAAAAATTCTCACCAAACTAGGAATAGAAAGCAACTTCTTTAATGTGATAGATTATCTACAAAAATCCTTTGGCTAACATCATCCTTAATGGTAAGTATTGAATACTTTTCCCTTTCTTTATCACTTCTATTTGACGTTGTCCTAGCCAGTTCCAGAAGGCAGGAAAAAGAAATAAAAAGTATTAATATCGAAAAATAAAAGAAACGAAAGTGTTATTTTTCACAGAAGACATAATTGTATGCATAAAAAACCCTAAAGAATCTACAAACATTCAGAACTAATCAATTTGACAAAGTTGTTGAATTTAAGTGAGAGTAAGAGGTCAATTGTATTTCTATATGTTAGCAACAACTGGAAAGTACCTTAATTTAAAATATATTTACAATAGATGAAAAAAATTGTCTATCTAGGAAAAATGTAGCAAAAAATATGCAAGACCTACACACTGAATACTAAATAATATTGCTGAGAGAAATTGAAGGGAACTTAAAAGAATGGAGACATATACTATTGTGTGAAGGAATTTTAAAATTTAAGATACCTGAGAAGATCTGAAGTGGCTAACCTGAAGTTTGAGTGCAACCCCCTGTGCTAGTTGTTTCCACCCTAGCAACAGCCATTTTCTGCGCAGACATAAACATGAAACTAAGAAACGTCTGGCAATGATGACATAACTACACTGAGACACCACTGAAAGAGGAATGTCCGGTAACGAGGATGTAACTACCCTGCAATTCCCCCATTACATAAACTTATGATCACCACATTGTAACCAATGTAAGAAAGACACATATATGCTTCCAAAGCCAATTGCCTTACAAGCTTCCACTATAGGAAGTCCTGCCTTATAAGCTTCCCCCACAGGAAGACTCACCATAAAATGATCTACTACCCATTGAGTAACGTCTTTTGATAACCTAAGCCTGTAATTACTAATCAAGGAATGTCTTTCAGTGATCTAAGTTTGTAAATATGAATCAAGTACTACACTTCATGTCCTTTGTATCATCCTTATAAAACGTCACTGTTGAGTCATCATGTTGGATTACTACGTTCTACCACATGGAATTCAGTCTACCTCCGGCTTGAGCTGTCCCTTTACTTTCAATAAATCTCTCAAGTTTACATTAATCAGTGTACATATGGTTACTCTAGGACGTTTCAATGGTGTAGTCGGCAGGATGCTGATGAAATATTTATCTTTGGCATTCCCAAGAAGTCACAGAGCTGGCTAGCCCTGGTACCGGCAAGGGTCCTATGTGCCCAGAACCCTCTCCTTTAATTCTTGGAGCATGTTGGATGTAACCCTCTCAGATAGAAGCCTCCACTTATTGCAAAGATAGCTTTTTGAGAGATTTGTCCATCATTTCTCTATACCTGTCTTAGTTATCTAGTGCTGCTATAACAGTAGTACCACAAGTGGATGGTTCTAACAAAGAGAAGTTTATCTCCTCACAGTAAAGTAGGTTAAAAGCCCAAATTCAGGATGTCAGCTCCAGGGGAAGGCTTTCTCTCTCTGTTGGCTCCTTCTCATCAATCTTGTCCTGGACAAGGAACTTCTCTGCACAGAAACTGCGTGTCCAAAGGATGCACTCTGCTCCCGGCACCGCTTTCTTGGTGGTATTAGGTTCCCTTGTCTCTCTGCTCACTTCTCTCTTTTATATCCCAAAATAAATTTACTCAAGGCACAATCCAATATTGTAGATTGAGTCCGGCCTCATTAACATAACTGTCACGTATCTCCCCTCATTAACATCATAGAGGCAGGATTTACAACACATAAGAAAATCACATCAGATGCCAAAATGGTGGACAATCACACAATACCGGAAATTATGGCCCAGACAAATTGATACACACATTTTTGCGGGATACAATTCCATCCATGACAATATCTTCATTTTCTGCTTATCTCCTGAGCATGTCACTGGATTCACTATTGAACTTTCTTTCTTTCTGGTGTACCATAAGGTTTTCACAAACACTTAGGTTTTTAATACTTTCAAGTTTCTCAGTAAGATTGGTAATGCCATGTCCAAGACTGTAGCAGGACCCCCTAACGGAACTCCTGCAGCTTCTTCTGGCTCCAGTTCAGTCTTGTATTGAGGTCAATGGCATGCACTTGCTGAGGGACATGCAAAAGACCAATGACTATTACTCAAATTAAAAAAAAAAGGCTGTTGCCATTAAGCCAATTTCGACCCATAGCAACGCTCTAGGACAGAGTAGAACTGCCCCATAGGGCTTTCAAGGAGTGACTGGTGGGTTCAAACTGCTGACTTTTTGATTAGCAGCCAAGCTCTTAAGCACTGCATCACCAGGGCTCCATGGCTATCATAGGGATCATTTAATTAAACTACAGGCTCCTGTATCAAACAAAACTAACAGGAGGCACATTTTTTATTTATTAGTACTTGGAAGCTTCCAAAAGAAATCAAAATATAAAATTTGCCTCCTTACAAGGGACCATTTTGAAACAAGTTAAACAAATAAAAAGTCAAAGCTCTATAACCTCACCAGCTACGCAGCTGGCAACAGGCCCTGTGCCCTCCCTTAACCACAATGGCAGAGTCCCCAGCATCTGTAATCCATCCCTAGCATCAGATGCTTGGCTTTCTTCTCCTCCCTCCACCCTTCTGCCAGCCACTACTCTTCACCCACCTTTACTGTCCTACCCCCCCTAAAAATACCTTATCTGAACTCTCATACTACCCTAAAGAACCTTTAAAGAAGAAGAAAAGCCTGTTTCCAAAATGCCTTTTAAAATTAAATATCCAAAGGGGCTGAGGAACCTCAAGTTATATTTACCCTATGGTCTGAAGCGGAACTTTGTGCCATTGTAAAGAAGTTTCCCAATCCACCCAAAAATCTCCACAAGTTAACCCAGGGATTTAAAATATTAGCTGAAACTTACAAACCTGGCCTGGCAGACTTATATAATTTAATAAATGCGTTAATCAGACCAACCAAATGCATGCTCACTGTGTCCCACCTCCCAACTGGACTGCTGATTAAACCAAGTGAGAGTGCCCTGGAGAGAATGTGCCTCAGCAGCTCATACGTGCTCCAAGTGGAAACCGTTATATGAGCAGCAGCGTTCCACAGGCAGAAGGGAAGAAGACAGTGGGAAGACTGTGCTCTGGTCACTTCTCATACCCCGGCCTTGGCCATATAGGGGCTGGATAAGCAAATTAAGTGTGATGGCTCAAGTCCCAGCAGCAGCGATCGCCCGAGGCCACCACACTTCTTCGTCCTAGCACTGGCTGCTGCAACCTGGATAAAACTGTTTGCAGGCTGGCTGTGCTGGGCTTGGCATCCATGTGGCTGGTGCAGGGGATGTGAACACTGCAGAGTCCACTTACCCACTCCCTGTATGTAAACATAACAAGCAGCCCAGGCAGGTAGACAGTGGCCACAGACAGCAAGAAAAAAAAAAAAAAAATCCAGGTATGGGGCCCAGGCCCAGGGCAGGGCCATGACAGCATGGTCTTCCAGCATTCGGCCTTGCTATTTTCCTGAGTGGCACAGCAGGAGGGCAGCCAGGCCTGGCCCCCGCTCTAGCTCTGCACTGCTTTTTGTTGCCCAGCTTGGGCAGAGAATGGCGTCCCCCACCCTGTCCCTGAGCTGGGTCATAGATACCTGGGAGCCCTGCATTGTTCCAGGTCCAAAATGGTAAGAACCTTGGCCTGCTCAGAATCTGCTCCTAGCATCAGGACACAAGGAACTTTAGAGTTAATGCATGCCAAAATATACTCATCTAACACCAAGGCCTGGGATCTAAAGAACTAGACCAAAACTATTATCCCATACAGTCTTCATAACCCTTGAGTAACAAAATAAAACCCTTGAGTAACAACATACAAAGGATCTACATTGCTGTAATAAGTTAATAATTTACTGGGCTGTTTTAACTCCCAACAGGTTGTTTTACCAATAGTCTCCTGTTGTTATAACATTTTGATAGATGTCATGAGGCCTCCAAAGAAAAATCAAAAGTAGCCCAATCTTCTGCTAAGTACTTGAAACATAATCTCAGCAAAGGGAGTCACTGTAAACTCCAAAATAAAAAATAGACTATCTTAGCTTATTCTGTCCCTACCACAAAAAGAAAAAAGAAAAACAATTAAAAGAATTTTTAGAGCCCTGTGGTTACTACAGAACTTGGATATGAAATTTTTCTTTACTAGCTCAATCTCTTTACCATTATCTTAAGAGTTCAAAGGCTGACCCCTTTCAACTACCCAAGGATGGCCAAAAGCCATCACTCAACTAAAAGAGGCATTACTTAAGACTCTTACTCTAGTGTTTCTTAACTATAATCCAGAGTTTTCATTTTTTGTCCACAGGACTTCTAAAAATACTAGGACTCCTCATTCAAAAACACAGAGGACAACAGAAACTCATTGGGTATCATAATATCTAGCTGAATCCCCTTCACAAGGGGTTGCTCCCCTTGGCCTAGAGCAGTCACTACAACTGCTAGACTAATTAAGATCACAGAAGATATAGTTTTAAGTAATTTTATTAACGTTTATGTCCCTCAGACGGTGTCATCCATTCTAAATCCAACATTAACTCAATATCTTTCAGCCAGCAGGCTGGCTTCTTATGAAGCTCTCCTTTTGGTAGCTTCTAATAGTCAGTTACATATTGCAACTTCTCTGACTCCAGCTATGTGGTTACCTTTACCTAATGATGATAACCATCCACTCCATGATTGCATAAATCCTACTAAACAGCTTTTGTCTCCTGGGCAAGATTTACAAGAAGCCCCATTATCAAATCCTGATTTAATGCTATTTGTTGAGAGGTCATATTTAAATGCAAAACCTACCAATTCTCTTTACCAGGGAGGATATGCCATGGCCACTTCCGCCAAGGTCTTCGAAAGCGGCACCTTTTCTGACATCACTTCAGCTCAGCAAGCTGAACTGATTACACTCAAAATAGCTTGCAAACTGGCTTCTGAACGGTTGGTAAACATTTACACAGATTCCATGTAGGTTTTTAAAAAATTACTCATGATTTTGGCAAGTTATGGAAACAAAGGGGGTTCCTAACTTCTTTTAGGACACAAGATAAGAAGACCGCTTAGTAGAAGACCTCCTGGATACCCTTTTGCTAGCATCTGAGATTGCTATAATTAAAATCCAGGCCCATCAACCCGAAGGGGTACCACAAACAGAGGAAATTAAAGGAAACAACTTAGTTGATAGAGCACCCATTAAAGACACTGCCCTCATTCACAACCATAATAATTCCACTCATGATCATGAGGAAAAGGAGAGGCTAGATAAAAATAACAGAGCTGTTAGGATGCCTGTAAATATGGCACCAGCAAAATGTTGCGCACCAAAATTTGACTGGAAAGAAATTTCAGAATCACTTTTTAAACATCAACAATTAACCCTCACAGATAAAATTATAAAATGACAATAGACCTACTCATTGCACGTGAACACACATTTGAGAAGAAACAAGATGAACGAAATTTTAAAGAAATATTTGTGGGTCATTTTTATGAAGCTGCAGAACAAATGGCTCTCCAATGTTCAATTCGTTCTCAATTTAATTTAGGTAAATGTTGGAAAGCTCCACCTGGGAGATTTCCCCTGCCATCAGGACAAACGCCTGAAGGGCACATTGATTTTATCCAACTTCCCCTCTTGAGTGGTTACAAGTTTGTATTAGTAATCACTTGTAGATTTTCTCACTGGGTAGAAGTTCTCCCTGGCCGTCTAGCAACTACGACTTTTGTGGCTAAGAAACTTCTTGAGAACATTATCACCACTTGGGGAGACCCAAGGGTCCTTTCTAATTGTCGAGACACCCATTTTACTGGGCAAATAATTGAGGAAATACATAAAATCTTCCATTTTCCAAAGACTTTATTGCCCTTATCCTGGATCCTCTGGTCTATTTGAAAGACCTAATGGAATCATGAAAACTCAACTAGCCCAACTTTCCAAATCTTTACAGTTGCCTTGGACTAATGTGCTATCTATTGTCCTTTATAAATTTAAGAATTTCTCCATTTGGACTTTACAAATCGACTCCTCATGAGATTATTACTGGATGATCCTCCCAGATTGGGCAACTTGCCCTGATTCAAAATTGATTCAATCTGAAGATAACCCCACCTTTACAAATTTGTATCCAAATAAGTCCTATACCTGGGCTTTATCCTGTTTGGATGGTTGGAATATGACAGGCCAAAGTACCTTAGGCCACATGGGATTCCCACTAGACATTCATTCTTACAATGAGAGTTTACATTGGACTGATCACCTGAAACTATTAGAAAGGAAGAGAAACAGTCAAGAGCTATGACTGCTCAAGAGAAATCACTGAACTCACTTTTCAAAGTAGTTTTAGGTTATTGAATTGTCCCTAGATTTCCTCTTAGTCCAGAAAGGAAGGGTCTGTGTATAGCTAACACCTCCTGCTGCACCTGGTTTAACATCTCAGGAAAGGTTGTTGTTCTCAGGTGCCATTGAGTCAGTTCCAACTCATAGCTACCCTACGTACTACAGAAGAAAACACTGCCCAGTCCTGCACCATCTTCACAATCATTGTTATGCTTGAGCCCATTCTTGCAGCCACTGTGTCAGGAACAAGATATTAAACTAATTTGCCCAAAGGCTACTTGGCTGCATATACCTCCACCCTCAGTCTACCCTTTTCTAGATATTTTCAGCTGGCTATCCTCAGGTGTTGGATCAAGGGTTAAGTCTATATTGTTAACCAGATTAATAATATTCATTGTCATTGTAATAACGTTAGGGACTACAAAATGTTGTATGAAACATTTGACAAAAGCCATTACCCAAAAGACCCACTTAATGCCTTTGAAAGGAATAATGTACATTGACAGTATTTATATTTCAGATTGACTTGAGCCCATTCCTTGAGTAAGCTATCAGATGTCAGGTTATTCCTCTAATGTGACCTGCCCAGCACTGACCCTCAAGTAATAAAATCACAGAAACAAGAGGCAAAAACAATGGAATGGTGAAGACATCAACTAATGGCCAGCTACCTTTTCACAATGTTCTACAACTATTCATAGTTTGATTTCATTTTTCTTGAATCCACGGTCAGCACCCCGGGAAGCCATAACTCATGAAATCAAAAAACGGATTGCATTTGGGTGAATCTGCTGCAAAGGATCTTTTCAAAGCGTTGAAAAGCAGAGATGTCACTTTGAGGACTAAGGTGTACTTGACCTAGGGCATGGTATTTTCAACCACCCCATATGCATGTGAAAGTTGGACAACGAATAAGGAAGATTGAGGAAGAATTGATGCCTTTGTATTGGGCTATTGGTGAAGAATATTGAATATACTATGGACTGCCAGGAGAATGAACAAATCTGCCTTGGAAGAAGTACAGCCCGAATGTTCCTAAGGAGTGAGGATAGCTTAGGATCAGGCAGGGTTTTCTCCTCTTTTGCATGGAGTCTCTGAGTCAGAGCCAACTTGACAGCACCTAACAACAATTACAACCTTTTGACAAGCATAGCTTCTGAGGTCTTAAAGGTTTACTAAATAAACAGCCATCCACAATAAAACATATGCTCAAAGTCCATGTAAAGAAAGCCTACTTTCAGAATAGTGGTCATGAACTGATCAGAAAACTTTTTCTTTTAAAATCCTTGATCAAAAGGAGGGGATATGTAAGGGAATTTTAAAATTTATGGTACCTGAGAAGATCTGAAGTGGCCAACTTGAGGTTTGAGTGTGATTCCTTTGTGGCTAGTTCTGTTTCCACCCTAGCAAGAGCAATTTTCTCTGTAGACTTAATCATGAGTCTAAGAAATGTCTGGCAATGATGATGTAACTACACTGAGGCTTCCCTGAGAGAGGAGTGTCCAGTAATGATGACGCAGCTACTCTGCAATTCACCCTCATCATATATCTTATGATTACCACATTATAACCAAACTAAGAAGACACATATGTCCTTTAAAGCCAATCACCTTATGAGCTTTCGGTACTGGAAGTCCTACCTTATGAGTTCCCACCACAGGAAGTCACAATTATCTACTACAAATTGAGTAATGTCTTTCAATGATCTAAAAGCATGTAATCACCAATCAAGTAATGTTTTTCAATGATCTAAGTTTGCAAACACCAGTCAAGTACTGTACTTCATGCCCTTTGTTTCCCTTTTATAAAACATCACTGCTGAGTTGTCGTATTGCATTACTGGTTCCACTGCATGGAATTAAGTCTATCTCCAGTTTGAGCTATCACTTTACTCTCAATAAACCTCTCAATTTTATATTAATCAGAGCAAAGATGGTTACCCTAAGGCTATATTCATGGATTCAGAGACTAAAAGTTTTCAAAATGTCATTTATTACCAAATCGAGTTATAAAGTCAATGCAATCCCAATCAAAGTCCAATTTTTTGGGGAGGGGGGCGTAGTGAATTCACAAAGCTGATTCTAAACTTTACATGGAAACTCAAAAGACTTAGAATAAATAAGACAGTCTTGAAAGCAAAGAACAAAGTTTGATACTCACACTACCAGGTTTCAATTAATATAAAGTCTTATTAGTTGAAGCAGTGGAATATATATGCAAGGACAGACAAAAGGAACAATGGAAAAGAATAGTGGGTCCAAAAATAGACCCATGTAAAAATAATGTATTGGTTTATCGACAAATTATCCACTAAAAATCAGTGGAGAAGAAACGATGTTTTCAAATAATTGGATATCTGAATAATAAAAAAAAAAACGAAACTTGACCCACCTTTCGTACCACACACACACACACATACACGGAATCAAATTAAGATAGATCACGTGCCTAAATGTGAAAGGTAAACTATTACGCTTCTAGAAGAAAATATGGGAAAATATCTTCATGGCCTTGGAGTAGACAAAATTTTTTTAAACAGAACACACACACACAACGAATTAGAGTAAATGATCAATAATATTCTGTTAAAATTAAGAACTTCAGGCATCGAAAGACATGATTAAGAGGGTAAAAAGACAAGCCACAAACTAGGAAGAAACCTTGACAATACACATATAAGACAAAGACTGTAATCTCTTGGATATGTCAAAAATTGTAAATCAACATACTTCCTGATTTCAAAACCTACTACAAAGCTATAGTAATCAAAACATGTGGTGCTGGCATAAGGATAGATATACAGAGAAAGAAATAGAACTGAGAGTCCAGAAATAAACCTATACATCTATGATCAACTGATTTTTGACAAGGATGACAAGGCCATTAAATAACAAAAGAATAATCGCTTTAAAAAATGATGCTGATTCTATTATGAAATCATTCTGCATCCCACTTTGAAATGTGGCGTCTGGGGTCCTAAATGCCAACAAGCGGCCATCTAAGATGCATCAATTGGTCTCAACCCACCTGGAGCAAAGGAAAATGAAGAACACCAAGGCCACACGACAACTAAGAGCCCAAGAGACAGAAAGGGCCACATGAACCAGAGACCTACATCATCCTGAGACCAGAAGAACTAGTTGGTGCCCGGGCACAAGTGATGACTGCCCTGACAGGGAGCACAATAGAGAACCCCTGAGGGAGCAGGAGATCAGTGGGATACAGACCCCAAATTCTCATAAAAAGACCAAACTTAATGGTCTGACTGAGACTAGAGGAATCCCGGCGGCCATGGTCCCCAGACCTTCTGTTGGCACAGGACAGGAACCATTCCCGAAGACAACTCATCAGAAATGAAAGGGACTGGTCAGCGGGTGGGAGAGAGACGCTGATGAAGAGTGAGCTAATTATATCAGGTGGACACTTGAGATTGTGTTGGCAACTCTTGCCTGGAGGGGGGATGGGAGGATAGAGAGAGAGAGAAGCCGGCAAAATTGTCACGAAAGGAGAGACTGAAAGGGCTGACTCAAGAGGGGGAGAGCAAGTGGGAGTAGGGAGTGAGATGTATGTAAACTTATATGTGACAGATTGATTGGATTTGTAAACGTTCACTTGAAGCTTAATAAAAGTTAATAAAAAAAAATGATGCTGAGACAACTGGGTATCCACATGCAAAAAAAAAAGTTTGGACCCTACCTCATCCCAATATAAAAATTAACTCAAAATAGATCAACAACCTAAATATAAGAGCTAAAACTACAAAACTCTTAGAAGAAAACATTGAGGTAAACTTTCATGACTTCGGATTTAGCAATGAAGTCTTAGATATGACATCAAAAGCATGAGTAACAAAAGAAAAAAATAGATAACTGAACTTTATGAAAATTAAAAACTTTTGTGTGTCAAGGGGCATTATCAAGAAAGTGAAAAGACAACCTACAGAATGGGAGAAAAAAATCTTCAAATCGTATCCCCGATAAGGATCTAATGTTCAAAATATATAAAGAACTTACAACTCAATAACAAAAACACAAACAAATTAATTTTAAAATGGGCAAAGGACCTGAATAGCTATTTCTCCAGAGAATATACACAAATGGCCAAACAAGCACATGGAAAGGTGCTCAACATCATTAGTCGTTAGAGAAACGCAAAGTCTGGGTGAGTGCAGCCACGTAACTGAATTTGGGCTGACTGAGCCTCATGTTTCATCTTTCTTGGTCTTGACACCTTAGAATTTGCCTCTGCACATGCTCCTCAGACTCCAGCTGATACAAACTGAAAAGATCCTGCAGCTCTTTTGGGATGCAGGCTATCTCCTCAGAAGCAGGCCTTGTACACCCCCATCTGGGCTATATTAAGGACGAACTCCTGGGGCTGGTGGGGACAAGTCAAGAGGAGAATCACCATCACCTTGTGAGACACTTGGCACAGGTGCTGTCATTGAAAGACTTTTCTTCAGGGAAAGGCTGACTTCCCCCACCAGTGGCAGTGGAGGTGTGGGTAAGGCTGCCTAAGCCAGAAAGGAAGTTTGACAGAGATTGTGGGGTTAGGGGAGGCAATGGTTCTCAGCACTGTGAGTTCTCAATGTGCCCATGCCTTGTTTCACAGTCCCACTTCCTCCCCACCAGTGCCTTTCCTAAGCATAAGAGATCTGGCAGGATAGAGCACTGAGATGGAGCTTAACTCTAAACCTTCTCACAATCAGTCCTTGGAGTTGGTTTTCAGTTTGCCTGCCTTCTGCGTTAGTTTGCTGGCTGCTCCCTCCACCCCTGAGGCACCCTCACAAGGGCCACCATGCCAATCTTCTTCCGCATGTTGCTATTAAAAAAAAAAAAAATTAGCAAAGCACACTTACAAAAATACCTTGGGGTGGTGGGGCAGCCAGCAAATAAACAGAAAAAAAAAAAAAAAAACAGAAGGCACGCGTTATTTGTGTAAAAATATGATACTTCCGAGTATAAGTTTTCCTTCCAACTACTTAAGCTGTTGCTAACTTTCTCTTACTCTGCAAATATGTTTCATAGATCACTCCTTTTTTCAAAATGGCCTTAAACAAGAGGGGTTTAACTAAGGCTTAAACTAAGCCTAGAATTTGCCAACAGACAATTGAATTGAGCCTGTCTCTTTCTCTCAATCATTTTTGTCCTTTGAGGGTGGGGTTAGGAGTGGGAATAAGGGTCACAGATTACTTTGATAAGCTAAATAAAGCTGTAGTCACAGTTCACAGAAGATATTTGCAAATTCTTAGGGTTAAAGATCATTTTCTTCATAGTTCTTTTGTATTACCTTTTCTGGTACTACATACATGAAATCTTTTGTTTAATGTAAACACGGGTATTTGGACATACAAATTATGGATCAATGCCTTGCCTCAGTGGGTATCCAATACATAAAACATGGAAGTAGTGATATTCCGAAAAGAACACTAAGAGAAAAACGTGATTACTAGGAAGAAAATATTTATTACCTATGATGGACTGTCATCTTATGCAAATTTGGAAACGCCATGTCCTGGAAACCGAAGCATGGTCCAAATACAGGTCAGGTAACAACAGAACCAACAGGATGCAGTGACCTGGAACATAGCTAGAGAAAAATGCAATTTAACAAACATTTTTTCAACAGTCTGATAGAATATTTTGGTGAGTTGTCAATTAAATACCTAGCGTAGAAGGTAATAAAATAACAATTAACATTTACAGATTGAAAACCCTGTGGAGCACAGTTCTACTCTGAAACACATGAGGTCATCATGAGTCAGAACTGACTCACTAGTAACTGCTTTTTTGTTGTTTTTTTAAAACTATGTGCTAGGTTTTCTTTCCAGAGCTATTCAGATATTAACTCATTTTATCCTCCTAACAACTTTAGGAAGATATTATCATTATTATTATTCCCATTCTACAGTTAAGCTAGGTTTTGTCCAAGGTCATACAGCCAGAAAGTGGCAGAGCCAGGATCCAAACTCACCCAGAGTTCACAATCTTCACTGTGGTCATCTATAGAAAGGTAATGACCTCTCTAAGAAAAAAGGGGCTATATCATAGGATAAAAAAAAAAAAAAAAAATTTTTTTTTTTTTTTTTTTTTTTTTATAGGATAATGGCCATTAATTATAGCTGTTATAAAAGGGACACATACCTGAAATGAACTAGATAACATCTTTGCCATTTCCATCTCTAAGATTCTAAAAACTTAGGAGACCTAGGACCCAGCATGCTAAATAAAAGAGAATATAACTCCCACAGTAACTCTGTTATGTCAGATCCTAGAACAAAGATGAACTGTAATTCTTCTTCTTTGCCACTCAGCACCAGAAGGGATTCAACATGGGCCGGAAGAGAGACCATGAGCTCAAATGTACCATAGTCCTAGTAGTCCAAAGGGATGATTCCAGGATTGTGCTGAACCGCAGAGAAGAGGGACCCGCATTCCAACAAAGACCCTGGAGTAGCTCACCCCAGAGCTTGGACCCTGGAGACACACCTCCTGGAAGCCCATCCTTTCTCCTGGAAAAGAAATCTAGAATAATTACTCACAGGAGACACTGTGTCCCCTCAGGGCACAGCTGGAGGAGAGTGTAAATGAACCTCAACAGTTTACTGACTTTGGCCTGAACTAAGACCTGGGGGAGTTGTGTTTCAAGAGATTTTATAGCCTGGTGAATAATTCCAAATTATCTCTATGTTATGACCCATCCTGCTTCCTTGAGGAGGAAACTAGAGGACTCATCCAGAACAGCTCCAGCCCCACAGGCCTTGTCTACCACTTCTGCTCTGCACTGAGGTTGGAAAATTCAAGGTTCCTGTTTCCGTACCGTCCCAGCCTTATTTCCTCTACCTCAGGAACAGAGGACCAGGGACCCGAGCCCCACACCCACTACTGGCCCTTTCTCCAGCATGCTACAAAAAAGCAACGTTGACCAGCTGACTGTAAATTTCCCGTTTGTGAAAGAGAAGTGAAAGCCATGTGGCCAGGACCCTTTCTGACAGCATTTGAACCCAGCACAGACGGGGCTGTGGATATTGGAGGAGAGAGTCTTTATGAAATCAAGGGATAACTAGCTTATAACTGAGGACTCATTACGTGTCAGCAACTGCATTACATGCATTATCTCTGCTGACCTTCACAAAACTCCCAAGAGGTAAGTAGAACAACTATGTCATTTTTATCAGATTTTTAAAAAATGGTCAAATGAATTGCCTAAAGTCACAGAGAAAAGTAGCAGCAAAGCTAGAACTCTAATCCTGGACTGAATCTAGAACCCAAGTTCTCAAACAGAGGAGAGATGGGGATAAACACAAAAAGAAAGAACCCTCCCTTTGTCATCTCCTCCTCCTCAGAGCATCCTGCTTTCCTTCCTCCATATACAGTCTCCAACTGGCAGCCGTAATAATGAACCAAAAGACACAGAAAACAAGGCTTTAGATTTTATCTGACAATTCTTCTCCTTGGGCTATTGGCCATGAAGTTGGGTTCAGGAAGGGGTATTTCTGATTTGGTTTCTCAGACCTAAGCTGTATCTCCTGAAGTAACATTGTGAGTGTGTGTGTGTGTGTACACGCACATTTTGAAAATCAACTTGAAATTGTCCTTGTACCAGATTGCCACTCCAAAATGTTGCCTTATTGATCAATAATTTAATTTATATGTCCAAATACCTTCATTTACATTAAACAAAAGATTTTTGTCTATATTACCAGAAAAGGCTAATACAATCCTTATCCACTATATTAATTCTTTGTACTTAAAGAATAAGGTACAAAATTCTTGCTTTATCTCAAAACCCTCTACAATATAACCCAAAACTTCTCTTCCAGGCTGATTTCTTCCTACTCCCCTGCCTGTACCCTCTGCTCCTGGTAAAAATAGATGGCACACTTTTGCCTAAATTTCCACTCCATTGTCTGAACCCTGTCCTTGTTTTTTTTCTCCATGACAAGGAAATTGAACTTCATCTATTGGGTGATGAGTAGACAGTGAGTGATTTTAAAGAGAGAGATATAGTCACATTTCAATTTTGTAAACATAATTTTGGATCCAATAAGCAGATGTCTCTGCAGGGAAGCCTTGCTAAAAAAGGACAGAGAAAAGAAATGGGTGGTAGCTAGAAAGGGTTACAAGATTGAGGAAGATTCATTTAATGACTAACCAGTTGCGTTCAACTCTATTCCAACTCAAGTAAATCCCAGGTGTTGCAGAGTAGACCTGTGCTCCATAGCATTTTCTGGGCTATGACCTCTTGGAAGCAGGTTGCCAGGCCTTTCTTCCAAGGAGCCTCTGGCCATTCCAAACCACCAAGCTTTTGATAAGTAGCCAAGTACTTAACCATTTGCACCTCTCAGAAACTCCTCATTTAATGACTAAAGAGGCTATAATATGTTTACTATTTAATGGAAAGGAACAGGTGTCCAAGTAGCTGAAAGAACTGATGGAGCAATATTGTCAAAGAAACAGAAGGGAATCCACATATTTATGGATACAAACTTTCATTTTGAGTCTTGGGGCAAAAAAAGAACGGGATGGAAGTATGTGTATGGAAAGTATGTATAGGGGAGAAAATTGAGGAATCATTCCCTTACGGGTTTAATTTTCTCAATGAAGAGGGAAGCAACACCCAGGCTTCCATGACAGTTCTGTTATAGAGTGTTGGGGTGAGTTTTGAGGAGAGTGGCAAAAGTTTTGCATGGACTACTGAAGAGGATGGGGAGTGGGAGGCTTGCCGAAGACTATTGAGGGTCCAAATGGAATTGAACATTGTGAATTTGCACTCCGAGTTTGTGTGATTTCTCCACTATGCCTCCACTACCCAGGAATAAAAAATAAAGTCAACTAAAATAAAAACCTGTTGCCATTGAGTTGATAGCAACCCTATAGGACAGAGTAGAGCTGTCCCATAGGTTTTCCAAGGAGCAGCTGGTGAATTGGAACTGCCGACCTTTTGGTTAGCAGCCAGACTCTTAACCACTACACAACCAAGGCTCCATACCCAGGAATTATTGTTGTTGTTAGGAGCCATGGTGTCAATTCTGACTCATAATGACCCTATAGGACAGAGTAGAACCGCATCATAGGGGTTTAAAGAAGCGGCTGACAGATTTGAACTGCTGACCTTTTGGTTAGCAGCCAAACTCTTAACCATTATACCACCAGGGCTCTATACCCAGGAACAGAGAAGTGAGAACATGGAGAGATTATCTTGGGGTTCAAGTTTTGTTGAAGGGTGGATGAGCACGGGCTGCAGGCAGGGAGGGATGAAAGGGCCACAACTGGGGTGACTACATGAGTGTAATACTGGTGCAATAAAGAGGTTAAGAGACTGGAGATCACCATTGGGTCAAAGAAGAATGCACAAAATAATGAGCTGGGAGGAGCAGCACCTGATGATTAATAACGTTAGCAAAAGATTGTTAAATCTATCCCCTGCTTGCATCCACTATTTGCATCCTCTAACCTGCTTCTTTCTCCTTTAACATCGTCCACTCTTAGCATGATTGAATGGCCCTTGGATCCCTCTTTCCAGTGTAACTAAACTCCTGCTTATCCTCAGCCTCTTTGAGAGTAACCCTCTATATCCTACTTGCAATGAAACATGGACTTGAGCCACCCAGCTCCAAGCCCAAACCATGCACCCAGTTATCGCCCAAAGCTGTGAAATCATTCTTTTAAACTAAATATGATATTGCTAAAACATCCAAAGACATAACAAATAACATAACAAAAACTTATCATCTAAATTTAATAAATGGAACATTCGGTCATATTTGCCACAATTTTTTTTAAATAAATAGTACAGACACTGTTTCTTCTCATCCAACATCTAATTTCCCTCTCTTACCCCAGAGATAACCATTATTCTGGAGTTTAGTTAACCAGAAGAATTCATTTTAACTATTTTACAGGATCCATTCATAGGAAAACACTAAAATTTACTTATCCATTCCTCAATTGGTGGACTATTTCTAATCATCTATATCATGGTGCACATCCTTGTGGATGTCTTCTTGAGCACGTGTGATAGAGTTTCTTTACAGTGTAATTTCCAGGTGAAATTGCTGGGTGACAGGTGTATGAATGTCAACTTTACTAGACATTGCCTAATTGTCTTCCAGAGTGGTTATGCTAATTTAGAGTTCCATCAGTGAGCATATGAAAAAGAAGAAAAAAAAATTCCAAGAGGAAGAATATTAAATTGAATTTTGAGTCATTGTGGGTTTCTCTGATTACTAATGAGGTTGAGCATTTTTTTCATTTGTTTATTCGCCATACTAGTACCCTCTTTCCGGACTTGCAGATTGAACTCTCTTATCCATTATTTCCTACTGGATTTTTCCTCTTTTTTTAGTTGGTGTGCATGACTCTTGTGTTTTCTGAATACTAATCCTTTATTGATTATGCATGATACATCTTACCAGCCTATGATCTTTCCTTCTCTTTTTCCTATTCTGTCTTTTTTTTTTACAAGTGTTTTTCATTTTAATGTTGACAAGCTTTGCAATATTTTTGCTTATGTTTTGTGCACTTTTTATCTGGTTTAAGAAAGCATTCCCTACACTGATACCATAACCATATTTTTCTTTATAAAATTGCTTCTAAAGTGTTTGAACTTTTGCATCTCACAATTAACCCTTCAGGAATTATTGTTCAGTGTTATTTTATATATATATATATGGGTATCCAATTGCCCCAGCCCTTTGATTAAATTGTCTTTTCCTCACATATTTCTATATTACCTCATGTCATACTCTAATTTCTGGGATGTCAAATCTGTTATTAAGGTCTATTTGTTAGTCCCTACACCAGTACTAGGAGCCCTGTGGTGTAGTGGTTAAGCGCTGGACAGCTAACCAAAAGGTGGGTAGTTCGAACCCACTATGGGAGAAGGATGTGGCAGTTGGCTTCTGAAAGATTTACAACCTTGGAAATCGTATAGGGCAGTTTAACTCTGTCTTATAAGGTTGCTATGAGTCACAATTAACTTGAAGGCAACGGGTTTGGGGTTTTTTGTTTTTTTGTTTGTTTACACCAGTACTATTCCACTTTGATAAGTAATAGGGCAATTCCTCTCTCCTTATTCCTCTTTCTCAAGTTGGCTTAGCTCTTCTAGGCTGTCCATTCTTCTACATGAATTTTAGGACCAGTTTGTTAAATTCCATATTTAAAAAAAATCTGTTGTATTTTGACTGGGATTGCATCAAATTACAGATTAAATAGAGAATAACTGACATTTTAACAGAATGAACTTCTCCATCCATTAACATTGCAAATCTCCCATTTATTTAGGTATTCATTTTTGTCTTTTAGTAAAGTTTTGTAATTTTTTTCATACTGATCATGGATCTCTTTTGCTAGAATTAAATCTACCCAAAACTTGTTGCCGTCGGGTCTATTCCAATTTATAGGGAACCTATAGGACAGAGTAGAACTGCCCTCACAGGGTTTCCAAGACCATAATCTTTATGCAAGAAGATTGCCACATCTTTCTCCTACTGAGTGGCTAGTGGGTTCAAACAGGCAACATTTTGCTTAGCAGCAAAACCCTTAATCACTTCAGCCACCAGAGCACCTTAGAATTACTTCTAAACCATTGCCCATCAAGGCGATTCTGACTCTTAGCAACCTGACAGGAGAGAGTAGAACTGCCCCCAAAGAGTTTCCAAAGAGAAGCTGGTGGATTCAAACTGGATTCTTAACCACTGTGCCACCACGGCTGCTAGAATTATGTCTAGAGTCTTTAAAATTGCTCTTGTTATTGTGATTGGGGCCCCTGGGTGACACAAGTAGTTTACACTTGACTAATAATCTAAATGTTGGCAGTATGAACCCATCCAGCAGCAGCCTGATGGACAGGCCTGGGGATCTGCTCCCAGTAAAGTGGAGAGTCAAAAAAAAAAAAAACCCTGAGTTACAATTCTAGTCTGTAACACTTGAGGAATTGACTCCTTGACAGTGGGTTTGGCATTTTGGTTTTATTGTGAATGGTGGAGGGTCTTTATAAGAATTATATTTTCTAAATTATTGCTACTTAAGTATACGAGAGAATGGAACAGTACTGATTTCTAAAAAACAGTTATTTACATCCAACAAACTTCCTGAACTCTCTTAGGTTATCCAGAAATTCCTTTGGTTTTTTTTTTTTGCAGACAACAAATTTTCTGTGACTTCTATCCACTTGGTTCTTTTCAAAACTTACATGCCAATATATTTCCTAGTGCCCTTTTCACAAGCAGGTCAACACTTCAAGAATTTCATGCACAGGGTGCAAGTAAAACTCCCCTACATCATGTGGATCTGTGACCACATTTCTTGTACGGAAGGGGTATTAACATACCATATTCCAGCCCTTAGGACCTGATACCTGAATGATAAACCTGAGCACCCACTGTAGCATCAGCTATGGCTTACAACTCTTGCTATGAGCTTTCTCTTTGTTTGTCATACCTAGGTATTCCCATTTCTTTCCTTTAGATTTGGCTATGTGGCTTTTTTTTTTTTTTTCACTTTTATGATTTGAAGCCCTCATGGCATAGTGGTTAAGAGCTCAGCTGCTAACCAAAAGGGCAGCAGTTCCAATCCACCAACCGCTCCTTGAAAACCCTATGGGAGGAGGGTGCAGGGCAGCGATGGTGGAATAGTCAGGCACTTCCAGTGGTCCCTCTTACAGCAAAGCCCTGAAAAAAAACAAGAAAATCGATTATATATAAGCTAGGAACCCTGAACATCAAAGGATAAGTTAAGAAATTGGACTGAGTGATGAGGGAGAGAGAGAAGGTACAGAAGCAGTGATGAGTTGCCAGACCTGACTCAGTGGAAACCAGTGCCCCTCAGCCCCATTCCCTGGCACAACCATGGTGGGGCTGGTGGTAGCGTTTGGGACACAGTTACTTCAGTGAAATGAGGCAAGCGAAGTGGTGCAGCCCTGATCCCCTGGAGTGACGGCTGTGGGGTTGGCAGTGGCATTCAGGACATGGCTGCTTCAGTGAAAGAAGGCAAGCAAAATGGAGCAGCCCTGATCCCCTGGTGTGACCATGGCAGGGCCAAGCCAATGCACAGAATCTACCCACACCCCCAGAGTCAGTGAAAAAACAGTGCTCTCAGCTCAAGATAAGTGATTTCATCTAATTTAACGTGTGGATGTAATAGCTCCTCCTTTGGAAAGAACTCTCTCCCATCTGTCTGATTCCTCCTCCCTCTGCCCCAGCCAGTTTCAGCAACTGTTGATTTCCCTGGGCCTGAAATAGGTTCTGCTGATCTTCCTGAGCCATTCTCCCTGCCTTGGAGAAGGAACAAATTAACAAACAGGGGAAAAATAATCTGCCAGCTTCCCTAATCTGGAAACTTGGAGCAGAAGCAGCTCCTGTCTGGGCACAGGTGGCCCATAGACTTTGAATATCTTTCACCCCACTATGCACCCAGGGTCTTGCTGTTATATTTCAAGGGTGAATGTGCTTGAGGTCTGACTGTAACTCTTTTAGCTGTGTGATGGAGAGGTGGGTTTTTGATATTTGATACCACTCTGCCTATTAAACAAGGTCCTCACCTACCCACATCAGGTGGCTCCACCCACACCACCTAGCCACCCACAACAGTGGTCCAAGGATAAGTGATGCCTCCCAGTCCTTAAGGTTAGGTGTATTGGGTGCCTATGGTTTGGATGCAGAGCACACCCACCAGTGTGCTTTAGAGAACAAGGATGTGCCTTCCTCACAGACACTCGGGGGAAGATTATCAGCCCCCTTCCTTCCTCAGAGTGTATCCTCCTTCTGCAACCAGAATCCTGTGCATACAGAAATCATCACTTCTCCTTTAAGATCATAGGTGAGAGCCTACACCACACACTGAGTGACTGACTGCCTGGACACCTGAGCTGAACTTATACAAGAATAGTGAATGGATTCCTAGGCTCATATACCTGATAACAGCTCTAGGCATCTGGCGAGAGGATGAGAGTGCTTCCAAGGCTCCAATAATCAAGTTAGCTTACCCTAGTAGCCTATTCAGGTATATCAAAACAACAAAGCAAGAATCTAGGAAACTGTGACCAAACATAATATAAATTAATACAATAACTTACACATGGCTGGGAGATAAAGTCAATAACAAATCGCATAAAGAAACAGACTGTGATTGGTTCAATAAACTTCCAAAGCAAAGAGTCAAGGAATCCTCTGGATGAAGATGTCTTCCTGGAATTGCCAGATGTAGAATACAAAAGATTAATAAAGAGAACTTTTCGAGACATCAGGAAAAATGCAGAACAAGCCAAGGAGCACACAGATAAAGAAGTCAAGGAAATTAAGAAGGCTATTCAAGAACATAATGAAAAATTTAATAGGCTGCAAGAATCCATAGAGAGACAGCAATCAGAAATTCAGATTAACAATAAAATTTCAGAATTAGACAATTCAGTAGAAAGCCAAGAGAGCAGAACTGAGGAAATGGAAGTCAGAATTAGTGAAACTGAGGTTAAAATACTTGGCAACAATATAGTTGATGAAAAGTCAGCTAAAAGAATTTTAAGAAATGAAGAAAGCCAAAGAGTCATGTGGGACTCTATGAAGAGAAATAACCTACGACTGATTGGAGTACCAGAACAGGAGGGATAACAGAAAATACAGAGAGAACTGTTGAAGATTTGTTGGCTGGAAACTTCCCTGGTACCTTGAAAGATGTTAAGATATCTATCCAAGATGCTCATTGAACTCCATACCATGTAGATCCCAAAACAAAGTCACCAAGAAACCCTATGGGGCAGTTCTACTCTGTTCTCTAAGGTTGCTATGAGTTGGAATTGACGTGACAGCAAGAGGTTTTCATTTGTTTTTATAATTTATCTAGAAATTTTATGTGTTTTAATAAGAATGAGACCTACCAACATCAGCTTAGACTGCTATGTTTCCAAGAGCTCCACCTCTGAAATCTGCCATACCATATGCATAACCATACTCCCTGAGCTCTGCAGCTTTACTCAACCCTTCCCAACCTGAGCTATTATAATTCTATATAAAGATGGAGAAAGGCATTTCAGGAGAAGAAACCAAATTCCTTTAGAAGCAGAGGTGAGAAAGCACATCATATTTTTGAGAAAGATAGTTAGACCTGCATCCCCTGTGCCTAAAATATAGTTCATATGTACTGTAGCAGACACTGAAAATTAGTGACTGAACTAACGGTAGATTGAATTAATTATTGAGTAGAGTTCTATTTACAAAAACTATTGAATTACTTATGGTAGCATAGACTACAATAACAAATACATCACAGGTCCAGTGAGTATTTCTAGTAGTAGATGGCCCTCCTGGTCTTGGAGAAAAAGAAACAGGGGTTATCCCACCAAGTGACTCCACCATCCCATTAAATCTCTATCCATTTGCATTCACCTGGCAAAGGAGGAAAGAGAGTGTGGAAGAAGCCCAGAACTAGAACACATAAATTGACTGGCTAGAACTCAGTCACCTGACGACATCTCACTACAAGGGAGGCTGGGAAATGTAACCTTGCTGAGTGTCCAGGAAAAAGAGAATAACAGTGATTTGAGAGAGCAACTGTTAGTCTCTACCACAATCCCTATGGTCTCAGAGTGCAAGAGAGATCAAAGAGATGGGAACCTATAGTCAAACAGTTAAGGGAGCAATACAACATTTCACATAGAAAATGAAGATGGAGTAAGCTAAAGCACTGAGACTGTAATAGGAAAGTGGAGGTAAGTAAGAATTATTTTAAATGAAGAATCAACAAGATCAGATGTAGAGGTGAGGGGAAAAGTGAGTGAATGTGCCTGTGGGTACATCACATATATGGAACCCGTGAATAAATGTGGACTCAACTGAAGAAATATTGAGCACAAACTTATTGGTGTCAACAATGAAAAATACTCCACAAGAATCTGTCTGGAGGATATAAAAATGAAAAAGATGTGGTTTTCCTCCTCGAAAAAGCTTGCACTTTTCCTTAGGTTGGGTGTGCAGAGTATGAGGTTTGGTCAGACATGTTGTTGGGATGATTGAACACAGAAATATGGGAAAGAGAAATCAAGTCTACAGATAGAGACTTCAGAGTCATTGGCAAAGTGGTAGCTGAAGCTATGGTGGAGCCGGATAAGTTACCAAAAGAAGTAATGAAAAAAGGGAGGAGAAGACCAGGAAGAAAAGCCTTGCAATTACGTATGCTTAAGGTCTCGGAAAAGAGATAAAATCTATCAAATGAGATGTCAGTAGTCTACTTTGAAAATGAGACATATGGGAGGGTAGAGAATTCACTGGGCTTGTTTTGCTCCTTGTGATTTATAATTGGCCAATACCAATATAGATATCTGCCACCTCCTGGGCTCTGGCTCATTCTGAGGTTGGTCAGTAGACTAATTCCTATTTGTCCAGGGTAGTCCTCCCACTGATATATCCATTACCTTGGGGTATGTTTTCTTACATGCCAAAATGCTGTCCTTTCATTATCATGTGTAAATAAAATTGATGTGTAATTCTGCTTCTCCATTAAGTTGTGAAGACCGTGAGGGCAGAGTCTATGCCTCAATTTGTTTTATTTTTTCCAACACAGTGCTTGGCACAGATTTCATTCTTAATAATTATTTCTCCCACAAATACATTAATGAACTGTATTTTTCTCAGATTTGTGATTTTCCATGAGGCCTAAGAGAGTGTTTGGCAAACGGAGTATCCAGAGGTGACTGGTAATTAGTCCCACTGACCAAGAGGGAACTTCTTCCCCCAGAATATTGTCTGTCTTGGGATTTAGTAAACTTAGGTAGAGAGGGAGCTGAACTTTGTAGTCCAAGGTGGTGAATAAGGATGATCATTACACACAGTAAGTTCATTAGTAATCTGGACTGTCTCTCTTTCATATTGAAGGAGCCATGAAGGAAGGAAACCAGTCCTCTACCTTGGGTTTCATTCTGCTGGGAATTACTGGTCAAGAACAGCAGGAAGATGTCTTCTTCATTCTCTTCCTGTTTATTTACCCCAGCACACTGATTGGAAATCTGCTCATCATCTTGGCCATTCGTTCCGACATTCGCCTTCACAACCCCATGTACTTTTTCCTTGCCAATCTCTCCTTTGTTGACATCCTCTTCTCATCTGTAACTGTCCCTAAGATGCTAGCAAACCATCTCTTGGGCAGCAAAACCATTTCCTTTGAAGAATGCCTAACACAGATGTATTTCATGATTGCCTTGGCTACAACAGATAGCTATATCTTGGCTGTGATGGCATATGATCGTGTGGTAGCCATCAGCCGCCCTCTTCATTACACAATAATTATCAGTGGGAGGTCTTGCTTTCTGCTTGTTGTTGGGTCTTGGGTAATTGCAAATGCCAGTACCCTCCCCAACGTTCTGCTAACATCTAGTCTGTCCTTCTGTGGCAACCAGGAAGTGGCCAACTTCTACTGTGACATTTCCTCTTTGCTCAAGTTGTCCTGTTCTGATATCCACTTTAATGTGAAAATGATGCACATAGGGGTTGGTGTTTTCTGTGTGCCGTTAATGTGCATCATTATCTCGTATGTTCTAATCTTTTCCATTGTCCTACGTGTTCCATCCACTAAGGGCATGCTCAAAGCCTTCTCTACCTGTGGCTCCCACTTCACAGTTGTTTCTTTGTATTATGGGACAGTGATGGGCGTTTATTTTTGTCCTCTGACCAGTTACAGCCAGAAGGATGCAGTGATAACTGTGATGTATACAGCAGTGACCCCAATGTTAAATCCTTTCATCTACAGTATGAGAAACCAGGACATGAAAGCTGCTTTGCGGAAACTCTTCAGCAAGAGAATTTCCTCTTAAACAACTTGAGGTCATATATTGGGAAGGGCAGTCACCACTAAACATGCACATAAGATTCCAGCCCCAATGTCATCCCTCTCCATGAAACCATCATTGATCTTTCCAGCCAGACAATTCCTCTTCTCAAAAATCTTGTAATAGTTTGATGAGACATCTTACTGACACTTTGTACATGTTGTTGCTCCTTTTGTCAGAGTGACAGTACACAAAAATTGGGTTCATGCCCCAGTGATGCTACTTACTAGTAGAATAAAGTTGAGAGAGTATAAACCTACGATCCCACACCTACCTATTAGGAATAACACTCTCTCTCTTGCCTCTCACACAGGGTTGAGAAGATCACATAAGCTTATGGTTTGAGAGATACAAATCACTACTGAAATTTCAATTTTTATTGCATTATTATGTTGAATTATCCCTACCTTGCTCATACCAGGCCCTGATGCTGCAGTGGAGTTCTATTCCCCTTGCCTAACTTTAAGTTAGACAGAGGAATAATGTAAGGTAGTTACAGAAGTTGATGGTATGAAGTTTTCCTATGAATTCCACTTCCTCTCCTGTTCTTTTATACTATCCCCTGGACACTTCTTATTTCATTAGTGAAATTACAATGATCATAAGAATCTATAAGCACTTTTGTGGCTTTAACTGCAAAGAAGAATCAGTGAACCTACATATCAACTCAATTATTGTTTGCCTCAGCCATCTTCTTTGATTCTGCCAAACATGCTGTCCTAAAGTGATTCTTTAAATTCGTACTAGGGTGCTAACCAAAAAGTTGGCAGTTTGAACCCAGCAGCACCACGGAAGAAAGACCTGGTGACCTTCTTACATAAAGATTCAGCCAAGAAGCACCTAGGGAGGTCAGTTATATTCTGTAACACCTTGGGTGGTCAAGAGTTAGAATCAACTCAGTGACAATTTTTTTTTTTATAATTGTATTTTAGGTGAGGGAGGCAGGGCCAAGACAGAGGTGCAGTCAGACACATCCTGTGGTCCTTCTTATAAAAAAGACTGGAAAAAAAAGTGAATTGATTATATATGTCAGTGTGGGGGCCCTGGACATCAAGGGCAAATTTGAGGAGTCAGACTGAGCAGGAGCGAGAGTTCACAGAGCAAATTAGTTTCCCATTAAATGATTAACACTCGTATTGCTATAGGGTCACTATGAGTCAGAATAGACTTGACAGCACTGGGTTGGTTGTCAGTTGTATTGTTTTGTGACATTGGCTGCCAACACCACAACATATTAAAACTCTCCCTTCTTGACCTTCGACTCCCCATTTCCATCCATCCAGCTTTACTGTCCCCTTCTGCCTTCTCTTCCTTGCCTCTGGGCTGGTATGTCCATTTAGTGTCAAATACATGGTTGAACTATGTGTGTTATTGTTTGTTTTATAGGCCAGTCTAATATTTTTTCTTTTGTTTTGTTTTTCATTTAACTTACTTCATATACTTCGTTTACTTAAGAAATTTGATCAATACTGGAGCCCTAAGTCCCCATGATTGAGTAAGCCAGGAAAAGACTATGTGCTGGTACATCAGTTAAGATCCAGTCAGAAAACAGAAATCACACCCAGTATTTTCAAGCAAATTATTTAGTATAGGAAATTGAATACACAGGTACAATGGTTAAGATTGTGTGTCAACTTGGCTGGGCCATGATTCTTAGTGTTTTGGCAGTTTTATAATGTTGCGGCCATTTCCCTGTTGAAATCTGATTTTTGATCACCCCCATGATGGAAATGCTGAGTGGTACCAGCAGGGGTGAGGCCAGTGGCAGCTCACTGCCCACTGAGCCTTCATTTTTCCACCTTCTGCTGCCTACTTCCTTTCTGCTCGCTTTGCCAAGGCTTTTGGCTGGTTCTGGATCCTGCAGAAGCCTCATGTTCAGCTGACCTCTGCTTTTTGGGGCTTGAGTTAGCAGCTTACCTGCCAATCTTGGGGTTAATCAATCTTCACAGCCTGTGAGCAAAAGTCCTACTCTCCAACCTACCAGTCTTGGGTTTACCAGCCCCTGCAGCTATGTGAATCTGGAGAAGCCTAGCAGTCTTGCCTGCCGATCTTGGGATTCATCAACCTTCACAGCCCGTGAGCAAGAGCTCTGCTGTCCTACCAGCCCATCATGGGTTCCCCAGCTCCTGCAGGTAGGTGAATCAGGAGCAACCACTATCCTGATCCATGGACTTGAGAAGTTCCAGCCTCTACAATTGCATGAGCTGTTTACTTGATATAAGTCTCTCTCTCTTTATATGCTTTAATGGTTTTGTTTCCCTAAAGAACCTAGCCTAAGACAACAGGGGTATCCTAAAATAGACTAACGGGGGAAAAAAATGGCTACTGAGTTAACCCAGAAAATACTAACTGCAGAAAGAAGTTATTTCCATGAGGACTGGAGGAACAAGAGGGAAAATGTAGTGTCACCAGCACCTAGACATTCAAAGGAGGGACAGCCACTTATCTGATGCTCAAATCTCTGAGAGGAGCTGCTGAACACTTGGTCCACACCTGGGGACATGACTCAAATTTTCATTCCTGATGGGCCTGAGTACTCAATTAAAAAAAAAAAAGAACCTCTTGCCCTCGATTCCAACATATGGCAACCCCATGTGTCACAGAGTAGAACTACTCCATACGGTATTCTTGGCTATAGTCTTTACAAAAGCAGATCACCAGGCTTTTCTTCTATAGATTGCAGGGTGAGTTCGAACCTTCATGCTTTAGGTTAGCAGCAGAACACATTTAGGATTCCCTTTCTTTAGTTCTGTAGTTTCTATTAACCTGTGCGATTGGACATGGAAATACCAAGAGTCAACCCAGAGAATCTTCTGAGTTCCAGGCACAATCCTCCTTGCCACCATTGTGTAGCAATGGCATAGTTTCCCTTGGTAATTGGGATCAATCCCTCCAACCACTAGAGATACCGCTTTTTTTCTGAATGACCTACAGACATGCAACAATTTGGTTGAATCTTAGCAACATTAAATACAACTGAAAAAATATATATAAATCCCAAAAGGTTGTTATTGGTATCCTTTTAATAAGGTTATAAACTACTTTTTTAGTACAGTTTCAGGGAATATATATCGATGCAATAAAAGTACACAAAGACAAAGCAAGGGAAAGATGAACACAGGATACAGGATGAGAGGAAACTCAAGAAGAGAGAGTCAGGGCAATGGAATTGAGAATACCATACAGTTAGATATAGGTCATTACTAAAGTCTTAATTTTCAGGTTAGGTGGTGGATCCATGGATGTTTATGATATTCTAGAAAGACAGACAGACAGACAAATAAATAGATAGATGCTCTGCATAAAGCAATGATGAGAGTTTGTCTGAAATCCAGGATTGGATAGAGAGACAGATGGGTAAGTAAGATGGTGAAACCAGGAGTTCAATTAGGCAGATGTTAGAACTATGTAGAGAAGAGAGAGTGATGATCTACAGATAAAGGATTTAGATGCAAAATAAAGTAGAAAAAGAAACAATCAAAAGTAGCCATTTTTATGATAGTAGTAAATAAGGAGATGAAAATGTCTTCAACGTTTGGAGGTTGAGCCACTGAAAGAAAACGGATGCTTTTAGTAAAAACAGTGAACAAGAGGAAAATTTTTAGAAAAATAAGTTCTGTTTTCAATGTATTTTCAAGGGTTCCTGTGGGATATTCTCATGGAAGTACTCAATTAAATAGTAGAATGAAGATGTGAAACTTTGGAGCAAAATTAACAAAGCATGGATCAGAGTGAAGTAGATGAATAAAGTTATGGAAATCAATGTAATTAAGAGTGTAGACTGAGAAGCTTGTAGACTCAATAGATGAATGAATGTAGAATGAATGAAAGAATCTTGTGGACGAATGGGTGGGAATGGTAGTCTCAGACAACTTAGCTAAATAAATTAGCTAAATAAAACACAGTCCACAGAAAATATTTGCAAATATTTGATGGTTGAAGTATCATTTTGTTCATAATTCTATACTGTTGCACAATTCCTTGCCCCTTATAGATACCCTATACATAAACCATGGACCTATAAGAGAGTCTGAGAAGGACACTAGAAGCAAAATGGGGTTACTAGAAGAAAACATTTATCATAGGGTGTTGCCATGGACTGAATTGTGTTCCCCCAAAATATCTGTCAAATTGGCTAGGTCATGATTGCCTTGTATGATTGTTTACCATTTTATCTTCTGATATGATTTCTCTATATGTTGTAAATCCTATCACTATGATGTAATAAGATGGATTAGCGGCAGTTATATTGATGAGGTCTACAAGATTAAATAGTGTCTTAAGCCAATTTCGTTTGGGATATAAAAGAGAGAAGCGATCAGAGAGAGAAGGGAACCTCATACCACCAAGAAAGCAGTACCAGGAGCAGAGTGTGTCCTTCGGACCTGAGGTTCTTGCACTGAGATGCTCCCAGAACAAGGGGAAGACTGATGACAAGGACCTTCCTCCAGAGTGGACAGAGAGAGAAAGCCTTCCCCTGGAGACGACACCCTGTATTTGAACTTGTAGCCTACTAGACTGTGAGAGAATAAATTTCTCTTTATCAAAGCCATCCATTTTGGTATTTCTGTTATAGCAGCACTAGATGACTAAGACAGATGTCATCTTATCCATGGCTTGGAAGGCCATGACCTGGAACTGGAGCATAATCCAAATACAGGTCAGGTAACAACACAACCAACAGGGTTTTGTGACCTGAAACATAGCTAGAGGAAAATGCAATTTACTGCTTTTCAATATCTCCCATTGGCATATCTGTCGACGTTGAGTCAATTCCAACTCACAGCGACCCTATAGGACAGAGTAGAACTGTCCCATAGGGTTTCCAAGGAGTACCTGGTGGATTTGAACTGCCACCCTTTCAGTTTGCATAGTCTGGTAGATTTTGGAGAGTTGGCCAACAATTAAATGACTAGTATAAATAAAAAAATAGGAGGTAGTAAACTACCAACACCTGCAAAATACTATGTATTAGGTTGTGTTTTAAGAACAGTTCAGACCTTACCATGATATTGCCCTAATGACTTCATGAAAATGTTATTCACTATTATTTTTGCAGCAGTGGGTTTAATTAATAAAGTTAAATAACTGTTCAAGGTCATACAAACAGTAAGTTGCAGAGCCACGATTCAAACCTAGCAAGAGCTCACAGTTTTTACCATGATCCTCTACAGAAAGGCAGTGACTTCTCTGGCACAAGACATACTAAATCACAGGATCATAAGAGATCCATCGCTATCTAGTGGATTCCCACTCATCGCGACTCTGTAAGATGGAGAAGAAAGGGCGCACTGGGCTTCCAAGGAGCCTCTAGTAGATTCAAAGTGCTGCCTTTTTGGTTAGCAGGTATACCTTTTAACCACTGGGCCACGAGGGACCCAAATCATAGGGCAGTGACCATCAATCAAGGCTGTTATAAAAGCTACACGGCCCTGGTGACACCGAGGTTAAGAGCTTGGCTCCTAACCAAAAGGTCAGCAGTTCAGTCCACCAGCCGCTCCTTGGAAACCTTGTAGGACCTTCTACTCTGCCCTATAGGGTCAGTATGAGTCAGAACCAACTTGACTGCAATTGGTTTGGCTTGGTTTTTTATATGATTTTAAGAATCTAGAAACTTAAGATACCTACTACCAGCGTGCTGGACAATGGAAAGTGTAACAACCATCTTATCATTCCTTGTATCAGATCCTACAGTAAAGATGAACTATAATTCTTCTTCTTTGCCACACTGAACACCAGAGAGGATTCAATGTGGGCCAGAAGAGAAGACCAAGAGCTCAATTGTACCATAATCCTTGCAGTCCAAAGTGGTGGTTCCAGGATTGTGCTGAACCACAGAGGGGACCCAATTCCAAAAATGATCCTAGAGTAGCCGGCCCCAGAGCTTGGACCCTTAACACATACCCCTTGGAATATCTTCCCCCAGATATTTCCTCCTGGAAAAGAACTCTGGGAACAATTACTCTTGGGAACCTTTCTATCCCCTTGGGGCACAGCTGGAGGAGTGCGTAAATGGGTCTCAACAATTCCTCTGACTTTGGCCTGAATAAAGACCTGGGGGAGTTGTGTTTCAAGAGCCTTTATAATAGTGAATAATTCCAAATTGTCTCCGTGCTATGACCGGTCCTGCTTCTTGAGGAAGAAACTAGATGACGCGGCTTCAGGATATATTCAGGACAGCTCCAGCCCCACAGACCCTTTGTGCACATTCTGCTCCAAGGTTGAGAAGCACAGGGCTTCTGTTTCCATATCAGGCTGGCCCTCTCTCCTCCACCTCAGGAACAGAGTACCAGGGACCCATTCTCCATACCTTCTACTGACCCTTTCTCCATCATGTTCCCAAAAAGTATTATGGAAAGGAACTAGACCCCTTCGCTGGAAATTCCCCATTTATGGAAATGGTGTGAAGGTCACAGGGCCAGGGCTCTTTGTGGCAGCACCCAGATCAACAAGAATCCTCAGGTAGGAATGTAGGCATTGCAGAAGGGTCTTTATGACATCAAGGGACAGTAGCTTTTAACTGAGCACTTATGTGCCAGCAGCTGCCTTTCATGCAGTATCTCCACTGACCCTCGGAAACCCCCAAGAGGTAAGTAGAACTATTACGTGTTTTTTCAGATGAAGTAGAAAAAAATGGTGAAATTAACTGCATAAAGTAACAGAGAGAAGGAATGGCAAAGTTGGGACTAGGATCTTGGCTTGATTCCAGAATCCGAGTTCTCAAAGAGGGAAGAGATGGGGATAAACACAAGGCCGAGAGAAAGCACACATGTCCTCCCCTTCTCTTCTCCTCTGTCAGAGCATTCTGCTTTCCCTCCTCCATGTACAATCCAGCATCAGCAATCACATTGATGAAACAAAAAGTACAGAAGACAGGCTTTTCGATCCTATCTGACAATTCTCCTCAGGCTCTTGACCGTGAAGATGAGATCAGGAAGAGGGAGTACTGATTTGATTTTCTTAGACCTAAGCTGTGTCTCCTGAAGTAACATTGTGAGTATGTGTGTGTGTGTTTGTGTCAAGTAACATTGTGAGTGTATGTATGTGTATACACACATTTTTAAAGCAACTTCAAGTTGTCCTTGTACCAAATTGCCACTCCAAAATGTTGCCCTATTGATCAATAATTTTGTTTCTATGTCCAAATACCTGTGCTTGCATTAAACAAAAGATTTCATACCTATATTACCAGAAAAGGCTAATACAACTCATATCCACTATATTAATTCTTAGTACCTAAACAACAAAGTACAAAGTTCTTGCTTTATCTCAAAACCCTCCACAATATAACCCAAAACCTTTCTTCCAGGCTAATTTCTTCCTACTCCCCTGCCTGTATCCTCTGCCCCTCATAAAAGCAAACAGTACACTCTTGCCTGAATTTACACTCCATTTTCTGAAACTTGTCCTTGGGTTTTTCTCCATGATAAGAAAATTGGACTTCACCTGTTAGGTGATGGGTAGACAGTGAGGGACTCCATGGCAATGGGTTTGGCATTTTCATTTTATTGTGAATGGTGGAGGGACTTTATAAAAATTATGTTTTCCAAATTATTGCTACTTAAGTATATGACAGTGTGGAAGAGTATTGATTTCTAAAAACATTTATTTACATCCAACAAACTTCCTAAATTCTCTTAGTTTATCTAGAGATTCCTTTGGATTTTTTTTCTTTCTTTTCACGACCAATTTTCTGTGACTTCTATCCACTTTGTTCTTTCCAATCCTTATATGCCAATATATTTCCTAGTGCCCTTTTCACAAGCAGGGCACCAATTCAAGTGTTTCATGCACAGGGAGCAAGTAAAGCTCCCTGCTTCATGTGGATCTGTGACCACATTTCTTGTACCAAAGAGGTGTTAACATGTCAGATTCCAGCCCTTAGGGCCTAATTTCTGAATGATAACCCTAAAGGCCCACTACAGCATGATCTATGGCTTACAACTCTTGCTATGAGCATTCTCTTTGTTTCTATACCTAGGTATTCCAATTTCTTTCCTTTAGATTTGGCTCTGTGGCTTTCTTTTCACTTTTATGATTTGGAGCCCTTGTGGCATAGTGGTTAAGATCTCAGCTCTAACCAAAAGGGCAGCAGTTCCAATCCAACAGCTGTTCATTGAAAACCATATTGGGGGGCAGGGCATAGATGGTGTAGTAGATGTTTCTGTTGGTCCCTCTTACAACAAAGACCCAAAAAGCCAAGTGAATCAGTTATACATATGACAAGCTAGGAATCCTGAACATCAAAGGATAAGTTAAGAAATCAGACTGAGGGATGGGAGAGGAAGAGATGGTGCAGAAGCAGTGATGAATTGCCAGACTTGACTTGGTGGGAATCAGTGCCCCACAGCCCCATCCCCCAGAACAACCATAGTGGGGCTAGTGGTAGGATTTGGGACACAGTTACTTCAGCAAAAGAAGGCAAGTAAATGGGTGCAGCCCTGATCCCCTGGAACAACACCAGTGGGGCTGGCTGTGGCATTCGGGACTTGGATGGTTCAGCAAAAGAAGGCAAGCAAAGTGGTGCAGCCCTGATCACCAGGCATGACTGCAGCAGGGCCAAGCCAGGGCACAGAATCTACGCACACCCCTGGAAACAGTGAAAAAACAGCACTCTTGGCACAAGATAAGTGATTTTGTCTCATTTAGCAGGCAGATCTAATAGCTCCTCCTTTTGTAAGAACTCTCTCCCATCTGTCTGAATCCTCCTTCCTCTGCCCTAGTCAGCTTCAGTGCAGTTGATTTCCCTGGGCCTGAAATAGGTCCTGTTGCACTTCCTGAGCCATTCTCCCAGCCCTGGTGGAAATGGTGGAAAAATAATCTGCCAGCTCCCCTAATCTGGAAATTTAGAGCAGAAGTGGCTTCTGTCTAGGCACAAGTGGTTCACAGACTTTGAATGTCTTTAACCTCTGCATGGACCCAGGTGACCCCTTTCAGCAGCTAGGATCTTGCTGTTATACTGGAATGGTGAATGGTCTTGAGATCTGGCTATAACTGTTTCAGCTCTGAGGTGGAGAGGTGGGTTTTTGATGTTTGATACCACTCTGACTATCCTCACCTACCCACATCAGGGGTCTGAGGACTGGTGGCTCCACCCACATCACCCAGCCACCCACGACAGTGGTCCAAGGAGAAGTGGTGCCTTCCATTCTTTACAGTTGGAAGCACTGGGTGCCTATGGTATGGATGCAGAGCCCACCCACCAGTGTGCTTTAGAGAACAGAGATGCGCCTTCTTCACAGACACTCAGGGGAAGGTTATCAGCCCCCTGCCTTCCTCAGAGTGTGACCTCCTTCTACAACCAGAAACCTGTGCATACACCAACCACCACTGCTCCTCTGAGGTCGTAGTTGAGAGCCTGCATTACACACTGTGTGACCGACTACCTGGACACCTGACCTAAATCTATACAAGAATAGTGAATGGACTCCTAGGCTCATATACCAGATAACAGCTCTGGGCATCTGGTGACAGGACATTAGTGCTTCAAAGGCTCCAATAATCAAGTTAGCTCACTCTAGTAGCCTATTTGGGTATATCAAAATGAAACAAAGCAAAAAGCTAGGACACAGTGAGCAATCATAAAATAAATTAATGCAATAACTTACAGATAGCTCAGAGACAATAGTTGATATCAAACCACATAAAGAAGCAGTCCATGATCACTTCAACAAACTCCCCAAAAGAAGAAATAGGAATCCTCTGGATGAAGAAGTCTTCCTGGAATTACCAGATGTAGAATACAAATAATTAATATACAGAACTCTTCAAGACATCAGGAAGGAGATCAGGCAAAATGCAGAACAAGCCAAAGAACACACAAACAAAGCAGTCAAGGAAATTAAGAAGGTTATTCAAGACCATAATGAAAAATTTAATAGGCTGCAAGAATCCATGGAGAGACAATCAGAAATTCAGAAGATCAACAATAAAATTTCAGAATTAGACAACTCAGTAGAAAGTCAGCAGAGCAGAACTGAGGAAATGGAAGTCAGAATTAACAAGAATTGAAGGCAAAACACTTGGCAACAATATATTCAATGAAAAATCAGAAAAAAAGAATTTCAAAAAATGAAGAAACCCTAAGAATCATGTAGGACCATATCAAGAGAAATAACCTACGACCGATTGGAGTACCAGAACAAGGAGGGAAAACAGAAAATACAGAGAGAATTGTCAAAGATTCATTGGCAGAAAACTTCCCTGATACCATGAAAGGTGAGAAGATATCTATCCAAGATGCTCATCGAACCCCATACAAGGTAGATCCCAAAAGAAAGTCATGAAGAAACCCTATGGGGTAATGGTAGTATGTCCTCTAAGGTTGCTATGAGTTGGAATCGACTCGATAGCAAGAGGTTTTTTGATTGTTTGTTTTTATAATTTATCTAGAAATTTTACATGTTTTCTAAGAATGAGATCTACCAACATCAGCTTAGTCTGCCATGCTTCTGAGAGCTCCACCTCTGAAATCTTATACTGTCATACAATATTAGCTAACCATAGTTTTTGAGTCCTCCAGATTTACTCAACCTTTCCCATCCTGAGATATTATAATTGTGTGTGAAGACAGAGAAAGGCATTTCAGGAGAAGAAACCAAATTCCTTTAGAAGCAGAGATGAGATAGCATATCATATTTTTGAGAAAGATAGTTAGACCTGCATCCCCTGTGCCTAGAACATAGTTCATATGTGCTGTAGCAGACACTGAGAATTAGTTACTGAATTAATTACTGAGTAGAGGAGGTCTAGAAAAACTAGTGAATTACTTCAAATGTCATAGACAACACTAATAAATAGATCACAGTACCAGTGAGTATTTCTAGAAAGTAGATAACCCTCCAGGACGTAAAGAAGAAGAAACAGGGTTCGTTCCAACAAGTGACTCCACCATCCAATTAAGCCTCTACCCATCTGCATTCAGCTGGCAAAGGGGGAAAGAGAGTGAGGAAGAAGCCCAAAACTAGAACACACCAATGGATTGGCTAGAACTCAGTCATGTGACTGCATCTCACTACAAGGGAGGCTGGGAAATGTAATCTAGCTGAGTGTTCAGGAATAAGAGAATAACAATGATTTCAGTGAACAACTCAAAGTCTCTGCCACAATCCCTATGGTTTCAGAGTGCATGATAGATCAGAGATGTGGGAACCCTATAGTGAAGCAGTTAAGGGAGTAATACAATATTTCAGGTAGAAAATGATGATGGTCTAAGCTAAAGCACTGAGACTATAATACAAAACTGTAGTTATATAAGAACTATTTTAAAAGAAAAATCAACAAGATCGGATGTAGAGGTGAGGGGAAAAGTGAGTGAATGTGCCTGGGAGTACCTCACGTGTATGGAATCCATGGAATAAACTGGACTCAACTCAAAAAATATTCAGTACAAAATAACTGGTGTCAACAATGAAAAATACTCCACAGGAATCTCTCTGGATGTTATAAAAATGAAAAAGATGTGGTTTTCCTCCTCAAAAAAAAAGCATATTCTACTTAAGTTGAATATGCCAAGTATGGCATTTCATCAGACATGTTGGCGGGATGATTCAACATGAAAATGTGGGAAAGAGAGATCAAGTCTACAGATAGAGCCTTCAGAGTCATTGGCAAAGTGGTAGTTGAAGCCATGGTGGAGCTGGATGAGTGGCCAAAAGAAGTAGCGAAAAAAGGGAGGAGAAGACCAGGAAGAAAAGCATTGTGATTACATATAGTTAGGGGCTTGGAAAAGAATAAACCTATCAAACAAGATGGCAAAAGCCTACTTTGAAAATGAGACATATGGGAGGGTAGAGAACTCACTGGGCTGGATTTTCTCCTTGTGATTTATAATTAGCTGATGCCAGTATAGACATCTGTCACCTCCCAAGCTCTGGCTCAATCTGAGTTTGGTCAGTGGGCCAATTTCTAGTTGTCCAGGGTAGTTCTTCTACTGATATATCCATTACTCTGGAGTATGTTGTCTTAGATTCCAAAATGCTGTCCTTTCATTATCATCTGTAATAAAATTGATGTGTAATTCTGCTTCTCCATTAAGTTGTAAAGACCATGAGAGCAGAGGCTATGCCTCAATTTGTCTTCTTTTTTCCAACACAGTGCTTGGCACAGATTTCATTCTTAATAATGATTTGTCCAACAAACAAATTAATGAATTGTATTTTTCTCAGATATGTGATTTTCCATGAGGCCTAAGAGAGTGTTTGGCAAATGGAGTGTCCAGAGGTGACTGGTAATTAGTTCCACTGACCAACAGGGAACTTTTTCCCCCAGAATATTGGCTGTCTTGGGATTTAGTAAACCTAGGTAGAGAGGGAGCTGAGCTTTGTAGTCCAAGGTGGTGAATAAGGATGATCATTACACACAGTAAGTTCATTAGTAATCTGGGCTGTTTCTCTTTCATACTGAAGGAGCCATGAAGGAAGGAAACCAGTCCTCTACCTTGGGTTTCATTCTGCTGGGAATTACTGGTCAAGAACAGCAGGAAGATGTCTTCTTCATTCTCTTCCTGTTTATTTACCCCAGTACACTGATTGGAAATCTGCTCATCATCTTGGCCATTCATTCCGACATTCGCCTTCACAACCCCATGTACTTTTTCCTTGCCAATCTCTCCTTTGTTGACATCCTCTTCTCATCTGCAACTGTCCCTAAGATGCTAGCAAACCATCTCTTGGGGAGCAAAGCCATTTCCTTTGAAGAATGCCTAACACAGATGTATTTCATGATTGCCTTGGCTACAACAGATAGCTATATTTTGGCTGTGATGGCATATGATCGTGTGGTAGCCATCAGCCGCCCTCTTCATTATACAATATTTATCAGCCCAAGGTCTTGCTTTCTGCTTGTTGTTGGGTCTTGGGTAATTGCAAATGCCAGTACCCTCCCCCACATTCTGCTCACACCTAGTCTGTCCTTCTGTGGGAACCAGGAAGTGGCCAACTTCTACTGTGACATTTCCTCTTTGCTCAAGTTGTCCTGTTCTGATATCCACTTTAATGTGAAAATGATGTCCATAGGGGTTGGTGTTTTCTGTGTGCCATTAATATGCATTATTATCTCCTATATTCGGGTCTTTTCCATTGTCCTACATGTTCCATCCACCAAGGGTGTGCTCAAAGTCTTCTCTACCTGTGGCTCCCACCTCACAGTTGTTTCTTCATATTATGGGACAGTGATGGGCATGTATGTCCGTCCTCTGACCAGTTACAGCCTAAAGGATGCAGTGATAACGGTGATGTACACAGCAGTGACCCCAATGTTAAATCCGTTCATCTACAGTCTGAGAAACCTAGACATGAAAGCTGCCTTGGGGAAACTCTTCAGCAAGAGAATTTCATCATAACCAATGTGAGGTCATACATTGGGAAGGGCAGTCACCATTAAGCACGCACATAAGAGTCCAGCCCCAATGTCATCCCCCTCCAAGAAACCATCATTGATCTTTCCAGCCAGAAACTTCTTCTCAAAAATCTTGTAATAATTTGATGAGACATCTTACTGACACTTTATACACATTACTGTGCCTTTTTGCAGAGTGGCAATACAAAAATATTGTGTTCATCCCGCAGTTATACTACTGACTAGAAGAATAAATTTGAGAAAGTATGAATCTAGGCTCCCAGATCTACCTATTAGGAATAATGTCTCTCCTGCCTCACACACAAGGTTTAGAAGATCACCTAAGCTTATGCCTTGAGGTGTGTAAATCACTATTGAAATGTCAATTTTGATTGCATTATTATGTTTAATCATTCCTACTATGCTCATACTGGCCCTGGTGCTTCAGTGGTTGAAGAGTTTGGTTGCTAACCGAAAGGTTAGCAGTTCCAATCCACCAACCACTCCTTGGAAACCCTATAGGGCAGTTCTACTCTGCCCTGTAGGGTCACTTTGAGTCGGAATTGTCTTGGTGGCAATGGGTTTGATTTGTTTTTTTTAGGCTCATACAACAGTGGAGTTCAATTCCTCTTGTCTAACTTTAAGGTAGACGAGAGGAATAATGTAAGGTTGCTACAGCAGTTGATGGTATGAAGTTTTCCTATGAATTCCATTTCCTCCCCTGTTCTTTTATACTATCCTCATTGGCACTTATTATTTCCTCAGTGAAATTACAATAATCATAAGAATGTATATGCATATTTGTGGATTTAACCCCAAAAAGGAATCGCTGAACCTACATGTCAAGTCAATTATTGTTTGCCTCAGCCATCTTCATTTGATTCTGCCAAACATTATGTCCTGAAGTGATTCTTTAAACTTGTACTTGGCTGCTAAGGGAAAGGTTAGCAGTTAGAACAGAGCAGCACCATGAAAGAAAGGCCTGGTGATCTGCTACCACAAAGATTCAGCCAAGAAAAACCTATGGAGCTCAGATATACTCTGTAACACCTGGGATAATCATGAGTCAGAATCAACTCAGTGACAATGTGGTTTTTTTTTTTTGGTTTTTTTTTTTAATTTTGTTTTTGGTGAGGGGGTAAGGCCAAGACGGCAGAGTAGTCAGACACTTCCTGTGGCCTCTGTTAAAACAAAGACCCCCCGAAAAAGTGAATTGATCATATATGGCAATGTAGGAGCCCTGGACATCAAAGGCAAAGTTGAGGAATTGGACTGAGTAGGTGGGGAAGGGAAAGACACTTCAGAAGTAGCAACGAGTCGCCAGACCTGACCCAGCAGGAACCAGCACCCTGCAGGCCAGGATTGGCTGGCACCAGTGGTGAGGCAAGCAGTGGCATTCAGGGATGCATTTTCCACATCTGGAGAGGCAGAGCGGCAGAGAGTCTACTCACGTCTCTAGAATCAGTGAAAAGTGACGCTCAATCAGCAAAAGAGAAGTACATGTGTCTAATCCATCAAAAAGATCAAAATTCAAAACCACTTTGGTAAAAACTTCTCCCCCACTTACCTGTCCCCTTCCTGCTTTGCACTGGATCCAAGCTGGCTTCACAGAGTGCAGTGTCCCCTGGGCTGGAAGTAGGACCCATCAACCACTCTGAGCCATTCTCCATTTCTTGGAGAGGGAACAAATGAACAAACCAGGGAAAAAACTAATTGACCAGCTCCCCTAAGCCAGGAACTCAGGGCAGAACAGCTCCTTTGCATAGGCACAGGCACAGGCATAAGGGGTCCACATACTTTGAATGTCTTTCACCCCTGCATAGACCTGTGTGGGCCAATTTCAATAGTGTAGGCCCATATTAGCACAGTACCACAGGGTATATACCTGAAGTCTAACTTCAACTGTTTCAGCTATATAGTGGAGAGGTAGGTTCATGACATTTGACACCACTCTGCCTATTAACCAGGGTCCTCACCTACCCATATCAGGGGCCTGAGGACTGGTAGCACCTGACATGCCACCAAGCCACCTGTGACAGGGGTCCAAGAATAAGTGATGCCTCCCAGGCCTTACATCCAACAGCACAACAGTCAATATCAAATCACACAAAGGGACAGGCCATGATGTCTTCAGAAAGCTCCTAAAACAAAGAATCAAGAAATCTTCCAGATGAAGAGAATGTCCTGGAATTACCAGAGGTAGAATACAAAAGATTAATTAATATACAGAACTCTTCAAGAGACCAGGAAGGAGGCCAGGCAAAATGCAGAACAAGCCAAGAAGCACACAGACACAGCAATAGAGGAACTTAGGAAGATTAGAGAAGAGCATAACAACAAATTTAATAGGCTTCAAGAATCCGTAGAGAGACAACAAACAGAAATCCAGTAGATTAACAATAAAATTTCAGAATTAGATAACTCAATCAAAAGGCATAGGAGCAGAATTGAGGCAATGGAAGTCAGAATTAGTGAGATTGAAGACAAAGCACTTGACACCAACATATTTGAGAAAAATCAGATAAATTGTGCAAATTAATTTCTCATTAAACAATTAATACACATATTGTTTTGTGACATTGGCTGCCAACCCCATGACATGTCGACACTCTCTCTTCTCGACCTTGGGTTCCCCATTTCCATTCATTCAGCTTTCCTATCCCCTTCTGCCTTCCCTTCTTGCTGCTAGGCTGGTGTGTCCATTTAGTCTTGAATACATGGTTGAACTGTGTGTAATTGTTGGTTTTATAGGCCTGTCTGATATTTTTTGTTTTTCTTATGTTTTTCATTTTATTTACTTCATATACTTCATTTACTTAAGAAATTTGGTTAATACTAGAGTCTAAAGTCCCCATGACTGAGTAAGCCAGGAAAAGGCTATATGCAGGTATGTCGGTTAAGGTCCAATCAGAAAACAGAAATCACACCCAGTATTTTCAAACAAATTATTTAATACAGGAAATTGGATACACATGTGTGCTCGTTAAGACTGTGTTTGAAATTGCCGGAACATGACTCTCAGTGTTTTGGCAGTTGTATAATGTTCTGATCATTTCCCTACTGAAATTTAATGTTTGATCTCCCCCATGATGGAATCTGCTGGGTGGTACTGGTGGGGGCGAGGCCTGTGGCGTCTCACTCACCTCTCAGCCTTCATCTCCACCTTCCTCTGTCTACTTCCTTCTTGCTTGCCTTGCCAAGGCTTTTGGCTCATTCTGGATCCTGCAGCTGCCTCTTGTTCACTTGACCTTTGGTTCTTGGGACTTGAGCTTGCAGCTTACCTGCCAACGTTCACAGCCTGTGAGCAAGAGCCCTACTCTCCTGTCTGCCAATCTTGGGTTTGCCAGCCACTACAGCTATGTGAATCAGGAGAAACCTCTGTCCAGATCCAATGACTTGGGACATTCCAGCCTCTACAACTGCATGAACTGTTTTCTTGGTATAAATATATACATATACATATGCTTCACTGATTTTGCTTCTCTAGAGAAACTCAGCCTAAGACAAGAGCTGTATGCTAAAAGAGACTAACAGAGAAAAAAAGATGGGTACCGAATTAATCCAGGAAATGCGAACTGCAGATAGAAGTTATTTCCATGAGGACCTGGGAATAAAGAGAGAAAAGGTGATATTACCAGCCCCTTGCCACTCAGAGGAAGGACAGCCACTTATCTGATGCTCAAACCTCTAAGAAAAGCTGCTGAATAGTGGACACTTGGTCCTCACCTGGTGATGTGGCTCAAATTTTCATTCATGAGGGATCTGAGTACTCAGTTTAAAAAAAAAAAAGAAAACCTCTTACCATCGATTCCAACTCATGACAACACCATGTGTCACAGAGTAGAACTGCTCCATAGGGTTTTCTTAGCTATAGGCTTTACAAAAACAGATCACCAGAACTTTCTTCTGTAGATTGCTGGGTGAGTTTGAACCTTCATCCTTTAGGTTAGCAGCAGATCACATTTAGGACTACCTTTCTGTGGATCTGTAGTTTCTATTAACCTTTGCTATTGGACAATGAATAAGGAAGACTGGAGAAGAACTGACACCTTTGAATTGTGGTGTTGGTGAACAAGATTGAGTGTACCGTGGACTGCCGAAAGAACAAACAAATCTGTCTTGGAAGAAGTACAGCCAGAATGCTCCTTAGAGGCAAGGATGGCGAGATTGCATCTTACATACTTTGTACATGTTGTCAGGAGGGATCGGTCCCTGGAGAAGGACATCACATTTGACAGAGTACAGGGTCAGCAGAAAAGAAGACCCTCAACGAGGTGGTTTGACACAGTGGCTGCAACAATGAGCTCAAGCAGAACAATGATTGTAAGGATGGCTCAGGACCGGCAATGTTTCGTTCCATTGTGCATTGGGGCACTATGAGTCGGAACCAACTCGACGGCACCTAACAACAACAACATTGGACATGGAAATACCAAAAGTCACCCCAGAGAATCTTCTGGGTTCCAGACACAATCCTCCTTGCCCCCATTGTGTACCAACAACACCGTTTCCCTTGGTAATTGGGATCAATACCTTCAACCAGTAAAGATACTGCTTTTTCTGAATGACCTACAGACATGCAACAATTTGGTTGAATCTTAGCAACATTATATTCCATTGGAAAAAAAAAAAACTCTTCCCAAAAGACTGTTACTGCTACCCTTTTAATAAGGTTATAAACAACTTTCTTAGTACACTTCAGGAAATACATATAGACAAAATAAAAGTGCCCCCCCCCCCAAAAAAAAAGCAAGGGAAAGATGAACACAAGATACAGGATGAGAGAAACTCAAGAGGGGAGTGGAATTGAGAGTACCATGCAGTTAGGTATAGGTTATTACTAAAGTCTTAATTTTCAGTTAAAGTGGTGGGTCCATGGATGTTTGTGATATTATTCTAGATGGAGAGACAGACAGACAGACAGATAGATGCTCTGCATATAGCAATGATGAGAGTTTGTCTGAAATGAAGGATTGGATATAGAGAGAGATGGGTAAGGAAGATAGTGACACCAAGAGTTCAATTAGGCAGCTGTTAAAGCTATCTAGAGAAGAGAAAGTGAAGATATCAGACAAAGGATTTAGATGCAAAATAATGTGGGAATAGAAACAATTGAAAGTCGTCATTTTTATGATAGCAGTAAATAAGGAGATGAAAATGTCTTCAAGGTTTGAAGGCTGAGCAACTAAAAGAAATAGAATGCCTTTAGTGAAAATAGTCAACAGCAGGATAATTTTTTTTAAAAATAAGTTCTGTTTTCAATGTATTTTCAAGGGTTCCTGTGGGACACTTTCATGGAGGTACTCAATTAAATAGTAGAGTGAAGAAGTAAAACTTTGGAGCAAAATTAACAAAGCATAGATGAGAGTGAAGTTGATGAATAAAGTTCTGAAAATCAATGTAGTTATCTAAGAGTGTAGACTGAGAAGCTTGTAGAATCAATAGATGAATGAATGTAGAATGATTAAATGAAACTTGTAGAAGAATGTGTGGGAATGGTAGTCTCAGACTACTTTGGTTATCTAAATAACTGTAATCACAGTCCACAGAAAATTCTTGCAAATTTTTGAGGGTTCAAGCATCATTTTCTTTATAATTCTATAAAAAATACTGTTGCACAATTACTTGCCCCTCATGCATACCCAATACATAAACCATGGAACTGTAAGAGAGTCTGAGAAGGACACTAAGAGCAAAATATGATTACTAGGAAGAAAATATTGTAGGATATTTTCATGGATTGAATTGAGTCCCCCAAAACTATCTGTCAGCTTGACTAGGTCATGATTCCATTGTATGATTGCCTACCATTTTATCTTCTGACGTGATTTCTCTGTATGTTGTAAATACTATCACTATGATCTAATGAGATGGATTAGCAGCATCTATATTGATGAGGTTTATCACATTAGATAGTGCATTAAGCCAATCTCTTTGGAGATATAAAAGAGAGAAGCAAGCAGAGAGATATGGGAACCTCATACCACCAAGAAAGCTGTGCATGAGCAGAGAGGGTCCTTTGGACCTGAGGTTCTTGCACTGAGATGCTCCCAGACCAAGGAAAGACTGATGTCAAGGACCTTTCTCCAGAGTCAACAGAGGGAGAAAGCCTACCCCTGGAGATGACACCCTGGGTTTGAACTTGTAGCCTACTAGACTGTGAGAGAATACATTTCTCTTGTTAAAACCATCCATTTTGGTATTTCTGTTATAGCAGCACTGCATGACTAAGACAGATGTCATCTTATCCATGGCTAGGAAGGCCATGACCTGGTACGGGAGCATGATCCAAATACAGGCCAGGTAACAGGGTTGTGTGACCTGAAACAGCTAGGAGAAAATGCAGTTTAACATTTTTCAACACATAGTCTGATAGAATTTGGAGCGTTATCCAACAATTAAAAAACTAGTGTAGGAGGTAGTAAAATAGCATTTACAAAATGCTAAGTATCAGGCTCAGTTTTAAGAACTGTTCAGATATTACCATTCTATGAGCATAACAACTTTATGAAAATGTGATTTGTTATTATTTTGGCAACAGCAGGTTTAATTAATTAAGTTAAATAACTGTTCAAAGTCATACAACCTATAAGTGGCAGAGCCAGGATTCAAACCCAAGCCAGGGCTCACAGTTTTCACCATGATCCTCTACAGAAAGTCAGTGGCCTCTCTGGCACAAGACATAGTAAGTCATAGGAGCAGAAAAAAAAAAAAAAAATCCATTGCTGTCGAGTGGATTCTGGCTCATAGCGACCCTATGAGACAGAAAAAACTTCCCCATGGGGTTTTTGATGAGCTGCTGGTAGATTCAAACTGCCGCCCTTTTGGTTAGGAGCCATAGCTTTTAGCCACTGGGCCACAAGGGACCCAAATCATAGGACAGTGACCATCAATCAAGGCTCTTATAAAAGCTACATGGCTCTTGTGGTATAGTGGTTGAGAGTTTGGCTAAAACCAAAAGATCAGCAGTTCAATCCACTAGCTACTCCTTGAGAACCTTGTACGCAGTTCTACTCTGCTCTATAAATTCACTATGAGTCAGAATCGACTTGACTACAATGGGTTTGGTTTGGTTTTTTGCAAGAATCTAAAAACTTAGAATACCTACTACCAGCATGCTTGACAATGGAAAGTATAACTACTTCCCTAACACTCCTTGTATTAGACTCTAGAGCAAAGATGAGCTATAATTCTTCCTCTTTGCCACTCTGAATACCAAAAGGATTCTATGCCGGCCAGAAGAAAACACCAAGAGCTCATTTGGACCATAGTCCTGGTAGTCTAAAGGGATGCTCCAGGATTTTCTGAACCACAGGAAGAGGGGACCCACATTCCATCAAAGATCCTAGAGTAGCTCACCCCAGAACTTGGACCCTGAGCACATACTCTCTTGAAAATCTTCTCCCAGATCCTTCCTCCTGAAAAAGAACTCTGGGAACAATTACTCTTGGGAACCTTTCTATCCCCTTGGGGCATAGCTGGAGGAGTGTGTAAATGAGTCTCAACAATTACTCTGACTTTGGCCTGAATGAAGACCTGGGGGAGTTGTGTTTCAAGAGCCTTTACAGGCTAGTGAATAATTCCAAATTGTCTCCGTGCTATGACCGGTCCTGCTTCTTGAGGAAGAAACTAGATGACTCATCTTCAGGGTCCATTTAGGACAGCTCCAGCCCCACAGGACCTGTTCCCCCTTCTCCTTCAAGGTTGGGAAACATAGAGCTCCTGATTCCATATCAGCCTGGCTCTGTCCCCTCCACCTCTGGAAGAGAGGACCAAGGACCCACTCTCCATACCCTCTTCTGACCTTCTCTCCATCATGCTCCCAAAAAGCATTGTTGAATGGAGATAGACCCCCTGGCTGGAAATTTCCCATCTATGAAAGTCGTGTGAAGGCCACAGGGCCAGGGCTCTTTGGGCAAGCACCCAGCTCAGCAAGAATCCTCAGGTAGGGCTCTAGACCTTGCAAAAGAGTCTTTACGACGTCAAGGGATAGTTAGCTTTTAACTGAGTACTTATGTGTCAGCAACTGCCTTTCATGCAGTATCTCCGTTGACCCTCGCAAACACCCAAGAGGTAAGTAGAACTACTCTGTGTTTTATCAGATAAAGAAGAAAAAAATGGTGAAAAGAATTGCATATAGTAACAGAGAGAAGTAATGGCAAAGTTAGGACTAGAATCCTGGCTTGACTCCACAACCCAGGTTCTCAAAGAGGGAAGAGATGGGGATAAACACAAGGCAGAAAAAAGCACACGTGCCCTCCCCTTCTCTTCTCCTCTGTCAGAGCATTCTGCTTTTCCTCCTCCATGTACAATCCAGCATCAGCAACCACAATAATGAACTAAAGAGTACAGGAAACAGGGATTTTGATTCTATATGGCAGTTGTCCTTGGGCTCTTGGCCATGCAAACATCAGGAAGGGGTAGTTCTAATTTGGTTTTCTCAGACCTAAGCCATATCTCCTGAAGTAACATTGTGAGTATGTGTGTGTGTGTATACGCACAATTTGAAAATCAACTTGAAATTGTCCTCGCACCAGTTTGCCATCCCAAAATGTTGCCCTATTGATAAATAATTTTGTTTATACGTCCAAATATTTGTGTTTGCATTAAACATAAGATTTCATATCTGTACTACCAGGAAAGGCTAATACAACTCATATCCACTATGTTAATTCTTAGTACCTAAACAGTAAAGTACAAAGTTCTTGTTTTATCTCAAAACTCTCCACAATATACCAAAAACTTCTCTTCCAGGCTGGTATCTTCCTACTCCCCTGCCTGTGCTCTCTACCCCTGATGAAAATAGTATATTCTTGCCTGAATTTACCCTCCATTGTCTGAACCTTGTTCTTGGGGTTTTAACTATGATAACGAAATTAGGCTTCATGTATTAGGTGATCTGTAGAAAGTGGGTGATTCTAAATATACACACATTTACATGTGAATATTATGAACATAATTTTGGGTCCAGTAGCAGGTGGATGTCTCAGTAAGGAAGCCTGGATGAAAGGACAGAGGAAAGAAATGGGTGGTAGGTAGAAAGGGTTACAAGATTGAGGAAGATTCATTTAATGACTATTCCAACTCATAGAAACCCCAGGTGTTGAAGAGTAGACTTGTGCTCCATAGGGTTTTCAGGGCTATTCCCTTTTGGAAGCAGATTGCCAGGCCTTTCTTCCAAGGAACCTCCGGTGGGTTCAAACCACCAACCTTTTGATTACTAGCTGAGTGCTTACCATTGGAACCACCCAGAAACTCCTCATTTACTGACTAAAGAGACTATATTTACTGTTTAATGGGAAAGAGCAGGTGTCCAAGTAGCTGAAAGGACTGATGGAACGATATTGCCAGAAGAAACAGAAGAGAATAAGAATGAGAACATATATACGATAAGAACTTTCATTTTGAGGCTCAGGGGTAACATAAAAAGAACAGGATGGAAATATATGTATGGGAATTATGTGTAGGGGAGAACATTGAGGAATTATGTCCTTATGGGTTTAATTTTCTCACTGAAGGGGGAAGTGACATCCAGGCTTCCATGAGAGTTGATGTAGGGTGTTGTGAGTTTTGAGGAGAGTGGCAAAGTTTTGGCATAGACTACTGAAGAGAATGGGGAGAGGAAGTTTGCTGAAGAGTGTTGAGGTTCCAAATGGAATTAAGCAACGTGAATTCAAGCTCTGAGTTTGTGTGATTTCACCACTACGCCTCCACTTCCCAGGAATAGAAATAAAAACCTGTTGCCATGGCATCGATTCCAACTCGTAGCGACCCTATAGGACAGAGTAGAACTGCCCCATAGGGTTTCCAAGGAGCAGCTGGTGAATTGGAACTGTCGACCTTTTGGTTAGCAGCCAAAGTCTTTACCACTACACCACCAGGGCTCCAGAGCCAGGAATAGAGAAGTGAAAATACGAGAAGATTGCCTTAGGGTTAAGGTTTTGTTGAAGGGCAAGTGACAAAGGGCTTGAGGCAGGAAGGGATGAAAGTGCCACAACTGGGCTGACTGCCTGACACACAGTAAAGAGACTAAGAGACTGCGGGTCTCCACTGGGTAAAAGAACAGGTAGGCACAAAATAATGAGCTGGGAGGACCAGCACCTCACAATTAAACAACGGTAGCAAAAGATTGTTAAAATCTATCCCTACCTGCATCCAGTATTTGACTCCTCTAACCTGAATCTTTCTCCTTTAACATCCTTCTCTCTTAGCATGATAGAATGGCCCTTGGATCCCTCTCCCCAGTGTAACTAAACTCTTGGTTATCTTCAGCCTCTTTGAAAGCAATACTCTATCTCCTACCTTCAATGAAACATGGACTTGAGCCACCCAGCTCCATGGCCAAACTCTGAACCCAGTTATTACCCAATAGTATGATATCTTTCTTTTATATCAAATATGATATTGCTAAAACATCCAAAGACATAACAAATAGCATAATAAAAACTCATCATCTAGTTTTAACAAATGGAACATTAGGTCATATTTGCTACAAATTATTTAAAATAATTAGTACAGACATAGTTTCTTCTTGTCCAAAATCTTATTTCCCCCTCTCACCCCAGAGAGAACCAGTATTGTGGAGCTGGTAGTATACTCCCACTCAGGATTTATACTTGTACTACATTTGTGTGTATTGTTGTATGTATTAAAATTTACATAGATGGTGTGATATGCTTTTTTCTATTATTGTGTTTTTTTAGTTATCCATACGAGTTCACTTTAACTATTTTACAGGATCCATTCAAAAGAAAACATTACAATTTACTTATACGTTCCTCAATTGATGGACCATTTCTAAATCTTCTATATGATGGTGCACATCCTTGTGGATATCAGCGTTACTAGAGATTGCCTAATTGTCTCCCAAAGTGGTTATACTGATTTAGAGTTCCGTGAGGGGAGCCTATGAGGTCCCATTTTTCCATTTGCTTTCTAACACTTGAAGTTGTCAGTCTTTGCACTTATTCGGAGATGAAGAATATTAAATTGAATTTGGAGTCATTGTACACTTCTCTGATTATTAAAGAGGTTGAGCATCTTTTCATTTGCTTATTGGCCATACCAGTATCCTCTTTCCTGACTTGCCTATTCAAGTTTCTTGCCCATTATCTCCTACTGGATTTTTGGTCTTTTTTATTATTATTATTATTAGTGTGTATGACTCTTACGTATTCTGAATACTAATCTTTTATTGATTGGAAACCCTGGAGGCATAGTGGTTATGTACTATGGCTGCTAACAGAAAAGCTGGCAGTTCGAATCTACCAGGCACCCCTTGGAAACTCTATGGGACAGTTCTACTATGTCCCGTAGGTAGCTATGAGTTGGAATCGACTCAAGGCAACAGGTTTGGTCTTTTTTTTTTTTTTTTTTTTTTGATTATGCATGATGTATCTTTCTAGTCCATGATCTTTCTTTCCCTTTTTTCTGTTATGTCTTTTTTGTACAAATGTTTTTTATTTTAATATTGACAAATTTTACAATATTTTTTGTTATGTTTTGTGCACTTTTTATCTGGTTTAAGAAACCAATTCCTACACTGATACCATAAACATATTTTCCTTTATAAAACTTACTCTGAAACATTTGAAGTTTTGCTTTTTACAATTAATTCTTTAGGAATTATTGTTCAGTTTTTTACGTATATATGGGTATCCAATTGCCCCAGTCCTCTTGACTAAATAGTCCTTCCTTTCCTCAAGTATTTCTAAACTAACTCATGTCATATTCCAATTTGTACTATATGTCTGGCTTACTTCTGGACTCTCAAGTCTGTTATTATGGTCTATTTGTCAGTCTCTATATCAGTACTAGGAGAGTGTGTCAAAGTGGTTAAGCGCTGGACTGCTAACCAAAACCTGGGTGGTTTGAACCCACCAGGGGAGAAAGATGTGACAGCTGGCTTCCGAAAAGATTTGCTGGCATATGGAGCAGTTTGACTGTGTCTTATAGGGTCTCTGTGAGTCAGAATTAACTTGTCAGCAATAGGTTTGGGGTTTTTTTGTTTGTTTGTTTACACCAGTACTGGTCTACTTTCATAACTGATAGGGCAATTCCTCTTTCCTTAGTCCTTTTCCCCAAATTCACTTAGCTCTTCTAGGCCCTCTGTTCTTCTACATAAATTTTAGGATCAGTTTGTTAAATTCCACATTTAAAAGAAATCTGTTGTGTTTTGACTGGGATTGCATCAAATTATAGACTAATTAGAGAATAATTGACATTTTACCACACTGAACCTTTTCCATCCATTCATGTTGCAAAACTCCCATTTATTTAGTTATTCATTTTTGTCTTTGAGTAAAGCTTTGTAATTCTTTTCATACTGGTTAGGGACCTCTTTTGTTAGAATTACTTCTCCCCAAAACCCATTGCTGTCAAGTCTATTCCAACTTATAGGGAACCTATAGGACAGAGTAGAACTGCCCCCCATGGGGGTTTCCAAGGCTGTAATCTTTACACAAGCAGGCTGCCACATCTTTTTCCCTCTGAGTGGCTGGTGGGTTTGAACAGGCAACCTTTGGTTAGCAACCAAACCCTTAGTCACTTTGGCCACCAGAACTCCTGAGAATTATGTCTAAACCATTGCTGTCAAGTCAATTCCCTATTGCGACCCCATAGGACAGAGTAGAACTGCCCCACAGGGTTTCCAAGAGGCAGCTGGTGGATTCAAACCTTTTGGTTAGCAGTCAAATGCTTCATCATTGAGCTACCAGGGCCCCTAGAATTATGTCTAGTCTTTAAAATGACTCTTGCTATTGTGATTGGAGGCCCCTGGGTGACACATATGCTTTGCACTCTACTAATAATATAAATGTTGGCATTTTGAACCCATCCAGCAGCAGCTTGATAGGTAGGCCTGGGGTTCTGCTTCAGGTAAAGTGGACAGTCAAAAAAACCCAAAGTTACAATTCTACTCTGTAACACATGAGGTTGCCATGAGTTGGAATTGACTCCATGGCAACAGGTTTGGCATTTTGGTTTTATTGTGAATGGTGGAGGGTCTCTGTAAAACTTATGTTTTCCAAATCATTGCTACGTAAGTATAGGACAGTATGGAACAGTACTGATTTCTAAAAAACATTGATTTATATCCACCAAACTTCCTGAACTCTCTCAATTTATCTAGAAATCTATTATTTTATTTATTTATTTTTTTGCAGAGAACCAATTTTCTGTGACTTCTATCCATTTTGTTCTTTCCAATCCTTACATGCCAATACATTTCCTAGGGCCCTTTTCACAAGCAGGGCAACACTTCAAGTATTTCATGCAGAGGGAGCAAGTAAAACTCCCTGCTTCACGCAGATCTGTGACCATATTTTTTGTACAGAAGGGGGTATTAGCATGCCAGATTTCAGCCCTTAGGGCCTAATTCCTGAATGACAAACCTAAGGGCCCATTGCAGCCTCAGCTATAGCTTACAACTCCTGCTTGGAGCTTTCTCTTTGTTTCTTATATCTAGGTATTCCTATTTCTTTCTTTTAGATTTGGCCATTTGGCACTTGTTTTGACTGTTATGATTTGGAGCCCTTGTGGCATAGAGGTTAAGAGCTCGGCTGCTAACCAAAAGGGCGGCAGCTCCAATTCACCAGCTGCTCCTTCAAAACCTTATGAGGGAGTTCTACTCTGTCCTCTAAGGTGGTTATGAGTAGGAATCGACTCAACAGAAAGAGGTTTTTGCTTGTTTTTAAAATTTATCTGGAATTCTTATGTCTTTAGATAAAATGAGACCTACCAACATCAGCTTAACCTGCTATGTTTCCAAGAGTTCCACCTCTGAAATCTTATACTGCCATACCATATGAGCTAACCATATTCTCTGAGCCACCCAGCTTTACTCAACACTTCCAATCCTGAGATATTGTAATTCTGTGTGAAGATGGACAAAGACATGTCAGGAGAAGAAACCAAATTCCTTTAGAAGCAGAGATGAGAAAGCACATCATATTTTTGAGAAATATAGTTAAACCTGCATCCCCTGTGTCTAGAATATAGTTCATATGTACTGTAGCAGACACTGAGAATTAGTGACTGAACTAATTGTAGATTGAATTAATTATTAAGTGGAGTTCTATTTAGAAAAACTAGTGAATTACTTAGGACAGCGTGGACTACAATAACAAATAGATCATAGCTCCAGTGAGTATTTCTAGTAGTAGGTGGCTCTCCTGGACTTGAAAGAAGAAACAGGGTTTGTTACGAGAATAAGGTTCTTGCCTCTCACTGGTCAAGAATGAGGAGGTAAGGCATGTAGAGATTTCCACACGAGCAAAGGTTTATTGAAGAGGCTTGGAAGCGGAGACGAAGAAGGCCTACAGCAATGCATAGCCCTGTCTCACAGAACAAAAGATGGGCCCAGGTTTGTAAAAGTTCTTGGGTGGGAAAAGATTCATGTTTATTCACAGGCATAGGCAGGGATATCTTAACTAAGGTGCACGCAGCAGCTTTCCAAGACGCCTCCTGTTTCAGAGGCCTCTGGGATTCATATCAGGACTTATTATGGGCTGTCACACCTGTGCATCTCCTGGCTACCGCTGCAGCCCCTCACTGCACCTGGTGGAAGGTCACAGGGGGATGTTCTGTGCATGTCCCTGGGGCTAGTTTTCTCCAGCTGCTTCTGAAAGACAACTTTAAAGAAGTCTGTGGTCTATTTTCTAATACCACTCCCCATTGTTCTGGGGAACGGCTTTGTTTATGTGCCCTGGCCCATTTCTTGTTACTTTGCAGATTTGGGGGGCCCTCTGTTCTCTGTTTTAATAAGTCCGTAGGTTCCATACCCAGCCCCCTATTATCTCCCTGATGGTATAACCTATCTCTCTTTTACTTGCTTCTCCTGTAAGCACACTGGTCTCTTTGCCATTCTTCAGACAGGGAACCTCTGATCTCAGGGCCTTTGGTCCCTGTCTTACGTTCATTCCACCAAGTGACTCCACCATCCCACTAAGCCTCTATCCATTTCCACTCAGCTGGCAAAGGGGGAAAGAGAGTGTAGAAGAAGCCCAGAATTAGCACGCAACAATGGACTGGCTAGAAGTTAGTCACATGACCGCATCTCACTGTAAGGGAGGCTGGGAAATGTAATCTTGCAGTGTGTACAGGAAACAGAGAATAATATAGATTTAGGTGAGCACCTAGTAGTCTCTTCCACAATCCCTATAGTCCCAGAGTGCAAGATAGATCAAGGAGGTGGGAAAGTATAGTCAAGCAGTTAAGGGAGCACTAGAATATTTCAGGTAGAAAATGTTGATGGTCTAAGCTAAAGCACTGAGACTATGACAGAAAAGCGGAGCTATGTAGTAATTATTTCAAATGAAGAATCAAAAAGATCAGATGGACAGGTGAGGGGTAAAGTGAGTGAATGTGCCCATAAGTACCTCACATGTGTGGAACCCACGGAATAAACCTGGACTCAACTCAAGAAATATTCAACACAAACTTATTGGTTTCAAAAATGAAAAATACTCCATAATAATCTCTCTGGATGATATAAAAATAAAAAGATGTGGTTTTCCTCCTCAACAAAAGTTTGCAATTCTACTTAGGTTGGATATGCAGAGTAAGGGGTTTGGTCAGACACGTTGGTGGGATGATTGAACATAGAAATATGGGTAAGAGAGATCAAGTCTGCAGAAAGAGCCTTCAGAGTCATTGGCAAAGTGGTAGCTGAAGCCATGGTGGAGCTGGATGAGTCACCAAAAGAAGAAAGGGAGGAGAAAACCAAGAAGAAAAACTTTGTGATTGCATATATTTAAGGGCTTGGAAAAGAGATAAAACCTATCAAATGAGGTAGCACAAGTCTACTTTGAAAATGAGACATATGGGAGGGTGGAGAATCCACTGGGCTTGTTTTTCTCTTTGTGATTTATAATTGGCTGATACCAATATAGATATCTGTCACCTTGAGGGCTCTGGCTCACTCTGAGTTTTGTCACTGGACCACTTCCTAATTGTCCTTGGTAGTCCTTCTACTGACACACCCATTACACTGGAGTCTGTTGTCTTAGATTCCAAAATGCTGTCTTTTCATTATCATTAATAAATTTAATGTGTAATTCTGCTTTCTCCATTAACTTGTCAGGGCACCGAAGGCAGAGACTAAGCCTCATTTCACAATGTTTTCTCCAAAATCAGTGCATTCTTAATAATTACATGTTCAACAAATAGATTAATGTAGTGCATTTTTCTCAGATTTGTGACTTTCCATGAGGGCTAACAGAGTGTTTAGCAAATGTAGTTTGTAAGGGTGACAGATCATTAGTCCCACTAACCAACAGGGAATTTTTCCCCCAATATATTGGCTCTCTCAGGATTCAGTAAACCTAGGTAGAGAGGTGGCTGAACTTTGTAGTCAAAGGTGGTGGATAAAGATGACTATTGCACACAGTAAATTCATTAGTAATCTGGACTCTTCTCTCTTTTATACTGAAGGAGCCATGAGGGAAGAAAACCAGTCCTCTACCCTGGGATTCATTCTTCTGGGAATTTCCAGTCAGCAACAGCAGGAAAATCTCTTCTTCATCCTCTTCCTGTTTCTTTACCCCAGCACACTGATCGGAAATCTGATCATCATCTTGGCCATTCTTTCTGATGTTCGCCTTCACAATCCCAGGTACTTTTTCCTTGCCAATCTCTCCTTTGTTGACACCCTCTTCTTGTCTGTAACCGTCTCTACGATGCTAGCAAACCATCTCTTGGGCAGCAAAGTCATTTCCTTTGGAGGATGCCTAACATAGATGTATTTCATGAGTGCCTGGGCTAACACAGAGAGCTATATCTTGGCTGTGATGGCATATGATCATGCTGTGGCCATCAGCTGCCCTCTTCATTACACAATGATGATCAGCTCAAGGTCTTGTATCTTGCTTGTTGTTGGATCTTGGCTGGTTGGAAATGCTAATGCCCTCCCCCACACTGTACTCACAGCTAGTCTGTCCTTCTGCGGGAACCAGAAAGTGGCCAGCTTCTACTGTGACATTACCCCTTTGCTCAAATTGTCCTGTTCAGATATCCACTTTAATGTGAGAATGATGTACCTAGGGGTTGGTGTTTTCTGTGTGCCATTAACATGCATCATTATCGCCTATATTTGGGTCTTTTCTACTGTCCTACAGGTTCCATCCACCAAGGGTGTGCTCAAAGCTTTCTCTACCTGTGGTCCCACCTCACAGTTGTTTCTTTGTATTATGGGACAGTGATGGGAATATATTTCCATCCTCTGACGAGTTACAGACTAAAGGATGCAGTGATAACTGTGATGTACACAGCAGTGACCCCAATGTTAAATCCTTTCATCTATAGTCTGAGAAAACGGGACATGAAAGCTGCCTTGCGGAAACTCTTCGGCAAGAGAATTTGCTCATAACCAACTTGAGGTCGTACATTGGGAAGGGCAGTCACCATTAAGCATGCACATAAGAGTCCAGCCCCAATGTCTTTTGCCTCACCAAGAAACCTTCGTTGATCTTTCCAGCCAAAAGATTCCTCTTCTCAAAAATCTTGTAATAGTTTGGTGAGACAATTTACTGACACCTTTTACACATTGTTGCTCCTTTTGCCAGAGTGGCAACACACGTATTGGGTTCATGCGCCAGTTATACTACTAAATAGCAGAATAAAGTTGAGAAAGTACGAACTTAGCCTCCCACATCTGCTAGGAATAATAATGTCTGGCCTGCCTCCAACACAGGCTTGAGAAGATCACATAAGCTCATGCTTTGAGGGATATAAATCACTATTTAAATCTCAGTTTTCATTGCACTATTACATTTAATCTCCCCTACTATGCTCATAATTGGCCATGTTGGCACATTGGTAAAAGAGCTTGGCTGCTAATCAAAAGGTTGGCAGTTCTAATCCACCAGCCACCTCTTGGAAACCCTATGGGGCAGTTCTACTCTGTCGTATAGGATCACTGTGAGTAGAATCGACTAGATGGCAGAGGATTTGGTTTGGTTTTTTATGCACTTACAGTGGCAGAATTCAATTCCCCTTGTCCAACTTTAAGTTAGAGGAATAATATACGGTTGTTACAGGCTTTGATGGTATGAAGTTTTTCTACGGTTCCTCACCTGTTCATTTGTACTATCCTCCTTTGCACTTATTTCACCAATGAAATTACAATGATCATAAGAATCTATACATATATATGTGGCTTTAACTGCAAATAAAAATCACTGAACCTACATGTCAAGTCAATTATTGCTTGCCTCAGCCATCTTCCTTTGATTCTGCCAAGCATCCTGTCCTGAAGTGATTCTTTAAACTTGTGCTCAGCTTCTAACTGAAAGGTTGGCAGATTAAACCCAGTGACATCATGAAAGAAAGGCCTGGTGATCTGCTTCCATAAATATTCAGCCAAGAAAACCCTATGAGTCTCAGTTCTACTCTGTAACATCTGGGGTTGTTAAGAGTTAGAATGGACTTAGTGACAATGATTTTCTGTGTGTGTGTGTGTGTGTGTGTCCTTTAGGTGAAAGTTTACAGGGTAAATTAGCTTCTCATTAAACAATTAATACACATTTTTTTTTTGTGACATTGGTTGCCAACCCCACGAAGTGTCAATGCTCTCCCTTCTCTACCTTGGTTTCCCTATTTCCATTTGTCCAGATTTCCTGTCCCCTTCTGCCTTTTCATCCTTGTCCCTAGGCTGGTGTGTCCATTTAGTCTCATATACATGGTCGAAATATGTGTGTTGTTGTTTGTTTTACAGGCTTGTCATATTTTTTGTTTTTGCTTTCCTTTAATTTACTTCATAAACTTAATTTACTTAAGCAATTTGGTGAGTACTGAAATTCTAAGTCCACATGATTGACTAAGCCAGGAAAAGACTATATGTTGGTATGTCAGCTAAGGTTCAATCAGGAAACAGAAATCACACCTGGTATTTTAAAACAAATTATTTAATATAGGAAATTGAATACATAGGTGTTTCTTAAAATGGCCTAACACAGAAAAAAAGATGGCTACTGAATTAACCCTGAAAATATTTACTGCAAAAGAGTTCCACAAAAACTGGAGAAACAAGAGGTAAATGTGGTATCACCAGCAGCTAGGCACTCAGAGGAGAGACAGCAACTTCTCTGATGCTTTAATCCCTGAGGAGAGATGCTGAACCGTGGACACATGGCCCTGACCTAGCGAAGTGACTCAAATTTTCAGTCCTGAGGGCTCTGAGTACCCAATTAAAAAAAAACCTGTTGCCATCCATTCTGACTCATGGAGACCCCATATGTCACAGAGTAGAACTGATCCATCGGGTTTTCTTGACTATAATCTTTATAGAAGCAGATCACGAGGGGCCTTTCTTCTGTAGACAGCTGTGTGGGTTCAAACCTCCAACCTCTAGGTTACCAGTCGATCACATTTAGGACTACCTTTCTTTGGTTCTTTAGTTTCTATTAACCTTTGCTATTGGATATTGTCTTAGGCTGGGTTCTCTAGACAAGCAAAACCAGAAAAGCATAAAAATATATAGGGAGAGAGATTTATATCAAGGAAAAGGCTCAGGCAATTGTAGAGGCTGGATCAAGATAGGGGCTCCTTCTGATTCACTTAGCCAAAAGGACTGGCAAACCCAAGATCAGTAGGTTGGTGAGCAGGGCTCTTGCTCACAGACTGTAAAGACTGATGATGAATCACAAGATATGCAGGTAAGCTGCTAGCTCAAGTTCCAAGAACTGGAGCTCAGAGGAACAGGAGCCAGCTGCAAGCTCCAAAACACGCAAAAGCCAGAACATCCACTTATATTCGGATGTGGGCCACATGCCCAAGGAAACTCTCTTTCAAATGATTGGCTACCCAAAGCAGATCCCATCATGGGGGTGGTCACATATAAACACTGGGAATCATGGCAGAGCCAAGTCGACACACAATCTTAACTATCACATTCCACCGCTTTCAACCTGGCTCCTATACACATCTCCCCAAACCATGCATAATCTCTGAATAAAGACAATTACAAAGTCATACTTGTGCCTAACATGATTCAGCTGACACATGTACAACTAAAAACAACCAACTCTGTTTACATCTTATATTTTATCAGTGAAGACAAAAAAAATTTTGATGCACAAATACAAAGCAGAAATACTCATAACAATTACAGTCATCATTTCTGAAACTGATCACATTGTCGTAACTGGTACTTAGAGCTACCTCCTTCCACCACCCATTCCGTAATCCCTTTGCTCTCAGCAAGCACCTCAGCTGGTCATGGTTATTTACCTGGTGGGGTGTCTTAGGCTGCGTTCTCTAGAGAAACAAAGCTAGTAAATCTTATAAATATGTGTACAGATTTATATCAAGGAAATGGCTCAGGCAATTGTAGAGGCTGGAGCTTCCCCAGACGGTGGATCAGGATAGAGGTTTCCCTCGATTCAAGTAGCTGCAGGGGCTCATAAACCCAGGATCAACACTTCAGAGAGCAGGGCTCTTGCTCACAGGCTGTGAATATTGATGAATCCCAATATTGGCAAGTAAGACCACAAGGCTTCTCCTGATTCACATAGCATCAGGGGCTGGCGAACCCAAGATGGGCGGGTCAGAGGGCAGGCCTCCCACTCACACACAGGCTGTGAAGATCAATGAATCCCAACATCAGCAGACAAGCTGACACCTCAACCCCCAAGGACTGGAGGTCAGACAAACAGGAGGCAGCCACAGGATCCAGAGTGAGGAAACAACAAGAGCGTCTGCTTATATTTGGATGTAGGCCACACCCCCAAGAAAACTCCACTTCAACTGATTGGCTACTCACAGCAGATTCCATCATGGGAATGATCAAATATAAAACACTGAGAATCATGGCCCAGCCAACATGACACACAATCGTAACCATCCCTTGGGGTGACCCAAACCTTCATTCCTGAAGGGTCTGGGCCATTAGTAGTCATGTCAGAATTGGGTTCCTGTATTTTTCCATTGACTTTAATCACAGGGCATGATAGTACTAAGAGGCACCCTAAGGAATCTCCTGCATTCCAGACATACTCTCCTTTACCTCCATTATGTAATATCAATCCTATTTCCTCTTGGTAATCAGGATCAATCACACCAGCCAGTATGGTAACTCCCTTCTTCACCTGCTGATCCAGAGGCAAAAGAAGCCCAGAGTGGCCAGGTTGCATTCTTAGCTTCCAGTTCAATGGAATCAGTGATGTGTCTCCAGGTGGGAGCATTCCTCCCTTTGGAACTAAGACCTCTAGACCTGCAGAGCCTAAGGTAACAGGCACAGGAAGCAAAGATCTTGCCAGTGGGGCACTAAGGTTAACACCGAGTGGTGTCACTCCCATTTCCACCCCTTGATTCCTGGACCCAAGAATCCTGGCTATGGGAGAAACAGCACCATATATTATTGGATGCTGGTTTAGAGCATAAACAGCCACCTGGAGAACATTGCCCCAATCCTGCAAGGTACTGCCACCTAGATGGCACCATAATGATGTCTTTAGGAGGCCACTCCATCATTCTATCAAGTCAGCTGCTTCAGGATGGTAGGGAACATGGACCAGTGAATTCCACGAGCATGGGCCCACTGCTGTACTTCATCTGCTGTGAAGTAGTTCCCTTAATCAGAGGCAATGCTGCGCTGGATACCATGACAGTGCATAAGGTATTCTGTAAGTCCACAGATGGTAGTTTTGGCAAAAGCATTGCATGCAGGCAAGGCATGTCCATATCTGGAGTATCTATTCCATTAAGGATAAAACACTGCACTTTCTGAGATGGAAGTGGTCCAATGTAACCAACTTGCCACCAGGTTGATAACCTCAAAGGATGGTGCCTTATTGGGGACTTAGAGTCCATCTCTGCTGCTGGCAGATTTGGCACTCAGCAGTAGCTGTAGCCAAGTCAGCCTTGGTGAGTGGAAGTCCATGCTGTTGGGCCCGTGCATAACTTCCATTCCTGCCACCATGACCACTTTGTTCATGAGCCCATTGAGCAATGATGGGAATAGCTGGGGAAAGAGGATGACATAACGTTAGTTTCGATATAACATGTCATCTTATCTACGTAATTGTCAAAATCCTCCTCTGCTGAGGCCACCCTTGGGTGAACATTCACATGAGACACAAATATCTTCACTTCTTTGGCCCATTCAGAGAGGTCTATCCACGTACTTCTTCCCCATAAATCCTTGTCTCCAATGTTCCAATCATGTTCCTTTTCCAAGTCCCTGATCATCCACCCAAACCATTGGCCATAGCCCATGAACCAATATACAATCACACATCCGGCCATTTCTCCTTCTAAGCAAAGTGAACACCTAGGTGCACTGCTCAAAGTTCTGCCCTTTGGGAGGATTTCCCTTCACCACTGTCCTTCAGGGAGGTCCCAGAAAGGGGCTGTAGTGCTGCCGCTGTCCACTTTTTAGTGGTGCCTGCTTGTAGCACAGAACCAGCTGTAAACCAGGCATGAGTTTTCTTTTCTTCAGTCAACTGATTGTAAGGAATTCTCCATAAAGCCTTAAGTGCAGACTGGGCAATGGAAGGTAAAATGACAGAAGCATACACCATGGGTATTTGGGCCAGTTCCTCATCCAACTTACTTGTGCCTTCAGGTCCTGCTTGGACCCAATATCATATATACCACTTCCATTTAATGATGAAGTGCTGCTATGCACACCCAACCTTATGACTGTGTGGGTTAGACAACATCCAGTTCTTGATGTGAAGGTCAGGCCACATGGTGACTTGGTGTCCCATGGTTAAGTCTTTAATCTCTACTTAGGCCCAGTAACAAGTCAAAAGCTGTTCCTCAAAAGGAAAGTGCTTATCTGAAGAGGATGGCAGGCCTTCTCTCCAAAAACCTAAGGGTCTGTGCTGTGATTCATCAATAGGACTCTGTCAAAGACACCAAACTGTACCTTTACTGCCATGGACACTTCAAGCACCATTGGATCTGTGGATCATATGGCCCAATTGGCAGAGCAGCTTGCACAGCAGCCTGAACCTGTTGCAGAGCCTTCTCTTGTTCTGGGCCCCACTCAAAACTAGTAGCTTTTTGAGTCACCTGATAAATAGGCCAGAGTAGCACACCCAGATGAGGAATACATTGCCTCCAAAATCCATAGAGGCCCACTAGGCATTGTTCTCCTTTTTAGTTGTGGGATCAGCCAGATGCAATAACTGATTTTTCACTTTAGAAGGACTATCTCAACATTCTGCACACCACTGGACCCCTAGAAATTTCACTGAGGTGAAAGGTGCCTGAATTTTTGTGGGATCAATTTCTCACCCTCTAGCACACAAATATTTTACCAGTAAGTCCGGAGTCATTGACACTTCTTCCTTACTAGGTCCAGTCAGCATAATGTCCTCAATGTAATTGTAGAAGGGAAAATCAATCAAGATCCCTGCTGACTAAATATAACATAGGGCTGGAGAGTTAATGTAGCCCTGAGGTAGCAACTGAAGGCATACTGCTAGCCTTGCCAGGCAAACTCCTTCTGATGGTTCTTCCAAACAGGTAAGGAAAAAAAGACATTAGCCAGATGTATTAATTTGCTCGAGCAACAAAAGTACATCTGGAATAGCGGCTGCAACTGACGTCACCACCTGGTTAAGTTTTCAGTAATCTACTGCCATTCTCCAAAATCAATCTGTTTTTTGCACCTGCATCTTTCAGGTCCTTAATGGTGGCAGTAATCTCTCCAGGAATGTAGTATTGTTTCTGGCTTACTATTTTCCTAGGTAGGGGCAGTTCTAATGGTTTGCACTTGGCTTTTCCTACCATAAGAGCACTTACTCCATTTGTCAGAGATTCAGTGTAGGGGTTCTACCAGTTGCTGAGTAAATCTATTCCAATTATGCATTCTGGAGAGGCGGAAATCATTACAAGATGGGTTCGGGGACCCACTGGATGTATTGTAAGATAGACATGAGCCAAGACTCCATTAATATCCTGACCTCCATGTGCCCCCACTCTGACTGGTGGACCACAGTGCCTTTTTGGGTCTCCTGGAATTCGTGTCAGTTCAGAGCCGGTATCCAGTAATCGCTGAAAAGTCTGGTTATTCCCTTTTCTCCAGTGAACAGTCAGTCTCATAAAAGGCCATAAATCCCTTTGGGGAAGGCTTGGAGAGAGATTAACATTATAAATTTTGGGCAACTTATTGGAGTCCTTCCTCAAGAGTCCTGGCCTTTCCTTCATTCAAGGGATTATGGATCTTTAAACTCAATCAAGTCTGGAAATTGACTGAGGGAATATGACTGTCTATTCTGGTAATTTGACTTAGGCTGTTCACCTGACCTAGAATTCATCCATTTGTAAAGATCAGGTAAACATTTAGTACATATCCTGTCTATTTCACCCCTAGGGAAACCACAGCTAAGCAGCCAAGGCCCTAAGTCCATACAAATCAGGCTATTCTAATTAGTGCTTTGACTCTGCTGTCCATCACTGTAACCACACTCACCTTGTCTTTGTGGACTGAGTGTTACCACTTGGCCCCTACTACTATGGGGTCCAATCAGCCGCATTGTAGTTAGGTGTCTTAATTCAGTTAGAGCAGTTCCCTCTGTCAAATCTGATTTACATAAAAAAAAAAAAATTTTTTTTTTTTTTTTTTAACAATCACAGCAGTCTTCAAGAAAGCTGGAGCTCCCATCACAAATTTGTTCCTCATAGTTGTGGTAAAAGCTGTGTCCTCTGGGCATTCCATGTGTGGGTCTGTGGGTCTAACCTGATAAATCCACTCTAGTGTGCCAGTTTCCCTAAGCCTTTGGAAACCTTCTCCTATAGTATACCAAGGCAGGCCTGGTACTTCAACTTGATTTAGTGTAGGCTACTCATGATTCAGCAACCCAACCAAAGAAACTATTAGATCCTTTCCTTACTTCTCGAGCTGAAACATTGAATGAAGAATCTGTGCTTACTGGACTCATATCGATAAACACAGACTGATCCATCTTTATGTTCCTTGCACTATTATCCCACACCTTTAATTGCCATTTCCACACATATTCCCCTGGTTTCTGTTTGTACATATTAGAAAAGTCAAGCAGTTCTTTTGGAGTGTAGTGTACCTCCTCCTGGATCACACTTTGTCCTTCACCTTTTGGAGTTCATTGGGACTCAAGTCTAATTATAAGTTCAGAAGCCAGGATCAGTAGTGTAGAATTGTTTTGAGCACATTCAGCATTGTCTTATAAACCATCTGCCTCAGGAGATGCCCCAGGCAATGACTCAGGCAAGAGCTCTTTAGAGGCAGCTGGGATAGGGCTGGTCTCATTAGATGGGAGTGGAGGGGCTAATGGCTTTTCTGGGCAGGGTGGTGTAGCAGACAACCATGAAGTAATCTCTTCAGATGGAAGTGGTTCTGTTGGCAGGAGTGATTTAATGAAGATTAGGGGCTCAGTGTCTCCAGTTTGTAGAATGAATAAATGAATGAATGAATCTTGTAGAAGAATGAGTGGGAATGGTGGTCACAGATTACTGATAGAATAGATAATCATATGCCCCCAACCCAAGTTTCAGGATCCCATTTCTTCCCAATCAATGCCCTCACTACAACTTCAGATACTTCTTGAGGTTGACAATTGAGCTGGTGTTGTAATTCAGCCACTCTTACAATAAGGTTCTGAGTTTGATTTTTGGCTATCTCAGCTCCGTTGCTTTAAGAAATAAGGCTTTCTTTCTAAGCCAAGTGGAAAATTTTATGTCATTTATGCGGCACTTGAGCTTTGACTCTGAAGCCCTGAGCTCATCTCTCTCTTTCACCAGTTTGTCTAGCAAAAGAAGGACCAACCAACCAGCTCCCTTATACTTCTCATTCTAACAAAACTGTAGAAAGATATCACGCATGTGTTACCCAGAGCCTCATCTTTCACCAATACCTGATCTACTGGTGGTGATAATTTGCATATCTGTACTGCCACCTCATGCCATGGATTAGCAGTGCCATCTTTACTGCTAGAAGCAGAGTTATCAACATCTGTAAGACTAACCAGACTTGAGAACCAATTTAGAAAACTCATCCTTACAAGTTTGTTTCTCTAGAACCACTCTCGGCACCAAAAGTCTTAGGCTGGGTTCTCTAGAGAAGCAAAACCAGTAAAGTATATAAATATATAGAAAGAGCAATTTGTATCAAGGACACGGCTCAGGCAATTGTAGAGGCTGGAATTTCTCAAGTCCGTGGATCAGGATAGGGGCTTCTCCTGATTCACTTAGCCGAAGGGACTGGCAAACCCAAGATTAGGCAGGTCAGAGAACAGGGCTGTTGCTCACAGGCTGTGAAAATCTGTGAACCACAAGATCAGCAGGTAAGCTGCTAGCTCAAGTCCCAAGAACTGCAGATTGGATCTGCAGAATCCAGAGCAGGAGAAGCCAGAATGTTCCCTTATATTTGGATGCAGGCCACACACCCAAGGAAACTCCCTTTCAAATGATTGGCAGCTCACAGCAGTTTCCATTCTGTGGGTGATCACATACAAATACTGAGAATCATGGCTGAGACAAGTTGATACATAATCTTAACTGTCACAGATATGGAAATACCAAGAGTCACCCAAGAGAATCTCCTGGGTTCCAAACCCAGTCCTCCTTACCCCAACTGTGTTCCTACAGCACAATTTCCTTTGGTAATTGGAATCATTCCCTCTAACCAGTAGATATTACTTTTTTCTGAATGACCTACAGAGACATGCAAAAATTTGGTTGAATCTTAGCAGCATTACATTAAATTGAAAAAATAAAAGCAAATCCCAAAAGATTGGTATTGGTACTCTTTTAATAAGGTTATAAACAATTTTTTTAGTATGTTTTCAAGGAATCTATGTGCAATAAAAGCACACAAAAACAAAGCAAGGGAAAGATGACCACAGGGTACAGGATGAGGGAAAACTCAAGAGGGGAGAGTCATGGGAGTGAAATTGAGAGTGCCACTCAGTTAGAAGTGGTTACAGATAAAATCTTAATTTCCAGGTTAGGTGGTGGGTCCATGGATGTTTATGATATTATTCTAGAGAGATAAACAGACAGATGCTCTGCATAAAGCAATGATGAGAGCTTGTCTGAAATCAAGGATTGGATAGAGAGGTGGGCAAGGGAGAGCTGGGAAACCAGTAGTTCAATTAGGCAGCTCTTAGAGCTATCTAGTGAGATACAGAAAAAGGATTTACATGTAAAATAATGTGGAAGCAGAAATAATCGAAAGTAGTCATTTTTATGATAGTAGTAAATAAGCAGATGAAACTGTCTTCAAGATTTGGAGGTTGAGCCACTAAAAGAGAAAAAACCAAAACCAACCCAAACCCAGTGCCATCAAGTCGATTCCGACTCAGAGCGACCCTATAGGACAGAGTAGAACTGCCCCCCACAGAGTTTCCAAGGAGCACCTGGCGGATTCAAACTGCCGACCCTTTGGTTAGCAGCCGTATCACTTAACCACTGTGCCACCAGGGTTTCCAACTAAAAGAGAAAGGATGCCTTTAATGAAAATAGTGAACATGATGGTAACTTTTAAAAAACTAAGTTCTGTTTTCAGTGTATTTGCAAGGGTTCCTGTGGGATGCTCTCATGGAAGTCCTCGAATAGGATGAAAATATGAAACCTTGGAGCAGAATGAACAGAGCATAGACCAGAGTGAAGTTAATAAATAAAGTTATGGAAATCAATGAAATTATCTAAGAGTGTAGACTGAGAATCTTGTAGAATGAATGTACAATGAATGAATGAATCTTGTAGAAGAATGAGTGGGATTGGTGGCCAGAGATTACATTGATAAACTAAATAAAGCTGTAGTCACAGTCCACAGAAAATATTTAAAATTTTTGTGAGGGCTAAATTCATCACTTTCTTCATAATTCTTTTCCATATCATCCCACAATTCCTTGCTCCTCGTGGATACCCAGTACACAAACCATGGAAGTATAAGAGAGTTTGAGAAGGACACTGAGAACAAAATGTGATTACTAGGAAGAAAATATTCATGATGGAAAGTCATCTTATGAATGCCTGGGAAGACCATGTCCTGCAACCCAGAGCATGATTCAAATACAGGTCAGGTAACAACAGAACCAAAAGGGTGGTGTGACCTGAAACATAGCTGGAGGAAAATACAATTTAATAGGCATTTTTCAACATCTGCCACGTGCATAGTCTGATAGATTTGGGTGAGTTATACAACAATTAAATGACTAGTATAGGAGGTAGAAAAATAATAATATTTACAAAACAAATGTACCAGGCTCTATTTTAAGAACTTTTCAGGTATAACCAGGATAGAAGCATAACAAATTTATGAAAACGTTATTTATTATTATTACAAAAGTGTGTTTAGTTAGTTAAGTTAAGGTCATACAGCCAGTAAGTGGCAGAGCCAAGATTCAAACCAGCCAGAACTCACATTTTCCACCATGGTCCTTTACAAAAAGGCAGCAACCTCTCTGGCACAGGATATAGTAAATCATAGGACAATGGCCATCAATCAAGGTTGTTACAAAAACTATACGTACATGAATGTAAGAATCTAAAAACTTAGGATTCCTACTACCAGCATGCTGGCCAATGGAAAGTATACCTACCATCCTAACACTACTTGTGTGAACTCCTGAGCAAAGATGAACTATAATTCTTCTTCTTTGCCACACTGAACACCAGAAAGGATTCAGTTTGGGCCAGAAGAAAAGACCAAGAGCTCAATTGTACCATAGACCTTGTAGTCCAAAGTAATGCCTCCAGGATTGTGCTGAAACTCAGAGGAAAGGGATCCAAATTCCAAAAAAGATCCTAGAATAGCTCACCCCAGAGCTTGGACCCTGAACACAGACCCTCTTGAAAACTTTCTTCCTGATTCTTCCTCCTGGAAAAGAACTCTGGGAACAATTACTCTTGGGAGCCACTGTATCCCCTCAGGGCACAGTTGGAGGAGTGGGTAAATGAAACTTAACAGTTACTCAGACTTTGACCTTAATGAAGACCTGGGGGAGTTGTGTTTCAAGAGCCTTTATAACCTAGTGAATAATTCCAAATTGTCTCTGTGCTATGACTCGAGCTGCTTCTTGAGGAAGAAACTAGATGACTGATCTTCAGGGTCCATTCAGGACAGCTCCAGCCCCACAGGCCCTGTCCACCCCTTCTGCTCCAAGGTTGGGAAACACAGAGCTCCTGTTTCCATATCAGCCTGGCCCTGTCTCCTCCACCTCAGGAACAGAGGACCAGGGACCCCCTCTCCAGACTTCCAACTACCCTTTTCTCCATCATGCTCCCGAAAAGCATTGTTGAAAGGAGCTAGATGACCTGGCTGGAAATTTCCCACTTATGGAAGGAGTGTGAAGGCCACAGGGCCAGGGCTCTTTGGGGAAGCATCAAGCTCAGCAAGAATCCTCAGGTAGAACTGTAGACATTGCAGAAGAGTCCTTAAGACATCAAGGGATAGCTAGCTTTTAGCTGAGAACTTATGTGCCAGCAACTGCCTTCCATGCAGTATCTCTGTTGACCCTCACAAACCCCCAAGAGGTGAGTAGAATTGTTACGTGTTTTAACAGATCAAGTAGAAAAAAATGGTGAAATGAATTGCCTAAAGTAACAGAGAGAAGGAATGGCAAAGTTAGGGCTAGAATCCTGGCTTGACTCCACAACCCAAGTTCTCAAAGAGGGAAGACATGGGGATAAGCACAAGGCAGAGAGAAAGCACACGTGCCCTCCCCTTCTCTTCTCCCCTCTCAGAGCATTCTGCTTTCCCTCCTCCATGTACAATCCAGCATCAGCAACCACAATAATGGACCAAAGGGTACAGAAAACAGGGCCTTCGATTCTATATGGTAATTCTTCTCTGGATCTTGGCCGTGAAAATGAGATCAGGAAGGAGTAGTTCTGATTTGGTTTTCTCAGACCTAAGCTGTATCTCCTGAAGTAACACTGTGAGTGTGTGTGTGTAGACACACATTTTTAGAATCAAATTGAAGTTGTCCTTGTACCAGATTGTCACTCCAAAATGTTGCCCTATTGATCAGTAATTTAGTTTTTATGTCCAAATTCCTGTATTTACATTAAACAAAAGATTTAATATCTGCATTACCTGAAAAGGCTAATGCAACCCATATCCACTGTATTAATTCTTAGTACCTAAACAATAAAGCACAAAGTTCTTGCTTTATCTCAAAACCCTCCACAGTGTAACCCAACCCTTCTCTTCCAGGCTGATTTCTTCCTACTCCCCTGCCTGTACCCTCTGCTCCTGATAAAAATAGACAGTACATTCTTGCCTGAATTTATACTCCATTGTCTGAACCCTGACCTTTTGTTTTTCTCCATGATAAGGAAAGTAGACTTCATCTGATAGGTGATGGGTAGACAGAGAGTGATTTTAAATAGACATATATCAGCATTCAAATTAGATGTCTCTGTAAGGAAGCCTGGCTGAAAAAGGACAGAGATAAGAAATGGGTGGTAGCTAGAAAGGGTTACAAGATTCAGGAAGATTCATTTAACAACTAACCAGTTGCCTTCAAGTCTATTCCAACTCACAGAAACCCCAGGTGTTGCAGAGTAGACCTGTGCTCCAAAGGGTTTTCAGGGCTATGACCTTTTGGAAACAGATTGCCTGGACTTTCTTCCAAGTAGCCTCTGGTGGGTTCAAACCATCAACCTTTCGATTAGTAGCCAAGTGCTTAACCATTTGCACCTCCCAGAAGCTCCTCATTTAATGACTAAAGAGGCTATAATATGTTTACTGTGTAATAGGAAAGAACAGGTGTCCAAGTAGCTAAAAGAATTGCTGGAGCAATATTGCTAAAGAAACAGAAGGGAATAAGAACGAGAACATATATATAGGGGTATGAACTTTCATTTTGAGGATCAGGGCTGGGGGGAAAAGAAAAGGATGGAATTATGTGAATGGAAATTATGTGTAGGGGAGAATATTGAGGAATTCGCCCTGATGGGTTTAGTTTTCTCAGTGAAACGGGAGGCGACACCCAGGCATCTTTGAGATTTTTGATGTAGAGTGTTGCAGTGAGTTTTGAGGAGAGTGGCAAAGGTTTCACATGGACTACTGAAAAGAATGGGGAGAGGGAGGAATGTTGAAGAGTGCTGAGGGTCCAAATGGAATTGAGCATCCTGAATTCTACGTCTGAGTTTGTGCGATTTCTCCACTATGTTTCCGCTACCCAGGAATAAAAATAAAATAAAAACCTGTTGCCATTGAGTCGATTCCAACTTGCAGCGACTCTATTGGAAAAAGTAGAACTGCCCCATTGGGTTTCCAAGGAGCGGCTGGTGAATTGGAACTGCCAACATTTTGGTTAGCAGCTGAACAGTTTAACAACTGTGCCACCAGGGTTCCTACTGAGGAAAAGAGAAGTGAAAATGCAGATTGTCTTAAGGTTGACATTTTATTGAGGGGCAAGTGACCATGGGCTGCAGGCAGGAAGGGATGAAAGTGCCACAACTGGGCTGACTACCTGGCATGCAGTAAAGAGGGTAAGTGACCGGAGATCACCATCGGATCAAAGAAACGGTATGTACAAAATAATGAGCTGGGAGGAGCAGCACGTGACAATAACGGTAGCAAAAGATTGTTAAAATCTATCCCTACTTGCATCCACTATTTGCTTCCTCTAACCTGAATCTTTCTCCTTTAACATCCTTCTCTCTTAGCATGATAGAATGGCCCTTGGATCCCTCTCCCCAGTGTAACTAACCTCCTGCTTATCCTCAGCCTCTTTGAAAGCAATACTCTATCGCCTACCTTCAGTGAAATATGGACTTGAGCCACCCAGCTCCATGGCCAAACCCTGAACCCAGTTGCCACCCAACCCTATGAAATGTTTCTCTTAAATTAAGTTTGATGTTGTTAAAACATCCAGAGATATAACATAACAAAAATTCATCATCTAGATTTAACAAATGTAATGGTCATATTTACAACAAGTCTTTTAAAAATAAATAGTACAGACACAGTTTCTTCTCCTCTAAAATCTCATTTCTCCTCTCACCGTAGGGATAACGACTATTCTGGAGTTGGTAGTACACTCCCACTTAGGATTTATACTTTTACTACATTTCTGTGTATTATTTTATGTATTAACTTTTACAAAAATGGTGTGATACGGTATAGATTGTCCAACAACTTGCATTTTCCTCTTATGTGTTTTTTTAGTTATCCATATGAATTCATTTTAGCTATTTTAAGGGGTCCACTCATAAGAAAACAGTACAATTTACTTATTCATTCCTCAATTGGTGGACCATTTCTAATCTTCTATATGATGGTGCACATCTTTGTGGATGTCTTCTTGAGCACATAGGCTAGACTTTCTCTAAAGTGTAATTTCCAAGCAAAATTGCTGGGTCACATGTGTATTAATGTCAGCTCTACTAGAGATTGCCTAGTTGTCTTCCAAAGTGGTTACACTAATTTAGAGTTCCATCAGTGGAGCATACGAGCTCGCATTTTTCCATTTCCTCCCTAACACTTGAAATTGTCAGTTTTTCCACTTATTCCAAGATGAAGAATATTAAATTGAATTTTGAATCATTGTGCATTTCTCTGATCACTAATGAAGATGAGCATCTTTTCATTTGTTTATTGGCCATAAGATATCCTCTTTCCTGACTTGCCTATTCAAGTCCCTTCCTCATTATTTCCAGTGGGATTTGGCCTTTTTTTTTTTTTTTTTATTAGTGTGTATGACTCTTATGTATTCTGAAGACTAATTCTTTATTGATTAAGCATGATACATCTTTCCAGTCCAAGATTTTTCTTTTCCTTTTTTCTATTATGTCTTTTCCATACAAATGTTTTTCGTTTTAATATTGACAAATTTTATAATATTTTTGTTTATCTTTTATGCACTTTGTACCTGGTTAAAGAAACCAGTTCCTACACTGACACCATAAATGTACTATCTTTCATAAAATTTGTTCTAAAATATTTGACGTTTTGCTCTTTAGGAATTATTGTTCACTGTTTTTTTTTTTTGGTTTTTTTTTTGAATATATATGGGTATCCAATTGCCCCAACCTGCTTGACTAAATACTCCATCCTTGCCTCAAGTATTTCTAAACCAACTCATGTCATATTTTAATTTTTAATATGTCTCTGGCCTATTTCTAGGCCCTCAAATCTGTTGTTATGGTCTATTTGTCAGTCCCTACATCAGTACTAGGAGCCCTGTGGTAAAGTGGTTAAGCACTGGACAGCTAACCTAAACGCGGGTGGTTTGAACCCACCATGGGAGAGATGTGGCAGTTGGCTTCCATAAAGATTTACATCCATATGGGACAGTTTGACTGTGTCTTATAGGGTCACTATGAGGCAGAATTAACTTGACAGTGATGGGTTTGGGGTTCTTTTATTTATACAAGTACTATTCCACTTTGATAACTGGTAGGGCAATTCCTCTCTCCTTAATCCTTTTCCTCAAATTCACTTAGCTCTTCTAGGCTGTCTGTTCTTCTACAGGAATTTTAGGATCAGTTTGTTAAATTCCATGTTTAAAAAAAAACTGCTGTACTTTGTGAGTACATCAAATTACAGATTAATTAGAGAATAATTGACATTTTACCACTTGAACCTTTCCATCCATTAACATTGCTAATCTCCCATTTATTTAGGTATTCATTATTGTCTTTCAGTAAAGTTCTATAATTTTTTTCATACTGGTTATGGACGTCTTTTCTTAGAATTATGTGCACCCAAAACCGTTGCTGTCGAGTCTATTTCAATTTATAAGGAACCTATAGGACAAAGTAGAACTGCTCCCATAGGGTTTCCAAGGATGTAATCGTTATGCAAGCAGAAATCCACATCTTTCTCCCACTGAGAGGCTGGTGGTTTCCAACAGGTGAACTTTTAGTTAGCAGCCAAAGTCTTAATCACTTCAGCCACAAGGATTCCTTAGAATTACGTCTAAGCCATTGCGGTAGAGTCGATTCCTACTTATAGTGACCCTATAGGACAGAGTAGAACAGTCCTATAGGGTTTCCAAGATGTGGCTGGTGGGCTCGAATTGCCGACTTCTGGGTTAGCAAAGGCTTAACTGCTGTGCTACCAGGGCCCGTAGAATTATGTCTAGAGCCTTTAAAATTGCTCTTTGTATTGTGAATAGAGGCCCCTGGGTGACACAAAGGATTTGCGTCGACTAATAATACAAATGTTGGCAGTTTGAACCCATCCACCAGTGGCGTGAAAGATTGGCCTGAGAATCTGCTTCCAGTAAAGTGTACAGCCAAGAAAACCCTAAGTTACAATTCTACTCTGCAACACCTGAGGTCGCCATGAGTTGGAACTGACTCCATGGCAATGGGTTTGGCATTTTGGTTTTATTGTGAATGGTGGAGGGTCTTCAAAAATTATATTTTCTAAATTATTGCTACTTCTTTTCTGAACTCTTGCTATACTTAAGTATAGGACAGTATGGAACAGTACTGATTTCTAAAAAACATTTATTTGCATCCAACAATCTTCCTGAACTCTCTTAAGTTATCTAGAGATTCCTTTGGATTTTTTTTTTCTAGACAACCATATTTTCTGTGACTTCTATCCACTTTGTTCTTTCCAGTCCTTATATGCCAAGATGTTCCCTAGTGCCCTTTTCACAAGCAGGGCAACGCTTCAAGTGTTTCATGCACAGGGAGCAAGGGAAGCTCCCCTGATTCATGTGAATCTGTGACCACATTTCTTGTACCAAAGCGGTATTAACATGCCAGATTTCAGCGCTTAGGGCCTAATTCCTGAATGATAACACTAAGGAACCCTTGTAGCATCAGCTATGGCTTACAGCTCTTGCTTTGACCTTTCTCTTTGTTTCTGATACCTAGGTATTCCCCTTTCTTTCTCTTAAACTTGGCTCTGTGGCTTTTTTTTTTTTTTTTTTTGCTTCTTTACTTTGGAACCAGCTTGGCACACTGATTAAGAGCTCAGCTGCTAAGCAAAAGGGTGGCAGTTCAAATCCACCAGCCACTCCTTGGAAACCCTATGGAGCAGTTCTATTCTGTCCTCTAAGGTCTTCTCGACAGCAAGAAGTTTTAAGTGTTTTAATACTAATGAGACCTATCAACATCAGTTTAGTCTGCCATGTTGCCAAGAGCTCCACCTCTGAAATCTTACACTCCCATACCATATGACCTAGCCATAGTCTCTGAGCCCTCCAGCTCTACTCAAACCTTCCAACCCTGAGATAGTATAATTCTGTGTGAAGGTGGAGAAAGGCATTTCTGGAGAAGAAACCAAAATTCTTTAGAAGCAGAGGTGAGAAAGCACATCAGATTTTTGAGAAAGATAATTAGGTCTGCATCCCCTGTGCCTAGAATAGAGTTTATATGTACTGTCACTGAGAATTGGAGGTTGGATTACTTCTAGGTTGAATTAATTATTGAGAAGAGGCCTATTTATATTTAGAAAAACTAGTGAATTACTTAGGGTGGTGTGGTCTACAGTAACAAATAGAGAATTTCTAGTAGTAGGTGGAGAAAAAGAAACAGAGTTCATTCCACCAAGTGACTTCACGATCCCACTAAGCTCTATCCATTTGCATTCAGCTGGCAAAGGGGGAAAGAGAGTGTGGACAGGCCCAGAATTAAAACACACCAATAGATTGGCTAGAACTCAGTCACATGACTGCATCTCTCTACAAAGGAGGCTGGGAAATGTAATCTTGCTGAGTGTCCAGGAAAAAGAGAATAACAATGATTTGGGTGAGTAGCTAATAGTCTCTGCCATAATCCCTATGGTCTCAGAGTGGAGGATAAATCAAAGAGGAGGGAACATATAATCAAGCAGTTAAGAGAGCAATACAATATTTCAGGCAAAAAATGATGATGGCCTAAGCTAAAGCACTGAGACTATAATAGAAAAGTGGAGCTATGTAAAAATTATTTTAAATGATGAATCAACAAGATCAGATGTAGAGTGAAGGGGAAAGTGAGTGAACATGCCTGTGAGTACCTCACAGGTGTGGAACCCATGGAATAAAGCTGGACTAAACTCAAGTTATATTGAATACAAATTTATTGGTGTCAACAATGAAAAATACTCCACAATAATCTCTCTGGAGGATACAGAAATGAAAAAGATGTAGTGTTCCTCCTCAGAAAAGCTTGAGATTCTACTTAGGTTGAATGTGCAGAGTAACGGGTTTGGTCAAACATGTTGGGGGGATGACTGAACATGGAAATACAAGAAAGAGAGGTCAAGTCTACAGAGAGAGCCTTCAGAGTCATTGGCAAAGTGATAGTTGAAGCCATGGTGGAGTGGGATGAGTCATCAAAAGAAATAATGAAGAAAGGGAGAATACCAAGAAGAAAAGCGTTGCAATAACATATAGTAAAGGGTTTGGAAAAGAGATAAAACCCATCAAATAGATGGCAAAAGGCAACTTTGAAAATTAGGCATATTGGGAGGGTGGAGAATTGACTGGGTTGGTTTTCCTCCTTGTGAGGAAATTATAATTCGCTGATACCAGTATAGACATCTGTCACCTCCTGGGCTCTGACTCACTCTGAGTTTGGTCAGTGGATCAGTTCCTAACTGTCCAAGGTAGTCCTTCTAATGACACATCCATTACACTGGAGTATGTTGTCTTAGATTCCAAAATGGTGTCCTTTCATTATCATGCATAATAAAATTAATGTGTAATTCTGACTTTTCCATTAAGTTGTAAGGACACTGAAGGCAGAGACTATGCCTCAAGTTACCTTCTTTTCTCCAACACAGTGCATTCTTAATAAGTACATGTTCAACAAATGGATTAATGAACTGTATTTTTCTCAGATTTGTGATTTTCCATGAGGCCTAACAGAGATTAGCAAATGGAGTGTCCAGGGGGTACTGATAATCAGTCCCACTGAACAAAAGCAACTTTTATCCTCAAAATATTGGCTGTCTCAGGATTTAGTAAATTTAGGGAGAGAGGTAACTGAACTTTGTAGTCAAAGGTGGTGAATAAGGATGATCATTAAAAAAAATGCACACAGTAAATTCATTAATAATCTGGACTTTCCTACAGAAGGAGCCATGAAGGAAGAAAACCAGTCCTCTATCCTGGGTTTCATTCTCCTGGGAATTACCGATCAGCAGCAACAGGAAGATATCTTCTTCATCCTCTTCCTATTTATTTACCCCAGCACACTGATTGGAAATTTGCTCATCCTCTTGGCCATTCATTCCGACATTCGCCTTCATAACCCCATGTACTTTTTCCTTGCCAATCTCTCCTTTGTTGACATGCTCTTCTCATCTGTAGCTGTCCCTAAGATGCTAGCAAACCATCTCTTGGGCAGCAAAGACATTTCCTTCAAAGGATGTCTAACACAGATGTATTTCATGGTTGCCTTGGCTGACACAGATAGCTATATCTTGGCTGTGATGGCATATGATCGTGCCATGGCCATCAGCCACCCTCTTCATTATACAACAATTATCAGCCCAAGGTCCTGTGTCTTGCTTGTTGTTGGGTCTTGGGTGATTGCAAATGCCAATGCCCTCCTCCACACTGTGCTCACAGCTAGTCTGTCCTTCTGTGGGAACCGGGAAGTGGCCAACTTCTACTGTGACACTTCCTTTTTGCTCAAGTTATCCTGTTCTGATATCCACTTTAATGTGAAAATGATGTACCTGGGGATTGGTGTTTTCTGTGTGCCATTAATATGCATTATGATCTCCTATATTCGGGTCTTTTCTGTTGTTCTATGTGTTCCATCCACTAAGGGCATCCTCAAAGCCTTCTCTACCTGTGGCTCCCACCTCACAGTTGTTTCTTTGTATTATGGGACAGTCATGGGCATGTATTTCCGTCCTCTGACCAGTTACAGCCTAAAGGATGCAGTGATAACTGTAATGTACACAGCAGTGACCCCAATGTTGAATCCTTTCATCTACAGTCTGAGAAATCGGGACATGAAGGCTGCCTTAGGGAAACTCCTCGGCAAGAGAATTTCCTCATAACCAACTTGAGGTCACATATTGGGAAGGGCAGCCACCATTAAGCATGCACATAAGAGTGCAGCCCCAATGTCACCCACCTTCAAGAAGGTATCATTGATATTTCCAGCCAGAAAATTCCTTTGCTCAAAAATCTTGTAAAAGTTTGAAGAGGCATCTTTCTGACACTTTGTACACATTGTTGCTCCTTTGGCCAGAATGGCAGTACAAAAATATTGGGTTCTTGCTCCAGTTATGCTACTGAATAGCAGAATAAAGTTGAGAAGGTATGAACCTAGGCTCCCACATCTACCTATTTGAAATAATATGTCTGTCCTGCTCCCACACAGGGTTGAGAAGATGACATACGCTCATGCTTTAAGGGATATAAATCACCACTGAAATGTCAATTTTTATTGCACTATTACTTTTAATCAGCCCTACTTTGCTCGTACTGGGCCCTGGTGTGCAGCAGGTAAAGGCTTTGGTTGCTAACCAAAAGTTTGGCAGTTCCAATCCACCAGTCACTCTTTGGAAACCGTATGAGGCAGTCCTACTGTGTCCTACAGGGTCCCTAGGAAACAGTATTGACTTTGTGGCAATGGGTTTGATTTTTTTTTTTTTATGCTTTTACAGTACTGGAGTTCAATTCCCCTTGTCCAACTTTAAGTTAGACAGAGGAATAATGTACGGTTGTTACAGCAGTTGATAGTATGAAGTTTTCCTAAGAATCTACAGTCGCTCGCCTGTTTTTTTGTTCTACTTCCTTGGCACTTATTATTTCACCAGTAAAATTACAATGATCATAAGAATCTATATGTATGTTTGTGGCTTTAACTGCAAATAAAAATCACTGAACCTACATGTCAAGTCAATTATTGCTTGCCTCAGCCATCTTCCTTTGATTCTGCCAAGCAAGCTGTCCTGAAGTGATACTTTAAACCTGTACTTGACTGCTAACTGAAAGGTTGGCAGCTGGAACCCAGCGGCACCATGAAAGAAAGGCCTGTTGATCTGCGTCCATAAAGATTCAGCCAAGAAAATCCTATGGATTCAGTCCTACTCTGTAACACCTGCTGTGACCATGATTCAGAGTCAACTCAGTGACAGTTTTTTTCTTTTTAATTGTGTTTTAGGTGAGGGAGGAGTGGCCTAGATGGCAAAGTAGTCAGACACTTTCTGTGGCCCCTCTTACAACAAAAACCAGAAAAAACAAGTGAATCGATTATACATGACAATCCAGGAGCCCTGAACATCAAAGACAAAGTTGAGGAATCAGACTTGGCCACGGGGCGGTGGGGGGGGAGGGGGTGGGGTGGGGAAGACTGTTCAGAAGCAGCACGTGTTGCCAAACCTGACCTGGCGAGAACTGGACACTGCTGGCTTGGATCAGCAGGCACCAGTGGTGAGGCAAGCAGTAGTGTTCAGGACACATTTTCCACATTGGAGAGGCTGAGTGGTGGAGAGTACACTCACGCCTCCAGAATCCATGAAAAGTGGCACTCAAACTGCAAAAGATAAGTACATGTGTCTAACCTACCTCATGGATCAAAAAACACATCTTTGGGAAAAACCTCTCTCCCACTTACCTGCTCCCTTCCCAGTCTGCACTGGGTCTGAGCCAGCTTCACAGAGTGCCAAGTCCCCTGGGCTGGAAATAGGACCCATCATTTCCCCTGAACCATTCTCCCAGCCTTAGAGAGGGAACAAATTAACAAACAGAGAAAAAATAATCTGCCAGCTCCGCTATGCCAGTAACTCAGGACAGAAATAGCTCCTTTACCTAGGCACAGGCATAAGTGGTCCAAGAACTTCGAATGCCCTTCATCGCTGCACAGGCCTGTGTGGCGCATTTCAACAGCATGGGCCATTATTAGCAAAGTACAACAGGGTATGTACCTAAAGCCTAACTTCAACTGTTTCAGCTATATGGTGGAGAGGCAGGTTCATGATTTTGACTCTGCTCTGCCTATTAAACAGGGTCCTTACCTCCTGACTTGAGGGGTGTGAAGACTGGTGGCTCCACCCACGCCACAAAGCCACCACAACAGGAGTCCCAGAATAAGTGGTGCCTCCCAGTCCTTACAGCCAACAGCATCCGGTGCCCATAGTCCAGCTACAAAACCTACCCCCATACATGCTCTAGGGAACAGGGACAGGCTTTCCTCAAAGCCTGCATTGCTCAGCATGTGACTCCCTGCTACAGCCAGATACCTGTACCTACATCAAACACCCCTGCCCATCCAGGACTGTAGGCGAGAGCCTGCACCACACACTTGGTGACCAACTACCTGGATGCCTAAGCTGACGCCATACAAAAAAAGGAAACAAAATCCTGGGCTCACATACTTAGTAATAGCTCTAACCACATGGTGACAGGACATTAGATCTTCAAAGGTACTAATAATTAAGCTACCTCACATGAGCAGCCTATTTGGGCATATCAAAACAAAACAAAACAAGAAGCTAGGACACAGTAAGCAAATGTAAAATAAATAAATGAATACAATAACTTATTGATGGTTCAGGGGCAACAGTCAATATCAAATCACACAAAGAGGCAGACCATGATGGGTTCAGCAGGCTCCCAAAACAAAGAATCAGGAAATCTTCCAGATGAAGATAACTTCCTGGAATTACCAGAGGTAGAATCCAAACCTCAGTGCCATCGAGTCGATTCCTATACAAAAGATTAATATACAGAAGTAAAGAGATCAGGAAGGAGATCAGGCAAAACACAGAACAAGCCAAGAAGCACACAGACACAGCAATAGAGGAACTTAAGAAGATAGACAAGAGCATAACAACAAATTTAATATGCTGCAAGAATCCATAGAGAGACAGCAAACAGAAATCCAAAGGATTCATAATAAAATTTCAGAATTAGACAACTCAATAGAAAGGCATAGAAGCAGAATTGAGGCAATGGAAGCCAGAATTAGTGAGATTGAAGATAAAGCACTTGACACGAACATATTTGAAGAAAAATCAGATAAATTGTGCAAATTAGCATCTCATTAAACAATTAACACAAATTTTTTGTGATATTGGTTGCCAACCGTATGACATGTCAACACTCTCCCTTCTTGATCTCTGGTTCCCCATTTCCAGTCATCCAGCTTTCCTGTCCCTTTCTGCCTTCTCTTCTTGCCCCTGGGCTCGTGCGTCCATTTAGTGTGTGTCATTGTTTGTTTTATACGCCTATCTAATATTTTTTGCTTTTGCTTTGTTTTTCACTTAATTTACTTCATATCCTTCATTTGCTTGAGAAATTTTGTTAATACTGGAGTCCTAAGTCCCCATGATTGAGTAAGCCAGGAAAAGACTATATGCTGATATGTCAGTTAAAGTCCAGTCAGAAAATAGAAATCTCACCCAGTATTTTTAAAGAAATTATTTAACATAGGAAATTGGATACAGAGGTGTGATGGTTAATATTGTGTGTCATCTTGGTTGGGCCATGATTCTCAATGTTTTGGCAGTTGAATAATGTTGTGATCATTTCCTGGTTGAAATTTGATCACCCCCATGATGGAATCTGCTCAGTGATAATGGTGGGGGCCAGGACTATGGTGTCTCACCGCCCCCTCAGCCTTCATCTCTCCACTTTCCGCTGCCTACTTCCTTCCTGCTCACCTTGGCTGGTTCTGGATCCTACAGCTGCTTCTTGTCCGTCTGACCTCTGTTTCTTTTGACTTGAGCTAGCAGCTTACCTGCCAAACTTGGAATTCATTGATCTGCACAATCTGTGAGCAAGATCCCTGCTCTCCAACTTGCCGATGTTGGGTTCACCAGCGCCAGCAGCTACATGAATCAGGAGAAGCCTTGCAGTCTTGCATGCCCATCTTAGGAGTTATTAACCTTCACAGCTTATGAACAAGAGCCTTGTTCTTCGTCCTGCCCATCTTGGGTTCACTAGCTCCTGCAACTACATGCATCAACCCAAAACCCAGTGAGAAACACATATCCTGATCCACAGACTTGGGATGTTCCAGCCTCTAAAATCATATCAGCTGTTTCCTTGACAGAAATCTCTCTCTATACATATTTATACACTTTACTGGTTTTGCTTCTCTAGAGAACAGGTATATCCTAAAATAGGCTAACAGAAAAAAAGACAGTTACTAAATTAACCCAGAAAATACTAATAGCAGAAAGAAGTTATTTGCTCGTGGACTGGGGGAACAAGAAGGAAAAGGTGGTTTTATCAGCACCTAGCCACTCAGAGGAGGAACAGCCACTTATCTGATACTCAAATCTCTGAGAGGAGCTACTGAACAGTGGATCCTTGGTCCTCACCCGGTGACTTGACTCAAATTTTCATTCGTGAGGGATCTGAGTACTCATTTAAAAGAAAAGAAAACCTCTTACCATCGATTCCAACTCATGGCAACCACATGCGTCACAGAGCTGAACTGGTCCAAACGGTTTTCTTGGCTATAGTCTCTACAAAAGCAGATCATCATGCCTTTTTTCTGTAGATTGCTGGGTGAGTTCAAACCTCCATCCTTAAGTTGGCAGTAGATCACTTTTAGGACTACATTTCTTTGGATCTGTAGTTTCTATTAACCTTTGCTATTAAAACATGGAAATATCAAAAGTTACCCCCAGAGAATCCTCTGGGTTCCAGACACAGTTCTCCTTGCCCCCATTGTATAGCAACAACACCGTTTCCCTTGGTAATTGGGATCAATCCTTTCAACAGGCAGAGATATTGCTTTTTTCTGAAAGACCTACAAAGACATGCAAAAATTTGGTTGAATCTTAGCAACATTATATTAAATTGAAAAAAAAAAAGTAAATCCCAGAAGATTGTTATTGGTACCCTTTTAATAAGGTTCTAAGCAACTTTTTTATTACACTTTTGAGCAATATATGTAGACACAATCAAAATGCACAAACACAAAGCAAGGGAAAGATGAGCACAGGATACAGGATGAGAGGAAACTCAAGAGGGGAGAGTCAGGGAAGTGGGATTGAGAATGCCATGCAATTAGACAGACGTTTTTACTGAAGTCTTAATTTTCAGGTTAGGTGGTGGGTTCATGGATGTTTATGATATTATATTATAGTTAGATAGACAGACAGATAGATAAATAAAACTGTAATCACAGTCCACAGAAAATATTTGCAAATTTTTGAGGGTTAAAGTATCATTTTCTTCATAATTCTATGCTGTTGCACAATTCCTTGCCCCTCATGGATACACAATGCATAAACCATGGAACTATAACAGAGTCTGAGAAGGACACTAAGAGCAAAATGTGATTACTAAGAAGAAAATATTTATCCCAGGATGTCATCTCATCCGGAAACCCTGGTGGAATAGTGGTTAAGAGGTACGGCTGCTAACCAAGAGGTCAGCAGTTTGAATCCACCAGGCGCTCCTTGGAAACTCTATGGGGGCAGTTCTACTCTGTCCTACAAGGTTGCTTTGAGTCGGAATCAGCTCGACGGCAGCGGGTTTGGTTTTTTTTGTTCATCTTACCCATGTCTGGGAAGTCCATGACCTGGAATGGGATCATGATCCAAATACAGGTCAGGTAACAACACAACCAACAAGATTGTGTGATTTGAAGCAAAGCTAGAGGAAAATGCAGTTTAACATTTTTCAACATCTACCATGTGCATAGTCTGTTAGATTTTGGATAGTTATCAAACAATTTAATGACAACTGTAGGAGGTAGTTAAATACCAGCATTTAAGAAATATTAACTATGTATCAGGCTCTGTTTTAAGAACTGTTCAGATATCACCATGTGATCAACCTAACAACTTCATGAAAATGTTATTTATTATTATTTTTGTACCAGTGGGATTAACTAATTAAGTTAAATAACTGTCCAAGGTCATTCAGCCAATAAATGGCAAATCCAGGATTCAAAACCAGCAAGAGCTCACAGGTTTCACCATGATCCTCTACAGAAATGCAGTGATTTCTCTGACACGAGACAGAGTAAATCATAGGACCATAAAAAAATCCATTACTTTTGAGTGAATTCCCACTCATAGCGACCCTATAAGACAGAGTAGAAGAGCCCCATAGGGTTTCCAAGAACTGCTGATAGATTTGAACTGCCGCCATTTTGGTTAGCAGCCATAGCTTTTAACCACTGTGCAACCAGGGACCCCAATCATAAGACAGTAGCCATCAATCAAGGCTAGTATAAAAGCTATGTGCCCCTGGTAGTGCAGTGGTTAAGAGGTTGGCTGCTAACCAAAACGTCAGCAGTTCAACCCACCAGCCACTTCTTGGAAATCTTATAGGCTGTGCTACTCTGCCCTATAGGGTCACTAAGAGCTGGAATCAAGTTGACTGCAATGGGTTGGTGTGGATTTTTATGGGAATTTAAGAATCTAAAAACTTAGGATACCTACTACCAGCACGCTGGACAATGCAAAGTATAACTACCACCCTAACACTCCATGTGTCAGACCCTAGAGCAAAGATGAACTATAATTCCTCTTCTTTGCCACACTGAACACCAGAAAGTCATCAATGTGCGTCAGAAGAAAAGACCAAAATCTAAATTCTACCATAGTCGTTGTAGTTCAAAGGGTTGGTTCCAGGATTGTGCTGAACCACAGAGAGAGGGGACCCACATTCCAACAAAGATCCTAGAGTAGCTCACCCCAGAGCTTGGACCCTGAACACAGACCCTCTTGAAAACTTTCTTCCTGATTCTTCCTGCTGGAAAAGAACTCTGGGCACCTTACTCTTGGGAGCCACTGTATCCCCTCAGGGCACAGTTGGAGGAGTGTGTAAATGAGTCTCAACAATTACTCTGACTTTGGTCTGAATGAAGACCTAGAGGGGTTGTTTCAAGAGCCTTTATAACCTAGTGAATAATCCCAGATTCTCCCCATACTATGACCTGTGCTGCTTCTTGAGGAAGAAACTAGAGGACTCATCTACAGGGTCCATTCAGGACAGTTCCAGCCCCACAGGCCCTGTCCACCCCTTCTCCTCCAAGGTTGGGGAACACAGAGCTCCTGTTTCCATATCAGCCTGGCCCTGTCTCCTCCCCCTCAGGAACAGAGGACCAGGGACCCCCTCTCCAGACCCACTACTGACTCTTTCTCCATCAAGCTCCCAAAAAGCATTGTTGAAAGGAGCTGGATCCCCTGTCTGGAAATTTCCGATTTATGGAAGGGGTGTGAAGGTCACAGAGCCAGGGCTCTTTGGGGCAGCATCCAGCTCATCAAGAATCCTCAGGTGGAACTGTAGGCATTGCAGAAGAGTCTTTACAACATCAAGGGATAGAGAGATCTTAACTGAGCACTTATGTGCCAGCAACTGCCTTTCATGCAGTATCTCCTCATGACCCTCACAAACCTCCAAGAGGTAAGTAGAACTATTATGTCATTTTTAACAGATGAAGAAGAAAAAAAAAAATAGTGAAATGAATTGCGTAAAGTAACAGAGAGAAGGAATGGCAAATTAGGACTAGAATCCTGGCATGACTCCAGAACCCAAGTTCTCAAAGAGGGAAGAGATGGGGATAAACACAAGGCAGAAAGTAAGCACACATGCCCTCCCCTTCTCTTCTCCTCTGTCCCTCCCTCCGCACCCTCATAACCATCAAAGGATGTTTTCTTCTGCATTTAAACCTTTTCTTGAGTTCTTACAATAGTGGTCTCATGCAATATTTGTCCTTTTGTGACTGACTAATTTCACTCAGCATAATGCCTCCAGATTCATCCAGGTTATTATGAGATGTTTCGTGGATTATTTTTTATTCTAATGTTCTCAAGTTTTACAATGTTTTTATGTTTTATGCATTTTGTGTCTGGTTTATAAATCAATTCTTACCCTAATATCATAAACATGTTTTCCTTTATTTTTCTCTACGCTTTTTGAAGTTTTGCTCTTCACAACTGATCCTTTGTGACTCATTTCTCTGTATTATCCTTACTGTATGGGTATCAAATTGCCTCATCATTCTTCACAAAATAGTCAGTCCATTTTTTTCCCTCTTTTCTAAGCTAACTCATGTCATATTCCAATTTCTAATATATGCTTGGCCTGTTTCTGGACTTTCTCATCTGTTACTTAGTTCTATTTGTCAGTGCCTACACCAGTACTGCTCTGCTGTTTGAATTACCACAGCTTTTTTTTTTTTTTAAAGCCATGGTCAATCAATTTAATACCTGAGAGGGCAATTCCTCTCTCTTTATTCCTTTTCTTCAAATTGTCTTACCTATTCTTAGCTCTCTTTCCTTCTGCATGATCAATTTGTAAAGTTCCATGTTTAAAGAAAACCTGTTGTATCTTGATTAGAATTTCATCAGATTCATAGATTAAATGGAGGCTAGTTGACATTTTTACCACATTAAGTCTTTAGACCTATTAGCATTGCGTTGTTGTTGTTGTTAGGTGCCTTTGAGTCATTTGCAACTCATAGCGACCTATGTACAACAAAATGAAACACTGCCTGGTCCTGCGCCATCCTCACAACCATTGTTATGCTGGAGCTCATTGTTTCAGCCTCCATGTCAATCTGTCTTGCTGAGGGTCTTCCTCTTTTTTCCCGACCCTCTACTTTACCAAGCATAATGTCCTTCTCCAGGGACTGGTCTCTCCTGATAACATGCCCAAAGTATGTGAGACAAAGTCTTGTCATCCTTGCTTCTAAGGAGCATTCTGGCTGTACTTCTTCCAAGACAGACTTTTTTTGTTCTTTTGTCAACCCTTGGTATATTCAATATTCTTCACCAATGCCATAATTCAAAGGTATTGATTCTTCCTCAGTCTTCTCCCCATACATACGGGTATTTATGTATGTAAAGTTTTAGAATTTTTTCGGTACTGGTCTTCGATCTCTTTCATTAGAATTATTTCTAGATTCCTTAAAATTGCTATTGCTACTCAGATGGGGGGGTGTTTTTATAAATTATGTTTTCTTATTTATTGTTAGTTAAGTATAGAACAGTATCAAGTTTTTAAATATTGATTTATTGCCAACAAACCTGCAGAACTCTCTAGTTCATCTATAACCCTTTGCCATGGAGTAGATCGTGACACAAAGCGACCCTATAAAGCCCCTTGAATTGCCTTATGCAGGTAAAGATATTTTCTGTGAATCCTATCCACTTTGTTCTTTCTGTTTCAATCCTTCTATTGCACAGTATTTTCTCGAGCTCTTTTCACAAGCCGGGCAATACTTACAAGTGTTTTATACAGAGTAAGTTAAGCTCCCCTGCTTCATGTGGATCTCCTGTAACAGGGAAGTATTAACACCTTAACCCCAGCCCTGTGGGCTTATTCCCTGGTTGGAAACCCCTAGGGACCACTATAGGATAAGCTACAGCTTGCACCTCTTGCTGTAAGCTTTCTCTTTGTTTCCATACCTAGATATTCCCCTTCCTTTCTTTTAAAGTTGACTATCTGTGTATTTTTCTAATTTATCTAGAATTTCTATGTGTTTTAATAGGAATAAGACCTATTGACATCAGCTGAGACTGTTATGTTGCCAAGACCTCCAACTCTGAAATTTTACCGTTCCGTACCATATAGCTAATCATGGTCCCTGAGCCTTCCAGCTTTACTGAACCCACCCAACCCTGAGGTACTATGCATGATTCTGAATGAAGATGGGAAAAGGCATTTCAGGAGAAGAAACCAAATGCCTCTAGATTCAGAGGTAAGAAAGCAATTCACATTCTGAGCAAAGATAATTAGACCTGCATCTCCTGCCCCTAGCAGGAGATTCACATGTGCACTGTAGGAGACACTGAGAATTGGTAAGGGTAAGAATACAAGCTTATTTCTCTCTTGTGTAACAGTCCTTGTGGTTGTTTTGGTGACAGATAGATTGCCTGGACTTGGAGAAGAAGGAACACAGGTTTATGTCATCATGTGACTCCACTATCCCATTAAGCCTTCTGCCATATACATTCAGCTGGAAGGTTAAAGAGTATGGAGGGAGCTTAGAACTCAGTCATGTGACTACACCTCACTGCAAGGGAGCCTGGGAAATGTAGTCTAGCTGAGTGTCCAGGAAGAATAGAATAACATGGATTTAGGTGAGCAGCTAGTAGTCTCTGCCACAATTCGTATGTTCTCAGGTACAAGATGGATCAAAGAGCAGGAAACCTGTGGTCAAGCAGTTAAGGGAGCATTACAGTATATCAGGTAGAAAATGATAATGTCTACACGAAAACAATGAGACAGTGAGTAAAAAAGTGGAGTTAAGCAAAAAATTATTTTAAATGAAGAATCAACAAGATCAGATCCAAAGGTGAGGGGAAAACTAGATGAGTGTGCCTGTAGACACCCCACATATTGGGAACCCATGGAATAAACCTGGATTCAACTCAAGGAATATTGAGTGCGAACTTATTGGTAAAAACTGTGAAAAATACTCCACAATAATCTCTCTGGAGGAGATAAAAATAAGCAAGATATGGTTTCCCTCCTCAAAAATCTTGCACTCTACTTAGGTTACATGTACACAGTATGGGGTTTAGCCAGAAATGTTGGGGAGATGACTGACCATGGAAACATGGGAAAGAAAGAAAAGCAAGTCTACAGGTAGAGGTCTGAGAGTCACTGGCAAAGTGGTAGTTGAAGCCACTATGGAGCTAAATGACTCACCAAAAGGAATAATGAATAAAGAGAAAAGAAGATCAAGAAGAAAAGCATTGTGATGACATATCATTAAGGGTTTGGGAAAGAGATAAAACCTATCAAAGGAGATGGCAAAAGTCTACTTTGAAAATGGAACACCTGGAAAGGTGAATCATTCACAAGGTTGGTTTTGCTAGGCGAAATTTAGTGGTCTTTGTGACTTACATTTGACTAATGCCGACATAGAGATCTGGCTCACTCTGAGTTTAATCAGATGACCAATCCCTAATTGACCAGAGTAGTCATTCTATTGCCATACGCTTTGCACTGTAATGTTTTGACAAAGATTCCAAAATGTTGTCCTTTCGTTATGTGTAATAAAATCACCATGCGATTCTGGCTTCTCCATTAAATTGTAAGGTTGAGGGCAGAGGCTATGTCTTAATTCACTTTCTTTTCTTTAGCATAGCATCTGGCACATATGGCATGATTAAGTCCTGGATGTTTTGGTGGTGCTGCTGCTGGGTTGGTGAGGATAGGCATCCCTGACTCACAGACTGCTCACTTCTTAGAAGGGAGTGTCCAGGGGTGACAAACAATTCGTCCCACTGACCAAGAGTGATTTTTTTCACCCAAAATATGGACTCTTTATTGATTTAGTAAACCCAGGTACAAAGAGAGTTGAGCTCTGAAGTCAAAAGTTGTGGATAAGGAAGATCATTATACAGAGTCATTTCACTAATAATTCTGAATTCTTCTCCTTTTCATGCTGAAGGAGTCATGAGGGAAGACAATCAGTCCTCTACCCTGAATTTCATTCTCCTGGGAATTACCAGTCAACAGGAGCAGGAATGTGTTGTCTTCATTCTCTTCCTATTTATTTATCCCATCACACTGCTTGGAAATTTGCTCATCATCTTGACCATTCTTTCCGACGTTCATCTTCACAACCCCATATACTTTTTCCTTGCCAACCTCTCCTTTGTTGACATCCTTTTCTCATCTGTAACCATCCCTAAGATGCTGGCAAACCACCTTTTGGGCAGCAAAGCCATCTCCTTTGGAGGATGCTTAACACAGATGTATTTCATGATTGCTTTGGGTAACACAGATAGCTATATCTTGGCTGCGATGGCATATGATCGTGCTGTAGCTATCAGCCGACCTCTCCATTATACAACAATTATGAGCCCGAAGTTTTGCATCCTGCTTGTTGTTGGGTCTTGGGTGATTGCAAATGCCAATGCCCTCCCCCACACTCTGCTCACAGCTAGTCTGTCCTTCTGTGGGAACCAGGAAGTGGCCAACTTCTACTGTGACATTACACCTTTGCTCAAATTGTCCTGTTCAGATACCCACTTGAATGTAAAAATGATGTACCTAGGAGTTGGTGTTTTCTGTGTGCCATTAATATGCATTACCATCTCCTATATCCGGGTCTTCTCCACTGTCCTACAGGTTCCATCCACCAAGGGTGTGCTCAAAGCTTTCTCCACCTGTGGCTCCCACCTCACAGTTGTTTCTTTGTACTATGGGACAGTGATGGGCACGTATTTCCGTCCTCTGACCAGCTACAGTCTGAAGGATGCAGTGATAACTGTGATGTACGTGGCAGTGACCCCAATGTTAAATCCTTTCATCTACAGTCTGAGAAACCGAGACATGAAGGGTGCCTTAGGGAAACTCTTCAGCAAGAGAATTTCCTCATAACCAGTATGAGATCATACATTGAGGAGGGCAGTCACCATTAGGCATGCACATAAGAGTCCAGCCCCAATGTCATCCCCCTTTAAGAAGCCATCGTTGATCTTTCCAGCCAGAAAATTCCTCTACTCAGCAATCTTATCACAATATCATGAGGCATCTCATTGAAATTATCACTTTATTTGCATTATTGCTCCTTTTGGCAGAATGGCAGGTCAAGATTGTTTAGTTCATGTCCCAGTTATGCTACTGACTAGCAGAGTAAAGCTGAGAAAGTCGGAGCTTTGGCTGCAACATCTACATATGTGCCTGTCACAGGTTTGAGAGAATCACATAAGCTCATGCTTTGAAGGATATAAATCATTACTGAAATGTCAATTCTTACTGCACTATTATGTTTAATCACCTCTACTATGCTTACATGCCTCTGAGGGCACGAGTTGACTTAACACAACATCAGTCATATAAAAATACATCCAATAATTATTGGTGGAAAGAATGATGAATGAATGAAATTACCAGTCTCTGAAATTTAATCTGATAGTGATCAGACATAATCAGAATGGGATGTCCCTGGATGGTGCAAATGGTCAGTACACTCAGCTGCTAACCAAATGGCAGTTCAAGTCCACCCAGAGGTACCTCAGAAGGAAGGCCTAGTGATCTACTTCCAAAAAAATCAACCATCGAAAACCATTTGGAACACAGTTCTACTCTGATAGAGATAGAATTGCCGTAAGTCAAAATCAACTCAAAGGTTTTATTTTTTTTTTAATCAAACTGGCGATTATTTACCTGTCTATTAAAATCTTCAAAGGAACTGACCCTGGGAGATATTTTTGTTCTTACTGCATAGTTGATTAAACTACACTGTCTCTAAAGATCATAGGATTCTACCTAACAAATTATTAGAATGACACTCATCAATAGATTTATTGCATGTTAAAGCAATAAAGACATGACATGTTCTGATTTAATTAATTCTAACAGGAAATAAAACTGATTTGGCAGAAAATTGGGGTGCCAAATAATAAAGAAAAAAACAAAGATATGTATTGATAACGATGTGACCATATTTCTCCAGCATGGCCTCGGGGAGATAAGGCTTTGATTTTGGGTGACCAGCCCTGACCATGTAGTAATACTCCCCAAAGAGGTCACTAAATACCCATAAAGGAATCCCACTATCTATGATTTGATTCTATTGTGAGAAAACTATTAAACTCTTTCAAAACATTAATAATATATAAGTGATTGTCCATAAACCTCATATTTCCAAACATAACAATGTTTTGAAGAAGTGAATTGAGTGTATCTTAGAGCAATGTACAAGTGGGTTTATTATCTACTATTTTTAGTCACTTGTAAAAGTTCAAAATTTTTATTTTCTATAGCTAATTCACATTGCCAAGAATTTTTCCATGGTGTTGAAGATGATCGTATTCACCTTTCAATGCTTTCTGGCACCCTAAAACACCAAGTTGAGAACTATTAAAATTATCTCCTTTTGAACCAAAAGGAATTTGATTAAAAGTGAATATGAATCTGTGTGATTGAGTGACAAAATGATGCAGTGAATGAAAGTATTCATTTAGGGAATTGTTAAGGTTAACAACAAAAAAAATGTTATGTAAATCTGTTTATTGTCTGTCTTCCCTCCTTAGAACGTGAAGGTCTAAGGTCTGTTCACTGCTGTGCCCCCAGGCCTTGGAACAGTACTGGCACATAGTAGTTACTCAATAAATCTGTCTTAAAAGAATCCTTCAATCTTATGTCTAAATAATAAATCCATCATGACTCACGTTGCTGGGTGAACTCAAGAAGGCCAAATGTTATGAGATATTTCCCATAGTGAAATACTAAGTGCCAAAGAGGATAGCATAAAAGGAGAACTAAGGAAATACAAATACTCAGGAAAACTCCATTCCATTTAACTGCTCTATCAACCTCACATTATTCCTCCTTACCTTATAGTCTACAATAAACATGAAAATCTATGTATATTTTTGTAGCTTCAATTAAAAATAAAAATCATTGCACCTGTATGCCAAGTCAGTTATTGTTGGCCTCAGCCATCTCCCTTTGATTTTGCCAAACATGCTGTCCTGAAGCAATTTTTTAAACTGTAATTTAATTTACTTCATATACTTCAGAAATTTGGTTATTACTAAAGTCCTAAATTCCCAGGATTGACTAAGCCCGGAAAAGATTATATGGCTGGTATGTCAATTAAGGTCCAGTCAGAAAACAAAAATCACACCCAGTGTTTTTAAACAAATTTTTAATATAGGAAATTGCATACACAGGTGTATCCTGAAAGAGACTGAAAGAAAAAAAGACAGATACTGAAATACCCCAGAGATTATTAACTGCAAGAAGTTATTTCCACTAGATCTGTGGGAAGAAAAATGAAAAAGTGGTGTTACCAGGACCTAGGAGATCAGAGAAAGAAGCATCACCTCTCTGATGCTCAGATCTCTGAGGGGAGCTGCTCAACATCAGACAGTTGGTCCTCACCTGGTGAGGTGACCGAAATTCTCAATGCTGAGGGGTCTGAGTTCTCAATAGGACTGCCTTTTTTTGGTTGCTTAGTTTCTATTAACCTTTGCTATTGCACATGGCAAAATCACCCCAGAGAATCTCCTGGGTTCCAGGCACAGTCCTCGTACAGACACATACAACAATTTGGTTGAATCTTAACATATGCCATTAAATTGAAAAAATAAATAAATAAATTCCAAGGTTGTTATTGGTATCCTTTTTATCAGACTATAAAAAACTAAAAAGTAAGCTTTGGGGAAATATACATTGGTAGAATAAACCAAAAAAAAAACCCCAAAACTGTTGAAGGGAAAGATAATACACAATACAGGAGAGGTCAACACAGCTGACTAAACCAAAAGCAAAGAAGTTTCCTGAATAAGCTGAACACTTCAAAGGCCAGCGTAGCAGGGACAGGGGTTTGAGGACCATGGATTCAGGGGACATCTAAGTCAACTAGCATAATAAAATCTATTGAGAAAAAATTCTGCATCCCACTTTGAAGAGTGGCATCTGGGGTCTTAAACGCTAGCAAGCAGCCATCTAAGATGTATCAATTGGTCTCAACCCACCTGGAGCAAGAAAGAATGAAGAATGCCAAAGATACAAGGTAATTATGAGCGTAAGAGACAGAAAGTACCACATAAACCAGAGACTACATCAGCCTGAGACCAGAAGAACTAGGTGGTGTCTGGCTGCAACCGATGACTGCCTTGACAGGGAACACAACAGAGAACCCCTGAGGGTGCAAGAGAGCAGTGGGATGCAGACCCCAAATTCTCATAAAAAGACTAGACTTAATGGTCAGACTGGGACTAGAAGGACCCCGGAGGCCATGGCTCCCAGACCTTCTGTTACCCCAAGACAGGAACCATTCCCAAAGCCAATACTTCAGACAAGGTTTGGACTGGAATATGGGATGGTGAATGATACTGCTGAGGAATGAGCTCCTTGGATCAAGTAGACAAATGAGACTATGTTGGCACCTCCTGTCTGGAGGGGAGATGAGAGGGCAGAGGGGGCCAGAAGCTACCCGCATGGCACAAGGAGAGAGAATGGAGGGAAGAACTGTGCTATCTCATTAGAAGAAGAGCAATTAGGAGTGTATAGCAAGGGGTATGTAAATTTTTGTATAAGAGACTGACCTGACTTGTAAACTTTCACTTAAAGCACAATAAAAATTAATTAAAAAATAAAAAATAAAATTTGGACTTGAATAAGGGCAGTAGAGATTGAGAGAACTGGACAAATTCAAAAAACAAGGAGATGCAAGAAAACATAAAGTAGAGTATATAAAACTAAACAGCTAGTATAGGTTTATATTACAACCTATACAATCACTAATTATCAGTTGAAATGTTTTTAATAGATCAATTCTTATGTGTTCTCTACAAAGTACTTAAATGAAAAGTGTTAAAACTATTAAATAAATATTATTTGAAAAAAACAGTCGTCAAAAAAACCCAATGTCAAGAAGGAGAGAGTGTTGACATGTCCTGGGGTTGTTAACCAATGTAATAGAACAATGTGTGTACTAATTGTTTGATGAGAAACTAGTTTGTTTTGTAAACCTTCATCTAAAGTACAATTAAAAAAAAAAAAAAAAAGCAAACCTATTGCCATCGAGTCAATTATGACTCATCGCAAGCCTGTAGGACAGAGTAGAACTGGCCCACAGAGTTTCCAAGGGCAGCCTGGTGGATTCAAATTGCCAACCTTTTGGTTAGCAGCTGTAGGTCAAACACTACACCACCAGGGTTTCCATAGGTGCAACAAAAGTGCACAAAAATAAAAGCAAGGAAAAGAAGAGGACAGAACTCATGATGTGGGTCTATGAATGTTTACAATACATACATAGTCAGACAGACAGACAGATAGATGTCCTGCATGAAGCAGTGATGAGAGTTTGTCTTCTATCAAAGATTGGATATAGAGAGAGAGATCGGGAAGGGAGAGTGGTAGTGATGAAACCAGTTCAATAGGCAGACCTCAGAACAATCTAGAGACGAGACGGTGAAGACATGGACAAAGGAATTAAATATAAAAGTAATGTGGAAATAGAAACAATTGAAAGTAGTAATTTTTTATTGTAGTAAATATGGAGATGAATACATTTTCAAGGTTTTGAGGTTGAACCACTAAAGGAAATGGATGCCTTTAATGAAAATAGTGAACAAGAGGATAATTTAAGAAAAATAAGTTCTGTTTTCAAGGGTTCCTGTGGGACACTCCTCTAATGGAGGTATTCAATTAAATAGTAGAATGAAGATATGAAACCTTGGAACAAAATTAACAGTAGATCAGAGTGGCATTGATACGTAAAGTTACAGAAATAGGTAAAATCATCTAAGAGTGTAGCCTGAGAATCTTGTAGAATGAATAAATTTCAGGAAAGGGAGCCATAGTAGGGAATAAGGATTCTAGTGGGGGACATAAGAAACTTGTACAATCCAGACTTGATGTTTCCACAAGTCAAACTACTCGTCGGTCTCAGTTTTTTTAATCAGTCCTTTTTAGTACATAGCACAGGGTATTGTCCCCGGTGGGCACTCAAATATTTGTTTAAAGAAAAAAATGAAACAATAACCAACACAAATAAGAAAGTAGTAAGTGTGACAAAACCAAAAACCAAACCAAACCTGTTGCCGTTGACTCCGACTCAGAGCAAACCCTTAGGATAGAGTAGAGCGGCCCCATAGAGTTTCCACAGAGGGCCTGGTGGATCTGAACTGCCAACTTCTCGGTTAGCAGCTGTACCTCTTAATCACTATGCCACCAGAGTTTTCAGGTGTGACAAAGGAAGTTCCAAGCAGTAGACAGTGCATTAAATATCAAATACATGTGTGTGCACGTTTACTATATCACGTATGTTATTGTCTCTTTTAATTTTCAAAAGAGCCCTGTGGAACAGGTGGTAATGGCACTCCTATACAGATGAGGAAACCAAATTTCTAAAAGGTTCAATGTCTTGCAATTACTTAGATTCGAATCTAGAATGTGAGCCAGGTTTTCCTGATGATCAATGTTCTTCCCGTGACTGTTCAGCTGATACATAGAGAAAATACAATATAATAAGGGGATATATCTAAGTCAGTCAGGATGTCTGCACTGCCAGAAAGCATGGTTAGAATTTGACAAGCAGCCATGACATTCCAATCGTAGTGCCGTATTTTTAGGGTACCCTCCCCCATCCAGAAGTATTTTTGTAACCACACTATGTTAATTTTTTAAGGCAATGTGTACAAAAATTAGCAAAGTAACGCTTATGAAAATACCTCCAAGGGGGAGTGAGAGGGTGTGGTTGGTGAACAAATGTAGAAAGCATGCATCATTTACATAAAAATTCAGTAAGAGCATGAGCTCTAGAGAAGAGGCAGGATACATGGGCCTTATACAAAAGTCATCAAACTTCGAATGGGGGCAGTGGTGGTTCAATGATAGAATGCTCGCCTTCCATGCAGGAGACCTGCATTCCATTCCCAGTCAATGTAACTTAATGACAACCATGACCAGTGGTGGCTCATGTGTTGCTATGATGCTGAAAAGCTTTCAGTGGAGCTTCCAGACTAAGACTGACTAGAAAGAAAGGCCTGGCAATCTCCTCCCCAAAATCAGGCAATGAAAACTCACAGTGATCTGACCAGGCAGTGTTCTGTTGTGCATGGGGTCAGCAGAAGTCAGAGGCCAACTCTACCACAGCTAACAACAATTTTTTTGAGAAAGAGAACTTTATTGCAATGAGCAGAGCAAGGAGCCAAGAGGAAGTTCCTCAGATTCTACTCCCCAAGCTATGGGGAAGTAGGGCTTACCTGTGATTTGGGCAGCAAGATGGTGGCCATGCAGGCATACTGGGGGAAGGAAAATTCTACAAGGCAGCCAGGAAACAGAAGAAAATACGGTTCTTGTCACTTCAGAATATGGTCCGGGTGATGATTTTCCTTCTGATTCATTCCTCCCGTTGCTGCGCCCTCTGTTGAGGTCAATTATGGGTTACAGTTGGCCCTTCTGCATATGCAGGGTGGGTCAAATCTGGCTTGGGCTAGTTAAGGACTAGTGGAAATTGACTGGCATTTATAGGGTCAGGTTACAATCCCCCCTTGGGTTGTAGCAATTCCTTAATCTTAAGGGATAAGGGTCGGTGACACATTTGGCTACTTCCTGCTGACATGGGCTGGAGTTTTAGGGACCTAGGAACAGGCAAAGAATGATTAGCTCCTAGGGGTAGCAGGCAAGGAAGACTTAAAACCAAAGACACAAAGCAAAGATTAGTCCAAAGGACTAATGGACCACAAGTACCACAGCCTCCACTAGGCTGAGTCTAGCACAACTAGATGGTGCCCAGCTACCACCACTAACTGCTCTGACAGAGATCATAACAGAGGTTCCTGGGCAGAGCTGGAGAAAAATGCCAGTCACTCCTGAGGTTCACTCTTCAGCCAAAGATTAGACAGGGCCATAAAACAAAACAACAGACAATAGATCAGTGGTAACTTTGGTGAAAGGTAAGACAGTACACAATACTGGGGAAGCCAGCACAACTTGTCCAAGGCAAGGTCATGGAAGCTCCATAGACATATCCAAACACCCTGAGGGACTGAATTACTGGGCCAAGGGCTATGGAGACCATGGTCTTGGGGAACATCTAGCTCGTGGCACAACAGAAATATATGCCATGCAATGAGGTACGTGGTTTTTAGTTTATCTTGTATAATCTTAAGTGGCCACTGTTTTTTACTGCTATTTTGCAGAAAATGAAACTGAGCCACCTGAAAGTGAAGCCCCTTGACCAAAAAATCAAAAGCTAGCAGAGCCAAGGTTTGAACTCAGGCAGATGGTATCCAGGACCCTTCTGTTACACTCCCACCAGAAGCTTTATTGGCTTTCTCCTGCTGCCAGGTAACAATGACAACTTTAGAAACATAAACATAAAACGATCCTTCTAGTCTCTGTTCCTCATCTTCACAACCATAATTCAGTCAATGCAAATGGATCCAGCGCCTACTGAAGTTGATGCCAAAGAATTCCACAAGAAGCGCATGATGACAACATAAATCACAGCTGTCACACTCCATTTGTGCCTCTGGTTTCCCAGAAAGTCACAAAGAAATTTTAAATAGTATGGCATTGGGCTACGGGTTTGGGCAAAAAACAAATCAGAGAAAGAATTCCTTCTCTAAAATTATGCCTTCTCTATTCCTGATGAAAGGGATAGTGAGAATCTGGTGTCCTCTGAGAACAAATGCTCATTGTCTAGAGTTAATAAGGAGCCATGGGGCTGTGCTCTCAGATGGCCCCAGAAAGCCTGGAAAGATCTCCATATGTTGCCCTTCACTGTCCCAGGGACTATGAAAGAGGCTTCTTTTCCCGAGTGATTCCATCCTTTTATACATCTGGAATGAATGTATTTAACAAAAACATATACAACACTGAATTAGGTGTCAAGCACTTTACAAATGCTAGCTTCCCTTATGACGGGGCATTATTGCTATCCCCATTTCACAGATGAGAAACCTAAGACCTAGAGAAACTAAATAATTGGCACTGGTCCCACAGTTAGTAAATGGTAAAACTGTGATTCAAACCCAGGTGGTCCGACTCCAGAATCCAAGCTCTCAATCACTACGGTTTGCTGCCTCTGTAGCTCAGGCCAACAGGAAAAGTTGTAGGATCCCTTATCAGCTTCTCACTGTTGTTGCTGTTCTTGTTGTTAGCTGCCATTGAGTCAGTCCCTACTCATGGTGACCCCATGTATTACAGAATAGAACCGTTCCATACGGTTTTCTTGGCTATAATATTTATAGAAGCTGATCTTTAGGACTTTCTTCCACAGAGCTGCTGAGTGGGTTCATACAACCAGCCTTTCAGTTGCAGGTGATTGCAAACCACTTGTGCCACCCAAGCTTCTTAACATTTCATAATCTTCAGGTGCAAGTGGTGGCATCAGAGCCACACCTCTGTGACAGACATCTCAGATAGACACAAGGCCTGTGTGGTGGGAGAGGTAATTGGTTCTTTGAGACACACATGTCCATCTCTCCTCCTATCCCTGTTGTTTAAGAACAACAATCACAGAAATATCTAAGGGTTGTGTTTAATATTTAGAACTTTTTCTAAACATTATTTAGAACATTTAGTATGTTTCATATTTAGAATCTATCTAATGTCAAAGGGGTTAGTTTATCCTGTATAGCTCCAGAGGGAAGGTCTATGATTAATCCCACTTCAACTAATATTTGTTTGCAATCTATTAGGTTTCAGGCACTATGCTACACATGGGGTTTTCATCCACGTTACCACCAAGCAATGGAAATTAGAATAGTGCACACCTTATCTCCATAGGCAAAATGTCTAATTAATTATACATGCATGGTAAGAGAATAGGCTACCTTACCAAACAGGAAGCTCACCAGGCAGGGGTATCCCAAGAGAATATCTTCTGCAGGCCGAAAAATGTTCTTGAGCCTTGCTATTCAAAGTGTGCTTCAATGCTGAGCAGCATCCGGTCATCCTGGAGCTTGTTAGAAATGCAAAATCTCAGATTCCTCCCCAAACTCATTGCCCTTGAGTCAATTTTGACTCTCAGGGGCCCAACTGGACAGAGTAGAACTGCCCCATAAGATTTCCAATAAGCAGCTGTTGGATTTGAACTGCAGACCTTTTAGTTAGCAGCCAAGCTCTTAACCACTGCTGAATTAGAATCTGCATTTTAACAAGACCCCCAGGTGATTAGTATGCACGGTATAGTCAGAAGCACTATTCTAAGTGACATCTGCATCTACCTCCGATTCACTGTCACCTGTGATAAAACATTAAAAAAACAAAAATAAAAGATAGTTTCCATGTCCTTGGTGAAGCAGTGAGAATTATTACTTTTATTAACTCTTAATCCTTAAATCTACTACCTGTCTGTCTGTCTGTCATACTGTGGTGGTTTGCATGTTGCTGTGTTGCTGGAAGCTATGCCACCAGTATTTCAAATACCTGCAGGGTCACCCATGGTGGACAGATTTCAATAGAGCCTACAGACTAAGACGATCTGGGAAGAAAGTCTGGCAATCTACTCCCAAAAATTAGCAGATGAGAACCTTATAGTTCAAAACAAAATATTGTCTGACTCGCTTTGGACACATCATCAGGAGAGCTCAATCACTGGAGAAGGACATGGTGTCTGGTGAAGTAGAGGGCCAGCAAGGGCAAGCGAGACCCTCAGTGAGACAGACTGGCAGAAGAGCTGCAAAGATGGACTTGAACTTGCTGGTGATGATGAGGATGATGCAGGACTGGGCAGTGATTCCTTCTGTTAAATGTGGGGTCGCCATGAGTTGGAGTCAACTCAACAGCAGTTTATCTATCTGTCTGTCTATCTATCTATCTGTCTGTCTGTCTGCCTGTCTACCTATCTATCTAAACCTTAAGTGTACATCTTTTTAATAAGTACACTTAATATGAAGTTCACATAAAGCCCTTCTTATCTATGCTGAAGTGCAATGACTGTTCTAAGAAAAAGTGCTGTGTGATTGTTCTGAGTTGACAACTAAATCAGCCATTTTTTCCTGGAACACAATTCTATTTAAAAGAACAACTGACTGACCAACTATGATTATTTAGACTTAAGTATCTGCAGGCGTATCTTGAAAATGAAGGAAGTGAGCCTGTCATCCCAAGGAAGACGAGCAGTGTTTGTTGCCAATGATCATCTTCAAACTTCCAAGCAAACATTAGAATTTTTAAAAACTTGTATCTGCTACCGTCAGCTTGACAGCTTCCCAATATTTACAGACTGGTCTGGTGAGGGCACTAATGATTTTAACAAGTGTGTTTTTTTGGTATTATATAGAGGAACGTGTGAACATTTGGAAGATCTGAATAACTCAGTGAAACACTTTTTTCCAAATGTCCAATGCTTGCTATAAAATCACAAAAAGTGCAAGACAGACCAGTGGATTTTAATGTAAAAGAAGATTGAAAGTTCATTGACATGGTATCAGACGCCACATTGCCCCTATCCTTTAAGAAATAATGACTTGGAAAGTTTTAGCATAGTATTGAAGAAAAATATCCACAATCTTTTGAAAAATCTTCTCCCTTTCCCAACTATATATCTAGATAAGGTCAGAGTTTCTTCTTTTTCTTAAGTCAAACCAAAATATCACAACAGGCTGAATTCAGAAACAAGTATGAGAATCCAGTTGCTTTTTATTAAGTCAGACATTAAAAAGATTTGACACTAAATACACAATAGATAAGCGGTAACTTTGGTGAATTGTAAGACAGTACCCACCAATACTGGGGAAGCCAGCACAACTTGTACAAGGCAAGGTCGTGGAAGCTCCATAGACACATCCAAACTCCCTGAGAAACTGAATTACTGGGCTGGGGCTGTAGGGACCATGGTCTCTGGGGATATCTAGCTCAATTGGCATAACATAGTTTATAAAGAAAATGTTCTACATTCTACTTTGGTGAGTAGCTACTGGGGCCTTAAAAGCCTGTAAACAGACATCTAACATACTGCACTGGTCTCATTCCTTCAGGAGCAACAGAGAATAAAGAAAACTAAAGACTCAAGGGAAAGGTTAGTCCAAAGGACTAATGGACAACCACTACCACGGCCTCCTCCAGTCTGAGTCCAGTACAACTAGATGGTTTCCAGCTACAAACACCAACTGCTCTGACGGAGGTCACAATAGAGGGTCCCAGACAGAGCTGGAGAAAAATGTAGAACAAAATTCTAACTCACAAAAAAAGACCAGACTTAATTGTCTGGAGAAACTAGAGACTGAAGAAACTCCTAGAGCATGGCCCTCGGACACCTTTTCAGCTCAGTAATGAAGTCACTCCTGAGATTCACACTTCAGCCAAAGATTAAAAAGGCCGGTGAAACAAAACAAGACTTAAGGGACACACCAGCCCAGGGGCAAAGTCTAGAAGGCAGGAGGGTACAGGAAAGCTGCTAATAGGGAACCCAAGTTCGAGAAAGGAGAGTGTTAACATGTCATGGAGTTGTTAACTGATGTCATAAAATAATATGTGTACTAACTGTTTAATGAGAAGCTGGTTTGTTCTGTATACCTTCATCTAAGGTACAATAATTAAAAAAAAAAAAAGATTTAAAAAATGTAAAGTAATGCCGCTCTTCACACTAAAATATTTTTGTTTTGGAAAACAGTTACTTTTCATAAAAACATGCTATTTTTACAACAGAGAATGGATTTATTATTGTATTTTTAGATGATGGATAAATAAGTAGTTCACATTTTTTTCAGTGTTAATTGCTAATACTGTGAGTATTGATAAGTATAACCTATATAAACAAAAGTTTTTGGGGTTCTGAATTATTTTTAAGAGTGTAAAGTGGTCACGAGACCAAAAATTTTGAGAAGCACTACTCTATAAACTAATCTGTGATGCATCTGCCAACTAGATTATTTACTCCTTGAGGATAGTAACTATCTCTTTCATCTTTGTGTCACCACAGCCTATTAAAACTCTTACTCTTAGGCAGCAGCTTTAATCTCAGTTTAGTTCTTTTATGCTTCCACGGAGTCTGTCCCACTTGTGAGCGGTTCGGTGGTCAGCCAGGTGAGGAAACTAGGGCTCAGAGAACTTAAACTTGCTCAGCTGGAATTCAAGCCCACTGTATCTGACTCCAGAACTATCAATCAGTTGTGACCATACCATGCCTCTCAAAACTTTAGGACTCAACACGTACACCAATGTTCGTCGCAGCAATATTCACAATAGCCAAAAGGTGGGAACAGTCTAAATGCCCATCAATGGAAGAATGCATAAACAAAATGTGGTACATATATACAATGGAATACCACTCAACATAAAGAGAAATGAAGTCCTGATACATGATACAACAGAGATGAGTCTGGAATACATGATGCTAAGTGAAATAAATCAATCACAAAAGAACAAATATTGTATGATCTAACTTATAGTTTGTCGCACCGTGGGGGCTTGTGTGTTGCTGTGATGCTGAAAGCTATGCTACTGGTATTCAGATACCAGCAGGGTCATCCATGGAGGACAGGTTTCAGCTGAGCTTCCAGACTAAGACAGACTAGGAAGAAGGACTTGGCAGTCTACTTCTGAAAAGAATTACCCAGAGAAAACCTTATGAATAGCAGCAGAACATTGCCTTATATAGTGTCGGAAGATGAGCCCCACAGGTTGGAGGGCACTCCAAAAACGACTGGGGAAGAGCTGCCTCCTCAAAGTAGAGTTGACCTCAATGACTTGGATGGAGTAAAGCTTTCGGACCTTCATTTGCTGGTGTGGCACAACTCAAAATGAGAAGAAACAGGTACAAACATCCATTAATAATCAGAACCTGGAATGTATGAAGTATGAATCTAGGAAAACTGGAAATAGTCAAAAATGAAATGGAATGCATAAACATTGATATCCTAGGCATTGGTGAGCTGAAATCGACTGGTATTAGCCATTTTGAATTGGACAATCATATAGTCTACTACACCGGGAATGACAACTTGAAGAGGAATGGTGTTGAATTCATCATCAAAAAGAACATTTCAAGATTTATCCTGAAGTACAACGCTGTCAGTTATATGATAATATCCATACGCCTACACAGAACATCTGTTAATGCTATTATTGAAATTCACACGACAAACACTAAGGCCAAAGATGAAGAAATTGAAAACTTTAACCACCTTCTGCAGTCTGAAATTGATCGAACATGCCATCAGGATGCATTGATAATTACTGGTGATTGGAATGCAAAAGTTGGAAACAAAGAAGAAGGATCGGCAGTTGGAAAATATGGTCTTGGTGATAGAAACGATGCCAGAGATTGCGTGATTGACTTTTGCAAGACCAATGACTTCTCCATTGCAAGTACCTGTTTTCAACAACATGAATAGCGACTACACACATGGACTTTGCCAGATGGAATACACAGGAATGAAACTGACTACATCTATGGAAAAAGACGATGGAAAAGCTCAATATCATCAGACAGAACAAGGCCAGGGGCTGACTGTGGAACAGACCAGCAATTGCTCATATGCAAGTTCAAACTGAAATTGAAGAAAATTAGAGCAAGTCCACAAGAGCCAAAATACAACCTTGAGTATAACCCACCTGAATTTAGAGACCATTTCAAGAATAGAATTGATGCATTGAACACTAATGACCAAAGACCAGACTAGTTGTGGAATGACATCAAGGACATCATACATGAAGAAAGCAAGTGGTCATTGAAAAGACAGGAAAGAAAGAAAAGACCAAGATGGATGTCAGAGGAGACTCTGACACTTGTTTTCGAATATCAAGCAGCCAAAGCAAAAGAAGGACCGATGAAGTAAAAGAACTGAACAGAAGATTTCAAAGGGCAGCTCAAGAAGACAAAGTATTATAATGACATATGCAAAGAGCAGGAGATAGGAAACCAAAATGGAAGAATACGCTAGGCATTTCTCAAGCTGTAAGAACTGAAGAAAAAATTCAAGCCTTGAGTTGCAACAGTGAAGGATTCTATGGGAAAAATATTAAATGACACAGGAAGCATCAAAGGAAGATGGAAGGAATACACAGAGTCAGTATACCAAAAACAATTAGTTGATGTTCAACCATTTCAAGAGGTGGCATACAATCAGGAACTGATGGCACTGAAGGAAGAAGTACAGGCTGCACTGAAGACTTTGACAAAAAATAAGGCTACAGGAATTGATGGAATATCAATTGACATGTTTCAACAAACAGATGCAGCTCTAGAAGTGCTCACTCATCTATGCCAAGAAATATGGAAGACAGCTTCCTGGCCAACCGACTGGAAGGCATCCATATTTATGCCTATTCTCAAGAAAGGTGATCCAACTGAATGTGGAAATTATTGAACAATATCATTAATATCACATGCACACAAAATTTTTCTGAGGATCAATCGAAAGTGGCTGCAGCAGTATAAAAACAGGTAACTGTCAGAAATTCAGGCCAGTTTCAGAAGACGACGTGGAACCATGGGTATTACCGGTGATGTCAGATGCTGAAAGCAGAGAATACCAGGATATTTACCTGTGTTTTATCGACTATGCAAATGCATTCAACTGTGCTGATCATAACAAATTATGGATAAAATTGTGAAGAATGGGAATTCCAGAACACTTAATTGTGCTCTTGAGGAACCTGTACGTAGATCAAGAGGCAGTTGTTCAGACAGAACAAGGGGATACTGAGTGGTTTAAAGTCAGGAAAGGTGTGCATCAGGGTTGTATCCTTTCACCATACCTATTCGATCTGTATACTGAGCAAATAATCTGAGAAGCTGGACTATATGAAGAAGAAGGGGACATCAGGATCGAAGGAAGACTCATTAACAACCTGCGTTATGCAGATGACACAACCTTGCTTGTTGAAAGTGAAGAGGACTTGAAGCACTTACTAATGAAGATCAAACACCACAGTCTTCAGTATGGATTGCACCTCAATGTAAAGAAAACAAAAATCCTCACAACTGGACCAATAAGCCCCATCATGATAAGCAGAGAAAAGTTTGACATTGTCAAGGATTTCACTTTACTTGGATCCACAATCAACAGCCATGGAAGCAGCAGTCAAGAAATCAAAGGACGCATTGCATTGGGTAATTCTGCTGCAAAGGACCTCTTTAAAGTGTTGAAAAGCAAAGATGTCACTCTGAAGACTAAGGTGCAGCTGACCCAAGCCATGGTATTTTCGGTCTCCTCATATGCATGTGAAAGCTGGACAATGAATAAGGAAGACCAAAGAAGAATTGATGCCTTTGAATTGTGGTCTTGGCGAGAAATATTCAATATACCATGGACTGCCAAAAGAACGAACAAACCTGTCTTGGAAGAAGTCCAACCAGAATGTTCCTTAGAAGCAAGGATGGTAAGACTGTGTCTCACATACTTTGGACATGTTGTCTGGAAGGATCAGCCCCTGGAAAAGGATATCATGCTTGGCAAAGTAGAGGGTCAGCAAAAAAAGAGGGAGACCCTCAAGGAGATGGATTGACACAGTGGCTGTAACAATGGGCTCAAGCATAACAAGGATTGCAAGATGGCACAGGACCAGGCAGAGTTTCTTTCTGTGGTACGTAGGGTTGCTGTGAGTCAGAACCGACTCAACGGCACCTAACAACAACAAACTTAAATGAAATAACAAGAATAGGCAAACGTATGCAGAACAAAGTTTATTAGCGATTACAGGAGGTGGGGGGAAAGGGGAAGTCATTGTTTAGGAGGCACTGAGTTTCTGTTTATGGTGATGGGAAATTCGGCAATGACTATGGGTGATGGTTGAACAACATGATTACTGTAATTGATATCACTAAACTATACACCTGAAAATGTTGAATTGGCCAATATTGCGTTATATATATTTTTACAACAATAAAAAAAAGAAAAACTTTAAGACTGAGAAAGTTAAAGATGGTCTTTAGGGGTGTTCATCCGGTCAAACTGGGGAGCCCTGAGTTGGATTGGGGCTCCCTTGATGTCCTATCTCTCCAGAATCGAAGATGGAGGAAGCGGTATAGGAAGAGGAACGCAGCAGAGATCATCTTTCCAGCCTAACAGCGCAGCACTCTTCTCCGCTTATGTTCATTCAGCTGTGCCAGTTGCTATTTCACTGTAGTCGATGAACAAGGAGCATCGAATATCACAGGTGCCGAGCGTTACATGTCTGGCAGAGACTCTGGCTGTCACATGCTTCCACTTTCTTCTTAAAAGGACTGGGTCACTCTTTTCCTTTTGCCCATCCATGACAGAAAAAAATTAAGCTGGATTTTCTTAACATGCAGTTATACAGGGGTTTCTTTGTTCAGTCAAGTGGAATAAGATACTTAAACCAGTAACTTCCTGATTTAAGGGTGTGTCATACTAGCACTTCTAGAACACACAAGAAATTGGACACTGTTCCAGAGAGATTCCAAGAATAATCCATATTTCCGGGTCATTCATAGTCTTGTTTCTATATTCTCTGTGTACCCTGATTACATGATTAGGAGAAGGGAGGCTAGTAGGAGGTCAGTTCTACAGGAGAAAGAAGAGACTCCGTTTGGCTCAATGTTATTTCACCTCCCTCCTGCCCCAAGGACATGTTATCCAACGTCTGCAAGGATGGAATTCAGGCTGCTGGCATCTACATGATATGGAATGTCCAGAGGAGGTAAAGACAGCACTGACATAGCCTTAACCTGGCCTGGGATTATCATCTCTAGAAGAAGAGGAGACATAGAGTCCTCTCTAAGCCAACAGTGGTTCAACCCTTCTGGCATTTTTCATGATGCTGAAAGCCTCTCTCTGCACTTCCTTGAAAGCTCTAAAACTCAAGGCTAAATGAAGCAACCCAAACTCCCTTAGCTGCTCTGCTGGTGTGTGGAATGGCAGAATCCTGCTAGGACCACAGAAATGTCATGGTCAAGTCCCTAATGCCTTAGCTTCTCTTGGACCAACTCATAGCAGGGACACAGCACTGAATTCTCAGACCTCTTGGGGTTTGGTACCTCACAGAATTAATTATCTTCAATTTAACAGACCTTGAGATTGGTCCAACCCACAGCTAAGAACAGCAGGACTCTAATTTCAGGGGTACTGATGAAATTACGAGAACACATTTCTCATGGGCTTTGATAAGGCAGACATTAGCATCAAGTTCTGGAAAAGTAGAAAAGGGAGGCTACGTGATTGTTATTAGGCCTCATCTGGTCTTCCTGTGAATGCAGCTTCCAGGGATAATGTATACTGGCATGATCCGGGTCCTGATCTGGAGCCCTTGTTCCTTCATTCTAAGAGTGGACAAAAATAAATGGTTTCTCTAATACTGTGAGACAAAAGAGAAATTGGACAAGATGCAGTGATGGCAATAATCGTCATGCAACACATCCAACGCATGAAGCAATTGCCTTTTTGGTACCTTTAACAGAAGCTCTCGTCACCTCCTTGTCATCCACAGTGGGAGAGATGTATATGAAACAGAGGTCAGCCAGTAGCAGCCTCAGCGAATGGCAAGAACATCCAGGTAGAGACTAGGAGAGGGAGATAACCAGCTCCTTTTCAATTCTTTTTCTCCCCTTTCCCCTTCTACCCATTCCAGCCTATGGTCAGGTAGGAGCCACCTCTCACACAGCCTTTCTGCAAACAGTCCTACAACAACAATAATGATGCTGTGTTACTTCAGCAGCCAAAAGGGGCACAGCCCCAGGTCCTTAAGATCTTACAGACAATGAGAGCCTTTGTGATATAAGGAGTCAACAGTGGTTTCTCTCCAGGTAATTCCATGATGATTCTTTTCACCAAACTCCCACACTGTACAGAAAACACACATGCACTCACACACCTACACACATACACAAACACATGAGCATACCCACTCAGGCCCCATACAGAATTAAGGCTTTAATAGAATATAGCATCAACCATACAAGTTTCTTTGCTATTTACGGACTCTCCATAAAACAGAGGCTGCATTATATTGCATTGTCCTCCATTATACACATTCTATGAGCTCATGATTGATTGCTGGGATAAGGTTTCCTTAATCAATTTATTTTTTAATAAGTATTACATTCAATTCACATAGGTAAAACTGCAATATGTCCTAAAGGTACACATGAAAACTCTCTCACCCACTCTTACCCCTCTGCCACCCAATTCCTACACCTCTAACAAATAATCACTGTTATTGGTTTCCTGCCTATTCTTTCAGAGATTTTTTAATGAACATATTAACCAGTATAAATGCATGTTATTTTGGGGTATGGGACAAAATGTGTTTCTATTTGGGACAGACAATGGGGATATGTGTTTGAGACGTGACCAGACCTCTTCAGTCCCAACCACCACCTTATTCCCTCTGTTTTTTAGCTTTAACTTTCACTTATTTCCCCTATGGGTGCTTCTCCCCCATCAGTGGGGAATATGGTTTCTCTAAACTCAGTTTCCCTTTTTAAACCTGAACCTAAGTTCCAAGGGCAACCAAGTTGTGTTCACCAAAAATTTTAATCAGCCAACCACAGGAAGTTTATATCTCCTAAAACAGCACTCAAGTTGTTTTCCTTTTTTAAGTTGTAGGCTTTGTATTTCATAACAAGCCTGGAAAAATACCCATTGATTCCATGTGAGAAGGAAGTGTTTTGTATTTAAAGGTTTTTATATTTGGGTGAAGTCCTGGGTATTCTTTGGGCAGGAGATGGCCTAAAAATTGGGACTAAAGTATGGTAAAAGGTGAAAGAAGGGAAGAAGTAAAGTCCCTGGTGAGGACAGAGCAAAACTTCTATAGAGTTTCCAAGGAGCACCTGGTGGATTCAAACTACTGACCTTTTGGTTAGAAGCCATTGTACTTAACCACTACACCACCAGGGTTTCCAAGAGGGAAGGTAGAAGGGGAATTAGGGCTGAGGCTCCTGATTCTGCTGAGTCAGAGCTCAGCAGGAGATAAACTCAAGGAGGATGCAAATAGGGCTGATAGTCTCCCAGAATATGCTTAACTTCAGGGGGAAAATAAGCATCAGGGAAAACTGATTCTGTGGATTACTTCTGTGGCCCCGGGGGTGTAGTGGTTAAAGCAATCAACTGCTGGCTGAAAGGTCAGTGGTTTGAAACCTCCAGTGGTGGCTCCACGGGGAAGATGTGGCAGTCTGCTTCTGCAGAGATTTACAGCCTTGGAAACCCCATGCGGTCACTATAAGTCAGAATCAACTGGATGGTAGTAGGTTTGGTTCTTTTGTTTTTTGTGATTCCTGTGGCCAGGAATGACGAGAATTACATTAACTCACAGCAACATGTGACCTGACTCACAAAAAGGTTCATGCCATTCCCTTTGCCTGATACCACCTCTGTCCAATTTTGTTTTCCATTTGTTGAGGTTTATTTATTCATATACCAGGTACTCACTGAGCACATGTTGCACCAGGCTCAGTGCCAACGCCAGATTTCAAAGGAGAATGAGATAGGTGTCTTCTCTGCCTAATCTCCATGATGCTGTCAGTAGAATGGAGGACACGGACAAGAAAACAGGCAGTTAAAATGCAGATGACTTCTGCTGTGGTGAGGGGGGTAGTGGGGGTACAGAAGTATGAGGAGGAGCACGAACATGAGTTTGTTGTGAAGGATGGATCAGGGAAGTCTTTCTAGAACTAACATCTGAGATTCGATGTTTGGCAAAGACTAATGAATGGGAGAGGGAAGACCATCCAGGCACGAAAATAACATGGGCCAAAGCCCAGAAGTAAGTTATCGAAAGTGGTTTAATATAACTGGAGAAGAGAGGTCCTTGAGGGATGGGGGAAGATGGGCCTGTCTGTAATAAGTGCCAGTGACAACCCAGGACCACCAGGCCATGTTAAGAAGCTTAGAGCTTTTCCTGAGAGTAATGGGGAGCTCTTGAAGGATTTCTCTGTGGAAAGACCAAATCAGATTTGATATATAAAAAGCTCATTCTTACTATGATAAGGGACTCAGAAGACAGGTGGGCACAAATAGAGGAAGGAAGAACAATTACCTAAATCCAAGTTAGAAATCATGGTCCCCTGATCTATAGTAGAATCCCTGGTGGTGTAGTGGTTAAGTGCTATGGCTGCTAACCAACAGATCGGCAGTTCAAATCCACCAGGCACTCCTTGGAAACTCTATGGGGCAGTTCTACTCTGTCCTATAGAGTCGCAATGAGTCGGAATCGACTCAACGGCAGTGGGTTTTTTTTTTTTGGATTTATGGTAGTGGCAACTAGGATAGAGAAAAGTGGGTAACTTTGAGCTGTATTGAGAAAGCAAAATTGCCAAAATTTGGTAATTATTTGAATGTGAGAGGGCAGGAAGAAAAAGAGACCAGTGATGATGTTCAGATCTCTGGCCAGATCAACTGTGTAAATGGTAGTGATAATTTCAGTGTTAACATCCTTTTCACCAATTCCAAAACCCCTTTTCCAGTGGCCATGGTTTTTGAAGTATTGGAAAAATATGTGAAAGACTGAGTTAACCTATGAAATCTTAGGTTTATTAATTCAAGATTTCCATGCAAACAGCATAATAGCTAGGCCAACAAGTACCGCAAGATATATGTATTGGATTAAAGCTTACATAATAAGGTGAAAAGCCTCTTCTCCCACTGAAAACAAATCTTTGATTTCCCATGCCACCAAGCACAGACACACGCAAACATTCACGTGAGCTGTATGAAATTGCCGTTTCTGTAGGTTCCAGTCCAATACTGAAAATTTCATGTGATTCATCCTAATGCTAGAAGATCAAGATTGGACTTTTGCATAATTTTCAGAGTTCACAATCCAAGGGTTAGCAACCTTAGACAATTGACCCAACTTTCTGCTTCCAAGGATGGGAAAGGGAAACTGGTCCAGTGTCTCAGCATTTTTTCTCCTGGGGTTCTCCAAGCAGAAGGAGCAGCAGGAAGTCCTCTTTGGGCTGTTCCTGTCCATGTATCTGGTTACTGTGGCAAGCAATCTCCTAATCATTCTGGCTATCATCTCTGATGCTCACCTCCACACCCCAATGTACTTCTTCCTGGCCAACCTCTCCCTTGCTGATGCGTGCTTTGTGTCTACCACAGTCCTCAAGATGCTGGCAAACATATGGACCCAGAGTCAAGTCATCTCGTATGCAGAGTGTCTATCTCAACTATATCTTTTCATGTTATTTGTGATGCTGGAGGTGTTCCTTTTGGCTGTCATGGCTTACGACCGCTATGTGGCCATATGCCACCCACTCCATTACATCATGGTCATGAGCCCTGGGCTCTGTGTCCTTCTAGTCATTGCATCTTGGATCATGAATGCCCTCCACTCCCTGCTACACACACTCCTGATGAACAGCCTGTCCTTCTGTGCAGACCACGAGATCCCACACTTCTTCTGCGACATCAACCCTCTCCTGAGTTTGTCCTGCACAGACTCCTTTATCAATGAGTTGGTGATCTTCACCCTAGGGGGACTGGCAGGCCTAGGTTATATGCTTTGCCTGATTATCTCTTATGCATATATTTTCTCAACCATCCTGAAGATCCCCTCAGCTCAGGGAAAGCAGAAAGCCTTTTCTACCTGCAGTTCTCATCTCTCTGTAGTCTGTCTTTTCTTTGGGTCTTCCTGTTGTGTTTATTTCAGTCCTCCCTCCACCCGCTCAGCACAGAAGGCCACAGCTGCATCAGTGATGTACACCGTGGTTACCCCAATGCTGAATCTCTTTATCTATAGTTTAAGGAACCAAGACATCAAGTCTTCCCTGAGAAAGCTCATTTGGGTTAGGTAAATACATTCTTTTTAAAATTCCCTGGGTGGCAAAAACGGTTAATCACTTGACTATGAACTGAAAGGTTGGCAGTTTGAACCCACCCAGAGGCACCTCAGAAGACAGGGCTGGTGATCTGCTTCCAAAAAGTCACAGCCATAAAAAACCCTGTGGAGCACAGTTCTGTTATGCAATACATGGGGTCTCCATGTCTGAATCAACCTCATGGCAACTGGTTTGCTAGGATTTAGTGGTAGAGATTTGACAACCAACATGGGACTCTCCACCCATTTGCATTCACCATACTAAGCAGAAATAGGAGAGGGAGAGAAATAGAAGACTTCACTTCCAGTATTTGTGATCTCAACTTGAAATCTTCAGGCCTAAGCTATAGGACTCAATCAGAGCAAACCCATCATCAGGTAATGTAATTAGCTTAAATTCTTACAATTATAATGTTCTAAAATCATAGTCATCCAGACTTATAATATGATAAAGGATGTGCTTGAATACTTTTGAACAACATAAGACAGTTCATGATCAAAATAAGGGAGTGTATGGCTGGGGTGTTGTATGTGGCCAAGAATAAAATCAAGGAAAGACAACACTTGGCCCACGATAGCTGTGATCTTGATGGTCTGTACCTCTACCAACAGTGTTTTTGCCACTGAGGTTCCCCAGGTCTGTGATGGCATCATGCTGAATGACTAGGGACAAAGACTGGGAAGGGTTTGTCGGGGATGGATCTTTAGGTAGACTCACTACAATATTTCACCAAGAGTCCAAGACCCACAGTCTTCTTGCCACCTTAAATTTCACAGGAAAACTTCATTCTTCCCTTTGCAGCAATATTTCCAAGTCTTTTTCATCTTTGTAGTCCCAATGCTTACCACTTGGCATGGTACCTGGCACCAGTTAATGTGTACTGAACCCCACCGGGATGGTTAAAATCATGGAGTTAGGAAAGAATGATTTTTATAGACATTTCATAATATTCAGTTTGAATGACTGAAATCCCCTCTTAATTGATCTCATCTTCTCAGTCTCTCTTTCCCATTGCATCCATTCTTCACACCAGCATCAGATTAATCTTGGTAGAATACAGCATGTCACCACCACTACCATCCCATCAGAAATCTCCAGTGGTTTTATACTGCCTACAGAAGAAAATTTAAACAACTAAACGTGTAATCCAAAGACCGCCTTAATCAGTTCATAACTTAATGGTCAATCATTAGCTCACACTATTCCATATTCCCCCAAGACCAACTCAGGCTAATATTTTTATAGCGTATTAGTTATTATTGATGGAAGCTAAAAAAGACCAGAAAATCTAGGTCAGTAAAAGTTGTGGCAAAATCTGTACAATGAGGTACAGCCATACCAATAAATTTCTATAAGAAATTAAAATACCACTGTTGTTGTTAGGTGCTGCTGAGTCAGTTCCAACTCACAGCAACCCTACTTAAAAGAGAGGGAAAGGCTGTCCAGTCCTGTACTGTCCTCACAATCATAGTTATGCTTGAGCCCATTGTTGCAGCCACTGAGTCAATCCATCTCATTGAGGACCTTCCTATCTTTCACTGACCCTCTACCATGCATGATGTCCTTCTCCAATTACTGGTCCCTCCTAAGAACATGACCAAAGTACGTGAGGTAATGTCTCACCATCCTCACTTCTAAGGAACTTTCTGCCTGTACTTCTTCCAAGACAGATTTGCTAATTCTTCTTGCAGTCCGTGGTATAGTCAATGTTCCTTGCCAACACAATAATTCAAAGGCACTGAAAATATCACTATGAGGTGCTAATTTTTATTCTTGGCGTCTTTGTTTCCTTTAGGATCTGGCTGCATACTGCTGAATGTGAATTTTTTAATTCTGAGGTGCCAGTATGTCAGAGTCTGGGAGATTTCAGAACTAAAACTAGGCACTCCGTTCTGAAGTTAACTGAGAATTTCCCTTCTGCTCTCCCAATAAACAATTGGCTTGTTAAAGTTTTACCAACTGAAAAACAAAGTTCATTGTCTATTATACCAAATATGTTTCTGGGAGGCAGGAGGGAGGATGGAGGTTTGGGAAAGGAAGGGGGGAGGCTCTCATTGAGATGCTCGGTAAGTTAGAGCTGTAAATAAACTTGTCATTTTTAACTATCTCGAAGGAATTTTCCCAGCAGGCTCCTGGATTTTTTCTTCTTCCGTTTTATCTGAATAAGCTAGTTTTTACATTTCAAAAGGCTTAGATGTAAAACTGATCTAATCTCTACTTTTTCCTAACTAACGGTTGATTTTATATCCCAAGACTCCCATTCCGATTAAGCATGACTCAGTTTACATCAGGAAACCTCCATGTCAAGAATCTTTGTATTTTAATTTTAGAAATATTGCCTTAGTTAAATTGCATCAAAAGTGAGGGATTTGTGTTAGATCAGGACATGATGTGAAGAAGGTTTGTAGCTAATTGACCCTGGTAAATCTCCCCCCCACCCCCGCCCCCACCCTTCCTTTTTTTCCTCTGCACCCATCTGATGTGAACTAGTTAGGCCATCTATTAAAATACCTCTTTGTTCTGCCTGCAAAGCAGAACACACGGCAGCAGTCGGCCTGAACATGTATGTGTTCTCTCATGGAATTAAAATTATTCCTTCAATAAAATTTTTGTTTTAATATATCAGAGCGTTGGTCCAGTGACTTCACTAGGACACTGCAGGGACATTAGTCGTGATTTGTGCAGATAACAGCCTCTCCCGTGGAGGTCAATTGTTGATACCCAGCTCGCTTCCTCCCTATTTACCTTACATTAAAACAACACACTGTCTTTTGACAATAAAAGGTAGTAACACTGGTGGTGTAGTGGTTAAGAGTTCAGCTGCTAACTGAAAGGTCTGCACTTCGAATCCACCGGGCGCTCCTTAGAAACCCTATGGGGCAGTTCTACTCTGTCTTGATAGGTTCGCTATGAGTAGGGATAGGCTGGACTGCAACAGGTTTTTTTGCAGCATGGGCTTTAGGGTCAGACTAAACTAGCTCAAATCTTGGATTTGCCACTTACTTGTAAGCAGTGTGTCCTTAGAAAATTACATCACCTTTCAAAGCAAGTGTAATCTACCTCACTGTGTTATCAACAAGTTTAAATATGCTAATGTGTGTACAGCATTTATTGTGATCATTAAATGAGGTCTGAATGTAAGCATAAAAAACCAAAACCAAACCCACTGCCATCGAGTCGATTTTGACTCATAGCCACCCTATAGGACAGAGTAGAACTGCCCCATACAGTTTCCAAGGAGCACCTGTTGGATTCGAACTGCCGACCTTTTGGTTAGCAGCCGTAGCGCTTAACCACTACGCCACCAGCGTCTCCGAATATAAGCATGCAGAGGGCTAATTCCTAGTATATAGTGTGTTTTCAGTAAATGCTGGTTTTTGTTGTGGTAGTCCTTGTTAAAATGAAAGCCAAGCCGCAGCAGCAAAGTGAATTCACTTTTTTTCAAGAATTGCTGGTAAGGAATTACCTATGGCCTACACTGCAAAACTAGAATGGACCTTGTAAAATCACTCGTTTGGAGGACACCATGGGGTTTAATGGAAACCCTAGTGGTGTAGTGGTTAAGTGCTACAGCTGCTGACGGAAGGACCGGCGGTTCAGATTCACCAGGCGCTCCTTGGAAACTCTATGGGGCAGTTCTACTCTGTCCTATAGGGACGCTATCAGTCGGAATCGACTCCCCGAAAATGGGTTTTGGTTTTTGTGGGGTTTAATACTGGATCACCTACTTATTGAATTCATATGCCCAGAAGCTTTCAGTCTACCTTTGAAACCATGCTTTCTGTGTATTTAAATTTACAGTAAAAATTCACCTACTTAATTTTACAATACAAAGGTTTACACCATCCTAAAGTCCCTCCTAACTTCTTGACAGGCATGCATCTTTCATTGTTTTAACTAATGTGCACCAGTGTTTTAAGTTCTATGTTTTAAACTTAAATTAGTTGTTACTCTTTCATATGTATATATCGTATGTGAATTTCTATGTACTAAGATTGTTTACGTGTCGGTCATAATTATAGCTTTTGAGGGGTGTCAATATGTCCTTATGCTACAAAAAAAAAATTATGCTATAGTTTCCTCAAAATGACCCTACTGTTTTGTTTGAGAATTAATCCAAATTTTTGAATATTAAAAATCACTTCCATAAGCATTATATTCCCATGCGATTTATTCTCCTAGCCTACATTTTTAGTAATTAGTATGCCCACCTGTAATTTTATTTGAAACACTGGTGGCATAGCTACCAGCATCACAGCTTTCGGTGGAACTTCCAGACTAAGACAGTCTAGAAAGAAGCATCTGGAGATCAACTTCTGAAAAAATTGGCCAGTGAAAACCTTATGAATACCAGCAGAACACTGTCTGATATAGTGCCAGAAGATGAGCCTCTCAGGTTAGAAGGCACTCAAAATATGACTGGAAAAGAGCTGTTTCTTCAAAGTAGAACTGACCTTAATGACATGGGTGGAGGAAAGTTTTGGGGACTTTCATTTGTTGATGTGGCACAACTCAGAATGAGAAGAAGCAACTGCAAACATCCATTAGTAATTAAAGGTAGAATTTACAAAGTATGAATCTAGGAAAATTGGAACTCATCAAAAATGAAATGGAACGCAAAAAGATCAATATCCTAGGCATTAGTGAGCTGCAAAGGACCTGTAATGGCCATTTTGAATCAGACAATGATATGGTCTAAAATGCCTGGATGATAAATTGAAGAGGAATGGCATCACATTCATCGTCAAAAACAACATTTCAAGATCTATCCTGCAGTACAATGCTGTCAATGATCAGATAATAGCCATACAACTATAAGGAAGACTAGTTAATACAACTATTATTAAATTTACACACTGATCATTAATGCCAAAGATGAAGAAATTGAAGATTTTTACCAACTCTTGCAGTCTGAAACTGATCAAACATGCAATCAAGAGGAATTGAAAATTACTGGTGATGGGAATGTAAAAGTTGGGGAAAAACGGGATCTATAGTTTATTTTTGTTTTGTTTTTTATGGCCTCGGTGACAGAAGTGGTGTGGGAGATTGCATGATAGAATCTTGTAAGACCAACAACTTCTTCATTGCAAATACCTTTTTTCAACAACATACATGGTGACTATACATATACATGGACCTCACCGGGTTGAAAACATAGGAATAAAATCAACTACATCTGGGGAAAGAGATGATAGAAAAGCTCTATATTATCAGTCAGAACAAGGCCAGGGGCCGACGGTGGAATGGACCATCAATTAATTGCTCGTATACAAGTTTAAGTTGCAGCTGAAGAAAATTAAAACAGGTCCATGAGAACCAAAATACAACCTTGAATACATCCCACCTGAATTTGGAGACGATCTTCAGAATAGATTTGATACATTTAACATTAATGACCAAAGACCAGACGTGCTGTGGGATGATATCAAGGACATCATACATGAAGAAAGTAAAAAGCCATTAAAAAGACCAAAACAGATGTCAGAAGAGACTCTGAAACTTGCTCTTGAATGTAGAGATTGAATGAGTATGGTGAAAGGATGCACTCCTGACCCACACTTTCCTGATTTTAAGTTACACAGCGTCCCCTTTTTGTGTTCAAATTACTGGCTCTTGGTCTATGTACAGGTTCCTCATGAGCACACTTATATGTTCTGAAATTCCCGTTCTTTGCAATGTTGTCCATAATTTGTTAGGATTCACACAGTCAAATGCCTTTGCATAGACAATAAAACACAAGTAAACATCTTTTTGGTATTCTCTGCTTTCAACCAAGAGCCATCTGACATCAGCAATGATATCCCTTTTTCCACGTCCTCTTCTGAATCTGGGTTCAATTTCTAGCAGTTCCCTGTTGATATACTGCCACAGCTGTTTTTGAATAATCTTCAGCAAAATTCTACTTGCGCGTGATATTAATTATATTGTTCAATAATTTCCACATTCTCTTGTATCCCCTTTCTTTGGAAGGGGCACAAATATGGATCTATTCCAGTCGGTTGGCCAGGTAGTTGTCTTCCAAATTTCTTGGCAGAGACAAGTGAGTGACTCCAGTGCTGCATCCATTTGTTGAAACATCTCAAGTGGTATTCCATCAATTCCTGGAGGCTTGTTTTTCACCAATGCCTTCAAATGCAGCCTAGACTTCTTTCCTCAGTAGTATCTGTTCTTGATCATATTCTACTTCCTGAAATGATCGAATGTCAACCAATTTTTTTTGGCACAGTGCATCTCTGTATTCCTTCCATCTTCTTTTGATGCTTCCTGCATCGTTCAATATTTTGCCCGTAGAATCCTTCAATATTGCAACTCAAAGCTTGAATTTTTTCTTCGCTTCGTTCAGCTTGAGAAATATTGAGCATGTTCTTCCCTTTTGTTTTTCTAACTCCAGGTCTTAGCGCATTTCACTATAATGTTCATCGTCATTGTCTTCTCAAACTACCCTTTGAAATCTTCTGTTCAGTTCTTTTACTTCATCATTTCTTCCATTTGCTTTAGCTGCTCTAGGTTCAGGAGCAAGTTTCAAAGTCTCTTCTGACATCCATTTTGTTTTTTTCTTTCTTTCCCATCTTTTCAATGATCTTTTGCTTTCTTCATATTCGATATTTTTGATGTCATCCCACATCCCCTCTGGTCCTAGGCCACTAATGTTCAGTGCACTTGAGATGGTGTCTAAATTCACATGAGATATACTCAAGGTTGTATTTTGGTTCTCCAACTACTGATCCTTCTTTGTTTCCAACTTCTGCATTTCCATCACCAGTAATTATCAATGCATCTTGATTGCATGTTTGATCAATTTCAGACTGCAGAAGTTGGAAAAATCTTCAATTTCCTCATCTTCGGCATAAGTGCTTGGTGAGTAAATTTGAATAATAGTCTTATTACTAGTCTTTCTTGTAGGTGTACGAATATTATGCGATCACTGACAGCACTGCATTTCAGGATAGATCTTGAAATGTTCTTTTCAATGATGAATGAGACGCCATTCCTCTTCAATTTGTCATTCCCAGCATAGTAGACTATATGATTGTCCAATTCAAAACGGCCAATACCAGATCATTTCAACTCACTAATGACTAGGATATTGATCTATATGTGTTCTGTTTCACTTTTGATGACTTCCAATTTTCCTGGATTCATACCTTGTACATTTCACATTCTAATTACTCATGGATGTTTGCAGCTATTTCTTCTCATTTTGAGTCATGCCACATCAACAAATGATGGTTCTGAAAGCTTGGCTCCATTCACGTCACTAACGTTGACTCTACTTTGAGGAGGTAGCTCTTCCCCAGGTGAATTTTGAATGCCTTCCAACCTGAGGTGTTCATCTTTGGTCACTACATCAGACAATGTTCCAGTGCCATTCATAAGGTTTTCACTGGCTAATTTTTTTTTCAGAAGTAGACCACTAGGTCCTTCTTCCTAGTCTTCCTTCCTTCCTAGTCTGGAAGCTCTGCTGAAACCTGTCCACAATGGGTGACCCTGCTGGTATTTGAAATACTGATGGCATAGCTTCCAGCACCACATCAACATGCAAGTCACCAAGGTAAGACAAACTGAAAGGGAAGTGCCAACCCAACCTATAATACATACATACATACATATACATATATATATACACACACACACACACACGTACATATATATGTATATACTTAAAAAAATATATATATATATCTCCATAAAAGTAACCCTTGATGGCACAATTGTTAAGTGCTTGACTGCTAACTGAAAGGTTAGCAATTTGAACCCTCCCAGTGGCTCTGCAGGAGAAGAGACCTGGCAATCTGCTCTGGTGAACATTATAGCCTAGGAGACCCTATGGGGCAGTTCTACTCTGTCGTATAGGTCACTATGAGTCGAAATCAACTCAACCGCACACAACAAAAACAGCAAACATAATGTTCATGTAAAGGTTGATCCATGTTCAAAGTTTGCACATTTGTGAAGAGCTCTTTTCTATTATTAAACAGAAAAAAAATCTAAATACGGTTTCCGGTTAATGAACCCAAAGCTGAACTATGTACTGTACAATTCAAGAAAAAATATCAGACTTCACACTGGCATTTTCGTGAGGAAGAAAAGATGGCAGGTTCCCCCTTTCAAATCAAAGGAGTAACAAACTACAAAAATATATTTAATGGTTAAGTATTTCTATTTTTCAGTTAGAATTTGTTCAACATCAACCTTAAAATGTCTCCAATAGTGTACATATTTGTTGTATTTAAAGGCATACTCCATATGTTAATAATATGTCTTCGATCATATATTTCCAGTTGATTTTTCTTAATTCTGGCCCACTTTAACTCTCTCATCTACATTATCTGCTTGGCCATCTTGGGAATATGTTTTTACAACACCTGTTCTATACTTTATGATGATATCTAAAGAAAATCATAATTCAAGACCACAACGAGAAATGTGAAGACGATATGAAAGGAATTATCATGAATAACTGACAAATAACTGGAACCTAACGGGATGTACTATTATAACAGAGGGGAGAGTAAGATTCTGTAGTCTTAAGATGCAGTATAGTGTAGTCATGAGGATCTTGATCTCTGGAGCCAATATTGTTATTAGTTGCCATTCAGTTGGTGCCAACTCATGGAGACCCTACGTATAACAGAATGAAACATTGCCCCTTCCTGTGCCATCTTTGGAATCTTTGGTATTGTTGTGACTATTGTGGCAATGTATCTAATTGAGAGTTTCCCTTATTTTTTCTGACCCTTAACTTTACCAAAGGTGATGCCTTTCTCTAGTGATCGGGCTTTTCCGATGATGTGTCCAAAGCAAGCAAGCCAAAGTCTCACCATCCTCACATCTAAGGAACATTTTGGTTGTATTGATTTGTTCGTTCTTCTGGCACTTCGCAGCATATTCAATATTCTTTGCCAACACCACAATTCTGATCAGTTGATGTGTGTAAGTAGAAACCAATAATTCATCTATAAAATTGAGGTAATAATAGGAGTTGGTGTGTGAATAGATTGGAAAAGTGCCTGACACATAGAAAAGCACCCAACAATTTAACTAACAAGTTAATTAATGCTGGGCTCTGATCTGGGTCTGCAAAATTAAAGGATAGAATGACATGAGCATGTATGAGGGGAAGGAAAAAAGAAACGCTTTTATTTAGCAGTGAAGAGTAGGGTATGTTGAAAGTAGAGAACTCCAGGAGTCTGTGCATTCCACAAGACAGAAAAGGTCAAGTGTTATCCTTTCTTCATTTGAGAGTGACATTGAGAGTTCTTGAGCAGGAAGAAGGTAATGACTTCAGTGATGTTTTAAAATGTAACTCGTGAACTGATATGGATAATAGGGGTTGGCACATATTTAAATTTTATTTTCAAACTTCAAGTCCACTGGGAAGGAGGAAAGAAAGATACTGAGCAGTAGAGTTTCCTGCCCCCAAAGCTACTTCAAACAGCTCTGTTGTCATCACTTTTTCATGTTAACCTTTAGCATAAGGTCTTGTTTGGTGGTTTTAAAACTGACAAAAATCCATTGATTTAGAGTAATATTCCATTGTCAACATTACTTTACCTACTGGATTACATAATGGTAAAATTCCAATTGTTACTATTTTAGAGCAAAAGAAATTCTCCTCTTGCAAAAGACTCTTCCCAAGGCTCCCTTCATGTCTCTGTTCCTCAGGCTGTAGATGAAGGGGTTCAGCATGGGGATCACCACGGTGTACATCATATCCACGACAGTCTTCTTAACAGTAGAATGATCCTTTGATGGGCATAAGTAGAGACCAATAATTGTCTCATAGAATAGAGACACCACAGAGAGGCGGGAGCCACAGATGGAGAAAGCCTTGCGGATGCCTCCAGGAGACGGGACCTTGATGATGCAGGAGACAATTCATGCACAGGACATGATGATGAGTAGGAATGGGATGACAAGAATGAGCCCTCCCATGAAAAAAAAAATCACCGATCCATTGATCGTACTGTCAGAGCAAGCAAGCTTCATCAAAGTAGATGTATCACAGAAAAAGTGGGGGATCACGTTGTCAGTACAGAAGGACAGCCTGGCCATGAGCAGGGTGTGCAGCATGGCATGAGCAGTGGTCAGCAGCCAAGAAAGTGCCAAGAGACAGAGGCATAGCCTGGGACTCATGGTGGTGGTGTAGTGCAGAGGAAAGCAGATGACCACATAGTGATCATAGGGCATGACCACAAAGAGGAAGCTCTCCAGAACTCAAAAAAAAAAAAAAAATACATCTGGAGTAGGCAGCCAGCATAAGGAATGAATGTGACTTGGCTCTGCAAGTTCTGCAGCAATTTGGGCATTGTGACAGAGGAGAAGCAGAAGTCAGAGAAAGATAAGTTGCTGAGAAACAAATACATGGGTGTGTGGAGGTGGAAAACCAGCCGAATGAGGACAATGATGAGGAGGTTCCCCAGGATGGTGGCAAGGTACATGACTAGGAACAGGATGTAGAAGAGGTTCTGCCAATCTGGCTCAATGGGCAAGCCCCAGAGGAGGAACTCTGAGACAGTGGTTTGGTTCCTCTTTGTCATGCTGTGATTCTACCATGTTTATGCAGAAAATAATGCACCTTAAAATCCACGAATAACAAATGAATATATCTCTGTGGCATGTGGCTTATCGTAAAATGGTGGATGGGTGAGAATTTAGGTACAGGTGGCAGATTGGATCTGGCACCCACCACTGTATTGAAACTGCCCCAACAAAGTCATCAGTGACATCCATGTCTAAATCCAATAGCCTATCACATTTGACAGTAATGATCACTCCCTCTTTCATAAAGCATTCTCTTCTCGTGGTCTTGGTGACACCTCACCTTCCTAGTTTTCTTCCTACCTTCCTTGCAATTCCTTTCGCTTTCCTTAGAGAGCTCCTTCTGCTCCATCCTCCTTTGAATCATTGTGTCCCTCAGAGTACTGTCCTTCTACACTTTCCCCAGAAATGCCAATGAATCCCAAATGTATTTCTTCAACCCAGGCACTCCTCTGAGCTTCAGACCCACAAGTTCAGCTCCCTGATGACCACCTTATTTCACTGGCACCTCAAACCTAATCTTTCTGATACTAAATCTGTGGGCTTCCCTGCCCCATATGTGCTGCACTCTTAGTGCTCTCTAGCTCTCTTGACAGCACCATCTGCAAGGTCTCCAAGCCAGAAATCTAAGAATCATTCTTGACACTTACCTCTCCTTCGCTCCCCTCATTCAGTTGGTATATCTGATGGCCATTTTCTGAAAATCTTTCATACATGTCCCTTCTCTGCATCCTATAGCCACCATTCAGGTCACCTACTTTTCTAACCTGAACAATTGCAACAGATTTGGTCTCTCCACATCTACTCTTGCTCCTTTCCAATCCATTGACATTATTCAGAATTGTTCTTTTTTAACTCAAAATTGCTCATGTCACTATTCTAATTAAAAAGTTTCCCCTTTCCATTCAGAAAGCAGTCCAAAATGGTTAACATGACCCACAAGTCCCTTAATGACATTGCTCCTCTCTCAACTGCAGGCATAAGGGGTTTTTATCATTTTCTCAAAGGCATTCTTTCCTCACTCACCATGGCACATCATACTTCCACGGCCAGTAACATGCTTTCTCCACCTCACTTCATCCTTATTCTTAGCAAATCATCTTCCAGATCATTAAACTTTGGATTATTCTCTGCTAGACTTTAAGGATAGGGAAAGGATCTATCTTGTTCACTTCTGAACCCCTACATTTAGAAAAATGTGTGGCAAAAAAATGTTCACAACCTGAAGGACAACGGAATTGTTTCAGCAAAGCCAAAAACGTTGGAGACTAAATATTTATTGCCACTGAGCTTTTCCAGATCAAGCGCTCCCTTATCTAAGTCCTTTGTTTTTCTTTCCATCAGATGCTGCACTACGGATTGGTCAGAACTTCCCTTCCCAGGCCAGGATACTACCCCATCTTAAGCTACTTTTCTATATGGCTTAAAAGCAATCTACCCAGACAACAGTGCTGTTTTCTGCTTGATATTAAATGATATCAAAGACATCAATGTAGGAAGAAATTAGATTGATGTGGAAGCTTAGAGATCATGGGAAAAGCAAAAAGAATGAAGATAATCTCCAATCTCTTGGACATCATTCCAGATTTCCTCCAGATACCCCTCCCCAGTGTGACTCAGGATTGATAAAAAATTGCTAAGGAGAAGCATTTCAGGATGAAGGGAACTTCTCCAAGCACTGAAGAGACAGAACAGAGCCCTGACTGTGGAATATTCACCAAGATTATGAGGTTTAATTCACCTAGATAAATGTGTTTTTACACTTGGACGGTGGAAAGAAAGATGTGTTGTCATACTTTAATTGGGAGAAGATATCTATAGCTGATACCTCAAAAATGTCCCTTCCTAGGGAGTGGGTGGGAGCCATCTCTTCTGTAAAATGTCTAATTAGGGAGCCAAATCAGCTAGATAGCATCTAAAAATGCTGCCATTGTTGAAACTTTATCTACTCCTTTCATTTCCCAGAATTTCATTTTCTTCAGCTTTAAAATAATAATAATGATATGCCCCTGCCTACCTCACAGAGCTGTTCTAAAGTTGAAATCCCTTTTGAGAATGCCTTACAAAGTGTGGAGAACTCTTATGCAACAGTTAGGAATACTGTTTTAAATAAACAGGTTGAAACAGGTAGACTCTAATCGTATTTCTAGAATGTGAAGTGGTGATGAAAGAGCCCTGGTGGTGGAATGGTTAAACGCTCAGCTGCTAACCAAGAGGTCAGCTATTCACACACACAAGTCACTCCACAAAAGAAAGATATAGCAATCTTCTTCTGTAAAGGTTACAGCCTTAGGACCTGATTTACTGGTATGAGAGAGGCTGAAAGAACATCCAAGACTATGGCCCCTGGACACCCTGCTAACTCAGAACTGAAGCCACTCCCAAAGTACACCTCTCAGCCAAAAATTAGACAAGCTGTAAAACAATAACACATGTAGAAAGTGCTTCTTACTTCAATCAAGTGTGTGAAACCAAAGGGGCAACACCACCCCCAAAGCAAATATGAGAAAGCAGGAAGGGACAGGAAGACTGGACGAATGGGCACGGGGAACCCAGGTGCAAAGGGGGAGAATGCTGACACATTGAAGGGATTGCAACCAAAATCGCAAAATAGTTTGCATATAAATTTTTGAATGAGAGGAAAAAAATGTTTGTCATGGATGAAACTGATAAGCACAACGTTGAGTGAAAAAAAGAAAAAAAAAAGATTACAGCCTTGGAAACCTTATGGAGCAGTTCTACTCTGTCCTGTAGGGTCGCTATAAGACAGAATCGGCTCGAGGGCAATGGATTTTGTTTTGGTTTGGTTTTGGAGTAGTTACGTAAATTTTACTCTGCCTGAAGAACAATCCTACAATTCACATTATAGAACCTTGGTAATCTGAAGTCTAAGGCTGTAAGGACCCTGAAGAATCCACCTTCCAGCTCTCTCAGTGTATCTGAGAGAGACTCCAGGGCCCTGATTGGGGATCCTGCTCCACTTTATTCACTATAGGCATATAGAGATAAAGCCCCTGGAATCATCACCTGAGCCCATACTATCCCTTCTCACATCTTCTGGTCTACACCTTCCTAGACCTGAGGGACATTGTGTCCCAGTGGAATTTAGGTCTTGAATAACTCATTAATAACAAAGTAATTACCCAGAGATTCCCTGGGACAAATCCCCTAAAAGTTCTAGGGCAGGGACTTCTTAATGACTAGTCATCCTTGGGGTAGGAGAAGGCAACAAGGGAAGCAAGCTCATGCCCTAGCCCCTCAGGGATGCTTACCTGACTACCCTAGCCCATGGGGTGTCTTCCTTGTCTGATTTCTTCATTAACTCCTAAAGCACTTGTCTTCTGAAGTACATAAGACTGATAAACTATTGATGTGTGTTGTTCCATTATTGCTTTTGAAATATTGTCCCAAGAACAGAGAACTAAATGTTCTTTATTGATCAATGGATGCATTTAGTCCCATTATTTACATTTAGGAAAAGTCATTTTGAGTCTTAGTGGGAAACTTTAATTCGCTTCTCACAACAGTCGATAAAACAAGCAGACAAGAATTAGGGAGAATGTAGAAAATCTGAATAATACAATTAACAAAATTAATCTAAATGACACATCTAGGACTCTATTTGTAGGAATCGAAAGATACATATCGTTTTCAAGTTCATATAGAGCATTTAACAAAATCAACCATATACTAGGTCATAAAGAAAAGCTTAATAATCTAAAAAGATTGAAACCATTCAGAGGATATTCTCTGACCACAAAGATGTTAAGTTAGGAATTTATAACAAAGAAATAACTGAAAAATTCCAACTACCAGGAGTTTAAACAATACACTTCTAAATATCAGGATTCAAAGAAGAAATAAAAAATGAAAATTAGAAAATATTTTAAACTGAATGATACCGAAGACACAACATCAAAACTTGTAGAATGCAGCTAAAACAGTACTTAGAAGAAAACATATAGCCTTTAAATGAATATATAAGAAAATCAGCCAGGAAAAGAAAATGTTTTTAATCCTATAAATATGGGCAAAATAGATTTAGAAGGGTCAGAAAACTTCCTCTGTAATGGGCCAAATAGTAAATACTTACATCATTACATATGTTTGGTAAAGGACTAACAGAATACATAAAGAACCCCTACAAATCAACATGAAAAAGACAGATAATCCAATAGAAAAGTGAGCAAAAACTTGAATAGATAATTAACACTAGGAGATATACCTACGGATGACAACCATATGAAAAAGTGATTAACTTCATCTGTCACCAGGGAAGTGTAAATTAAAACCATGCTGAGTTCCTCTATACACCCACAAAATAGTTTAAATGAAAAAAAAAAAATCAAATCACGTTGTTAAGAATGTAGAGCAAGTGGAACTCTCATACGCTGCTTGAGGGAGGTTATATTGGTACCAGCACTTAAAAAACTGTGTAGTACTGCCTACTAGTGCTAAAAGGAAGCCTACTCTATAATCCAGAAATTCCACACCTAGGAATGTACATACAAGAGAAATGTGTAGCTGCAGTATTGATAAGAGCCAAAAACTAAAGATTACAAACACCCATTAATGGTAGAATGGCTTTTTTTTAATGGTATATTCATATAATAGAATACTACACAACAATGAGAATGAACAATCTGCAACCACATACAATGACGTGGATGAATCTCACAAATATAACGTTGAGTGAAAGAAGCAGACGTAAACTGAATATAAAACCAGTATAAACTGTGTACTTCCACTTAAATGGGGTAAAAAAAAAAAAAAGAGGTGAAACTAATTTATGCTGTTAGAAGCCAGGGTAGTGGTTACTCTTGAAACAGTGACTGAATGAGAACATGAGAGTATTTCGTTCTTGTTGTTAGGTGCCCTTAAGTCTGTTCTGACTCATACTGACCGTGTGTACAAAGAACAAAACACTGCCCAGTCCTGCACCATACTCACAATCATTATGCTCGAGCCCACTGTTGCAACAACTGTGTCAATCCACCTTGTTGAGGGTCTTCCTCTTTTTCAATGACCCCCTGCTTTACCAAACATGATGTCCTTCTCCAGCGATTGGTCCATCCTGATAACCTGTCCAAAGTCTGTGAGACGAAGTCTCATCATCCTTGCTTCTAATGAGCATTCCGGCTGTACTTCTTCTAAGACAGATTTGTTTCTTCTTCTGGCAGCCCATGGCATATTCAATGTTCTTCACTAACACCATAAATGAAAGGCATCATTCTTTTTTGGTCTTCCTTATTCATTGTTCAGCTTTCGCATGCGTATGAGGTGATTGAAAACACCATGGCTTGGGTCAGGCCCACCTTAATCCTTAAAGTGACATCTTTGCTTTTTAACTCTTTAAAGAGATCTTTTGCAGGACATTTGTCCAATGCAATGCATCCTTCGATTTCTTAACTGCTGCTTCCATGGGCATTGATTGTGGGTCCAAGTAAAATGAAATCCTTGACAACTTCAATCTTTTCTCCATTTATCATGATGTTACTTATTGGTCCAGTTGTGAGAATTTTTGTTTTCTTTATGTTTGGATATAATCCATGCTCAAGTCTGTAGTCTTGAAACTTCATCAGTAAGTGTTTCAAGTCCTCTTCACTTTCAGCAAACAAGGTTCTGTCATCTGCATAATGCAGGTTGTTAATGAGTCTTCCTCCAATCCTGATGCCCCATTCTTCTTCATAGAGTCCAACTTCTTGGATTATTTGCTCAGTGTATGAATTGAATAGGTATAGTGAAAGGATACATCCTTGACCTCACTTTCCTGGCTTTAAATCCCCTTGTTCTGTCCGAAGGACTACCTCTTGCTGTAAGTACAGGTTCCTCATGAGCACAATTAAGTGTTCTGGAATTCCCATTCTTCGCAATGTTATCCGTAATTTGTTATGATCCACACAGTTTAATGCCTTTGCATAGTCAATAAAACACAGGTAAAAATCTTTCTTGGATTCACTGCTTTCACCCAGGATCCATCTGACATCAGCAACGATATCCTTCATTCCAAGTCCTCTTCTGAATCCAGCTAAGAATTTCTGGCAGTTCCCTGTTGAGGTAGTGTTACAACCGCTTTTGAATGATCTTCAGCAAAATTTTACTTGTGTGTGACATTAATGATGTTGTTCGATAATGTCTGCATTCTGTTGGATCACCTTTCTTTGGGGAACAGGTGCAAATATGGATCTATTCCTGTCAGTTGGTGAGGTAGCTGTCTTCCAAATTTCTTGGCATAGACACATGAGCATCTCCAGTGCTGCATCCATTTGTTGAAATGTCTCAATTGATACTCTGTCAATTCTTGGAGCCTTGTTTTTCGCCAATGCCTTCAGTGCAGCTTGGACCTCTTCCTTCAGTACCATCAGTTCTTGATCATATGCTACATTCTGAAATGGTTGAAAGTTGACCAACTCTTTTTGATACAATGAATCTGTGTATTCCTCCCATCTTCTTTTGATGGTTTCTGTATTCTTTAATATTTTCCCTGTAGAATTCTTCGATATTGCAACTTGAGGCTTGAATTTTTTCTTCAGTTCTTCCAGCTTGAAAAATGCCAAACATGTTCTTCCCTTTTGGTTATCTAACTCAACTCCAGGCCTTTGCACATTTCATTATAATACTTTACTTTGTCTTCTCAAACTGCCTTTTGAAATCTTCTGTTCAACTCTTTTACTTCATCATTTCTTCCTTTGCTTTAGCTACTCTAAGTTCAAGACTCTACTTTTAGAGTCTCTTCTGACATTTATTTTGGTCTTTTCTTTCTTACCTGTCTTTTTAATAACCTTTTGCTTTCTTCATATATGATGTCCTTCATGTCATTTCTCAACTCCTCTGGTCTTCTTCGGTCATTAGTGCCCAGTGCATCAAATCTCTTCTTGAGATGGTCTCTAAATTCAGGTGGGGTATACTCAAGGTAGTACTTTGGCTCTCATGGACTACTTCTAATTTTCTTCAGTTTCAACCCGAACTTGCATATGAGCAATTGATGATCTACAGTTGACCCATGGCCCTGTTCTGACAGATGATATTGAGATTTTCCATCTTCTCTTTCCATAGATGTAGTCAATCTGATTCCTGTGTATTTCTTCTGCAAGATCTACATGTATAGTCACCATTTATGTTGTTACAAAAAGGTATTTGCAATGAATAAGTCGCTGGTCTTGCAAAATTTTATATGTGATCTCTGGTATCATTTATATCACCAAGGCCATATTTCCCAACTACCAATCCTTCTTCTTTGTTTCCAACTTTTCCATCAATGCACCTTGGTTTCACATTTGATCAATTTCAGACTGCAGAAGTTGGTAAAAAATCTTCAGTTTCTTCATCTTTGGCCTTAGCGGTTGGTGAGTAAATTTGAATAACATTTGTATTAACTGGTCTGGATATTATCCTATCACTGACAGTGTTATACTTCAGGATAGATCTCGAAATGTTATTTTTGACAATGAATGCAACGCCATTCTTCTTCAATTTATCATCCCGGCATAGTAGATCATATGACTGTCTGATTCAAGATGGCCAGTACCAGTCCATGTATCAATGTTTATGCATTCCATTTCACTTTTGCCGATTTCTAGTTTTCCTAGATTCATATTTTGTACATTCCATGTTCCTATCATTAATGGATGTTTACAGTTGTTTCTTCTCATTTTGAGTCATGCCACGTCAGCAAATGAAGATCCTGAAAGCTTGACTCCATTCAGGTCATTAGGGTCAACTCTACTTTGAAGAGGTAGCTCTTCCCCAGTAGTATTTTGAGGGCCTTCCAACCTGAGGGGCTCATCTTCCGGAACTATATCAGACAATGCTCTGTTGCTATTCATAAGGTTTTCACTGGCCAATTTTTTCAGAAGTAGGCTTCCAGGTCCTTCTTCCTACTCTGTCTTAGTCTGGAAGCCCAGCTGAAACCTGTCCACAATGGGTGACCTGCTGGTATTTGAAATACAAGTGGCAAAGCTTCCAGTATCACAGCAACACACAAGCCACCACAGTACGACAAACTGACAGACACATGGTGGAGGAAACTTTTGCAGAGCTGTTAAAAATGCATTTTTTTAATATGAGTGCTAGTTACACAGGTTTGTTTGGTTTGTAAAAATTCTTGCCAAAAATTTCAGAGTTGTTTTCATTTCCCAAAACATTGATAAGTATCATTGTTTTTCAGTCTCTGCCTGATAATTATATTATCTGAATCCCCTGTGTGCCTTTTATCTGTTGGTTCTAGCTTTTGGGGTCTTTTTTCCCTGTATGTGGGCTTATCTTTGGTTTTGTGCTGGATATTGTATTTGAAAAATTATTAAGATAAATAATCTGAGATCGAGGATGATGCAAAACTGGCAAGAGACCACCTGACCTCCTCTAATTTCACAATGGAGAGGAAAGAGAATTATCATCAACATCAGCCCAAGGCTGATTCCTATGAGGTAGAGGTCAGACATACCTCCTCTCTCCAACCTTTTTACCAGTTCTGACACCAGCCTTCCCTCCCACAGCATTTTCTACTTCTCTTCTGGGCTTGATAATTTGTTGCAATGGCCGCACAGAACTCATAGACAATACTCAGAATAGTAGGGTTTGTTAGGGAAGTAACAGGTTACGATTCAGGATCAGGGTCAACAGTCTAAACTCGAAATCAGGACCAGGAAGCATGTAGGCAAAGTCTCCCTTCTTCAGTGCAGGACAGCTCTCTCAGCTCCTCTGTGCCATGCAGGTCTCCTCTCAGCCCCTTAGAATGCTGCCAGCACCTCTATGCCTTTGGTTAAATAAGGTTCTTGCCTCTCACTGGTCAAGAATGAGCAGCTAAGGCACAGAGAATTTTCCACATGAGCAAAGCTTTATTAAAGAAGCTTGCAAGCAGAGATGAGGAAGGCCTAGGCAACGCTTACCCCTGTCTCACAGAACAAAGGACTTGCATGGGTTTTTTTTAACATTCTTGAACGAGAAAAAGATTCATGTTTATTCATAGATATAGGCGGGGTTTTGCAGGAGGTGGCCCATCTGGGCGGAAATACGTTAACCATGGTGTGCATGTAGCTGCTTTCTACCATGGCTCCTGTCCCAGAGGACTCTGGGATTCGTAGCAGGACCTATTATGGGGTGTCATGCCTGAGCAGTCTCTTTCTCCCCGAGTTCAATTCCCCAGCTATGGCTGCAGCCCCTCACTGCCCCTGGTAGAAGGTCACACAGTGGTCACAGGTGGATGGTCTGCACATGTCCCTGAGGCTGGTTTCATTCAGCTGCTTCTGAAAGACAACTTTAAAGAAGTTTGTGGGCTGTTTTCTGATACTCTGCCTCATTGTTCTGGGGAATGGCTTTGTTTCCGTGCACTGGCCCATTTCCTGGTACTTGGTTACTTTAATCTGTTTATGTGAATTACAGAATTGGGGGCCCCTCTGTTCCCTGTCTTAAGAACAGGCTCCTCTTGGGCCCTCAGGATAGGCCTCCTCTCTTAGCCCTCAGCCTGGCCTCTGCCCTGCTTAGGCAAGTGTTCCAGAGCCCTTTTAGCTCTGCCATAAGTGCCCAGAGGCACCTCACTCCACCAGTAAGCTTCCTACTCAAAAAAACTCTCACCCAACTCTCTTACTCTGTGGGTTGGTCAGCACACCCACTGTAGTCACCTCACTCGGTGGACTGGGAAGCCCACAGCAGCCATCTCATGTATGTCTCCTGGTTCTGCTGCTGCGGTTTCTCTGCAGCTGGATTCTGCCATGCTTGACACAGCTTCATACCATCTACAGTGTTACAGTCCTTTCAGTCTTCTGGGTCTGGGAGGTTCTCAGCACAGGGACCCTGGGCCCAAAGGACGTGCTCCGTTCCTGGCTCTTCTTGGTGGTAGTGAGATCCCCCCTCTGCTCTGGAATTAGCTCTCTTTTTATGAGTAGCACGATGGCAAAACTGATCAATTCCTCATTAGGTTTCTCTACACCTTATTTGCATGGTCCCATTCCCACATGGGTTCCATGCACTTTATTTGCAGTAGCAGCAAGCTGCCCAATCCTCTTGGTGGGCCACAAGTACCTTATTTGCATAGCCCCAACTAATCATTTTGTGGGAGTCACAAAGCTTATGGCTAGAAGGGCCATATTAAGTAGTTCACTGTGCCACAGATGGTATTTCCTATAAATATGGTTTTCAGTTGCATTACTTAGCATTTGGGGTCACTAGCAATCTGGGATCATCCTAATCCAAATTTAGTGCTTTAGATTTTCTGAACCACTGATGACTCAAAGCCAGGCTGCAGTATGTGTGAAGTCTGCTTTATTCCTGGCTTACTCTTACTCTTAGGGCACTTTTAAGATTGCTGCCCAATATGGAGTTGGTTTACTCCTTGCAGACACGACTCATTTCCCAAGGCTTTTGCTTAGAGGTATTAACATGGGAAAGATTACCCTTGTTCATCTCAAGAAACTGTCTTGGGATTGCCTCCCCAAGGCCTCCCCCAAACTGATAAACAGGCCTGATGTGGCCCTAGTTCACACCTTTCTTTCATGAACCTGGGATCCAAGCATCAGTTCTCTGGTCCTCCACCCTCATCAGGACACCCACAGCCTTACATTCTGTCTCTTCTTTTACAGGAACAGAAGATTCAGGCACTAATTCACCTGCTTCCCACCTTTACCCTGTTCTAGCCACAAGTTTCAAAACTCTATTCAGAAAACAGTGTCTTAGGGTCCTTTATGTCTTTGCTGAGTCTTCATCGAATGGAGACGAGTGGAGGCTGCAGAACCAGTGAACTCTGAGAGCAGCACAGAGCATCCAGGTAAGGTCGAAAGTCTCAAGCTTCCTTGCTCACTTTTCTCTCTCGTGTCTCCTTTTTGTCTCTTCTCCTCCATTGCCTCTCTCACGAACATACTCACACACTTTGGAAAGTCTTCATAAAATCTAACCCTTTAGTGTCTAAAGGAAATGTAATAACCCTCCCATCTTTTTAGCACTCTGCAGATTTCAAAGTGCTTTCATATACCCTGTTGCGTGTGATTCTCACAACCTCCAAGAAAGGCTTTGTTAGTGAGATGAGGAGGCCCAGGGGGTTGTGTGGCCTAGTCAAGGCCCTACAGCTAGGGAGCAACAGAGGAGGTGCTAACATCCAGTTTTCCAATGCCAATTTTGGGGACCTTTCACCTAAATTGCCCCAACCACTTCTCTCCTCTCCTCTTAGCCACACAGCAGAGGGGCTTGTGGCTCTAAGGCCTGCTGACCATACAAGGGTCCAGAATCCAATGATTGTTACAGACTCACAGCAGTGTTTCTAAAACATAAGATCAGAATTACTTGGGTGCTCACTGAAAAGGCCCTCATTCTCAGACCAGATCTATTAAACCAGTATTTCAAAACAAAATCAGCTTTTGTTTTAAACAAGCATCCCTGGTGATTCTGATACCCACTGAAGTGTGCGAGACACTTACCTTAAGGCTTAGGAAGAAAGTGTATTAATTTCTCTGTGTGTCCTCTGGCTTTCCCCAGCCCTGTTACCTGCTTCCTACTCTCCGTCCTATCAGGCAGATGTCCCAGAGGGTCCTGAACTCCAGGTACCGGGCTGTGGAAGGAGTTAGTTTCTGACTGGGTCTGAGGAGGTGAAAGACTTCTCTTCATGGCAGAAACAGAGGTGGTGGCCAGGTAAGCTCAAAGTTGGGGTCACTGCAGGAAGTCATAATGGCACCCTTTTTCATCCTGAGGTCACTTTGGGGGTCTTGGAGTAGCTGTAAGATGAGCCCATCAGTTCCCATTTCCCATTGCAACTCTTCATTTTTCTAAGAGGCAAGCAGCATCTCCTTTGATTGCCTCAGGCTTCCAGGTTCCCTCCTTTCTCCCAGTACTAGGTTAACAAACAGCCTGGAACTCCTGGTCAAAGCCTCACTCCGTGACCCTGAGCAGAGCTTTTTTTTTTTTTTAAATTGTGCTCATTTTAGTACTGTGAGGATTCAAATGAGATCAGTCATGGTATAGAACCACAGGAGAATTATATGAGTAACAAATAACAGTTGTGGGGAAGCTGTAAATACAAAAAGTCTCTAGAATGTGTGCTAAGGTTTACTTTTGTGCTCACTCAAAGGCCAAAGGACCACCACACGATTACTGTATAATTTGAAATCTTAGTGTTAAAAGAGACCTTAAACCTGTTGCCGTCTAGTCAATTCCAACTCATAGTGACCCTATAGAACAGAGTAGAGCTGCCCCATAGGGCTCCCAAGAAGTGCCTGGTGGATTCAAACTGCTGACCTTTTGGTTAACAGCTGTAGCTCTTAACCACCACACCACCAGGGTTTCCAAAAGAGACCTTAACCATCAGCTAAAACTTCGAAGCCAAACCTGTTGCTGTGAAGTAGATTCCAACTCATAGTGACCCTATAGTGCAGAGTAGAAATGCCCAGTAGGGTTTCGGAGGCTACAATCTTTATGGAAGCAGATTGTCACATCTTTCTTTCCCAGAGCAGCTAGTTCAAACTGTCTACCTTTTAGTTAGCAACCGAGTGCTTAACCACTGTACCACGAGGGCTCCTAGCCATCACCTACTCCCACTGAAAGAGCCACTCAGACCATGGGATCATGCAGTTTTTGAATTTTGAATGCCTCCCATGACAGGGAATTCACTTCCTCACCAGGCCCCTTTACTGACACAAACCTTTAATTCTCAGGAGTTAGCCTGGCTCATCTCCCTGTCTCTCTTTTTATCCCAAGGCTCCTGCCCAGAAAATCCATATCTTTTTGTATAGATAGCCCGTAATAGTACATTCATTCGCTCTCTTCTCTCCCTTGTAGACAGGACCAAGGTGTCAGCCACAAATGAGTCTCTACCTGGACATCCTGGACCATTCCCAGCAGGTACCAGGTAGGCAGAAGCTGCTCTTGTGAGGGGCACAATGAGGCCCAAGAAGGGGGCAAGACTGAGGCCCCTGATCCTTTTCTGTCCTCAAAGCAAGGTTTCCTTAGGTGAAAAAGAATCAGAAGTTTGGAGAAATTGTTTAGAATAGGACTTCCTTTGGGATCGCCTTAACAGCACCTCTTATTATGTACAGACTAGGTTGGAGAGGAGCCCTGGTGCCACAGTGGTTAAAAGCTCAGGGCTCTAACCAAAAGTTTGGCCGTTCGAATCCACTCTTTGGAAACCCTATGGGGCAGCTCTAGTCTGTCCTATATAGGGTGGCTATGAGTCGGAATCAATTTGACAGAACGGTTTTGGTTTCTTTTATGGTTGGACAATGCTTCTAGATACAGCATTTCTGTCTTCTCTGATCCCCCAGGAGGGTGGACATTATTACTCTCATTTAATGTACGGTAGAACGGTTAGGCCATGGACTTTGGAGGCACAAGAGAGGGGTCCAAATCCTGGCTTCATCACTTACTCATTGAGTGACTTTAGGAACCTCATTAGTCTTTTATGTCTCCATCACTTCATCATTAAAACAAAATAATAGAACTAAATATACAGAGAGAACACTTAACACATTATCTGACCAAGAGCTCAGTAAAGGGTAGTAGTTTTCTCAAAAGCAGTTGTATTCATTAAGATGGGGTTTGAACCAGAGCTTCTGACTAAAAACCTTCCACTTTACCACCAACACTGGATATTCGGAGTTCAACTTTGTAATTGGTGTAACGATGTTCATTCCCCGCCCCCCCCCCCACAAAACCTGGAGCTCCAAATCACCTTGCTCTCCTGCGTTGCTCATACTTCCTACACTACATTTGCTTATCCTGCTGCAACTTCAAATTCTTCATGTTCCAGATTGAATTTTAGGGACAGGCTCCACAATTTCCTGACACACTGGCTGACTTTCCAAACAACTGCATTTTTATCTCTCTTATTTATTTAGATTTCTTCCCCGTCTTTTCATCTGAAATGCATGAGATGCCTGATATTCTAAATGGTTCTATTCAGTCCTCATTTATTGATCCTTTCAACATGCTTATTCAATCTGTATGCTGAGCAAATAATTCAAAAAATTGGACTATATGAAGAGCAGGGGTTCAGGATTGGAGCAAGACTCATAAAAAACATGCATTATGCAGATGACACAACTTTGCTCTCTGAAAGTGAAGAGGACTTGAAGCACTTCCTGAGGAAGATCAAAGTTCACAGCCTTCAGTATGAATTACACCCCAACATAAAGAAAACAAAAATCCTCACAACTGGGCCAATGATGAGCAAGATCACGATAAATGGAGAAAAGATTGAAGTTGTCAAGGATTTCATTTTACTTGGATCCACAGTCAATGCCCATGGAAGCAGCAGTCAAGAGATCAAACAATATATTGCTCTTTAAAGTGTCAAAAAGCAAAGCTGTCACTCTGAGAACTAAGGTGAACCTGACCCAAGTCATGGTATTCTCAATTACCTCATATGCAATCTAAAGCTAGGCAACGAATAACTAAGCCCAAAGAAGATTGATGCCTTGGAATTATGGTTTTGGTGAAGAATACTGCATATACTATGGACTGCCAGAAGAATGAACAAATCTGCTTGGAAGAAGTACAGTCAGGATGATTCTTAGAAGTGAGCATGGCGAGACTTCGTCTCACTTATTTTGGCCATGATCCCAGAAGGGACAAGCCCTCATGCTTAGTAAAGTAGAGGTCCAGGTGAATAGAGACTACTCACAAGTTTTTAAGACCCCAGGTACTACTCATCAAACTAGGAGGTAGATCAGAAATTCTAAAAACACTATTAGGCTAATCGAATGGACAGACCCACAAAACATGGTCCTAAACTTTTGAACCAAGAAAACTAATTCCATGAAGTGTTCATTTGTACCCAGGTAATATCAGCAACTGCATTTTTTTTTCTTGGTTGCTGTAAAATTATACATAACACTACATTTGAAATTTTGCCCCTTTTCTGGTGAACAGCTTCGATATCAGTTACATTAGTCAAGGTGTGTAACTCATTACCCTTAGTTGATGACAATTTTTCCATCACCATAGACAAAAGATTCACTCTTCCCAGGGAGTGATTCTCTCTCTCCCTCCTCCCTAGTAAGCACTAATAACTATTGGTCTCTACGTATTTAGTCATTCTTGTCAGTTCATGTAAGTGAGATCATACAATATTTGTCCTTTTCTGATTGATTTATTTCACTCAGCATAATGTCTTCGAGGTTCATTCATGTTTCAACATGTATCAGGACTTCATTTCTGTTTATGGCTCAGTAATATCCATTCATCTGTTAATGAGCACTTAACATTGTTTCTGCCTTTTTGCTATTGTGAATAGTGCTGCAATGAACATAGACATGCATATGTCTGTTCATGTGGCTACTTTTAGGTCCCTAAAAGGAGTGGAATTACTGGGTCAGATGGTAGCTCTATTTCTTTTTTCTTTTTCTTTTTTGAGGAATTGCCATAGTGCTTTCCACAATGGTTGTACTGTTTTACATTCCTGCCAGAAATGGATAAGGGTTCTAATCTCTCCACATCCTCACCAACATTTGTTATTTTCTTTCTTTCTTTTTTTATCATTGCCATTCTAGTAGGGATGAAGTGGTATTTCAGTGTAGTTTCGATTTGCATTTCTTTAATGGCTAATGACGATGAGCATCTTTTTATGTGTTTGTTGACCATTTCAATATCCTCTTTACTGAAGTGTCTGTCCATGTCCTTTGCCCATTTTTTGACTAGGTTATTTGTCTTTTTGTAGTTACACTGTAGAAGGTTATATATATTTTGGATATTAGACCCTTATCAGACATACGATTCCTAAAGTTTTTTCCTCAGTCTGTAGGTTGTCTTTTTAGTCTTTTGGTAAAGTCTTTGCATGATAAATGAATAATTTCTTTTATAAGGGCCAGCACAAAGCTGGTTTCTATGAGGTGAAGGTTAAAGGTGCCCTAAATGTCCAACTTTTCCAAACTGCTGTACCACTCCATCATCTCACATCAGCTACTCCCCCTCCCCTCAGTACTCTCCCTCCTGTCTTTGGATTCCGTTATTGACTGCAATGTCTCACAGAATTCATGAACAGTACTTACAGTTAAGTGGTTTGTTAGGGAAGTAACAGGGCACAACTTGGAATTTGGATCAACTTGGAAGTAACAGTAATAACTCAGGATACAGTTCCTTGATCAGGACAGCTTCTTCTCGCTCTCTGCCACCACTGGGCCCTGTTGGAACCTTTCTGCCACTGGGCCCTGCTGGAGGCCTTCTTGGGCAAGTGTTAAAACTCTTAACTCCATGGGTTGGCAAGCCCCACTGCAGCCTTTTCCCACCAGTCTCCTGGTTCCTGCCATCTCATGCCACTTTGACTCTTGCTACTACTGTGCTGTCATCTCTCACTTTCATGTTGCAGCTTCTCTCTTTCTCTCTCTCCATGTCTCTCTTTAAGCCTAGCAGGATGCCAAAACTAAGTAATCCCCTCACAGGGTTCCATATACCTTATTTAGATGGTTCCACCCTCAAAAGGGTGCCATGCAACTTATTCACATTATTAGCAAGCTATCCAATTCCCTTGGTGGGCCACATGCACCTAATTTGCATAACCCCACCCAGTCATTTGGTGGAAATTACAAAGACTATGGCTTGAAGGGCCATATTGAGTAATTCAATGTACCAGATGAACATAAGCATTTAATTTTCGTAAGATCCCAATTATCAATTTTGTCTTCTGCTGCTTGTGCATTTGTTATTTTTGATAATCTATCATTAAAAAATAATAAGTCCCAGGCTTTCATCTCTATATTTTCTTCCAGGAATATTGTAGTTTTAGATTTAGCATTTAGTTCCTTGATGCATTTTTAATTAGTTTTTGTGTATGGTATAAGGTATAGGTCCTGCATCATTTTTCTGCGTGTTGTTTTTAGGCTCCCTCCAGTCAGTTCACACTTACAGCGATCCTATGTACAACAGAAGAAAACACTGCCCAGTCCTGTGCCATTCTCACAATCGTTGTTATGCTTGAGCCCATTGTTGCAACCACTGTGTCAATCCTTCTCATTGAGGGTCTTCCTCTTTTTCACTGACCCTCTACTTTACCAAGCATGATGTCCTTCTCCAGGGACTGGTCCCTCCAAAAACTTGTCCAAAGTATGTGAGATGAAGTTTTAACATTCTTGTTTCTAAGGAATATTTTGGTCGGGCTTCTTCCAAGATAGATTTGTTCATTCTTTTGGAAGTTCATGGTATATTCAGTATTCTTTGCCAACACCACAATCCAAAGGCATCAATTTTTCTTCAGCCTTCCTTATTCATCGTCCCGCTTTCCCATGCATATGAGGTGATTGAAAACACCATGGCTTCTGACAGGTACACCTTCGTCTTCAAGGCATCTTTGCCTTTTAACACTTTAAAGAGGTCTTTTCCAGCAGATTTGCCCAGTGCAATGTATTGTTGGATCTCTTGACTGCTGCTGCCATGGGCATTGACTGTGGATTCAAGTAAAATGAAACCTTTGACAACTTCAATCTTTTCTCCGTTTATCATGATGTTGCTTATTGGACTAGTTGTGAGGATTTTTGTTTTCTTTATGTTGAGGAGTAATCCATACTGAAGGCTGTGGACTTTGATCTTTGTCAGGAAGTGCTTCAAGTCCTCTTCACTTTCAGCGAGCAAAGTTGTGTCATCTGCATAATGCAGGTTGTTAATGAGTCTTCCTCCAATCCTGACACCCTGTTCATCTTCATGTAGTCCAGCTTCTGGAATTATTTGTTTAACCTACAGATTGAATAAATATAGTGAAAGGATACAACCCTGACACACACCTTTCCTGACTTTAGACCACACGATATCCCCTTGTTCTGTTCGAATGACTGCCTCTTGCTCTAAGTATAGGTTCCTCATGAGCACGATTCTTTGCAATGTTATCCATACTTTGTTATGATCCACAGAGTTGATGATCTTTGCATAGTCAATAAAAAGCAGGTAAACATCTTTCTGGTATTCTTTGATTTCAGCCGGGATCCATCTGACATCAGCAATGATATCCCTCATTCCACATCCTCTTCTGAATCAGGCCTGAATTTCTGGCAGCCCCCTGTTGCTATACTGCTGCAGCTGCTTTTGAATGATCTTCGGCAAAAAATTTTACTTGCGTGTAATATTAATGATATTGTTCGATAATTTCTGCATTTGGTTGGATCACATTTCTTGGGAATAGGCATAAATATGAATCTCTTCCAGTTGGTTAGCCAGGTAGCTGTCTTCCAAATTGCTTGCCGTAGACGAATGTGCACTTCCAGTGTTGCATCCATTTGTTGAAATATATCGGTTGGCATTCCATCAATTCCTGGAGCCTTGTTTTTCATCAATGCTGTCGGTGTAGCTTGGACTTCTTCCTTCAGTACCATCATTTCTTGATCATACACTACCTCCTGAAATGGTTGAATGTCGACCAATTCTTTTTGGTATAGTGACTCTTTCTGCACGTGGAAATCCAATTTTCCCTACACCATTTGTTGAAGAGATTGTTCCTTCCCCACTGAATGGATTTAGTACCCTGGTCAAAAATCAGTTGACCATAAATGTATGGATTTATTTCTGGGCTTTCATTTCTATTCCATTGGTCTGTGTGACTATCATTAATCCAGCACCAGGTTATTTTGATTACTATAGCTGTATTGTGTGTTTTGAAATCGGGAAATGTCAAGCATCCTACTTGGTTCTTCTTCTTTAAGATTGTTTTGGCGATTTGGGGCCTCTTGCCTTTCCATATAAAGTTGAAGATTAGTGTCTCCCTTTTTTAACATCTTAATGCATAGATTATTTGGTTGGTAATGTTGGTGGATTGTTTCCCATTATATTTTAACCTGATTTCCTTGATTATTATTTATACCTCAGACTAATGGGCACTATTTATTGAGTTCTCACTGCATGCCAGCTCTTGTGTTAAGCATTTTATTACTTAATTTTATCTTCACACTCTATCCAGTTTTCACATGAAACTGAGTTGCAAAGTGCTCAAATAAACTGCCTGAGGATTTATAGATAATAGGTGGCAGAGCTCAGACTTAAATTCAAGCATTCTGACAGCACAGGCTTAATCTTTGCATTATGTGGCTGAAACCGGGAATGCTTTTAGTTTGTGGTTTATTTATTTTGTTATTGGGCACTTCACTGAATTCCCTTTTTATTTCTATTAGTGTTCCGTTTGATTACCTTAGGTTTTCTAGATAGGGCATCATATCAGCAAATAATGATAATCTTTCCTGTTTCTTTGCAGGATGTTTACTTCCCCCTTCAGTCCAACTGTACAATATACATTTCTTAGAATGCATATACCTACTTTAAATATAATTTTAAAATCTATACAAGATTGTAATATGTAAAAGGCAATCTGTAATCTTTAAACACTTCCACATATATAGTAAGATGATAGGATTAAAATAAGATATAGACTTTGATCCTATAATATTGAATATGCCCGACTAGAAGTTGCTGTTGTTTTTGCTGTTAGGTGCTGTCCAGTCAGCTCTGACTCACCGTGACCTTATGTACAACAGAACAAAACACAGCCCGGTATTGCTAAAAAGATTAAATTGCATAAAGAATTTCCATGTTACTTTTTTGGCTCTGTTAATTGTTGCTTATTTGAAAAATACATAAAGTCTAGATTAAGACATTTTTAATGTTAAGGAAACTTGATCTTGCTTACCTGAATGTCCTTAGTAAATTGAAAGCACTCGGTCTTTGTTGATGCTAGTGTTGCAGACTACTGGAGAAATGGATGGAGACAACCAGACCGAGGCTTCCAAGTTCCTGCTAGTTGGGCTTTCGGAGAAGCCCGACCAGCAACGAATCCTATTTTGGATGTTCCTGTCCATGTACCTGGTCACAGTGATGGGGAATGTGCTCATCATCCTGGCCATCAGCTCTGACTCCTGCCTGCACACTCCCATGTATATCTTCCTGGTCAATCTGTCCTTCACCGACCTCTTCTTCGTCACCAATACAATCCCCAAGATGCTGGTGAACCTTCAGTCCCAGAACAAAGCCATCTCCTACGCAGGGTGCCTGACGCAACTCTACTTCCTGATCTCCTTGGTGACACTGGACAACCTCATCCTGGCTGCAATGGCTTACGACCACTATGTGGCCATTTGCCGCCCCCTCTACTACACCACAGTCATGAGCCCTGGCCTCTGTATCTTAATCCTGGCCTTGTGTTGGGTCCTCTCTGTCCTCTATGGCCTCATCCTCACCCTCCTTATGACCAGGGTGAGCTTCTGTGGGTCCCGGAAGATCCACTATATTTTCTGTGAGATGTACATCCTGCTCAGGCTTGCGTGTTCCAACACCCAGGTCAATCACACAGTGCTGATCACCACTGGCTGCTTCATCTTCCTCACTCCCTATGGGTTAATGATTGTGTCCTATGTCCAGATTGTCAGAGCCATCCTCCAAATAACCTCAGTGACTGGGAAATACAAAGCCTTCTCTACCTGTGCTTCCCATCTAGTTGTGGTGTCTCTCTTCTATGGGACACTTGGTATGGTATATTTGCAGCCTCTCCACACCTACTCCATGAAGGACTCAGTGGCCACAGTGATGTGTGCTGTGGTAACACCCATGATGAACCCTTTCATCTACAGCCTGAGGAACAAGGATATGCATGGGGCTCTCAGAAAACTCTTCTTAGGGAAAGTATTTCAGGGGTTGACATAGGGTAAGTTTTTAAAGAGGGAATTTAAATAGAGATTGGGAATTCCTCCATATCCAAGGCATTAACCTGTGAAGTACACAGGGTGATTAGGACATAAATTCAGCTCAAAATGAGCTTATAGATCTGTGGTAAAGAAAAGATACGTATGTGTAACCCAAAGTCCCCCACATTTCACCTGCCTGGTCCATAAATAAGACCATATTTTTTTTAACAGTAATGCCAGAACTTTGCAGGATCAAATCTTTCAACTCACCTGTCCACAGGAACACAGAGTCAACATCTCATCCTTATCAAAATATACACAATCATAGCCTATGGGAGGGAGGCTGTTTCTCATGTTCTTGAGCACACGTGCACTCATATTCCTGAGCTCTGGCCTTCTCTAAGAAGCCTGTGGCCTGCAAGTCATTGGGAGATGGTCCCCTGGGTGAGTTGTCTTTCCTGAGGCTCTGCCAGGCACAGCTCCCACTGCTTCAATGCAGTGGAAAGTGTGGGGGATCTGAATAGCATGGTTGACAGATAGGATCTAGACTTACGTGGAGTTATACATCCTACAATTGGAAAGTGAATATTTTTCTAAGGCACACGTTGAACATTTGCAGAAATTAACCATGTACTGGCCATAAAGAACACCTCAACAAATTTCAAGGAATATATGGGCCAAGCATAGTCTCTGATCACAACTGGTCAATTGGTTTGGGAGTTAATAACAGAAAGCTTAATGGAGAATCCCCAAATGTTTGGACATTGAGAAGCATGCTGCTCAATAATTCAAGGATAGAAAAGAAATAAAATGGGAATATCTAGAACTGAGTGATAATAAAGACACTGTATGTTAAAACTTGTAGGACATTGTCTTAGTCATCTAGAGCTGCTGTAGCAGAAATACTGCAAGTGGATGGCTTTAACAAGAAGAAATTTATTTTCTCAAAGTCTCGTAGGCTAGAAGTCCAAATTCAGGGCATTGGTTCCAGGGAAAGGCTTTCTCTCTCTGTCAGCTGTGGAGGAAAGTCCTTGTCATTGACCCTCCCCTGGACTAGGAGTTTCTCCACACAGGAATCCCGGGTCCAAAGGACATGCTCTGTTCCTGGCACTGTTTTCTTGGTGGTACGAGGTTCCCAACTCTCTGCTTGCTTCCCTTTCCTTTCCTCTCTTGTAAGATAAAAGGTGGTGCAGGCCACACTCCAGGGAAACTCCCTTTACATTGGATCAAGGATATGACCTTAGTAAGGGTGTCACAATCCTATCCTAATCATTTTTAACATAAACAATCACAAAATGGAGGACAACCACATAGTACTGGCAATCACGACCTAAAAAAATTGACACATATTTTGGGGGGACACAATTCAATCCATGACAGACATTGCAAGCATGGTGCTATGAGGGAAATTACAGCCTTAATTGTATTAGAAAGACATGAAGCATCGTGTTTATTGAGCTACATACTCATCTTAAGATTCTGGAACAAATAAACAATGAAATGACCCCAGGGAACATAGAAGGAAAGAGATTAAGAAATTGGAAGTAGAAATCAATGAAATGGAAAATAAAAATATAACAGAGAGAATGAAAAAAGCCAAAGGCTGGTTCATAGGAAAAAATAACAAAGCAGAAATACACCTGGAACACTGACCAAAGGAAGAAGAGAAAAAACATAAACAAATAATACAATGAGAATTAAAAAAGAGAGAGATAAAATCAAGATTAGAAAGATTACAAGAGAATATTGCCAACATCCATATACAAACTATTTCAAAGATTTCAACAAAATAAATGAATCCCTGAAAAAATGTGACTTGCCAGAGCTGACTGAAGAAAAAATGGAAACTTTAAATAGTCCTATAACTATTAGAAAAATTAAAGGAGTTTCATTTTATATATAAATAAAACTGAAACCCGTTGTCATTGAGTCAATTCTGACTCGTAATGAACCTATAGGACAGAGTAGAACTGCCCCAAATAGTTTCCAAACAACAGCTGGTGGATTTAAACTACTGACCTTTTGGTTGGTAGCCAAACGCTTAACCACTGTGTCACCAATACAAAGGGTTTTACAAGCATGTTTCAGCAAATTATGAATCATCTAATTTTTTTACAAATTTTTCCAAAGAATGGAAAAGAAATAAAACTTCCCAATTCATTTTATTTCGAGCAGAAAAAGAATTCAAGAAATGAAAAGTCCAGGGGTTAATTTCACTGAAGACTATAAATATAGAAATCTTAAAAAAAAAAAAAAAAGGAGGGGGGCAAGTGGAGTGGGGGGAAGAATGAGGAGTTTAAAAAGTAAAAAAAGAAAAAAAAAGGTTGATAATACCCAATGTTGGTTATGGTTTAGGGAAACAGCCATTTTAATGCACCAATGGTTGGCATACAAATTTGTAGTTATTTTTAGAACAATTTGGCAATATCATACAAAAGTTTAAATATATACACCCTTTGATCTTTTGATCTAGTAATTACATAGCTCTGAATTTGCCCCCATGGATAGATATACAAAAGTATCCTAGATAAACAAACAAGGCTGTTCCTTATATCTTATTTATAATGACAGCAAAACTGGAAATGATCTAATTTCAACATTAGAGGACTGTTTAAATAAATTATGACACAGCCATAAAATGGAATCTATGCAGCCATTAAAATAATAAGTAAATCTATGTGCATTCATATGAAAAGACTTCAAACAGATTTTGAGAAGTTAAAAAAGCACAGTTTAGTATACTGTGCATAGTATAATCCCTTTTCCCTAAGGAAGAATATACATGCAAGCAAAAAAGAAAAGAAAAAAACTAGCACTGTCAAGATTTGATGTAGTATCAAAGAAAAATAATCACAATTAACTTTTCCAATCACATATCTGTATAAGGCTGGATTTCTTTCATATACTTCAACCAAAATAACATTTCACAACGAAATAAGTGCTGAAGCTGGTATCAGACTCCAGCTATCTTCTATCAAGTCACACATCAAAACGATTTGGAAAAGAGAATGTAAAACAATGGCATTCTTCTCACAAAATTTTTGTTTGATTTGGAAAACATACTTTTTAATAAAAATTTGTCTAATGATAACATGTAATGGATGAATTATTGTTCTAATTAATAAGTATTTTTAAAATATCTAATATGGTAAGATATATAGATATAAGTCACATAAACAAAAGCTTTTTGAGGTCCTCAATAATTTTGAGTGTAAATGCATCCTGAGACTAAAAGTTTCAGAATGGTTCTCTTAAAGTACAAACATATTTGAAAATGATTCACATCAAATTCAGAAAAATGGTTCCTTTGAGGAGGAGGATAGAGTGGAGGAAAGAAAAGGGGATAGCACTTTAGTGATATCATTAATATTTTAAATGTTTTTCAAGAGAGAGAAGAGACAAAAGAAGGTAATAAATTAATACTGTTTAATTTCTGTAGTGGGTATGTACCTGCCTAAGACTATTTTCATATTTTGTTGCATGCTTGAAATTATTCATAACTAATATTTTCAATTTTTAAATGACCTGAAAGTTTGATTTGCAATTAGGTTTGGGTAAGGAAACTTCTTAAAAAATTGAGATGCCTGATAAGACCTGAAATGGCCAATTTGAGGACTAGGTGTGTTTCCTTGCTGGTCCTGTTTTCACCCTAGTGGCAGCAATCTTCTATGCTGTTTCTAAGAAAGGAATGTCTGGTAATGATGATGTAACTACACTGCAACTCCCCTAAGGGAGGAATGTCTGGTAATGATGACATAAGTACACTAAGACCCCCTCCCATCACATACCCTTGTAACTACCACACTGTAACCAACCTAAGAAGTCCTGCCTTAAAAGTTACTGATACAGGAAATACTGCCTTGTAATGATCTACTACCAAATAATGTCTTTTGATGATCTAAGCCTGTAATTACTAACCAAGTAATAACTTTCAATGATCTAAATTTGCAAATATCAATCAAGTAATGTGCTTCATATCCTTCGTGCCTTCCTGTCTTAGTTATGTAGTGCTGCTATAACAGAAATACCACAAGTGGATGCTTTAACAAAGAGAAATTTATTCTGTCACAGTCTAGGAGGCTAGAAATCCTAATTTAGCCTGCCAGCTCCAGGGGAAGGCTTTCTCTCTCACTGGCTCTGCAGAAAGGTCCTTGTCATCAAGCTTCTCAGTGTACAGACCCCGGGTCTGAAGGACACACTACGCTCCTGGTGCTTCTTTCTTCGTGGTATGAGGTCCCTTTGCCTGTCTGCTCACTCCTCTCTTTTTTATCTCAAAAGAGATTGGCTTAAATTGTAGATTGATCTTGTAGATTGAGTTTACCTAACTGCCACTAATCCCATACCTCAACAACATCATAGAGATAGGATTTACAACACATAGGGAAATCACATCAGAAGACAAAATGGTGGACAACCACACAACACTGGGAATCATGACTTGCCAAGTCAGATACTTTGGGGGGACACAAACATCACTGCTGAGTCACCATATTGGATTACTGGATTCCATCACATGGAATTTAGTCTATCCCCTACTTGAGCTGATTTTATATTTTCAGTAATCTCTCAAATTTACATTAATCAGAGTACAGATGGTTACTGTATGACATTTAATGGTATAGTTGGCATGATTTCTGAAGGAATATTATCCTCTGTATTCCTAAGAAGTTGCAGAGCTGACTTGCCCTGGTACCAGCGAGGACCCTTTGTATCCAGACCACCTCCCTAAATTCGGTGGGTTCGCTGGAAGTAAGCCTCTCAGATCGAAGCCTCATCTTATTGTGAAGATAGTTCTTTGAGGGATTTATTGGCTATCTTTTCTGTATACTTCCATTTTCTGCTCATTTCCTGAGCATCTTGCTCCATTCATTACCAAATTAAGTTTGGCGGGGCTGCCATCTCATGGCCAGTCTATTTTACTGAACTCCCTTTTCTTTCTGGTGCACTGTAAGGTTTTCATGCACGTTTAGGTCTTTAATACTAACAAATTTCTCCATAAGATGGGGAATGCCACAACCAAGACTGAAGTAGGACCTCTTAAGGGAACTCCTGCTGATTATATGACAAGGCATTATGGCCCTGGTTCAGTTCTGTATTTAGGCCAATGGCATGCAAGCACTTATAGAAGGAAATTTAAAGAGCCAATGGGCATTGTGGGAGTTATTTCAGTTAACCAATTTGAGCTTTCTGTGCAGCAAGTAAGGGAATAAGGGCTTACAAACAAAACTAAAGTAATGGGAGGCATTTAGTAATTGGTAATTGGAAGCTTGCAAAAGAAATCATAATGATAAATTTGTCTTCTTGCCAGAGACTGTTTTAAAACAAGCTAACAGTGTCAGAGCTCTGTAACCTCGATGACTACTTACCTGGCAGAAAACCCTATACACTCTTTTTCTCAAAATGACTCCCTTTCCCAAATTGGCTTCCTTTCCTAAAATGCTGAAGTCCCCAGAATCTGCACTCCAATCCCAGCCTCCAACACCTGGCTCTCTTCCTTTTATTCTGCTTTTCCAACAGTTACTCCCCTGTACCCTTCTTTACCGACCTACTCCACTGAAAACCCCCTTACTGAATCGCCATATTATCTCAAGGAACCTCTAAACCCAGCCCCAGTGCCATCAAGGAACCTCTAGAAGAAGTAAAATCCATTTGGGAAATGCCTTTTAAAATCAGATATCCTGAAGAGTCTCAGAAGCCACCACAAGTTACTTTTGCCCCTTCGTCAAAAGTGGAACTTTGTACTTTTTGTTAAGGAATTTCCCAACTCTTGTGAAGATCCTCACAAATTCACTTAAGAATTTAGGATCTTGACTGATACCTAAGAGTCTGGTCTGGCACACATATATAATGTAATAAACTCATTGATAGGGGCAGGTGATGAAAAAAGGTGAATGGGAAAAGTCTGATGGAAAACTCTACAGAATTTCTAATCATCCAGCCTAATATTTCAGGCATGAAACTAACAGCACAGGCCACAGATGTTGTCACAAATCTTACTGAAGCTATCGCAAAGTTTTCCCCCCCAAAAATAGATTGGAACGAGTTTCAGGGTTGCAAACAAAATGAAGATGAAAATGTTTATGATTACAGGGGTGTTTTGACTAAACTGTTTGAAGAACACTCCAGTTTAAAGCTAGAAGGGTCTGGATCCCATATTGCTTTCAATGCCCTTTTGCCACTGGCCTCCATTCAGAGCTCGCAGAGTTAGTCCATTGCCACAAATTAGATTGGATAAATGAAAACCCTTCACAGTTAGCCACTCTAGCCTATAAGTTCTCAAACTCTAAAGCAGCAGGCTAGGGAAGCTGAACAGAGAACTAAAGCTAAACAAAATCAACTTATGGCCCTGCAATTACAGTTGCAGACAGAGCTGCAAAAGAATTTTCCCATACAGGATATGACATATGCCTAAGACTGGGCCCACTAACTTGCCCTTGTTTGTTACTACTATAAAAAGACTGTACTTTTTTAAAAAAAAATTTTATTGTGCTTTAAGTGAAAGTTTATGGATCAAGTCGGACTCTCATACAAAAATTTATAAACATCTTGCTATATAGTCCTAATTGCTCTCCCCCTAATGAGACAGACTACTCCTTCCCTCCTCTATTCTGTTTTGTGTTCATTCGGCCAGCTTCTGACCCTCTCTATCCTCTCATCTCCCCTTCAGATAGTAGATCCCAGCATAGTCTCATGTGTCCATTTGATCCAAGAAGATCATTCTTCACCAGTATCATTGTCTATCCCATAGTTTAGTTCAATCCCTGTCTGAAGAGTTTGCTTCAGGAATGGTTCCTATCTTGGGTTAACAGAAGATCTGGGGACCAAGACCTCCAGGGTCATTCTAGTCTCAGTCAGACCATTATGTCTGGTCTTTTTACAAAAATTTGGGTCTACATCCCACTACTCTCCTGCTCCCTCAGGGGTTCTCTCTTGTGTTCCCTGTCAGGGCAGTCATCGGTTGTAGCTGGGCACCATCTAGCTCTTCTGGTCTCAGGCTGATGTAGTCTCTGGTTCATGTGACCTTTTCTGTCTCTTGGGCTCAGAATTACCTGTGTCTTTGGTGTTCTTCATTCTCCTTTGCTTCAGGTGGGCTGAGACCAATTGATGTATCTTAGATGGCCACTTGCTAGCATTTAAGACCGCAGACGCCACTCTCCAAAGTGGGATGCAGAATGTTTTCTTAATAGATTTTATTATGCCAATTGACTTAGATGTCCCCTGAAACCATGACCCGCAAAACCCTGCCCCTGCTTTGCTGACCTTTGAAGCATTCCGTTTATTGAGGAAACTTCTTTGCTTTTGGTTTAGTCCAGTTGTGCTGACCTCTCCCGTATTGTGTGTTGTCTTTCCCTTCACCTAAAATAGTTCTTATGTACTATCTAATTAGTGAAAACCCCTTCCTCCCCGCCCCCCGCCAGAACCATCAAAGAATATTCTCTTCTCTGTTTAAACTACTTCTTGAGCTCTTCCAAGAGTGGCCTTATACAATATTTGTCCTTATGCAGCTGACTAATTTCACTCAGCTTAATGCCTTCCAGATTCCTCCATGTTATGAAATGTTTCAGGGATTCATCATTGTTCTTTATTGATGTGTAATATTCCACTGTATGAATATACCATAATTTATTTATCCATTCATCCGTGGATGGGCACCTTGGTTGCTTCCAGCTTTTTGTTATTGGAAACAGTGCTGCAATGAACATGGGTGTACATATATCTGTTCGTGTAAAGGCTCTTATTTCTCTAGGATATATTCCAAGGAGCAGGTTTGCTGGATAGTATGGTAGTTCTATTTCTAGCTTTCTAAGGAAGTGCCAAATCGATTTCCAAAGTGGTTGTACCATTCTACATTCCCACCAGCAGTGTGTAAGTGTTCCAGTGTCTCCACAACCTCTCTAACATTTATTATTTTGTGTTTTTTTTTTTTTATTAATGCCAGCCTTGTTGGAGTGAGATGGAATCTCATTGTAGTTTTGATTTGCATTTCTCTAATAAGCCTGACCATTTTTAAAGGGAATATTTAAAACTAAAAAATAAACTGGGCAACCTAACACCAGATGTAGCCTTGAAGACAATAGAATGAAGGAGCTCTGGGGGCAAATCAGGGGCTTTTCCTATGGTAGCACTATATTCTCAGGGAGAAGCTATTATACAAACAAATGGAGAACCATGTAAATTTTTAATTGACACAGGCACTACCTTATCTGCAATGTTGTTGTTGCTGTTAGATGTCATCAAGCTAGTTCTGACTCATAGCAACCCTATGTACAACAGAATGAAACACTACCTGGTCCTGCACCATTCTCATGACCATTGTAATAAACCCCACAAATTGCAAAGGGCTTTGCCCCAGAGTAATAAAACCTCAAGAGTTGTGGTGGCTACTAATCAAGAACAGATTTTAACCTATTCCCAGCCTGTTTCTGTCTCTTTAGGTCCTATAGAGGACACGCACCCATTTTTTCTCACCTTAGATACTCCAGTAAACTTCCTAGGAAGACATCTGTTATCCAAATGGAATTGCCATATAAAATTCTCAGGAACAGGAGGAATGCTATTAGATTTATCTGAAGCCAATCAACAGATAGACTCTAAGATAAAAAACACTTTATGTAAAGAAGCCTATTTGTTATTTAAAAGCCCTCAGCTTACCACCACAAGGTCATTTATCCAATTCTATCAAATGTCTTTCTTCTGTACCTGAAAATTTGCAGGCCACTACTTCTACTAATGTTTGTTGAGTTCTGTAATTTGAACCAATTAAAATTCAAATAGCTACCCCTAAACCTTTACCTAAGTTTTTTCAATACCCTTTAGAACTAGAAGCTAAGGAAGAAACTTGTTCCTATAATTCAAGGCTTTATGGCTAAAAACATAATAATCCCTTGCACCAATGCTTGCAACGTTCTGGTTTTTCCTGTTAAGAAGCCCAACAATCAGGGCTGGTGATTTGTAAAAGACTTGCGTGCTATTAATCATGTAGTAATTCCAAGATTCCCCATAGATCCTAACCCTCACCTGCTTCTAATATTCCCCCTCCGAAGTGACTCATTTTACAGTAGTTGATCTTTGCTGCATGTTTTTGAACATTCCAATCCACCTGGAGAGTCAATATTTGCTTGCCTTCACTTGAGAGAACCAATAATTTACCTGGAATGCCATGCCCCAAGGTTTTATCAAGTCCTGCATCTAGTTTTCTCAGATTTTACATGCAGATTTACAGACCTTACAGTTCACTCAGGAGCCTACATTATTACAACATATGGATGATTTACTAGTCTGCTCTCTCAATAGGCATGTCTTACTGATAGTATCCTGTTGTTACTACATTTGGCCAGAGGAAGTCAAAACGCCTCCAGAGAAAAATTACAGTTAGCCCAACCTTTTTTTGGAATCAATTCAATGGCAATAGGGTTTTTTCTTTATTAGCATTTGGTTAAGTACTTGGGACACATTATTTCTGCAAAAGTGGTCACTATAGACCCCAAAAGAAAAAAGACCATTTTAGCTAACCCTGTCCCTATTGCCAAGAAAAAGTTAAGAGGATTTCTAGGACTCTGCAGCTATTGCAGAACTTGGATACATAATTTTCCTTTGCAGGCTCGACCTCTTTACCATTTGCTAAACTGTTCAGAGCCTGACCCCTTCCAGCTCTCTGAGAATGGACAAAAGGCCATAGCTCAACTAAAAGAAGCATTAATCAACACTCCTATTCTTGGGTTTCCTAATTATGATTTAGACTTTCTTCTTTTTTGTCCATGAGATTTCTGGGAATGCCCTGGGAATGCCCTAGGAATCCTCACTCACAAACACAAGGGACAACAGAGACCCATTGGTTATTATAGCATCCAGCTGGACCCCATTACAAGGGACTAACCCTCTTGCCTTAGAGCAGTAGCTACAACTGCTAGGCTAGTTAAGACCACAGCAGATATTGTTTTAGGAAATTTTCTTGGCATTTATGTTCCTCATGCAAGGTCAGTCATTTTAAATTCAACAGTTACTTAGTAGCGGTTGGCCTGCAGGCTGATTGCTTATCAAATTCTCCTTTTGACTACTTTATAATACTTAGTTACATACTGTAACCTCTCTGAATCCAACTACATTGTTACCTTTACCTAATAATGACCATCCATCCCATGATTGCTTAAATCTTGCTGAACAACTTTCGTCTTCTATGTCAGAAACCTTGTTATCGAATCCTGCTTTAGTTCTATTTGTTGATGGGTCATATTTAAAGCCTGAAGCTACTGGATCTCATTACCAGGGAGAATATACTGAGACTACCTCAACTGAAGCTCTGGTGGTGAAGTGGCTAAGAGCTCAGGCTGCTAATTAAAATGTCGGCAGTTGGAAAACACCAGCCACTCCTTGGAAACCCTACAGAGCAGTTCTACTCTGTCCTATAGTGTGCTATGAGTTGGAATCAACTCAAAGACACACAACAACCTCATCCAAGGTCCTCAAAAGTGATGTCCTCCCTGAAGTCACTTCACCTCATCAAGCTGAATTAATTGCACTCAAGAGCTTGCAAACTGTCTTCTGGACAGCGAGTAAATATTTTACTGGTTCTAGATCTGTTTTCGGAGTTACTTATGATTTGCAATGTTATGGAAACAAAAACCCAAATTAAAAACGATCCTTTAGTAGCAGACCTCTTAGAAGCCCTTCTGCTCCCCTCTGAAATTTCTCTAGTTATTGTCCATGCCCACTCTCATGGATTGAATTGTGTCTGCCAAATATGTGTGTCAACTTGGCTAGGCCGTGATTCCCAGTATTGTGTGATTGTCCATTTTGTCATCTGCTGTGATTTTCCTATGTGTTGTACATCCTACCTCTATGATGTCAATGAGGTAGAATTTTAGTGGCAGTTATGTTAATGAGGCAGGATTCAATCCACAGGATTAAGCTGTGTTTTAAGTCAATCTTTTTTGACATATAAAAAAGTGAACAGAGAGACATGTAGACCTCATACCACCAAGAAAGCAGTGCCTGGAGCAGAGCACAGACCCAGGATTCCTGTGCAGAGAAGCTTCTAGACCAGGGAAAATTGATGACGAGGACCTACCTGCAGTGCCAACAGAGAAAGCCTTCCCCTGGAACTGGCACCCTGAATTTGGACTTCCAGCCTACAAGGCTGTGAGAGAATAAATTTATCTTTGTTAAAGTCATCCACTTGTGGTATTTTTGTTACAGCAGCACTAGACAACTAACAGACACATCAACTCAAAGGAGGTTCACAAACAAAGAACATTAAAGAAAACGACCTAGCTGACAAAGCAGCTAAACAAGCTGCTTCCCAATCACCCTTTAAAGATGCCACCCTCATTCATGACTATAATAATTCCACTTTTGATCATGATGAAAAGGAGGAAATAGATAACAGTAGTAGAACAGTTAGGACGCCTGTAAACATGGCACCTGTAAAATGTTGCCCACCAAAATTTGACCCAAAAGAAATTTCAGAATCACTTTTTAAACAACAACAATTAAACCCCACAGAGGAAATTAAAGAATGGGAACAGGCCAGCTGTCATCAGGATCCAACCACTGGATTGTGGATACAGCCTAACAAAAAAAACATTTTGCCAGAATTCTTACATGTCTCTATGATTTGAAATTACTGGCATGATAAAATAGGGATAATGATGGATGAACTCGTCTGGGTTTTAGAAGCCCATTAGTGAGGAGATTTTTCTTTTCTGTAGAGCATGTTTTCCCTCATACTTTTAAAGATCACACTACTCCTTGTTTCAATCCTGTTAATGATCCTCACAAGCTTTTAAATTATGTATAGTCCCTCGCATTGGAGGACTGTTTTAGATAATGAACAACCTTATAACATGCTTATAAAGAATCCCTCTAGGTCTGGAGGAATTGCCTTAAAAGATTTATTTGGACATCAAGAATCAGCGCCTCCCAGAACTCAAACCATTCTCAAAACCAACTCTTCAGACAAAGATTAGGCTGGACTACGAGACAAAAAATGATAGTGGTGAAGAGTGTGCTTTTTGGCTCAAGTAGATACATGAGACTAGATGGACAGCTCCTGTCCGGAGGTGAGGTGAGAAGGCAGAAGGGGACCGGAGCCGGATGTACAGACATGGGAAATACAGGGTGGAGAGGAGGAGTGTGTTGGCACATTGTAGGGAGAGTAACTAGGTTCACATAGCAATATGTGTATAAGTTTTTGTATGAAAAACTGATTTGAATCGTAAACTTTCACTTAAAGCACACACACAAAAAATAAGCCCACATAATGAGATTGAGAAATGAAAAAAAAACATGGTTGCTCCCAATGCCCCATATCTGAGATACGGATGGAACCCAATGAAAACTTAGTTCTCCCCAAATCCCTGCAAGCCCTTGTACTGGAGGCATTGCACATGAATACCCATTTAGGAAGAGATAAGAAGATAGAAATTTTAAAGAAATATTGGTGGACACATTTTTATGAAGCCACTGAACAAGTGGATTCCCAATGTTCAATTGCTCTCAATTTAATGCAGGTAAACCTTACAAGGCTCCACCTGGGAGATTTCCCTTACTGTCAGAACCAACACTTGATCTGCCAGATTGATTTTATATAATTCCCCCTCCCCCCAAGTGGTTACAAGTTTGTAATGATTTGTAGATTTCCTCGCTGGGAAGAAGCTTTACCCAGTCATCTTGCTACTGTCGCATTTGTGGCTAAGAAATTTCATGAGAACTTTATCCCAACTAGGGAAGCCCCAAGGGTCCTTTGTAGTGACTGGGGTCCCAATTTTGCTAGGTAAATAATTAAGGAAATATGTAAAATATGTAAAATCTTCCCCACATATCAAAGACTTCATTGTCCTTATTACCCTCAATCCTTTGGTCTAGTTGAAAGAACTAATGGTATAATACTCGACGAGCCAAACTTTCCAAATTTTTGCAATTGCCTTGGACTAAGGTGCTACCTCTGGTCCTTTTAAATTTAATAACTACTCCCTTTGGACTTCTCAAATTGACTCCTCATGAAATAATCATGCATATGAGGCCACTGAAAACACCATGGCTTGGGTCAGGTGCACCTTAGTCCTTAAAGTGACATCTTTGCTTTTTAATACTTTAAAGTGGTCTTTTGTGGCAGATTTGCCCAATGCAATACATCGTTTGATTTCTTGACTACTGCTTTCATGGGCGTTGATTGTGGATCTAAGTAAAACGAAATACTTGACAACTTCTGTATTTTCTCCATTTATCATGTTGTTGCTTATTGGTCCAGTTGTGAGTATTTTTGTTTTCTTTATGTTAACGTGTATGACATACTGGAGGCTTTGATCTTCATCAATAGGTGCCTCATGTCCTCTTCACTTTCAGCAAGCAAGATCGTGTGATCTGCATATTACAGGTTCTTAATGAGTCTTACTCCAATCCTGATGCCATGTTCTTCTTCATATAGTCCAGGGAGTATTAAATGTTGTATGAAATTTTTGACAAATGGCATTACCTAAAAGACCCATTTAATGCCTTTGCAAATAATAATGTACATTGACAGTAATTATATTTTAGATGGACTCGAGACCACTCCTTGAGTAAGCCATCAGATGTCAGGTTATTCCTGTATGTGGCCTGCCTGCACTAACCCTCAAATAGTAAAACCCAGAAACAAGAGTCTAAAGCTACGGCACAGTGAAGATGTCATATATAGTGCCTGACTACCTTTTCACCATGTACTGTTGCTACTCATACTCTGATTCATTTTTTTTCAATCCACACTCGACAGTCCTGAAAGTGACAGTCCGGAGATAAATGAAGAGTTACATTTGGACAAATCTGCTGCAAAAGACCTTTTTAAAATGTTAAAAAGCAGTGATATTGCATTGAAGACTAAGGTGCACTCAACCCAGACTATAATATTTGCAACCACTTTATATGCATGTGAAAGTGGAACAGTGAATAAAAGGAAGACTGAAGAAGAATCGAAACCTTTGTATTAGGGTGTTGGCAAAAAATACTGAATGTACCATGGACTGCCAAAAGAATGAACAAATTTGTCTTGAAAGAAATACCAGCAGGGGTTCTTTCTGTTGTGTGCAGAGTCACTATGAGTTGGAGCTGACTTGATGGTACCTAACAGTAATAACAACCTTTTGACATGCATAGCAACCCAAGGTCTTCAAGGCTTAGTAAATAAACAGCCATACAGAATAAACATATGCTCAAAGTCCGTGCAGAAGAAAGCCTCAAAATTCTTATCAAAAGAAGGGTATGTGTAAGGGAATTTTTTTTTTAATTGAGGCACCCGATAAGATCTGAAATGGTCTGCTTGAGGATTGGGTGCAATTCCTTGGCTAGTGGTTCCATTTTCACCCTAGCGGCAGCAGTTCTCCATGCTGTTTCTAAGAGAGCAATGCCTGGTAATAATGACATAACTACACTGCAGCTCCCGTAATGGAGGAATGTCCAGTAATGATGATATAATTACACTAAGACTCCCTCCCATCACATACCTTTGTAACTGCCACACTGTAATCAATCTAAGAAAGATATGTATATACCTTTAAGCCAATAGCCTTACTAGCTTGCATCACAGGAAGTCCTGCCTTACAAGTTCCCATCACAGGAAGGGCTACCAAACAATGGTCTACTACCAGTCAAGTAATGTCTTCCAGTGATCTAAGTTTGTAAATACTAATCAAGTAATGTGCTTCATATCCTTTGTTCTCCCCTTATAAAATAGCACTGCTGAGTCACCATATTGCATTACTAGATTCCACTGCATGGAATTTAGTCTATCCCTGTTTGAGCTGATTCTGTATTTTCAATGAATCTCTCAATTTTACATTAATCAGAGTACATATGGTTACTCTACAACAGGTTTGACTTGTAAATTGGAAGAATAATCAGATATGGGAAACACTTTTCTTCCCCCTCCAAGCACATAGAAAATCTGGATAATTTATTTTTAACTTTTAAAAAATGGTCAAGCTTGTAAATCTAGAAAGAAAAATCACCCGAAGTGGAAAGTGAATCCTTAGCAACAAGGAGTTGAATTGGTGGCCTCTGGAATGACTAGGAACCACAGGGGATGGGACTTTATCTCCCATAGAGCCAGAAACTAAAAGTCACAGGGCTTAGGTGAGGTGGGTTTCAGAACTGGATTTCTTATATTAAAAAAAGAAAAAAATGAAAAAAAGCTGAGAAAGCTCTACCCCATTCATAAATAGAGCCTGGAAAATTTCCACCCACAGACCCAGGATCATAGCTTGAAGTAAACCACCTAGAACTTTTCATTCTTTGCATCTCTTTTTCTCTATGTGCCATGTCTTGGTAAAAACCATCAGTTTGATCTTTCAGCTGGGTCCATTCTACTACTTGAGTCACTTTTTTTTTTTTAATTTAAGGATTACATTTTTCAAATGGACTCCAGACCTTAGTTCTCAAGCCAATGACTAGGTATGCATATCCTGAGCATTCTAAGCAGGGCTAACATACCATTAGATTGGAAAATGAAAATCAAAACCTCTCCCTACTTAATGTATAATATTAGGTATGATGTCTCCATTGAGTCATTTTTAATTTGTTTGCTTTTTAAAACAAACAAACATGCATAACATGAAGAGTAAGGAATCTGTACACACATAAATGCCTCTTGCATACAGTATGTTAGGGAGGATACTCAAGAAACTTACAAGTCCCCTCTGGAGATGGGAACGGGGACACCACAGTAGGAGAGAGAGTTATTTTCACACTGATTATTTGCTTATCTGCTTGCGTTTTTTTTCATGTACCCATATTACTTTTTAAAAAGCATATATATAGATTTCCAAAGAAAAATAAAAAAATGTCTGCCCCTTCCCCCATTCCCTTTTTAAAACCCCAGGAGTAATAACCACTATTAACAGTCCCAATGTGCACACTTTCAGATATACATCTTTTCTTCCATACGTTTTCTCGTTCAATGATGTGTGCCTATCTCTACATATGACATCGTGGGATAAATTGTACTTAAATTGCCTAGACATAGCAATAAGGCCCTATGTTCTTGTTGTATTCACGGTCAGAGTGACAGAGCAACAGATCAGTGATACACACGTGAACCTAGCAACGCAACTGGAGCAGCTTTCACCAGCTTGCCACGTGGCACTGCCCATGTGACTAGACCACTGCGTCAGTACTCAGTACCTGTCCCAGGCTGGATTACAGAATATTTTCTATCTTCGGTTTTATTGTTCAGCAAGGTTCCCCACTGTTTCCATTCTGGTGTGTGCAGCTTCAGCCTTTTAGCTACGTATGAATGCTCAACAAGACCCAGGTGTGAGCCTCTGCAGGGAGGCTGGACCAGCCTCTCCCAGGTGTATTCAATATTGCAAAAATGCTCAGTCTTCTCCAAATTAATCTTTAGTTATATTGCAATCCAAATAAAAATTCCAAAAGGACTTTATAAGGAAATTGACAAGCCTATTCTAAAATTTATATGGAAAGGCAGAGCCAAGAATAGTCAAAAAAAACTACTGAAGAAGAAGAAAATACTGAGGAGGGGAAGAAGGAGAACAAGAACAAGAAGAAAAACAACAACAGGTTTACATATACAGTCACTTGACTAATCTTTGATTTTGTGCTAAAGATTGTGTTAGAAAATTTATTAAGATAAATAATTTGAAGTCTAGGGTGGTGTTATTTCCTATAAATATGGTTTTGAATTGCTTTTACTTAGTATTTGGGGCCACTAGGTATCTGGAATCATCCTAATCCAGCTTTGGTGTTACAGATTTTTCTAGACCACTGATGACTCAAAGCCAGGCTACACTGTATGTGAATTCTGCTTTACTTCTGGCTTGCTCTTACTCTTAGGACACTTTGAAGATTGTTATCCAATATGGAATTGGTTTACTCCTTGTAAACAAGATTCATTTCCCAAGGCCTTTGCCTGTAGATAATAACATTGGAGCAATTACCCATGTGCATCTCAAGAAGCTCTCTTGAGATTGCTTCCCCAAAGCTTCTCTCAAACTGACAAATGGGCCTGAGGTGGTCCTGGTTCAGCCTCTTCTTCATGAACTTGGGATCTAAGCATCAGTCCTCAGATCCCCTAGTCCTTAGATCTCCCACCCAGGCCCTTACATTCCCCCTCCTTTTTTGCAGGGATAAAAGATCCAGGCACCAATTCACCTGCTTCCCACCTTTATCCTATTCTGGCCACAAGTCCCAAAACCCTATACAGAAAATGATGTCTTAGGATCTTTGTTGCTTGGGAAACCCTCTGTCCTAACAGGGTCGCTATGAGTCGAAATCAACTCGATAGCAATGGGGTATTATGTTGTGTCCTGGCTGAGTTATCATGGAGTCGAGAACAGTGGAGGCCACGGAACCAGTGAACTCTGAAAGCAGCACAGAGCAGCCAGGTAAGGCCCGAGGTCTCAGGCTCACTCCTTTCCGCCCTTTCTTTTCTTTTCTCTATTATCTCTCTGTCACAAACATACTCGCATACTCTGGAAAGTCTTCAAGCAATCTAATCCCTTAGCGTTTATAGGTAATATAACAGTTCCTCCTACCTTTTTAGTATTCTGCTGTTTTCAAAGTGCTTTCACACATCCCTCTAAATCTGGGGGAACAATAGCAAGCTTCTCTCTTAGCCGCACAGGTAGCTGGGGGCAGAAAGAGAAATTTTGAAGTTCTGCTCCTCCCTGAAGAAAGTCCTCCAACTAGGACCTAGGAGAGAGCAAGTCCCATGTTCCTGGCTGCAGCAGAACTGGGATGAGAGTGAGGGAGACATCTTGGTTCACATGACTCACATTTCTTATCAAATTTCATAGATTTTTTTGAATAGATGTTTCCTGAGTTGCTGTTTGCCTTTAAGGCCACTTCCTCCAGAGGCTTTAAATGTTTCTTTGTTTTTTGATATAACTTTTATCGGTTTTACTCAGAAGTGCATCAGTGGAGCTCCTAATGCTATCATACTGGAATTTGACCACCTACTCCATTATATTTTAAAATTTTGTAATCTTATTTTCACCCAAAGCAAGCTTTCTTGATAGTGGACCTTTATCTTTTAATAGATACAATACACCCATGACAGTAAGATCATGAATTAAATTTCTAAGGGGATCATTTGCCTGATTATTTGGAACGAGGGAGGGAGGCCCTTCTTTCAGAATTGGAGTCTGTTCAAATGACTGGTGTTCTAATCTGTCTATTTATAAAGAGGCATGTTGGGATTTATTATGAGTTGCTTTAGAGGGGATAGAAGAGTTTCCCAAAATGAAATGATAATTATACATACCATATTAAAAAAAGAAAAGAAAACCTGTTGCCATTGAGTCGATTCTAACTCATAGCGACCGTATAGGAAAGAGTAGAACCACGCTTAGGGTTTCCAAGGAGCAACTGTTGGATTCAAACTGCTCATCTTTTGGCTAGCAGCTGAGTTCTTAACCACTGAGCCACCAGAGCTCCATATCCTATATATGATACTATAAATTCCAAGAATATAAGAGAAATAAAATAATTAGAGAATTAAAGAAAATTCTAAAATGAGTGGGAATGTAATTTTTAGATTGACAAGAACACTCTAAATCAGGTAAATTAATAAAAGAAAGCCACTGAATAGAGCTTGGTAAATTTTTTAAAGATTAAAGAAAAGTAATACAGGCAGAAATATTAGTTTCCACACCAAGAAAAAAAAAAAAAAAAGAACAATAAGTGACTTTATTGACTTGAAGAAATTCCCCCAGCAAATCGTTGAGTGAATAAAAATGAGTAAATGAAAAAAAAAGGGAAGTATGCTTATCAAAATGTTAATAGTGGTTGCCCTAATAAATTTATATATTTGGAATATGTTTTACTTTCTTTAATTTATGTTTTTCTGTATTTCTTGAATTCTTCACAATGGAAAATTTTCTTTACAACCAACAGTTTGCAGTATAGTAAAAAGTTATTCTTATTTGGAAAAAAAAAATTCATGGAATATCTTTAAATTTTTATATGTTAAGCTATTAAATATATTTCAACAAATTCCAAATAGTAGAAATTGATGATAAGTGAATACAAGTTTAAAATGGAAGCTATGCAAGCCAAATTATACGAAAACATTGATAAGGATGGACATGCAAACAAAAAACAAAACAAAAACACCTGAACTTATAAATGAGGAGAACCATCTCATTTGTCAATATAACACAAAAACCTAAATAAACTGTTGTTTTTGTTGTGAGGTGCTATCAAGTCAGTTCTGATTCATAACGACCCTGTAGGACAGAGTAGAAGTGCCCCGTAGGGTTTCCAAGGAACAGCTGGTGGATTTGAACCTTTTGGTTAGCAGACAAGCTCTTAACTACTAGCTACAAGGGCTCCAAATAAAGTATGAGCAAATCAATATCAGTAATTTACACAGGGAATGCAAGTATAGTTTAATATTAGGAAAGTTATTAACATAATATATCCGGATAGACACAGAAAAAATATTTGATTAAAAATGCAACGGTCATACTTGATTTTTAAAATACTATAGGTAAGATAGTGGTGCAGTGCTTAAGTGCTCATCTGCTAACCCAAAGGTCAACGGTTCGAATGCATTAGCTACTCTGCAGGAGAAAGGTATGGCACTCTGCTTACATAAAGATTACAGCCTAGGAAACCCTACGGGGCAGTTCTATTCCGTTCTATAGAGTCGCTAAGAGTCAGAATCAACTCCACGGCAATGGGTTGTAGGTAAAATACAAAGAGAAAGATAGTTGCTAAATATACACATCCATTTCTGATTAAAGCTCTTCATGGCTCTTTACTGCACCAAGAATAAAATTTTAAAACCTTAGCAAAGCTCTGAATGATTTGGCCTCCGCCAAAAGCACAACCCTACATTTCACCAATCTCCTCTTCTCTCCAACCAGCTTGTTTTGGTTGTGTGCGGCTGAGTTGACTCCAACTCATAGTGACCCTGTAGGACAGAGTAGATCTGCCCCACAGGGTTTCCTAGGCTGTAGTCTTTATGGGAGCAGATCGCCAGATCTTGTCTCCCGTGAAGTTGCTGGTAAGTTTGAACTGTTGACGGTTACAGCCGATCATTTAAGCATTGAGCCACCAGGGACCTCCACTCCAGCCATACTGACCCATATTTAGCTCCTTAAGAGCTACAAAATCTTTCCCACCTCAGGGCCTTTGCACAAATAGCCATCTGCCATACTCCTTCCCCAGCACTTACCAAGACTGGCTTTTTGGTCGTTCATGTCTAAAAAGACACCAGAATGTGAACAGTGGTTATCTATCTCTACATGATGAAATTTGATATAATTTATTTATATTTCTTCCTTTATGTATTTTGGATTTCTAAATATTTATTGCATATACATTAGGTTTTCAAAAGGAAAAATGGATATGATAAGCTGTTTTAATCTTTAGTATATTTGCAATGTGCTTGGTAAGATATGGAATATTGCCAAATTTCCTAAATTTGTCCCCGAATAATTAGCTCTCCCAATGTCATTTATTGAATAATGCAACATTTACCTGCTGATTTAAAGTGCTTCTAGAACAGTCCACTAAATCCCACGTGTGCTTGGCTCTGTTTCTGAAGTTCCTGTCCATTGCTGTTGATCATCCATCCTAGCACTGCTCCCAAGCTGTCTAAAGTCCTTGATATTCCACAGGGCAATATCAAAATTTTCAAAAATTTTTTTCAAAAATTTTTCAAAATTTTCGTGCATTATTTTTAGAGGAAATTTACTTTCTTTTTGTTTCTCAAAAACCCTGTTAGTATTTTAGATTCATTCAGGCGAACATGTGCCTTTGCAGAATTTTACCTTTCTATCTGAAATCCCAGTATGTCTGCCCATATGTTAAATCTTGATTTTATTCCCCTTTGGAGAACTGAAGGTCCTGCCTAATTCTTAGTAACATCTGAATGCATAGATTAGTTTGTTGATAATATGGATGGGATTGTTTCCCATTATATTTCAATCTGATTATTATTTAATAGCATAGTAATACCAAAAAAAGCAAACCCAGTGCCGTCGAGTCAATTTCAACTCATAGCAACCCTATAGGGCAGAGTAGAACTGCCCCATGGAGTTTCCAAGGAATGCCTGGCAGATTTGGACTGCCGACTCTTTGGTTAGCAGCCATAGCACTTAACCACTACGCCACCAGGTTTTCCAGCATAGTAATAGGTAATATTTATTGAGTCCTCACTGCATGCCAGGTCTTTGTGTTAAGCACTTTATTACTTAACTTTGTCCTCACCCCAACCCATTTTCACATGAAGAAACTGAGTCTCAAAGAGCTTCAGGCAACTTACCTGAGGTTTCGTAGCTCATGAGCGGCAGAGCTCAGACTTAGATTTAAGCATTTTGACAGCACAGGTTTAATCATTGGGAATGCGTTTAGTTTATCTATTTTTGTTACTGGCCATTTTATTGAATTCCCTTTTTATTTCTAATAGTGTTCCAATTGATTGTCTTAGGTTTTCCAGTTAGATCACCATATCAGCAAATAATCATAACCTTTCCTTCTCCTTTCCAATATGTTTACGTTCCCTACTTTGTCCAGCTGTACAACACACACTTCTTAGAATGCATATACCTATTTTAAATATCATTTAAAAACTTATACAATACTGTAATATGTAAAGGCAATCTGTAATCTTTTAACACTTCTGCAGGTATTGCAAACTAATAGGATTTAAAATAAAATCATAAGCATTATTTCTGTAACATTGTGTATGGCACATTAAAAGTTGCTAGAATACTTAAACTACATAAAGAATTCCCATGTTATGTTTTTGACTCTGTTAATACCTTGTTGCATATTTGAAAAACATGTAAAGTCTAGTTTAAGACATTTTTAATGCTAAGAAAACTCGATCTTGCTTATCTGAATGTCCTTATTCAATCGAGGGCACTTGATAAACATTTGCTGGTGCTAACGTTGCAGACTGTTGGGGAAATGGATGGAGACAACCAGACCGGGGCTTCCGAGTTCCTGCTCGTTGGGCTCTCAGAGAAGCCCGAGCAGCAACGAATACTGTTTTGGATGTTCCTGTCCATGTACCTGGTCACAGTTGTGGGAAATGGGCTCATCATCCTGGCCATCAGCTCTGACTCCCACCTGCACACTCCCATGTACTTTTTCCTGGCCAACCTCTCCTTCACCGACCTCTTCTTTGTCACTAACACAATCCCCAAGATGCTGGTGAACCTTCAGTCCCAAAACAAAACCATCTCCTACACGGGATGCCTGACACAGCTCTACTTCCTGGTCTCCTTGGTAGCCCTGGACAACCTCATCCTGGCCGCAATGGCCTATGACCGCTATGTGGCCATCTGCCACCCCCTCCACTACACCACAGCCATGAGCCCTGGCCTCTGTATCTTGCTCCTGGCCTTGTGTTGGGTCTTCTCTGTCCTCTACGGCCTCATCCACACCCTCCTTATGACCAGAGTGACCTTCTGTGAGTCCCGGAAGATCCACTACATCTTCTGTGAGATGTACGTCCTGCTAAGGCTTGCGTGTTCCAGCACCCAGGTCAATCATACAATGCTGATTGTCACTGGCTGCTTGATCTTTGTCGTTCCCTTTGGATTCATGATTGTGTCTTATATCTGGATTGTCAGAGCCATCCTCCAAATACCCTCCACCTTTAGGAAGTACAAAGCCTTCTCTACCTGTGCTTCCCATGTGGCTGTGGTCTCTCTTTTCTATGGGACACTTTGTATGGTCTATCTGCAGCCCCTCCACACCTACTCCATGAAGGACTCAGTGGCCACAGTGATGTATGCTGTGATAACACCCATGATGAACCCTTTCATCTACAGCCTGAGGAACAAGAATATGCATGGAGCTCTAGGAAAACTCTTCCTTGGAAAAGCTTTTCAGAGGTTGACATAAGAGTAATTTTGGAAAGAGAGCATTTAAACGGAGATCAGGAATTCCCTCCACCATGTGCAAAGCATTAGTCTGTGGAGTACGCAGGAGTAGTTAGGATATAGATACAGCTCAGAATAAGATTATAGATCAGTGGTGAAGAAAAGACATATACATGTAACCCAATGTCCCCTAGACTTCACCAGCCTTGGCCATAAATATGGTCACGCTACTAACACTAGAATTTTGCAGGATAAAATCCAACTTGCCTAACCACAGGGCTACAATGCCATTGTCTCATCCTTATCAAAATATACTCAATTGGAACTGGCATAGGATGGGATGGTCTCTTCTGTCCTCTAGGACATGTCCACTCATGTTCTTGAGTTCTGCAATCAATGCCTTTGGAAGCAGCAGTCAAGAAATCAAATGATGCATTGCATTGGGCAGATCTGCTGCAAAAGACCTCTTCAAAGAGTTGAAAAGCAAAGAAGTCACTTTCAGGACTAAAGCCATAATATTTTCAATCACCTCATATGTATGCAAATGTTGTACAACGAATAAGAAAGGCCAAAGAAGAACTGATGCCTTTGAATTAATGGTGTTAGTGAAGAATATTGAGTATACCATGGATTGCCAGAACAAGGGACAACTCTGTCTTGGAGGAAGTACAGCCAGAGTGCTCCTTGGAAACAAGGATGGTGACGCTTTGTCTCACATACTTTGGACATGTTATCAAGAGGGGCCAGTCCCTGGAGTAGGACATCACGCTTGGTAAGGTACAGGGCCAGCTAAAGAGAGGAAGATCCTCAATGAGATGGGCTGACATAGTGGCTGCAACAATAGGCTCAAACATAGCAACGATTGTGAGAATGGCACAAGACCAGGCAGAGTTTCGTTCTATTGTACACAGGGTTACTATGAGTCAGAACCAACTGGGCAGCAGCTAACAACAACAACTGTAGGTTCCCTGAGGAAGGGTGCTCCTTTCCTGATGTGTCAGGCTCAAATCCCACTGCTTCATGCTGACTCACAGTCCCTCTGGACAAGGATGTTCCTCTCTTTTCTTTCGGAGTTGATTTTTATCATTTGAGTCCAAACAATATTGCCTGTGCCTGTCTGTGGCATTTCTAAGATAGAGCTTGGCATTGGAAGGTAATCCTATGCTTTATTTCTGTGGTTCCTTGCCTTTCATCTCTTCTTCACACAACTCCATCCTTTCCTCATGTCATGTCATGTCATGCCATGACATGTCCTGTCATGTCAATACATGCTTATGAACAGGAGTGGTGTTGGCAGCAGTAGAGAGGGAGGAGAGAACTGTGAGACCCTATATCTACTTAGGTTCAGCAAGCCTTGTATAAATGAATGGATAGAAAGTAGTGTGTAATAGCTGATGAGCAGTTTAGTCAGTAGGACTGTGGCAGTTTGAAGGAGGGAGCAATCATTTTTAGATGAATCAGCAGAACCAGGAATTGACCTAGACTTTAAAGGACAAGTAGAGTTGAACTGATTTGATGTTCATTCAGTCATTCATTAATTCATTCAACTGATAATGACTTAGTGCTCATTAGGGCCCTCAAACTGGTTTACAAGCATGAATAAGGAGCTCGCAGTCTCCTGGGGAAGTAGACAATGATTACAGTAAATTAAATGGACCTAACTCATCAGTAAAGGCAATGTTTAACAGGTTTACTAAATAGTAAAGTACAGAAATATGATATCTAACAGAGGCACGCCAAAAGCACAAGAATACACAAAGGTTGAAAGTAAAAGAATAGAAACAGACATATTGGGAAAATACTAATCAAAAGAAAGCTGAATATAATTATATTAACATCTCATAAAAGAAACTTAAAGGCAAAAAGCATTATTGAACTTTTCCAAGACACTCTGTGAGATAAAGTTTAAGCCTTGTCACCCCTTTTTTGCAGGGGCCCCTTCCAAGGCCCTTAAAAAAAAAATTGCCTTTGAGCCAATTCCAACACAGGGCAACTGCATGTGTTACAGAGTAGAAGTGTTCCATAGGTTTTCCTTGGCTGTAATCTTTACAGAAGCAGAATGCCAGGCCTTTCTTCCACAGTGTCTCTGAATGGGTTCGAACCATCAACCTTCAGAATAGTAGTCTGGTGCAAAACATCTTATACCACCCAGGGGCATCCAAGGCCTTTACTTAATTTTTTCTTTGTAATATTTTTTTCTTACGTGGGACCCCCAGACTACATAGCTTCAGGCCCCAAAAACATGTGTATGCCTAGTCACTACTTAAGTCACTAAAATAAAGCAATTTTAAAATTGCTTTTACCTAAAAGATAGTCTCAAAATATATGAAGTAATTTTGGCATAACCATAACGAGAAATTGACAGAATCACCACCAGCTCTCTCTTGATTTTTGGTGAGTCAGATGGACAGAGGGTTGGTAAAACTGTGAAGGATTTGAACAGCGTGGTGGTTGACAAACTTGATCTAGACTTATGTAGAGCTCTGCATCCTACAACTGGAAAGTGAATATTATTCCTAGGCACATGCTGAACATTTGTAGAAAAGAGTCATATACCGGGTCATAAAGAAAATCTCAACAAATTTCAAGGACTATATGAGCCAAGCACAGTTTCTGATCACAACCAGCCGATTGGTTTGGGAGTTAATAACAGAAAGGTGAATGGAGAACCCCCAAATGTTTGGACATTGGGAACCATCCTGCTAAATAACTCAGGGTTCGAAAAAAAATCAAAATGGAAACATCTAGAACTGAGTGATAATAAAGACTTGTAGGATATGGCAAGCATGGTGCTTTGAGGGCAATGACAGTCTAAAATAATTATACTAGAAAGAAATAAAGTGTAATGCATTTTGAGCTAAATATTCATCTTAGGACTCTGGAACAAATAAGCAAAGAAATGACATCAGGGAACATAGAAGAAAGGAGACAAAGGAATTGGGAGTAGAAATCAATGAAATAGAAAATAAAATATAATGGAAAGAATGAAAAAGCCAAAGGTTGATTCTTAATAAAAAATAATGGAGTGGAAAAACATCTGAAAGATGATCAAAGGAAGAAGAGAGAAGACACAAACAAATACCACAATGGGAAAAAAAAGGGGGGGGGATAAAATCAAGATTAGAATGATTACAAGAGAATATTACCAACATCCATAGACCGAAAATTTTTAACATTTTGACAAAATGAATGAATCCCTGCAAAAATATGACTTGCCAGAGCTGATTCAAGAAGAAATGAAAACATTGAATAGTCCTATAACTATTAGAAGAATTGAAGCAATGGTAAAAAAATATTCCCAAATAAGAATACATACACATTCATCAGATGCAAACGGTTTTACAGGCTAGTTTCAGCAAGTTGTGGATCATCTAATTTTCTTATAATTCTTTCAGAGGGTCGAAAAAGAAATAAAACTTCCCAATTCATTTTATGGGTCAGTATAACTCACACTAAAGCAAAAAAACAATGCAAGAAAGGAAAGGTTCAGGGGTTAATTTCATTTAAGACTGTAAGTATAGAAATCCTGAACAAAATAATAGTAAATTGAATCCAATAGAGTGTTCTAATAATAATACGAGATGGCCAATTTGGGTTTATCACAGGTATGTAAAGATAACTTAGTATTTTTTTATTCATAAATGTTCTTCACTATACTGACAGATTGAAAAAAAAAAAAAAACTTGGTTATATCAATAGATGCGGAGAAAACACCAGATAAAATTTTAAACAAAAAATGTCCTTGATAAAGCAGTAAAATTATTTTATTAAATCTCAACCCTTGAGCATTATCTTTTTAATATTCTCAGTAATAAAATGGGAAGTACACATAAAACACTTCTACACCACAAAGTACAATGGTTGTCTTGAGAGGATATACTTGTGTAATTGTTTGAGTTTGAGCTGAACCAGCCACTTCGTGGAACACCATTTTTATTTGAAAAGAACTGGCTGATAAACTATGGCTATTCAGACTTGAGTATTTGGCAGGTATTTTCTCAAAAATGAAAAAAGTGGGCTTGTCACTATAACGAAAACAACAGACAGTATTTGTCACCAGCAATAATATTTGAGCTTTCAAGCAAATTATTAAAATTTTGGAAAATTTGTATCTGCCATGGTGATCTTGACAGCTTGTCAATACTTTAAGACTTTTCTGATGAAATCAGTAGTGACATATAGACAAGTAGATAGATCAGTAGATAGATACAGATATGCAAGATCATATAATGAAATGTATCAACATCTAGAAGATCCATATGACTCAGTGAATCAATATTTTTCGAATGATCAATGCATTACGTGACAAAGTCACACATGGGTAAACGATTGATTCAAAATGCAAGTTAGGTCAACAGATTTTAATGTCAGAGAGGATAAAAAGTTCGTTGATATGCGCTATCTAACTCCACATTGCTACTAACCTTTAAGAAATTAGCAACAAAAACAACCCAAGTGCCCACCAATGATGAATGGATAAACAAAATATGGTATATACATACAACGGTATCACTCAGTCATAAAGAGAAAAAAAGTTCTGGTATAGGCTATGAGATAGAGGAACCTCGAAAACAAGCTCAGTGAAATGTCAGATACAAAAGAACAAATATTTCAAGGTCCCACTTAAATGAAGTGGGGCTATGAATCTCTAGAATAGGCAAATCCATCAAGACAAAAGAAGATTAGTGGTTACCAGGGGCTGGGAGGAGGGAGGAAAGCAGAGTTTAAAAAAAAAAAAAAAAAAAAGATTGATAATGCCCATTGTCGGTGAGGTCTAGAGAAACAGCCACTTCCATGCACTAATGATTGGAGTACAGATTTGTAGTTATTTTTAGGAAAATTCATAAACAGAGCCTGAGAAGTTTCCACCCTCACACCCAGGGGCATAGCTGGAAGTGAACCGCCTGTCCTAGAACCTGTCATACATCCCATCTCTTTAGCCCTATGTGCTGGGTCTTGGGGAAAATCATTAGCCTTATCTTTCAGCTCACTCCTTTACTCTTCAGCTGGGTCCATTCTGCTACTTGGGCTGTATGTATATATATATATTTTTTTCACTTTAACAACTACATTTTACATTTGCGAGGTCTCCAACTTTTTGGAATTTTAAATGGAGCACAAGCCTTTTTCTCTCATTCCAAGCCATAGGGCTTACTTCCCAGGTTACAATCCTTCCATGGTCTGGCATCCTGTCTACTTACCTCTGACCAAAAGCATCTTCTCCGCCTAACAGTGACACACACACATACACACACACAAATAGACTCCAGACCTCAGCTCTCAAGAGAACAACCAGATGTGCATATTCTGAGCACCCCAAGCACTGGTACGTAAGGTGCCATCTGATGGGAAAATAAATATCAAAACTTCTTTCTAATTAACCCAAAACATTATGTATGAAGCCCCCATTGAGTCAGATTTTAATTGACTCTTTAAATCTATACAAACAATGTTGACAAGCAGAAGGTAAGAAAGGGAGGCTTCTGTATACATAAATGCCTTATTTGTATAGATAATGCTGTAAAGGGTACTCAAGAAGCTTAGAAGTTTCCTTTGGAGATGGGAATAAGGACACCAGGGTAGGGGTTAGAGTTAATTTTCATAAATTACTCATTTATACGGTTTGTACTTTTTTATTCATGTATATACGCTACATTTATATATATATAGTTAAAAGTGAAACATGGTTCCTCAAAAATTAAACACAGCATTAACAGAGTGCCTGGTGGATTCAAACTGCTGAACTTTTGGTTAGCAGCTGTAGCTCTTAACCACTACGCCACCAGGGTTTCTAGTGTTACCATACAAACCAGCAATTCCACTCCTAGGTATGCGCCCAAAAGAACTGAAAGCAGGAACAGAGATCCTTGTACACCAGTGTTCACTGCAGCACTATTCACAATAGCCACAGGTGGAAACAACCTAAATATCCATCAACAGATGAATGAATAAATAAAATGTAATACATACATTCACTGGACTAGTCCTCAGTCGCACAGAAAAATGAATGTCTAATACATGCTACGACATGGATGGATCTTGAAAACATTACTCAGAGTGAAGGAAGTCAGTCACAAAATGACAAATATTGTATGATCCCACTTACATGAAATATATAGAATAGGCAAGTGCATAGAGACCAAAGTTCACTAGTGGTTACCAGGGGCAGGGTGGAGGGAGGGGGAAAGGAAAACACAATGCCTACAGCAGACTGAACTTCTTAAGGGGAATGGAAAAATTCAAAAATGGTTAATGGTGATGGGTGAACAACATGATGATCATATTTAATGTCATTGGACTGTACCACAATTTAAAAAATGTCAAAATGGTAAAAAAAAAAAAGGAAAATAAAAATTAAATCTCTACCCTTCATTCCCCATGTCCACTTTGCTATCCCAGGAGTAATCACTGTTAACAGTTTTGACCTGTATCCTTTCACACCCTTCCTGCATAGCTTTTCTGGGCCAGCAGTGTGTTCCCGTCCATGTCCACAAAGGACATCGTGGGATAAACTGCACTTAAATTACCTGCACACAGCAGTAAGGCCCTGTGTAATTGTGGTTCACGGTCAGACGACAGATCAGGGACACAGATGTGAAGCTAGCGATGCTGCTGGAGCAACGGTCGCCAGCTTGCCATGTGGCACTGCCCACTTGGTCTGGCACCCTCACTTTCGGCTCAGGCTCATGTGACTAGACCACGGCCTCGGCACCAGAACCTGTCCCAGGCTGGCTTATAGAGTATTTTCTATCTTGAATTTTATTGTTTGGCAAGGTTCCCCACTGTTTCCATTCTGGTTGTATTGCTTCAGCCTTTTAGCTACATATGAGCAGTCAGCAAGACCCAGCTCTGCGCCTCTGCAGGGAGGTGGGGCCAGCCTCTCTTAGGTGTATAGGTAACCATCGCCTTTCTCCATGAATCAGGACCCAGCAACTCCATGAAGACCCAGAGTGAGTTTACATGTGTGTGCACCACATGCGTCTTGGAAGGGGTGGGGGAGCTACAGGTTTCTCCACTAACCATTACAGGTTACTGATCTTGGGCCTACAAGCTTTCCAAGAATCAATAAAATGCTGGCATCCTGAAAAACAAATGTATTCTTGGCTCCAAAATACTAAAAGAAAATTGAAATTACTAAGTATGTATTTAAATGGTTTCAAAAACTAGTGCATCAACTTGTCAACAACTCAAGTCTTTGAGAGTCACCTACCAATTCTTTATTGTTGGGTGTAGGTGCATATTAATGAGTTTGACATTTCATAGAGTTAGGCCTCCAAACAGTTAAGCGCTGGGCTACTAACCTAAAGGTTGGCAGTTGGAATCCACCCAGAAGAGAGGCCTGGTGATCTACTTCCAAAAGGTCGCAGACATTGAAAATTACTCTGAAACACTTGAAGTCGCCATGAGTCAGAACCCACTGGAAGGAAACTGGTCTGTCTGTCTGTTTGCCTGCCTGTCTGTCTGTAGCTTCCAGTACTAATCGCCTTAAGAGGGCCCCCAAGGTCTCCTAACCAACAGCTGGGAGACGCTGGCTGGGACTGACTGCAGCCCACCCAGCTCATGGGGAGAGAGGGCTGACCAGAGTGGTCTTCTCCCTCTCCACCCAGTGCTCTATCCCAGACTCCGTTCGGCCCCTGGCAGAGCATCCAGAGAGGGATGGAAAGAAAAACACCGCTTCCCTGCCTCCCGCCCTTTTCTACTAGGGACGACTGTGCTGAACCCACCTAACCCCTCCCCGGGACCAGGCGTCTCTGTGGAAGGTCCCCAAGCTCCTTCATCCCTTATCCACGGCACTGAGGCAAAGATCGGTGGACAGGGCTTCCAGCCAGCCTAAGTCGGTTCAGGAGCTATGGGGAACCCGGGTCACCCCAAAGGGACAGCAGTGGGAGCCGGGCAGCAGCCAACTGGACGCCCTAGTCGGTCCGCCCTCCTGTGGCCCGACCTCTCGGTGGTCTCTAGATCCGTTTCAGGCTCCCTGGATGGGCGGGCCGACCACACGCCCACCCTGGGCCGACAGCCAATAGAAGGAAAGGAAAGGCGGGACTCCTGCAGAATCAGCCAATGAAAACCCCATAGAGGTCTGCGGTCAAATTACCCTTCTCGGTCCGCCATGAGCAACGCTCTCAGGCTCTGCAGGTTTCCTGCGCCATCCAGTGGCGGCCGGACAGGGACTTAACGCGTCGTTCTGACTAAGATTAAAATCCACCCGGTAGACATAATTAATGTCACTGAACTGTGCATGAGAAGGCTGGTGAAATGGGAAGTGTTTTGTTACTTATATCTTTACCACACACACTCAAAAAAACCTCTGCACCAACTCCGGTGGCGCTCCCCAATTTCAGAAGAAAGGACAATCCTGCCAGCCCTCCCCACCTACTACCAAGCAAGGAAATAGCCCCCCGACCTTCCACCCTTCCTTAAAACGAAATCCCTCTCTCACACCTGTGAAGGATTCTACGTGAGATAGTAGTAAATTAAGTTGAGGAATAAATGACATGATCTATCAGATTGATAGATGACTAAAAGACATTTGATAAAAGTTAACATCTATTACTCATTTTAAGGAAAAAAATGAAACTCTAAGTAAACTAAGAATTAAGAGAAATCTTAATAAAGACTCAGAAAAGCGCTGCAGATCTCACACTGTGTGAAGCACCAGAAGCATTCCTGTTGACAAGACGAAAAGAAATACCTCTTCCCTCACAGCTTTCATTTTGTTTTGGAGATCAGGACTAAACTACAAGGCCTTATGTGGAGGTCATAAAAGCTTCCAGAAAAGAAAAACGATGAACTACAAACTGAAGAGTTAGAATGACTACCTTGGATTTCAGCGGTGAAGCAACGACTTCACAATTCTGTAAAAATACATATTCTCAGCCCAGAATTTCAAGACGAAGTTGTAATCTAGTGTAAGCGTAGAATAGAGATTTGAAAGGCTTAGGAAAATTTCTCTCCCATTCTTTTTTAAGGAGCTACCAGGAGACCAGTCCCAGCAAACAGGGAATACTTAAAGGACAAGGAGTTAATGAGATCCAGAAAGTCAGATTTAACCCAGGATAGTAGAGGGGAAAAAAAAAAAAAGTTCCAGGATAATGGTGACACCGTAGGCCTGGAAAGCAACCAGGCCAAGTTGGAACAAAAAGATAAAGGGTAAAAGTAGATTCAGTATCAGGGGAAAAGTAGATTCAACGGAACATAAGAAAAGAAATGAATTTATGTATATGAGAAAGACCCACCCATCTGTCAATTTGTCCTGTGGTGGTAGCTTGCATGTTGCTATAATGCTGGAAGCTATGCCACCGGCATTCAAATACAAGCAGGGTCACTCATGGTGGACAGGTTTCAGCTGAGTTTCCAGACTAAGACAGACTAGGAAGAAGGACTTGGTGGTCTACTTCTGAAAAAAGTTAGCCAGTGAAAACCTTATGAATATCAGCAGAACACTGTCTGATGTAGTGAAGGAAGATGAGTCCCTCAGAAGGCATCAAAATACTGGGGAAGAGCTGCCTCCTCAAAATAGAATTGACTTTAATGGTGTGGATGGAGTAAAGCTTTCAGGACCTTCCTTCGCCCATGTGGTATGACTCAAAATGAGAAGAAAAAGCTGTAAACCTTCAGTAATAATAGGAACGTGGAATGTACAAAGGATGAATCTAGGAAAATAGGAAATAGGAGTGCTAAACATTGATATCCTGGGCATCAGTGAACTGAAATGGACTGGTATTGGCCATTTTGAATCAGAAAATCAATAGTCTACTATGCCAAAAATGACAAATTTGAAGAGGAATGGCACTGCATTCACTGTCAAAATGAATGAACTGAAGTACAATGCTGTCAGTGATGGGATAATATCCATATGCTTACAAAGAATCAGTTAACACAACTATTATTTAAATTTACTCACCAACTCCTAAGGCCAAAAATGAAGAAATTGGAGATTTTTACCAACTTCTGCAGTCTGAAATTGATCAACCATGAAATCAAGATGCATTGATAATTACTGGTGACTGGAATGCAAAAGTTGGAAACTATGAAGAAGGAAAATATGGCCTTGGTGATAGAAACCATGCTGGAGATGGCAGGACAGAATTTTTTAAGACCAATGACTTCTTCATTTCAAATACCTTTTTTCAGCAACATAAATGGTGACTATGCACATGAACTTCATCAGATGGAACACACAGGAATGAAGTCAACTACATCTGTGGAAAGAGACCATGCAAAAGATCAGTATCATCAGTCAGCACAAGGCCAGGGGCTGAATGTGGAAAAGACCATTGATTGCTCAAATGCAAGTTCAAGTTGAAGCTGAAGAAAAGTAAAACAAGTCCACAAGAGGCAAAGTACAACCTTGAGTGTACCCCACCTAAATTTAAAGACCATCTCAAGAATAGATTTGACTCACTGAACACTAAAGACTGAAGACCAGACGAATTGTGGAATAATATCAAAGACATCATATATGAAAAAACAACAGGTCATTAAAGACAAGAAAGAAAGAAAAGACCAAAATGAATATCAAAAAAGACTCTGAAACTTACTCTTGAACGTCGTGTAGCTAAAGCAAACCGAAGAAATGATGAAGAACTGAAGATTTCAAAGGGTGGCTCGAGAAGACAAAGCAAAGTATTTTAATAAAATGTGCAAAGACCTGGAATTAGAAAACCAAAAGGGAAGAACATGCTCGGCATTTCTCAACATGAAAGAACTGAAGAAAAAACTCAAGCCTCGAGTTACAATATTGAAGGAGTCTAGGGAGAGAAATAGACTCATTAACAACTCGCAAGATGCAGATGACACAACCTTGCCTGCTGAAAGTGAAGAAGACTTGAAGCACTTACTGATGAAGATCAAAGACCACAGCCTTCAGTATGGATTACACCTCAACATAAAGAAAACAAAAATCCTCACAACTGGACCAATGAGCAACATCATGATAAACAGAGAAAAGATTGAGGTTGTCGAGGATTTCATTTTACTTGGATCCACAACCAATGCCCATGGGAGCAGCAGTCAAGAAATCAAAGGACACATTGCATTGGGCAAATCTGCTGCAAAAGTTGAAAGCGTTAAAAAGCAAAGACGTCATTTTAAGGACTAAGGTGCGCCTGACCCAAACCATGGTGTTTTCAATCGCTTCATGTGCACGTGAAAGCTGGACAAGGAATAAGGAAGACAGAAGAAGAGTTGATGCCTTTGTGTTATGGTGTTGGCGAAGGATATTGACTACACCATGGGCTGCTGGTTTGGAGGAAATAGATCGCCAGGACTTTCTTCCTAGGTGCCTCTGGATGTACTCAATCCTCCAGCCTTTGAGTGAAAAGCCAAGCCCATTAACCATTTGCACCACCCGGGGCTCTTTCCGGAGCCAGCCTGAGATTATCAGGACTTCCCAAGGAGGGAGAAGGGCAGGGGGAATTGTACCTGATAAATTCTGCCTCACTGTGAGCCCAGAGCCATATGCACACATTAGTGCTAGTTAACATTAATTAACCCAGTGATCCAAGGAGGAGAGAGGAGAGAAAACAAAGGAAACAGAACCTTTTAGTAAACCATTTGCCTTTTCACTCTCTAACAGTAGAAATGTTTACTAAAAATTTAAGTGTTTTTCTATTTTGCTTCCCTGAATACACAATATTTTTACATAGCCTTCCCCAGGCATTCATGAGCCTGAAGGGAAATTGGGGTGTGCTACAAAAGGAACGCCAAGAGAAAGAATTCCATAATATTTTGTTTCAGTCCTTAAAAATGAACAAAGAAATAAACAAAACGATTTGTTGAGAAGGAATTTTTCAGGTTTACCTCCGTTAGCAGCAGATTAGCAACCACAGAGCTGACCGGAGGCATACAGAAGATAGCTCGGCCTGCCATTAAAGTTCAGCTGCAGTCAGGAAGAGGGACAGGACTTAGAGGATAAAAAAGTAAGAAAAACAGTAAGGTAAATGTCCTTTCATATTTCAGTAAGTCTGTAGCTAAAGCAGGTTCAGGGATGGTTAATTCAGAAGCTCAATTATGCCGGTAAAAACAAATAACAAACAAAGCAGTTCTTTTCACCATTTCACTCTGCTACTCTCAGCTTTTCCCGTGCTTGGTAAAGTGGAGGGTCAGTGAAAAAAGGGGGGCCCTCCACAAGACAAAGTGACACAGTGACTGCAACAATGGGCTCAAACAGCAACAATTGTGAGGCTGGCGCAGGACCAGGCATTGTTTCGTTTTGTTGTACACAGGGTCACTATGAGCCAGACCTGACTCAATGGCACCTAACAACAACAATGTTCTCAGCTTCTTGGCTTTGCTCCTTTGGTCTGAATTTTGTGGCCACAACATGGCTGCAGCCGCTCCAAGCATCACATCCTCACACAACGAAATACAGAGGCCAAAAAGGACAGACGAGGATATGACTCTTCCTCATAACCCTTTTTACTTTCCAAGAAATTCCCTTAGACGATTTACTTGCACATAAGCTAATTAATTCTTTTTCAGTGTTTGTGTTTTGGTTTGGTTTGGTTTAGTTTTTTCACCAATGATATGAGGATAGAGAGGGTCTGCAGATTCAGGAAGCTGAGTAAAATAATATAGAACATGGGGTGGCAGAATCAAGAGAGGAGACTGTAGCCATTATAGGTTTTGTCTGTCCAGTATTTTCCTCTTCCTCCTTCTGATTACAGCACCCACTTTCCTTTAGAGAACTCCTCCCTCAGGTTATATGGTCCTATTGGGCTGTCAATCATAAAGACCCACCCCTATGGCCATGGGAGCAAGCACGTGAGTTTGGCTGGGCCAATCATTGTACTGCATCCTTCTGAACACAGTGATTGGTCCAATGAATGAACACGTGACTTATGCCTGGGCAATTTGCATTCTTCCCTGGAATTTTTCAAATTGGAGATGGAAAGGTAGCCCTTTGTTCTTTCTGGATTATACAATGTAAGCCTATAGGCCTGGGGTGTTGAGGCCATTGTCCCTACCATGGGGAAAGCCACACAGAGAGGAGAAACAGCAGGGAAGAAAAAGGGAGACTGACTTCTACCATCACTGAGTGCCCACTTCCTGAGGTCTAGTTCCTACAATGCTTCCTCTTCAGTGAGCTCCCCTGTGTTTGTCCCAGCTGCCTGAGTCAGTCAATTAGCCTTTCCCTTAATTCAGTTTGAATTGGGTTCCTGACACTTGAAACCAAATGAATTTTAATACGATGACCTAAAACAGTCTCCTTGGACCAGAATGATTAGTTGAACTATAAAAAACAGTATTCTCTGAACAAAATTTGGAAAATATGTACAAATATTAAGTATAAAGAAAATTCACTGATAATTTGCCTCTCGTATGCAAACACTGTTAACATTTTTCCGTATTTTCTCCCAGGCTTTGTTTTCAGTATGGGATCACACCATATGCACAACTTTGTACCTCTGTTTTTTTATGTAACATTATGTTGTAAGCAATTTCTCATGCGATTGTTGTTGTGGTTAGTTGCCATCAAGGGGATTCCAACTCATGGTGACCCCATGTGTGCAGAGTAGAACTGCTCCATGGGATTTTCAAGGCTGTGACCCTTCAGTCCTATCTTCTGAGGCACGTCTTGGTGGGTTCAAATCTGGTAGAGCTGTGCACAGGTTTTCACTCAGTCCCCATATGTGGAGCTCCTACTGTGTGCAAGGCATTCTGTTGGACACTCAGGTAGAGGAATGAATTTCAAGAGTCCTTAGACTAAGCCCCTCACCTGGAGGAGTGCCCTGCCTACTGGAGGAGAAGACCCGAACACAGACACCTAGACAGAAGGTGAGTGTTCAGGACCCTAGGAGGCCCTGAGGCTTAGAAGGACAGTAACTGGCCCAGCTGAATGTGGTCCACTGAATCTGACAGCATCTTCCCACGTAGGCAGGAAAAGTTCATCCTCCACAAAAGCTGCAGGGCATCAGTGACCTGTCAGCTTCCGGGAAGGTGGGTTGGACTCAGGAAGCAACCATGAGGTGCAAATGGACACTGGGGGTATTTTAGTTTCCTAGGAGTGCCCTCAGAAAATACCACAAAGTGGGTGGCTTTAAAGAACAGAAATTCATTGTCTTACAGTTCTAGAGGCTAAAAATCCAAATCAGAGTATTATTGGCTGTGCTGACTCCTGTGGGCTCAGAGAAGCTGTTCTATGCCTCTCTCCTAGCTGCTGGTGGCTCCCAGCAATGCTTGGCTTGCAGCTGTGTCTGCCTCCATCGTCGTATGCTATTCTTCCTCTGTCTAACTCTACCTATTTTCCTCTTTTATAAGACACCACTTGGGATGGAATTAGGACCCACCCTACTCCATATGACCTTATGTTGACCTGTTTCCAAACAAGGTCACATGCATAGGTACCGGGGGTTAGGGACTGAACATATTTGGCAGGGGAGTGGGGCACAATCCAAAACTACAGCTTCATTTGCAGCCATGGAGACTCAGCACAAGGAATTTAGAAATCTGAGAAACAGGAAGCCTGAAGCCATGGCTCAAACAAGGCACCACATACCATGGGTGTGATATGAGAAGCCCAGGATGCTGCAGACATGCGTTCTAGGACAGGGGATTGAAGCCGGGCAGGGCAACCCAAGAAGGTTGGGAGGCACTTTACCCTGGGCATCCCTGTGAACTTAGACCCCCACATTCTGAGACTTACCTGCATCTTCAGGGCAACACAGCAGGTTTGGATCCCAAACCAACATTTGCTTCTGATCCTTAAGTTAGGCGGGGATAATAATACCACACGCCTTAGTGGATTGTTTTGCTGACTACATGGGATAATACTGTCAGTTCTGCTGTAACACTTGATTTGAAAATGCACACTTGGTACAACCTGACTGATATATTAGGGAACAATTTGAGTGTAACATGAATTTCACGTATGCTTATGCACTTCATCCATGAGAAATACCAGTTTTATACAGAAAACTACACACTTCTGAATTGAGCTGCATACAAGTACACACACACACACACACACACACAAATAATACATGCACACACCTCAAAAATCCACTAGCTACCTGGGTTCACCATGTGTTATGAACCACACCCATCCACATCTGAGGTTGGATTTCAGATAACCCTGCCTTGCACCTCTTCACAATAACTCACAAGCTGCAACCCTTCCAGAGTCCACTTGCACAAGAAAACTTCAGGTCTTTTTTAAGAAAAAGTATGGTATCTATTGTAGTGTTTTTTTCTTAACATTTTAACATGTCTAAAACTGTGCTACCATTGTTATTAAATTCCTACCTTTTTTTTCAGGTGTCACTTGACAAACTTTTTTTTTCTTTTTTTTTTTTTTAATTGTACTTTAGATGAAGGTTTAAAGAACAAACCAGTTTCCCTTAAACAGTTGGTCACATATTGTTTCATGACATTGGTTAACAACCCCATGACATGTCAGCACTCTCCCTTCTCAACTTTGGGTTTCCCATTACCAGCTTTCCTGCCACCTCTTGCTTTCTAGTCCCTGCTGCTGGGCTGATGTGCCCCTTTAGTCTTGTTTTGTTTTCTGGGCCTGTCTAATCTTTGGCTGAAGGGTGAACCTCAGCAGCAACTTGATTACTGAGCTGAAACAATGTCCAGGGACCATACCTTCCGTGTTTCTCCATTCTCTGTCAGGCCAGCAAGTCTGGTCTTTCTTTTTGAGTTAGAATTTTGTTCCGCATTTTTCTCCAGCTCTGTCTGGGATCATCTATTGTGATCTCTGTCAGAGCAGCCAGTGGTGGTAGCCAAGCACCATCTAGTTGTACTGGACCCAGACTGGTGGAAGCCATGGTAGATGTAGTCTGCGTTAGTCCTCTTGACTAATCTTTCCCTTCTATCTTTAGTTGTCTTCATTCTTCCTTGCTCCTGAAAGGGTGAGACCAGTGGAGTATCCTAGATGGCCTCTCACAGGCTTTTTTTTTTTTTTTTATTGTGCTTTAGGTGAAAGTTTACAAATCAAGTCAGTCTCTCACACAAAAACTTATATACACCTTGCTACATACATTTTTTTTCTTTTACATACACCCAATTACTCTTCCCCTAATGAGACAGCCTGTTCTCTCCCTCCACTCTCTCTTTTCGTGCCTATTTCACCAGCTTCTAACTCCCTCTACCCTCTCATCTCCCCTCCAGGTGGGAGATGCAAACACAGTCTCAAGTGTCCACCTGATCCAAGAAGCTCACTCCTCACCAGCATCCCTCTCCAAGCCATTGTCCAGTCCAATCTCTGTCTGAAGAGTTGGCTTCGGGAATGGTTATTGTCCTGGGCCAAAACAAGTTCTGGGGACCATGACCACCAGGTCCTTCTAGTCTCAGTCAGAACATTAAATCTGATCCTTTTATGAGAATTTGGGGTCTGCATCCCACTGCTCTTCTGCTCCTTCAGGGGTTCTCTGTTGTGTTCCCTGTCAGGGCAGTCATCGGTTGCAGCGGGGCGCCTTCTAGTTCTTTTGGTCTCAGGATGATGTAGTCTCTGGTTCATGTGGCCCTTTCTGTCCCTTGGGCTTGTAATTACCTTGTGTCCTTGGTGTTCTTCATTTTCCTTTGATCCCGGTGGGTTGAGACCAATTGATGCATCTTAGATGGCTGCTTGCTAGCGTTTAAGACCCCAGATGCCACTCTTCAAAGTGGGATGCAGAATGTTTTGTTAATAGATTTTATTATGCCAATTGACCTAATTGTCCCCTGAAACCATGCTCCCCAAACCCCTGCCCCTGCTACTCTGGCCTTCAAAGGATTCAGTTTATTCAGGAAACTTCTTTGCTTTCAGTTTAGTCTCATAGGCTTTTAAGACACGAGATGCTACTCACCACAGTAGAACACAGAACTTTTTCTTTACAAGCTATGTTATGCCAATTGAGCTAGATGTTCCCTGAGACCGTGGTCCCTACAGCCCTCAACCCAGTAATCCAGTCCCTCAGGGAGTTCGGATATGTCTATGGAGCTTCCATGACCTTGCCTTGTACAGGTAGTGCTGGCTTCTCCAGTTTTATGTACTGTCATACCCTTCACCAGAGTTACCACTTATCTACTCTCTATTTAGTGTTTTTCCATCCCATCCCTCCCCTCTCTCCTAACCGCCAAAGATTATTTCTTTTTGTGTGTTAACCTTTCCATGAGCTCTTACAGTAGTGGTCTCATATAATATTTATTCTTTTGTGATTGACTTATTTCACTCAGCATAATGCCCTCCAGATTCATCCATGTTATGAGAAGCTTCACAGATTCCGGTTGTTCTTCATCATTGTGTAATAACCCATTGTGTGTATGTACCACAGTTTATCCATTCATCTATTGATGGGCATCTAGGTTGTTTCCATCTTTTTGCTATTGTGAACAATGCTGCAATGAACATGAGTGTATCTATTCATGTGACAACTCTTATTTCTCTAGGATATATTCCTAGGGGTGGGACTGCTGGGCCACATAAACCAGAGACTACATCAGCCTGAGACCAGAAGAACTAGATGGTGCCCAGCTACAACCGATAACTGCCCTGAACACAAGAGAGAACCACTGAGGGAGGAGGAGAACAGTGGGATGCAAACCTAAAATTCTGGTAAGAAGACTAGACTTAATGGTCTGACTGAGACTAGAAGGGCCCCAGAGGTTATGGTCCCCAAACCTTCTGTTATCCCTAGATAGGAATCATTCCCAAAGCCAAGTCTTCAGACAGGGATTGGATTGGAGTATGGGATAGAAATTGATACTGATGAAGATTGCACTGTTTGGGTCAAGTAGACACATGAGGCTATGTGGGCAACTCCTATCTGGATGGAAGATCAGAGGGTGGAGGGGATCAGAAGCTGGCTGAATGGACATGAAAACAGAGAGTGGAGGGAAGGAGTATGTTGTCTTATTAGAGGGAGAGCAACTAGGAGTATATAGCAAGGTGTGTATAAACTTTTGTATGACAGCCTGACTTGATTTGTAAACTTTCACTTAAAGCACAATAAAAATTAAAAAAAAAAAAATAGGAAGTCTGACTCTTTCTCATGTTGTAGAGAAAAAAACATTATGAAGTTTAGTAAAGCAAAAAGGAAGTTTTATTCAGCATATATTCAAAAAGACAAACGTGGGAAGTAAACAAGCATGCTGCCAGAGTTAGTGTCTGCCCGAATCCAAGGAAATATTGCAGAATAAGCAAGAATGTGAAAACAGACAAGCATGCTGTCACAGCCACGTCTGCCTGAGTCAAGGGAAATATTACAGAACAGATGAAAGTGGGAAAATGGACAAGCATACTGTCACAGCTATGTCTGCCTGAGTCCAGAAAACATTACAGAGTCATCAGTGTATATTATCATTACAAATGGACAAAACTATTGAAAACTTCAGCTTTTTATAGATTGGCTAGAAACTGTGATCGTACATTTTGAATTGTCTTTCTTAATAATCATTGCTACAGGTTTCAGTAATGACAGTCAGGAGGGTCCTCACTGGTCCAACAAATTTTCTATTCACTAAACGCTAATAGTAAAAGATAAGAGTGGAAAGTTTTTTGTGTTCTGTTCGACTGGTTTATGTGAAGGGTTCCCTAGGAGGTATTTTCCAAGATGATTTTAGCTATTCTTTTTGTACCTCAGGGCACTGTTGATGTGTCCTTGTGAGTCCACTTTGGGTAAAAGAGAGAGAAAAAAAAAAGCAGATTAATTTTGCATCAGGAATTTTTAAGTTCGTGAATAAGAAAAGCACTCTTGAAATGAAAGTAAAATAGCCACTTTTAACATAAATTTACATCCACAAAGGGGAGAGAGAGTTATAAGGTAAAAATGGTAGAATGTTAACCTTTGAGGATTCTGGGTGAAGGGTATGCTGTAATTCTTTGCACATTTTTATGTCAATTTTCCGTAAGTCTGAAATTGCTCCAAGATAAAGTTTGAAATAAGACACCATTAAGAAACTGAGTAGGCAAGCATAGACTAGGAGAAAATATTTGCAATTCGTATCTGACAAACAACTTGTATCCAGAATATATAAAGAACGCCTACCATACAATTCCACAACTCATCTGTCAGTGTGTCCCACTGTGGTGGCTTGTATGTTGCTGTGATGCTGGAAGCTGTGCCACTAGCTATTTCAAACACCGGCAGGTTCACCCGTGGTAGACAGCGTTCAGCAGAGCTTCCAAACTAAGACAGGCTAAGAAGAAGGATCTGGTGGTCTACTTCAGAAAAAAAAAAAAAAACTAGCCAGTGAGAACCATATGAAGAGCAGCAGAACGTTGCCTGATAATCCTTTCAGGTTGGAAGGTACTCAGAAGAGGACTGGAAAGAGCTGCCTCCTCAAAGTAGAGTTGACCTTAATCATGTGGATGGAGTCAAGCTTTCAGGAACTTCTTTTGCTGATGTGGCATGACTCCAAATGAGAAGAAACAGCTGCAAACATCCATTAATAATAGGAATGTGGAATGTATGAAGTATGAATCAAGGAAACTTGGAGGTAATCAAAAATGAAATGGAACTCATAAACATCAATACCTTAGTCGTTAGGGAGCAGAAAAGGATTAGTAATAGCCATTTTAAATTGGACAATCATGTGGTCTACTATGCCAGGAATGACAAATTGAAGAGGAATGACATCAAATGTATCGTCAAAAAGTACATTTCAAGATCTATGCTGAAGTACAATGCTGTCAGTGATAGGATAATATTCATACGCCTACAAAGAAGACCAGTTAATATGACTATTATTCAAATTTACACAGCAATCATTAATGCCAAAGATGAAGAAATTGAAGATTTTTATCAACTTCTGCAGTCTGAAACTGATCAAACACGCAATCAAGATGCATTGATAATTACCGGTGATTAGAATGCAAAAGTTGGAAACAAAGAAGAACTATCAGTAGTTGGAAAATATGGCCTTGGTGGTAGAAACTATGCCAAAGATCATGTGACTGAATTTAGCAAGACCAATGGCTTCTTCATTGTAAACACCTTTTTTCAACAACATAAATGACGACTATACACACGGACTTTGCCAGATGGAATACACGGGAATCAAATTGACTACATCTATGGAAAAAGACATTGGAGAAGGAAATATCATCAGTCAGAACAAGGCCAGGGACGAACAGCAAAACATACCATCTAGTGTTCATATGCAAGTTCAAGTTGAAGCTGAAGAAAATTAGAACAAGTCCATGAGAGCCAAAATATGACCTTGAGTACATCGTACCTGAATTTAGAGACCATCTCAGAAACAGATTACATGCATTGAACACTAATAAAAGAAGACCAGATGAGTTTTACTATGACATAAAGGATATCATACGTGAAGAAAGCAAGAGGTCATTAAAAAGACATGAAAGAGATAAAAGATCAAAATAGATGTCAGAAGAGAATAGGACACTTGCTCTTGAATGTAGAGTAGCTAAAGCAAATGGGAAAAATTATGAATTAAAAGAGCTGAACAGAAGATTTCAAAGGGCAGCTGGAGAAGACACAATAAAGTATTACACTGAAATGTGCAAAGATCTGGAGTTAGAAATCCAAAGGGGAATAACACACTCAGCATTTCTCAAGCTGAAAGAACTGAAGAAAACTTTCAAGCCTTGAGTTGCACTTTTGAGGACAAAATATTGAACGACACAGGAAGCATCAAAAGAAGATGGAAGGAATATACAGAGTCACTATACCAAAAAGATTTGGTCATTGTTCAACCATTTGAGGAAGTAGAACATGATCAAGAACCGATAGTGTTGAAGGAAGAAGTCTAAGCTGCACTGAAGGCACTGGCGAAAAACAAGCCTCCGGGAATTGACAGAATACCAATTGAGATGTTTCAACAAAGGAATGTAGCACTGAAGGTGTTCACTCATTTATTCCAAGAAATTTGGAAAGCAAGGACGTAGTCAACTGACTGGAAGAAATTCATATTTGTGCTCATTCTAAAGAAAGTTGATCCAACAGAATGCAGAAATTATTGAACAATATCATTAGTATCACTTGCAGGTAAAATTTCCTGAAGATAATTAAAAAATGGTTGCTACAGTACATTGACAAGGAACTGCCAGGAAGTCAAGCCGGTTTCAGAAGAGGACATGGAACCAGGGATATAATTGCTGACGTCTGTTTTTTATTGACTATGCAAAGGCATTCGACTGTGTGGATTATAACAAATTATGGATAGCATTGCAAAGAATGGAAATTCCACAATACTTACTAGTGCTCATGAGAAACCTGTACATAGAACAAGAGGCAGTGGTTAAAACAAGAGGATACTGGGTAATTTAAAATCGGGAAAGATGTGCGTTAGGTTTGTGTCCTTTCACCATACTTATTCAGTCTACGTGCTGAGCAAATAATCCCAGAAACCAGGCAATAGGAAGAAGAACCAGGCATCAGGTTTGGAGGAAGACTCATTAACAACCTGCGATATGCAGACACCATAACCTTGCTTGCTGAAAGTAAAGAGGACTTGAAGCACTTGCTGATAAAGATCAAAGACCACAGCCTTCCGCATAGATTGGACTTCAACATAAAGAAAACAAAACTCTTCACAACTGGACCAATGAACAACATCATGATAAACAGAGAAAAGATTGAAGTTGTCAAGGATTTTATTTTATTTGGATCCACAATCAATACCCATGGAAGCAGCAGTTAAGAAATCAAAGGATGCATTTCATTGGGCAAATCTGCTGTGAAAGACCTCTTTAAAATGTTAGAAAGCAAAGATGTCACTTTAAGGACTAAAGTGCACCTGACCCAAGCCATGGTACTTTTCAATCAAAAAGCTACACAATAAATAAGGAAGATTGAAGAAGATTCAATGCTTTTCAGTTATGGTGTTGGTGAAGAATACTGAATATACCATGGACTGCCAGAAGAACAAACGAATCTGTCCTGGAAGAAGCACAGTTAGAATGCTCATTAGAAGCAAGGATGACGAGACTTCGTCTTACTTACTTTGGACATGTTGTCAGGAGGGAGCAGTCCCTGGAGAAGGACTTCATGGCTGGGCAAGTAGAGGGTCAGCAAAAAAAGAAGATGACCTTCAAGAAGATAGATTGACACAGTGACTGCAACCATGGACTCAAGCATTTTTGACAGCAATTGTGAGGATGGCATAGGATCCAGCAGTGTTTTGTTCTGTTGTACTTAGGGTTGCTGTGAGTTGGAACCGACCTGATGGCACTTTACAAGAACAACAACAACACAATGCAATATTTTTAAAAAGTAAGCAATCCAGCTTTAAAAATAGGAAAAGATCTGAACAAATATTTCACAAAAGAAGCTCTATGAATGGCCAATAAACACAGGCAAAAAGTGTTCATTAGTCATCAGGGAAATTCAAATTACAACCACAACAGGAACTTTCATACATCGCTGGTGGGGGTGTAAAATGGTTCAGTCTCTTTGGGAAAGTGTCTAGTTATTTCTTAAAATACTAAACATACCCTATCCTATGACCAGAAGGACTTGAACCACTTACTGATGAAGATCAGTATGGATTATACCTCAGCATAAAGGAAACAAAAGTCCTCACAACTAGACCAATAAGAAAAGTCATGATAAGCGAAGCAAAGATTGACCTTGTTAACGATTTCATTTCACTTGGATCCACCGTCAACGCCCATGGAAGCAGCAGTCAGAAACGAATCAACAGCACCTAACAGCAAACAACAATGACCAGGAAATCCGCTTATAGGTATTTACCCAAGAGAAATGAAAACATATATCCACAAAAACACTTGTACAAGAGTGTTCATGACAACTGTATTCTTAATAGCTCCAAACGGGAATCCAAAATGCTCCCCAAGCCCTTTCCTAGTCACTACCTGCCTCATAGGTAATCACTTTCTCATTTCTTCACATTTGACTAATTTTCACTGTTCTTAACTTCGTATGTTTGGAATCATACTGTAGGTAAATGTTTCTGTCTAAATTTGATGTATTTTTTGTAAGATGTATCCATGTTGTTGCATGCATTAGTAGTTTGTTCACGGTGTGAATAAATTGCAAATTCTTTCTCCATTCTCCATAATTGGGTTGTTTCCAGTTGGGTCTATTATAAATAAAGTGCTATGAACATTTTTGTACATGTCTTTTGGTGATCACTGCACTCATTTCCCTTGAGTATACAGACAGGAATAGAATTTCTGTAAGAGTTCCTGGGTGGCAGAAATGGTTATGTGCTCGACTGCTAGCTGAAAGGTTGTAGTTTGAATCTCCCCAGAGGTGCCTCAAAAGACAGGCCTGGTGATCTGCTTCCAAAAGCTCACAGCCTTGAAAACCTTATGGAACAGTTCTACTCAGTGCACATGGGATTGCCATGAATCGGAATTTATTTGACAGCAACTAACAACAGAATTGTTTTGTCATAAGGTAAATAAATACGGCCCAAAAGCTTTCCAAAATGGTTGTCCCAATGTACGTTCCCACCAGTCATGTATGAGAGCTCTATTTATTCTGCATCCTTGCTAACACTTGGTATTGTCAGTCATAATTTTTAGCCATCCTGGTGGGTATATGTGATTATCTCATTGTGATTTTAAGTTGCTGATTCCTGATGATTAATGAGGTTCAGCACTTTTGCATATGCTTTTTGGCCATAAAATTAAACATATTAAACTGAACGATTCCGTGACATTTAGTACATTCACAATGTTGGGTAACTACCACCTTATCTAGTGCCAAAATATTTTTATCACCCCAAAAGGAAACCCCATGCTCATTAACTGTGGCTCCCCATTCTGCCCTATCCCTAGCCCCTATTAACCACCAATCTGCATTCTGTCTCTGTTATAAAGATTTCATATAAGTAGAATCATGCAATATGTGGCCTTCTGTGTTTAGCTTTTTTGACTTAGCATAATGTTTTCAAGGTCACTCACACATTATACAGTGTATCAATACTTTCTTTTTATGGCTGAATAATATCCTGTTGTATGACTATACCACATTTTGTGTATCCATTCATTAGTTGAAAGACATTTAGGTTCTTTCCACCTTTTTGGCTATTGTGAATAATGCTGCAATGAACACTGAGGTACAAGTATCTGTTTGAGTCCCTGCTTTCAGTTATTTTGAGTGCATACGTAGGAGTGGAATTGCTGAATCATGTGATAATTCTATGTTTAACTTTAACAAGAATCGCCAAACTACTGTATATAGTGGGTGCATCATTTTACATTCTAGCCATGAATGGACAAGACTTCCAATTTCTCCACATCTTCACCAACACTAGTTATTATTCATTTTTTAAATTATAGCAATTCCAGTGGGTCTGAGATGGTACCCTATGGTGGTTTTGATTTGCAGTTCTCTAATCATTAATTTTTTTTTAATGATTAATGATGTTGAGCATCTTTTCATGTGTTTGTTGGCCATTTGTATATCTTCTTTAGAGAAATGTCTATTCAAGTCCTTTGTCATTTTTAAATTGGATTGTTGCTGTTTTTGTTATTGAGTTGTAAATTGTGTATATATTCTGGATACTAGATCCTTATCAGGTACCTGATTTGTATTTTTTCTCCCATTTTATAAGTAGTCTTTTCACTTTCTTGATACTATTCTTTGATGCACAAAAGTTTTTAATTTTGATAAAGTCCAATTATCTATTTTTTCTTTTGTTGCTCTTGCTTTTGGTGTCATATCTAAGAATCCCAGGTCATGAAAATTTACCTCAGTGTTTTCTTCTAAGACTTTTATAGTTTTAGCTCTTACATTTAGGTTGTTGACCTATTTTGAGCAAGTTGTTATATTGGTGTATGGTAGGAGCCAGGGTGGCACAAGCAGTTTATGATTAACTACTACCCCAAAGGCTGGCAGTTGGAACACACTGAGTGACTGTCTAGAAGAAAGGCCTGGTGTTGTGCACCCAACCCAACCCTGTTGTGTAGATTTTAATATTAGACATTAATAGAGAAACACTCAGGTTTGAGATGTGTAAACTCATTTAGTTTATTGCATGGTAGTCATGGAAAGGCACTCAAGTGAGATCTCATGACATTCATTTAGAACCAGAGAATCAGAACTAACAATTATAATTACAATGTTATTTGATGGTTAGAGTCCAAATCTTTAGACTTTAAACTTTACCTTTTACAAGTCTTCTTCAGAGGAAGGCTTGATAAAGGCTTCAACTTAGTGAATGTCCTTGGTAGCTTTGTTCCAAGGCTGGCAGAGATGGACAGAACCTCAGTCCAGAATCTCAGTCTTCAGAGAGAGTCAGACTCCAGAGGTATGTTCCATCTTTGTCCTCTCTCAGTGAGTGACCAGAAATTCAGAGTTTATATGCGAATGTTTCACCTTGGCATCACCCAATAAGGGCCAGTGTGACATCAAAGACTAGTATGCTATGTCTTCTCTCCGGGGTTAGAGATTAGCCAAATGTCACACCTTTTCTTCAAGATTAGAGATGAAGGAGGCTGTTTAGACTTATGTCTTCAAGCTGGTTTACAAAGATTAACTAGTTATGTTTTCTTTAACCACAGCATGTCAGATCGAAGTCAACTTGAAGGTTGTTTACATTCTTCACATAATTCACATGCTTCTGTGGGTAAGTTCAAATTTTTTCTAGATAACTTTTAATGGCATGAATGTTTCTAATGATTTACAGTTAATACTAGAGGGCTTCACAAAAGCACACATATTTCTATTTCTAAAGTCATATTATTAGTGCTTATACAAATGTATTTGAAAACATAATAGTGACATATACCTTATGTGATTTGAGAACATTAGAGAAACATGCAGAACACCTGTCTAACTGCTTCAATAAAGGTTACAGCCAAGAAAACCCTAGGGGGCAGTTCTACTCGGTTACACATGGAGTTGCCATGAGTCAGGGACCAACTTAATGGCAGCTAACAACAATACGGTCCAAGTCCATTTTTTTGTCTGTCAATATCCAGTTATCTCAGCACCACTTTCTGAAGATTATTCTTTCCCCATTGAATGGTATTGCCTCCCTTGTCAAAATAAATTCCTTCATCCATTGTTGGTAGGAATGCAAAATGATACAGCTGTTGTGGAAAACAGCCTGGTGATTCCTCAAAAAACTAGAGTTACACTTGCATATGACCCAGTAATTCCACTTCTGGGTATATACACTAGGGATCTAATAGAAGTGACATGAACAGACATATGCATGTCTATGTTTCTTGCAGCACTATTCACAATATCAAAAGGACAAAAACAACCTAAGGGCCCATCAATGACTGCATGGATAAGTACAATGTGGTACATACATATAATGGAATACTACTCAGTGATAAAGAAAAATGAGATCCCAAAACATCTTACAATGCAAATCAACCTGGAGGGCATTACGTTGAGTGAAATAAGTCAATCAAAGAAAAACATATATTGTATGTTCTCAATTTACAAAATTACACGAATAAGTAAATATACAGAAACTAATGTTCATTAGCGGTTACCAGAGGTGGGGGGAAGGAGAAGGGGGAGAAGTACTCCCTAGATAGTAGTCACTTTTTGTTTATAGAAATGGGGAAAGGTGGCACTGAATATGGCTGAAGTTTGCACAGCATGACCGAGGTAACCGAAGTCAATAAGCTGTACACAGGAAAAAGGGATGAATGGGCAAATGTTGGGTTGTGTATGGTTTTACTACAATAAGAAAAACAAAACCAAACCCTTTGCTGTCAAGTCAATTCTGACTCATAGTGACCCTATAGGACAGAGTAGATCTGCCCCATAGGGTTTCCCAGGAGCAGCTGGTGGATCTGAACTGTTAACCTTTTGGTTAGCAGCCAAGCTCTTAGCCACTGCACCACATAACAACAACCAAAAAAAAGAGGGGAACGGCTACAGATCCTGATACTAATTAGATATAACCAATCTCCCCATGAGGTTAGTTCTCTTGATTTGGGGGCTTAGAACCATGGTCTCATGGGACATCCCAGTCAAATATAGTTTTGAAAGCTTACTTTCCATCTCCCAGTATGGTAAGCAGTGTCTGGGGTCTTAAAAGCTGACAAGCAGCCATCTAAGATAACAACTATTGATCTTTATTTGTCTGGAACAAAACAGAAAGAAGGAAACACAATAATCATAGAAGGAACTGGACTACAGTACTAACTGTCTACCTAAACCTTGGCCTTCTCCACTTGGAGACCAAAAGAACTAGATGGTGCCCAGCTACTACTACTGAGCATTCTGATCAGGAACACAATAGATGGATTCTGATAAAGAGGGAAAAAAGTGTGGAACAGAACTTCAAATTCTTAAAGAATCCAGACTCATTTGACCTATTGAGGTTGGAACAGAACTTCACATTCTTAAAGAATCCAGACTCATTTGACCTATTGAGGCTGGAGGAGTCCCAGAGGCAATGACCCTGAATTACTCTTCAAATTTTGAATTGAAACTATCCCCTGAAGTCATCTTTAAGCTAAGTGACGGTTTAGCCCAAAGACTAAAGATTTTCCCCTTTGAATAAATACTGTGTTTAAAAAAAAATTATATACGACCAAAGGGTCAACAGCTATTTTAAAGCATAGATTTAAAAGGTTGGGGAGGAAGAGAGAGTAAGTAAATGTGAGTGAAACAACTAAAACAGGAATATTGATACAATGTGAAGAATGTAACCAATGTCACTGATCCTTATGTCTAGAAACTGTGGAACAAGGGGCAGTTTTGTTGTGCATATTTTCACAGAAAAATTAAAATTAAAGAAAAATCCATTGACCATAGATGTATAGATTTATTTCTGGACTCTCAATTCCATTCCACTGCTCTATATGTCTATCCTCATGCCAGTACATGTTTGGATTGTTGCAGCTTTGCAGTGAGTTTTGAAATAAGTACGTATGTTGATTTATAGTTTGTTTATATACACATATAGCCAAGAGATTGTCTTTTCTATGTATTGTGAAGAGCTTTTCTCATTTTTGGCTTATCAATGACAGAGGCAGGACATAGATTATTATTCCCAATATATAGATGCAGAAGCCAATGATCATACTTTCTGAATGTTACTCTGCTAGTCAGTAGCATAACTGGGAAATAAACCCAATATTCTTCTGCTGTCATCTTGCCTATAGGAGCAAGAGTGTGTACAAAGTGAAAACCTCAATCAGATGTCTTATCAAGCTATTACAAGATTTCTGAGAAGAAGAATTTTCTAACTGAGAAAATCAATGATGGCTCTTGGAAGGGGCTGGCATTGGAGCTAGACTCTTAAGTGCATGCTTAATGGTGACTGCCATCCCCAAAGTGTGACCTCACATTGGTTATGAGGAAATTCTCTTGCTGAAGAGTTTCCCCAAGGCAGCCTTCATGTCTCGGTTTCTCAGACTATAGATGAAAGGATTTAACATTGGGGTCACTGCTGTGTACATCACAGTTATCACTGCATCCTTTAGGCTGTGACTGGTCAGAGGACGGAAATACATACCCATGACTGTCCCATAATACAAAGAAACAACTGTGAGGTGGGAGCCACAGGTAGAAAAGGCTTTGAGCACACCCTTGGTGGATGGAACCCGTAGAACAGTGGCAAAGACCCGGATATAGGAGATAATGATACATATTAATGGCACACAGAAAACACCAACCCCTAGATACATCATTTCCACATTAAAGTGGATATCAGAACAGGACAACTTGAGCAAAGAGGAAATGTCACAGTAGAAGTTGACCACTTCCCGGTTCCCACAGAAGGACAGACTAGCTGTGAGCAGAACGTGAGGGAGGGTATTGGCATTTGCAACAACCCAAGACCCAACAACAAGCAAGATGCAAAACTTTGGGCTCATAATTGTTGTGTAATGGAGAGGGCGGCTGATGGCCACAGCACGGTCATACGCCATCGCAGCCAGGATATAGCTATCTGTGTTACCCAAAGCGATCATGAAGTACATCTGTGTTATGCATCCTCCAAAGGAGATGGCTTTGCTGCCCACAAGGTGGTTTGCCAGCATCTTAGGGATGGTTACAGACGAGAAAAGGATGTCAACAAAGGAGAGGTTGGCAAGGAAAAAGTACATGGGGTTGTTAAGGCGAACATCAGAGCGAATGGCTAAGATAATGAGCAGGTTTCCAATCAATGTGATAGGGTAAATAAACAGGAAGAGGATGAAGAAGGCATCTTCCTGCTCCTGTTGGCTGGTAATTCCCAGAAGAATGAAATTCAGGACAGAGGACTGGTTTTCTTTCCTCATGGCTCCTTCAGTATGAAAGGGAGAAGAATCTAGAATTATTGGTGAAGTTATTTTTTGATGATCTTCCTTATTCTCCACTTTTGACTCAACAGATCAGCTGCCTTTCTACCAGGGTTAACTAAATCCAGAGGCAGACAATATTTTGAGGGGAAAAAAATCCCTGCAGGTCAGTGGGACTATTTGTCAGTCACCCCTAGAAACTCATGTCTAAGAAGTGAGGAATCTGTGAATTCATCCTCCCCACCCCAAACCACCAACCCAAACACCCAGGACATAATCACTTAACAAATAATTAACTTTTCATATACCATTTTCTAAACATTTCGATAGGCCTCATAAAAAATGACACATCTGAGAAAAGTAGATTTTATTTATTCAACATATAGGTGTTAAGCATACCATCTGTGCCAGGGACTATGTTGGAGAAAAGAAGGTGAATTGAGGCATAGTCTCTGCCTTCAACTTTACAGCTTAATAGAAAATCCAGAATCACACACTAATTTTATTACACATGATAAGAAAAGCACAGCATTTTGAAATCTAAGGGAAAAAAAAAAAAAAACTCTCCACTGCAATGCGTGTGTCCATAGAAGGGTTACTCTGGACAATTAGGAATTGGTTCACTGACCAAACTCAGACTGAGCCAAAGGCCAGGAGGTGACAGGTACCTACACTGACATCAGTCAGTTGTAAAGAAGGATCATTGAGTGTAGGTTGTATCAAAAGCAGCCTAGTAAATTTTTCACAGCTCCCCCTTCAGGTGTTCTATTTTCAAAATAGACTTTTGCCCTCTCCTTTGATAGGTTTTATCTCTCAAACCTTTAATTATATGTAATCGCAATGTTTTTCTTCTTGATCTTCTACTCCATTTCTTCATTATTTCTTTTGATGACTCATCCAGCTTCACAGTGGTTTCAACTACCATGTTGCCAATGACGCTGAAGGCTGTATCTGTAGACTTGATCTCTCTTTCCCATATTTCCATGTTCAATCATCCCCCCAACGTGTCTGAACAAACCTTGTATTCTGCACATCCACCCTAAGTAGATTGCCAGGTTTTCGGAGGAGAAAAACCACATCTTGCTCATTTTTATCTCCTCCAGGAGATTATTGTGGAGTATTTTTCATTGTTGACACCAATAACTTTGCACTGGATATTTCTTAAGTTGCATCCAAATTTATTTCATGGGTTCTCCACATGTGGGTGCTCACAGGCACTTTCACCCAGTTTTTCCCTTACCTTTACATCTGATCTTGGTGATCCTTCATTTAAAATATGTCTTACTTAACTCTATTTTTCTACTTATTCCATCAGGGCTTTAGCTTACACCATCATCATTTTCCACCAGAAATACAGTAACACTCCCTGAACAGATAACTACAGAGTCCCTCTTCTTTGATCCATCTTGCACTCTGAGACCATAGGAATTGTGGCAGAGTCTACTAGCTGCTCACCCAGACCCATGCTATTCTCTTCTTCCTATACACCCAGCTAAACTACAAATCCCAACCCCCCTCACAGTGAAATGTGGTCATGGGACTGAGTTCTAGCCAACCCATTGGTGTGTTCCAGTTCTGGGCTTCTGCCACACTCTTTCCCCTTCTTCTAGCTGGGTGCATATGGCAGAAGACTGAAGGGAATAATGGAGTCACATGGTGGAATGAACAGTGTTCCTTCTTCTCCATGTCTTGTAGAGCCACCCACCACCAAAAATACCCACTACAACTGTTACAAAGGAGAAAAATAAACTTGTATTCTCTTTAAACCATTCGACATGTTGAGACTTATTTGTTACTGTAGTCTACGTTATCCTAAGTAATTCACTAATTTTTCTAAATGGACTTCTACTCAATAAGTAATTCAATCTATAATTAATTCAATTACCAATTCTGTGTCTCCTATAGTGCACTGGTGAGTTAAATGCTAGGAACAGGGGATGCAGGTCTAGTTATCTCTCCCCAAATTGTGAAGTGCTTTCTCACCTCTGAATCTAAAGGAATTTGGTTTCTTCTCCCGAAATGCTCTTTCCCATCTTCATTCAAAATCATACATAATATCTCAGGGTTGGAAGCGTTCAGTAAATCTGGAGGGCTCAGAGACTATGGTAAATCCCTATGTATGGCAATATAAGATTTCAGAGGAGGAGCTTTTGGCAACATGACTAAGCTGATGTCAATAGGTCTCATTCTTGTTAAAACACACAAAATTCTAGATAAATTATAAAAGTTAAATAAATAAAAGACATAGCCAAACTTAAGCAAAACAAATGAGAGTGCTCATGTATGAGAAGGAAACCCTGGTGGTGCAGTGGTTAAGAGTTCAGCTGCTAACCAAAACGTTGGCAGTTCGAAACCACTAGGCGCTCCTTGGAAACCCTTTGGGGCAGTTCTACTCTGTCCTTTAGGGTCACTGTGAATCAGAATCGGCTCGACGGCAATGGGTTTGGTTTGGTTTTACATATGAGAAGCAAAGAGCAAGCTTAAAGCAAGAGTTGTACACTTATATTGGTCACTGGCAGAGGCAACCTACCTAACTAGATGGGCCAGAAATCTAATCCAGTGTGACAAATAAAAAAGACACATAATTGGCTATGTAATTCTAGGGTGGAACTGTTGTCACTTTGAAGCGATTGATGTTCTCAAAACATTATACCAAGCTGGAGTGGCCCTTGAGGTTTCCTACCAGGAATTAGGCTGGGATGTGGCATGTTAATGCCCCTTTGGTACAGGAGATGTGGTCACAGATCTGCATGAAGCAGAGGAGCTTAACTTGATCCCTCTGCAGAAAACATCTGAAGGGCTGCCCTGCTTGTGAAAAGAACACTAGGAAATATTTTGGTATATAAAGATTGGAAAGTGAATAGAAGTCACAGAAAATATGGTTGTCTCCAAAAAGAAAAACAAAAAACAAAAGGAATCTCTAGATAAGCTAAGAGAGTTCAACAAGCTTATTGGATATAAACTAACATTTTGAAAAATCAATACTGTCCCATACTTTCCTATACTTAAGTAACAATAAATTACAAATTTTAATTTTTTGAAGACCCTGCCATTCACAGCAGCATTAGGAGCTTTAAGGAATCTAGAAACAATCCTAACAAAAGAGGTCCAAGACCAGCATCAAAAAACGTTACAAAACTTTGCTAAGGATGAAAAAGAATACCTAAATAAATGGGGAGATACCCAATGTTAATAGATAGAAAGACTCAATGTGGTAAAAGGACTCAATTTACCTATGAATTTGATGCAATCCCGATTAAAATGCCACAGGTTTTTTCTTTGTTTGCTTTTAACCTCTAGTAAAGCTGAACATTCACACACCTCCGACCCAGCGATTCTACTTGGAGATTAGATGTTAGAGAAACTCTATAACATGTGCTCAAGGAGACATTCACAAGAATGTATGTTGTTACATAGAAAACTTAGAATTGGTCCATCAGTTGAAGAAAGCTATCGACTGCTAACCAAAACGTTGGCAGTTTGAAACCACCAGTGGCTCTGCATAGAAAGATGTGGCAGTCTGCGCTCGTAGAGATTTACAGCCTTGGGAAACCCTGTGGGGGTCACTATGAGTCGGAATCAATGGCAGTGGCATGTAGTAAAAGCATAAACCCTGAATGAGTGTATACGACCAACTCCAGAATAGTGATTATGCCTGGTATGGGGTAGGGGGGTTTAGATGAGAACAAAGTGGGTTACAACTGTATCTGTACTACATTTCTTTAAAATTTGGAGCAAATGTACCAAATGTTATATTTGTTAAATCTAGATAATGAGTTATCTAGATAATGGGTTCTTGTTATGTTATTCTCTTTGTCTTTCTGATATTTTAATACTATCATAATAAAAAAATTTAGTTGAAAATAAAGATTTCACAGGTTTGAGTGATGAAGGCCATGTTTCACTGAGGGTTGGAGACAGAGTGTTGCCTGTGAAAAGTTTAAGAATAAATGGGAGCTTATTTACACTGGAAAGAGGGACCCAGGGGCCATTATATCATGCTAAGAGAGAAAGATGGAATGGAAGAAAGATTCAGGACAGAGGAAGCAAATTGTAAGTGGATGCAAATAAGGATAGATTTCAACAAGCTTTTGCTATCATTATTTAATCTACTCAGTCTCTTAACCTCTTATTGCATCTCAGGCCGTCAACTCAGTTGTGGTGCTTTAATCCCTCCCCAGCCTGAACCCCATGGTCACCCACCCTTCATAAAGCCTCAAACCTAGGACAATCTGTTACCGCCAGTTGGAATCAATTTGTTGGTCACTGGTTTGGAGTTTCTCGGTAGTGCAGTTAATGCACTTGGCTGTTAACTGAAATGTTGGAGGTTGAAGTCTACCCAGAGACACATCAGAAGAAAGGTGGGACGATCTATTAAAATCAGTCCTTGAAAACCCTATATAACACAATTCTGACACATGTGGGGTCACCATGAGTTAGAATGGACTCCATGGAGACCAGTCTTACTACTTATTCTTGGGTAGTAAATAGTGGAGAAATCACACAAACTTGGAGCTAGAAGTCATGATGCTCAATTCCATTTGAACCCTCAATACTCTTCAGCAAGACTCTCTCTCCCTACTCTCTGTGGCAGTCCATGGAACCTTTCCCACTGTCCTCAAACTCACCATGACATCCTGCATCAAAACTCTCTTGGAAACCTGAGTGCCACTTCCGTCTTCGCTGAGAAAGTTAAACCCATAACGGAACAATTCCTTAATATTCTCCCATGCACATAATTCCATACATAAGCTTCCATCCTGTTCTTTGTCTCCCAAGACTCAAAATAAAAGTATATATCCACATACATGCTCCTGTAAAAAATGGTGCCAACTACAAAAATGGCATGGCTACAGCCTCAGACCTCTTCATCTAACTTCACAAGGGGACAGAAAGAGAATCATTATCACTGTCAGCATCCCAAGGCTGATTCCTATGAAGTGCAGGTAGACATGCCTCGTCTCTCCAGCCTTTTTACAAATTCCTACTCCAGCCATCCCTTCCACTGCACTCTCTACTCCTCTGCTGGGTTCAATAATTTGTTGCAATGGCCACACAGAACTCACAGACAATATTCACGATTATGGGGTTTATTAGGGGAGTACCAGGTTACAATTCAGAGTCAGGAATGAATCAGGATACAGTTCTTTAGTTAGGACAGCTCCTTGGCTGTGCCCACAGGCAGGCTTTTCCATGGACCTCTACCCCTTGGGCCAGCCAAGACTCTGCTCTGCTCAGGAAAGTGTTACAAAGCTCTTGAGCTGCACTGATAAGTGCCCAGACACACGCCACTCTGCCAGTAAGCCTCAGCCCAAAGGTGCTCAGCTCTAGACCCACGGGTTGACAAGCCTAGCTCCACAAAGTTCCCAGAGGCACCGCTCTCTGCCAGCAAGACTCCTGCCTGCAGGCACTCAGCTCTTTTGCTCCATGTGCTAGGAAGCCCTCTGCACCATCTCCTGCAGTCTCCTGGTTCTGCTGCTGCCACTTCTCTGCCATGCTTGCCACCGCTTCTCATGGTCTTGCACCATCTCTGGTGTTACAGCTCTCTCTCTCTCCTAGGCCTAGGAGATTCTCAGCACAGATACTTCAAGTCCAAAGGACATGCTCTGCTTGGTTCTTCTTTCTAGGTGGTAGTGAGGTCTCCCTCTGCTCTGGGATTGGCTCTGTTTTTAAGCCTCACAGGACAGCAAAACTGACTAATCCACTTTTTAGGATTTCATACACCTTATTTGCACGGTCCCACCCCCAAAAAGGTTCCATGCATCTTAATTGCTTTATTAGTAGGCTGTCCAATCTCTTTGGTGGGCTACAAGCACCTTATCTGCATAGTTCCACTCCATCATTTCAAAATTTTGAATGGCTAAAAGGGCCGTATTAAGTAAATCACTGCACGGCATCTCTCATTCTTACTCCCTTCTATTTCTTCAGCAATATTGTTCCATCAGTTCTTTCAGCCGCTGTATTTTCTCTCTTTAGTATGTCTCTCTTTAGTAGATACTAAATGCTCCTTCCCATTAACTAGTAAACATATCACAGCATTTTTAGTCATTAAATGAGCCTTCTCAGTTTTGTAAACCTTTTAGCTACCACTTCATTTCTTACCTCTGTCCTTCCTTTCTCAGCCAGGCTACTTTATAAAGACATTTGCTTACTGAATCCAAAATGTGTTTATAAAATCCAAATGTGAATGTGTCTGTCTCTTTAAAAGCACTCACTCTCTACCCATCACCTAATAGATGAAGCCCAAGAAACTCATCATAAATAAAACTCAAGGACAGTGTTCAGATCATGGAGTGTAAATTCAAGCAAAAGTGTTTTGTCTTTAGCAGGAGCAGAGAGTACAGGCAGGAGAATAGGAAGAAATAAACCTGGAAGAGAAGTTTGAGTTTATATTGTGGAGGGTTTTTAAGCAAAACAAGGACTTTGTGCTTTATTCATTAGGTATTAAGAATTAATATAGATGTGGGTTGCACTAAATGCACTAGTCATTTCCGGGAATAGAGAGATGAAACCTTTAACGCAGGTATTTGGACCTATAAATTGAGTTACTGACCAATAGGGCAACATTTTAGAGTGACAGTCTGGTGCGAGGGTAAATACAAGTGATTTAAAAAAAAAACAAAAAGCATTAAATAATGTAAAAAAAAAAAAAAAAGCAGCACCAGCATAAGACAAGTGGTTGATATAATCAATTTGGTAACTAAAGAAACAGGAAGAGAACTAGAGACGAGAGGTTTCTGAGCACCTGGGCTTCTGGTTAGAGTTCCACAGTGCTGGATGTCAGAGGCTTTTCATGGGGAGAGATGATTTTTGCTGAAACTCTGAAGAAAGAGGTAAAAGAAACTTATACTCCCATGCATAGGAGTCAAGAAGTGCATCAACATGGATACTAGGGGCAGAGTGAGAGCCTTGAGTTCTCCAGACTGAAGCCAGAGTCCTGGGCAATGCTGGGCGACTAAAATTCACTTGTGCTCTGAGATCCTCATGAGTGTAATGGTGCTGAGGACAGCTTCAGAGGGACAAAAGAGGCCAAGTGCTTCCCCTTGGCATCTGGGGACAGCAGGTTAGGCCAAAGACATGTTCTCTGAGTGTTTTGAGACTTCCCTGATGCATTCACAGCATTGACAACAAAATAACATAAATTTCTGAAGGGGTCCCTTAACGGGCACCACTGAAAATGCAAATGGAGGTGGCTTTGTAGCTCCTCTCTAATAGAGTGTGCTCGTGTATGTGCATGTATACACTTGCACATACTCAGATATTCACATACTTTCATGCACACACACACACACTCACAAACACAATATTACTTCAGCAGATATGGCTTAGGTCTGAGAAACCAAATCAGAACTACCCCTCCTGATCCCATTTTCATGGCCAACAGCCCAAGAAAAAGAATCATAAGATAAAATCTAAAGCCCTGTTTACTGGATTTTTTTTTTTTTTTTTGGTTAATTATTATGATTGCCAGTGCAGGATTGTATATGGAGGATGGAAAGCAGGATGCTCTGAGGAGGAGGAGAAGAGAAGACGAGGGGTGTCCCTCTCTCTCTCTGAGAACTTGGGTTCTGAGGTCAGGCCAGTATTCGAGTCCTAGATTTGCCATTACATGTCTCTCTGAATTTAGATAATTCATTTCACCATTTCTTTTTTCATTTAATAAAAATGATACAGTAGTTCAACTTACCTCTTGGGGTTTGGGGTGGGTCAAAGGAGATAATGCACGTAATGCAGTTGCTGACACATAATAAGCCCTCAGTTAAAAACCATCCCTTAACGTCATAAAGACTTTCTTCTCCAATGTCAACAACCCTATCTGAGGAGTCTGTGCTGAGCTGGACTAGACGCTGTCCCTTTAGGGTCCTGGCCCTGCAGCCTTCACTCCTCTTCCACAAATGGGAAATTTACAGCCAGAGGTCTAACTCCTGTCAGTATTCCTTTTGGGGAGCATGATGGAGAAAGGGTCCGTAGTGGGCCTGGAGAGTAGGTCCCTGTTCTGTTTCTGAGGTGGAGGAGACAGGACCAGGATGGTATGGAGTCACCCCTGAGTGTCCTAGTCATGAAGCAAAAGGGGCAGACGGAATCTGTGGGGCTGGAACTGTTCTGAATGGACCCTGAAGAAGAGCCCTCTAGTTTCCTTCTCAAGGAAGCAGCATGGGTTATAGCATAGAGACAATCTGGAATTTTTCACTAGGTTATAAAGGCTCTTGAAACAAAACTCCCCCAGGTCTTCATTCAGGCCACAGTCAGAGTAATTATTGAGACTCTTTTACATGCTCCTCCAGCTCTGCCCTGAGGGGACAGAGTTGCTCTTCAGAGTAAACTTTGGGCACTCACAATGTTGAGAACTCCTTCCCCCCCCACCCCAATCTCCCTGAAACTTCCTTTCTGGTTTAGGCAACCTTACCATCACCTCCACTTCCACTGTTGGAGGGAGTCAGCCTTTCCCTAAACAAAAGTCTTTCAGTGACAGTAGCTGTGCCAAGTGTCTCACAAGGTAATAGTGGCTCTCCTTTGACCCCTTACCACCCCAAAAGTTAGCTCTCAGCAAACCCCAGATGGGGCAGTACGGGGCCTGCTCCTTTAGGAAATAGCAGCTGGTGTCTGAAGAGCATGTGCGGAAGCAAATTTCAAGGGTGAAAAACCAAAGAAGATGAAATATAAAACTCAGTGGGTCCAGATTAATTTACATGGGTGCACTCACCCATAATATGGGATATTCTGTGTTAACTGAAGTGCCTGGGAGAGGCATCAACAGTCTTCTAGGCTGTCTAATTAATTGCCTATGGTCAATGAGTTTAAACTGCCATAACTTCTTTTGCATTCTGTAACAGAAGGAAACCAAAGGGAAACAGAAATACTGAAATTTATTAATTAATCAATTTTTCTCACTCCTCCCTAAACATACCTCTCAGGAGTGCCTTTAAACAAGGCATTGAGAAAGAGGTTAGTGAGGGGACCACCACTATCCTTAAAGAGCACTGAAGCAGGCTTCTTCTATAGGCCAGAGATGACAGTAAGGTGGTTTGTAACACAAGAGGAGCGAATCGAAACAGAAGTTAATGATCATCTCGGGGTTTTTTTCCCTAATAATGCAAAGTTAGTTTAATATTAGATAATCAACACAATTTACAACATGAACAAAATAAGGGAGAATAAAATTCAGTACTCATTTATGACAAAAATTCTCAACAAACTTGGAATAGAAAGGAACTTCTTTATCGTAAATATTGAATACTTTCCCCTAGGTCAGAAACAAGAAAAAGATGTCCACTGTTCTCACTTCTATTTGACATTGTCCTAGCCAGTTCCAAAAGTCAGGGAAAAGAAACAAAAAGTACTACTATTGAAAAATAAAAGAAGAAATGGAAGTATTATTATTCACAGAAGACATAATTGTATGCATAGAAAACCCTAAAGAATCTACAAACAATTAGAGCTAATCAATTTGACAAAGTATTGAATATAGGTGAGAGTAAAAAGTCAATTGTATTTCTATAGGTTAGCAACAAACAATTGGAAAGTACTTAAACTAAAAATATATTTACAATAGCATCAAAAATATCGTGTATCTAGGAAAAATGTAACAAAAAACATGCAAGACCTATGCACCGAGAACTAAAAAATATTGCTGAGAGGCGGAGCCAAGATGGCGGAATAGACAGATGCTTCCGGCGAGCCCTATTTACAACAAAGGCACGAAAAAACAAGTGAAACGAGTATATTTATGACAAGCTAGGAGCGCTGAGCATCAAAGGCAAGCTTAGAAAATGAACTGAGGGGAAGGAGAATGAAGAGACCATTCAGAAGCAGAGAGAAGTTACCGGACCTGAATCACAGGGAGCCCTCAGGCACCATTCCAGGAGCGGCGGCTGCAGGCTGGTGCTAGCATCCGGCCTCAGGTTCCTCGGAGAGGCAGCCAGCCACACAGCCTCCTCCCACCTCCAGAACCTGAGAAGAATGGTGCTCTTGGCAAAAGCTAAGTACTTCCGTATATTTTACCGCACCCTCCCACCCCCAAGCCAGCTTCAGCGGCTGAATTCCCTGGCCCTGACATAGGCATTGTTGAGTGCCTAGAGCCATCCTCCTGGCCTGGGAGAAGGAAAAAACTTGCAATTTGGGGAAAAGATAATTTGCCAGCTCCACTAACGGGGGGAGCTCAGGACAGAAGCATCTCCTGTCCAGGCATAAGTGGTCCATGAATTTTGAGCATCTTTCCCTTCTGCATGGACCTGTGTGGGCTTCTTCAGGAGAATAGGCCCTTGTTGACAGGCTCCAACAGTTCCAACTGTGCAGTGGAGTGGTAGGTGTTTGATGTTTGACATTACTGTGCCTATTAAACAGGGTTCTCGCCTATCCACATCAGGGGCCAAAGGACTGGTAGCTCCATTCAGGTCACCAGCCACCCGTGGCAGGGGTCCCAGGATAACTGGTACCTCCCAGTCCTTACAGCCAAAAACATTGGGTGCCCATGCTCCATATGCAGAACCAACCCACCTGCACACTCTAATGAACAGGGACGTGCTTTCCTCAGAGACACTTGAGGGTCATTTCTCAGCCCCCTGCCTTGTTCAGAGCATTATCTCCTGCTGTAATTAGGTACCGGTACCTGCACCAATCACCCCTGCCCCTCTAAGACTGGAGGATAGAGCCTGTACCACACACTTGATGATCAGCTACTTGGACACTTGAGCTGAATTCATACAAGAAAAGTGAATGGGCTCCTAGACTAATATACCTGATAACAGCTCTAGCCATTTGGGAACAGAACTTCAGAGCTCCAAAGGTGAAAATAATCAAGCTAGCTCACTCAAGCAGCCCATTTGGTATATCAAAACAAAACAAAGCAAGAAGCTACAACACAGTAAACAAGCATAAACTAATACAATAATTTATAGATTACTCAGAGACAACAGACAATATCAAGTCACATAAAGAAACAGACCATGATCACCTCAACAAGCTCTCAAAACAAAGAATCCAGGAACTTACAGATGAAAGTGCATTCCTGGAATTACCAGAGGCAGAATACAAAAGATTAATACACAGAACCCTTCAAGACATCAGGAGGGAAATGAGGCAATACACAGAACAAGCCAAGGAACACACAGATAAAGCAGTTGAAGAAATAAGAAAGATTTTTCAGGAACATAATGAAAAACTTAATAAGCTGGAAAAATCCAGAGACAGACAGCAATCAGAAATTCAGAAAATTAGCAATAAAATTACAGAAGTAGACAATGCAATAGAAAGTCAGAGGAGCAGAACTGAGCAAGTAGAAGCCAGAATTTCTGAACTTGAATATAAATCACTTGGCACTAATATATTTGAAGAAAAAATCAGATAAAATAATTTTAAAAAATGAAGAAACCTTAAGAATCATGTGGGACTCTATCAAGAGAAATAACCTACAAGTGATTGGAGTACCAGTACAGGGAGGGATAACAGAAAATACAGAGAGAATTGTTGAAGATTTGTTGGCAGAAAACTTCCCTGATATCAAGAAAGATGAGAAGATATCTATCCAAGATGCTCATCGAACTTCACATAAGGCAGATGTTAAAAGAAAGTCACCAAGACATATTATAATCAAACTTGCTGAAACCAAAGATAAACAGAGAATTTTAAGAACAGCAAGGGATAAATGAAAAGTCACCTACAAAGGAGGGTCAATAGGAATAAACCCAGACTACTTTTTTTTTTTACTTGGCAGAAACCATATAGGCAGGAAGGCAATGGGAGGACTTATTCAAAAAAGTGAAGGAAAAAAACTGCCAGCCAAGAATCATATATCCAGCAAAGCTGTCTCTTAAATATGAAGGTGAAATTAGGACATTTCCAGATAAACACAAGTTTAGGGAATTTGTGAAAACCAAACCAAAACTACAAGAAATGCTAAAGGGAGTTTTTTGGTTATAAAATCAATAATATCAGGTATCAACCCAAGTCTAGAGCACTGGGCAGAGCAATCAGAAGTCAACCCAGACAGGGAAATAAAAAAAAAGACAAAGCAAGATTTAAAAAAAAAAAAAAGCTCAAAACAGGGTAACAGAGATGTTACTATATAAAAGAAGGCAACATTAAAACAACAAAGAGGGACTAAGAAATGTAATCATAGATCTTCCACATGGAGAGGAAGATATGGTGATAAAAAGAAATAAAAGCTAGGTTTAAATTTAGAAAAATACAGATAAATAATAAGATAACCACGAAGGAGACAAACTATTCTACTCAACAAAATAAAACACAAGAGAAAAATAGAGACTCAGCAGAAACAAAATCAACAACAACAAATATGAGGAAAGGACAATATATAAAGTTAATCTACTCAGCACATAAAATTAACTGGGAAAAAGGAACTGTTAACAACACACAAAAAAAGACATCAAAATGATGGCACTAAATTCATACGTCTCCATAATCACGCTGAATATAAATGCACTAAATGCACGAATAAAGAGAGTAAAGAGTGGCAGAATGGATTAAAAAACAAGATCTGTCTCTATACTCCCTACAAGAGACATACCTTACAGTTAGAGACACAAATAAACTAAAACTCAAAAGATGAAAAAAATGTATCAAGCAAACAATAATCTACAAAGAAAAGGAGTGGCAATATTAATTTCGGACAAAATAGACTTTAAAGTTAAATCCATCAGAAAGGATAAGGAAGGGCACTATATAATGATTAAAGGGACAAAATACCAAGAAGATATAACCATGTTAAATATTTGTGCACCCAATGACCGGGCTGCAAGATACATAAAAAAAAAAAAAAAAATCTATCTGTATTGAAAAGTGAGATAGACAGCTCCACAATAATAGCAGGAGACTTCAACACACCACTTTCGGTGAAGGACAGGACAACCAGAAAGAAGCTCAATAAAGACACAGAAGATCTAAATGCCACAATCAAACAACTTGACCTAACAGACATATACAGAACACTCCACACAACAACAACCAAGTATACTTTTCTTTTCTAGTGCATATGGAACATTCTCTAGAATAGACCACATATTAGGTCATAAAGCAAGCCTTAGCAGAATCCAAAACATTGAAATATTACAAAACATCTTCTCTGGCCATAAGGCCATAAAAGTAGAAATCAATAACAGAAAAAGCAGGGAAAAGAAATCAAACACTTGGAAACTGAACAATACTCTGCTCAAAAAAGACTGGATTATAGAAGACATTAAGGATGGAATAAAGAAATTCAGAGAATCCAATGAGAATGAAAACACTTCCTATCAGAACCTTTGGGACACAGCAAAAGTGGTGCTCAGAGGCCAATTTATATCAATAAATGCACACATTCAAAAAGAAGAAAGGGCCAAAATCAAAGAATTATCCCTACAACTTGAACAAATGGAAAGAGAGCAACAAAAGAAACTCTCAGGCATCAGAAGAAAACAAATAATAAAAATTAGAGCAGAATTAAATGAAATAGAAAACAGAAAAACAACTAAAAGAATTAACAAGACCAAAAGCTGGTTCTTTGAAAAAACTCAACAAAATTGATAAATCACTGGCCAAACTGGCAAAAGGAAAACAGGAGAGGAAGCAAATAACCTGAATAAGAAATTAGATGGACGATATTATAACAGACTCAACTGAAATTAAAGAATCATAACAGATTACTATGAAAAATTGTACTTTAACAAATTTGAAAACCTAGAAGAAATGGATGAATTCCTAGAAAGACATTACCTACCTAAACTAACACAAACAGAGGTAGACCAACTAAATAGACCCATAACAAAAGAAGAGATGGAAAAGGTAATCAAAAAACTCCCAACGAAAAAAGAATCCCTGGCACAGATGGCTTCACTGCAGAGTTCTACCAAACTTTCAGAGAAGAATTAACACCACTACTACTAAAAGTATTTCAGAGCATAGAAAAGGCCGGAATACTACCAAACTCATTCTATGAAGCCACCATATCCCTGATACCAAAACCAAGTAAAGACACCCCCAAAAAAAGAAAATTACAGACCTATATCCCTCATGAACTTAGATGCAAAAATCCTCAACAAAATTCTAGCCAATAGAAATCAACAACATATCAAAAAAAAAAACCAAATTCACCATGGCCAAATGGGATTCATACCAGGTATGCAGGGATGGTACAACATTAGAAAAACAATTAATATAATCTGTCACATAAATAAAACAAAAGACAAGAATCACAAGATTTTATCAATTGATGCAGAAAAGGCATTTGACAAAGTTCAACACCTATTCATGATAAAAACTCTCAGCAAAATAGGAATAGAAGGAAAATTCCTCAACATAATAAAGGGCATTCAAACAAAGCCAAAAGCTAACATCATCGTAAATGGAGAGTGCCTGAAAGCATTCCCCTTCAGATCAGGAACCAGACAAGGATGACCTTTATCACCGCTCTTGTTCAACATTGTGCTGGAGGTCCCAGCCAGAGCAATTAGGCTAGACAAAGAAATAAAGGGCATCCAGATTGGCAAGGAAGAATTAAAATTACCTCTATTTGCAGATGACCTGATCTTATACACAGAAAACCCTAAGGAATCCTCAAGAAAACTACTGAAACTAATAGAAGAGTTCAACCCAGTATCAGGATACAAGATAAACATAGAAAAATCAGTTGGATCCCTCTACACCAACAAAAAGAACATTGAAGAGGAAATCACCAAATCAATACCATTTGCAATAGCCCCCAAGAAGATAAAACACTTAGGAATAAATCTTACCACAGATGTAAAAGACTTATACAAAGAAAACTACAATACACTTCTGCAAGAAACCAAAAGAGACCTACATAAGTGGAAAAACACACCTTGCTCATGGATAGGAAGATTTAACATCAGAAAAATGGGTATCCTACCAAAAGTGATCTATACATTTAATGTAATTCCGATCCAAATTCCAACGACATTCTTTAATGAGATGGAGAAACAAATCACCAACTTCATATGGAAGGGAAAGAGGTCCTGGATAAGTAAAGCATTACTGAAAAAGAAGAACGAAGTGGGAGGCCTTACTCCACCTGATTTTAGAACCTATTATACTGCCACAGTAGTCAAAACAGCCTGGTACTGTTACAACAACAGATACACTTACCAATGGAACAGAATTGAGAATCCAGACATAAATCCGTCCACATATGAGCAGTTCATATTCGACAAAGGCCCCAAAACAGTTAAACAGGGGAAAGATAGCCTTTCTAACAAATGGTGCTGGCATAACTGGATATCCATCTGCAAAAAAATGAAACAAGACCCATACCTCATGCCACGCACAAAAACGAGCTCAAAATGGATCAAAGATGTAAATATAAAATCTAAAACAATAAAGATCATGGAAGAAAAAATAGGGACAACTTTGGGAGCCCTAATACATGGCATAAACAGTATACAAAACATTACTAACAATGCAGGGAAAAACTAGATAACTGGGAGCTCCTAAAAATCAAACGCCTATGCTCACCCAAAGACCTCAACAAAAGAGTAAAAAGATTACCTACAGACTGGGAAAAAGTTTTTAGCTATGACATTTCCAGTCAGCACCTGATCTCTAAAACCTACATGTTACTGCAAAAACTCAACTGCAAAAAGACAAATAACCCAATTAAAAAATGGGCAAAAGATATGAACAGACATTTCACTAAAGAAGACATTCAGGTAGCTAACAGATACATGAAGAAAAGCTCAGGATCATTAGCCATTAGAGAAAACCAAATCAAAAGTACAATGAGATTTCATCTCACTCCAACAAGGTTGCCAGTAATTCAAGAAACACAAAACAATAAAAGTTGGAGGGGCCGTGGAGAGATTGGAACACTTATACACTGCTGGTGGGAATATAAATGGTACAACCACTTTAGAAATCAGTTTGGTGCTTTCTTAAAAAGCTAGAAATAGAACTACCATATGCTCCAGCAATCCCACTCCTTGGAATATATCCTAGAGAAATAAGAGCCTTTACACAAACAGATGTATGCACACCTATGTTTATCGTAGCACTGTTTACAATAGCAAAAAGATGGAAGCAACCAAGGTGCCCATCAATGGATGAATGGATAAATAAATTACGGTATATTCACACAATGGAATACTACGCATTGCTGAAGAACAGTGATGAATCTGTGAAACATTTCATAACATGGAGGAATCTGGAAGGCATTATGTTCAGTGAAATTAGTCAGTTGCAAAAGGACAAACATTGCATAAGATCACTAACATAAAAACTCAAGAGAGAAGAAAATATTCTTTGATGGTTACGAAAGGGGGGAGGGAGGCAGGGTGGGAGAGGGGTATTCACTAATTAGATAGTAAATAAGAACTACTTTAGGTGATGGGAAAGACAACACACAATACAGGCGAGGTCAGCATAACTGGACTAAAACAAAAGCAAAGAAGTTTCCTGAATAAACTGAATGATTCAAAGGCCAGTGTAGCAGGGTCAGGGGTTTGAGGGCCATAGTTTCAGGGGACTTCTAAGTCAATTGGCATAATAAAATCTATTAAGAAAACAATCTGCATCCCACCTTGGGGAGAGACATCTGGGGTCTTAAACGCTAGCAAGCGGCCATCTAAGATGCATCAATTGGTCTCAACCCACATGGATCAAAGGAGAATGTAGAACACCAAGGACACAAGGGAATTACGATACCAAGAGACAGAAAGGGCAACATAAACCAGAGACTACATCAGCCTGAGACCAGAAGAGCTGGATGGTGCCTGGCTACAACCAATGACTGCCCTGACAGGGAACACAACAGAGAATTCCTGAGGAAGCAGGAGAGCAGTGGCATGCAGACCTCAAATTCTCATAAAAAGACCAAGCTTAATGGTCTGACTGAGACTAGAAGGACCCCAGTGGTCATGGCCCCCAGACCTTTTGTTGGCCCAGGACAGGACCATTCCCAAAGCCTACTCTTCAGACAGGGATTTGACTGGACAATGGGTTGGAGAGGGATGCTGGTGAGGAGTGAGCTTCTTGGATCAGGTGGACAATTGGGACTATGCTGACATCTCCTCCCTAGAGGAGAAATGAGAGGGTAAAAGGGGTCAGAAGCTGGTGAAACAGACATGAAAAGAGAGAGTGGAGGGAGGGAGCGGGCTGTTTCATTAGGGGGAGAGCAATTGGGAGTACGTAGCAAGGTGTACGTAAGTTTTCGTGTGAGAGACTCACTTGATTTGTGACCTTTCACTTAAAACACAATAAAAAAAAATTTTTAAACATTGCTAAGAGATTGAAGGGAATCTAAATAAATGGAGACATATATTACTGTGTAAGAGAATTTTAAAATTTAAGGCACCTGAGAAGATCTGAAGTGGCTAACTTGAAGTTGGAGTGCAACTCCTCTGTGTCTAGTTCTGTTTCCACCCTGGCAACAGCCATTTTCTGTGCAGACATAATCATGAAACTAAGAAATGTCTAGCAGTGATGATGTACCTACACTGAGGCTCCAATGAAAGAGGAATGTCCAGTAATGATGATGTAACTACCCTGCAATTCCCGCATTACATAAACTTATGATTACCACATTGTAACCAATGTAAGAAAGACACATATATCCTTTCAAAGCCAATTGCCTTTACAAGCTTCCACTACAGGATGTCCTGCCTTACGAGTGCCCACCACAGGAAGACTCACCTTAAAATGATCTACTACCAATTAAGTAATGTCTTTCGATAATCTAAGCCTGTAATTACTAATCAAGTAATGTCTTTCAGTGATCTAAGCTTATAAATATGAATCAAGTACTATACTTCATGTCCTTTGTATCCCCCATATAAAATGTCAATGTCGGGTTATCAAATTGGATTACTGGGTTCTACCGCATGGAATTCAGTCTACCTCTGGCTTGAGCTGTCCCTTTACTTTCAATAAATCCCTCAATTTTATATTAATCAGAGCACAGATGGTTACTCTAGGATATTTCAATGGTATACTTGGTAGGGTGCTGAAGAAATATTTATCTTTGGCATTCCCAAGAAGTCACATAAGTCACATAGCCAGCTAGCCCTGGTACTAGCAAGGGCCCTATGTGCCCAGAGCCATCTCCTCTAATTCATGGGGAACACTGGACGTAAGCCTCTTGGATTGAAGCCTCCACTTATTACAAAGGTGGTTTTTTGAGAGATTTGTTTATCATTTCTCAATACCTATCTTAGCTATCTAGTGCTGCTATAACAGAAATACCACAAGTGAATGGCTTTAACAAAGAGAAGTTTATCTTCTCACAGTAAAGAAGGTTGAAAGTCCAAATTCAGGGTGCCAGCTCCAGGTGAAGCCTCTCTGTCTCTGTGGGCTCTGGAGGAAGGTCCTTCTCATTAATCTTCCCCTGGACTAGGAGCTTCTCAGCACAGGAACCCCTTCCGTCACTGCTTTCTTGGTGGTATGAGGTTCCCTTGTCTCTCTGCTCACTTCTCTCTATATATCCCAAAATAAATTGGCTCAAGACACAATCCAATATTATAGATTGAGTCCTGCCTCGTTAACATAACTGCCACGTATCGCCCCTCATTAACATCATAGAGGCAGGATTTACAACACATGGGAAAATCACATCAGATGACAAAATGGTGGATAATCACACAATACCAGGAATCACAGACCAAACAAATTGATACACACATTTTTGGGGGGCACAATTCAATCCATGACAATGTCTTCGTTTTCTGCTCATCTCCTGAGGGACTCACGAGATTCACTATTGAACTCTCTTTCATTCTTGTGTACTGTAAGGTTTTCACAAACACTTAGGTTTTTTAATACTTTCAAGTTTCTCGGTAAGGTTGGTAATGCCATGTCCAAGATTGGAGCAGGACCCCCTAATGGAACTCCTGCAGCTCCTGCTGGCTCCAGTTCAGTCTTGTATTGAGGCCAGTGGCAGGCACTTACTCAGGGACATGCAAAAGACCAATGACTGTTATAAAAAAAAAAAAAAAAAGCCCGTTGCCATCAACCCGATTCCAACTCAGAGCGACCCTCTAAGAAAGAGTAGAACTGCCCCATAGGGTTTTCAAAGAGTGACTGGTGGATTCAAACAGCTGACCTTTTGGTTAGCAGCCAAGCTCTTAAGCACTGTACCACAGGGCTCCATGGCTATTATAGGGATCATTTAATTAAAATACAGGCTTCCGTATCAAACAAAACTAACAAGAGGCATTTTTTTTTTTTATTTATTACTACTTGGAAGCTTCCAAAAGAAATCAAAATATTAAATTTGCCTCCTTACAAGAGACCATTTTGAAACAAGTTAAACAAATTAAAAGTTACAGTGTCAAAGCTCTATAACCTCACCAGCTACCTGGCTGGCAACAAGCCCTATATACTCCCTTAACCAAAATGGCAGAGTCCCCAGCATCTATAATCCACCCCTAGCCTCAGATACCTGGCTGCCTCCTCCCCTCTCCGCCCCTCTGCCAGCCTCCACTCTTCAGCCACATTTACTGTCCTATGCCTCGCTCTGAAAATACCTTATCTGAACTCTCATACTACCCTAAATAACCTTTAGAAGAAGAAAAACCCATTTCCAAAATGCGTTTTAAAATTAAATATCCAAAGGGGCTGAGAAACATCATGTTACATTTACCCTATGGTCCAAAGTGGAACTTTGTGCCGTTGTAAAGAATTTCCCAGTCCACCTGAAAATCTCCACAAGTTAACCCAGGAATTTAGTTTTCGATGAAACTTATAACCTGGCCTTGCAGACTTATATAATTTAATAAATACCTTAATCAGACCAAGCAAATGCATGCTCACTGTGTCCCACCTTCCAGCTGGCCTGCTGATTAAACCAAGTGAGAGTGCCCAGAGAGAATGTGCCTCAGCAGCTCATACGTGCTCCAGGTACAAACCGCTTACACAAGCGGCAGTGTTCCATGGGGAGAAGGGAAGGAGATGGTGGGAAGGCTGCGCTCTGGTCACTTCTCCCCATATCCCGACCTCAGCCATAGAGGGGCTGAATAAGCAAGTTAAGTGTGATGTCTCAAGTCCCCGCGGCAGTGATAGCCAGAGGCCACCGCACTTCTTTGTCCTAGCACTGGCTGCTGCAACCCGGATAAAACTGTTCGCAGGCTGGCTGTGCCTGAGCCTGGCATCCATGTGGCTGGTGCAGAGGATGTGGACACTGCAGAGTCCACTTGCCCACTCCCTATACGTAAACATAACAAGCAGCCCAGGAAGGTAGGCAGGAGCCACAGACAGCAAGAGAAAAAAAAATCGAGGTGCAGGGCCCAGGCCCAGGGCAGGGTCATGACAGCACAGTCTTCCAGCATTTGGCCTGGCTATTTTGCTGAGCAGCATGGCAGGAAGGCAGCCAAGCCTGGACTCTGGCTCTAGCTCCGCAGTGCCTTTTGTTGCCCCAGCTTGAGCAGAGAATGGCGTCCCCTCCTCCGTCCCTGGGCTGGATCATAGACATCTGGGAGCCCTGCGTTGTTCCAGGTCCGAAGTGGTGAGAAGCTTGACCTGCTCAGTCTGCTCCTGGTGTCAGGACACAAGGAACTTTAGAGTTGATGCATGGCAAAATACGCCCATCTGACACCAAGGCCTGGGATTTAAAGAACTAGACCAAATCCATTATCCCAAACAGTCTTCATAACCCTTGAGTAACAAAATAAAAAGCTGGTTCTTCTTTCTGTCTAGTTGAATGTCTGAACATACAAAGGGTCTACGTTGCTATAATAAGTTAATACTTCACTGGGCTGTTTTAACTCTCAACAGGATGTTTTACCAATAGTGTCCTGTTGTTACAATATTTTGACAGAGAATCTCATGAGGCCTCAAAAGAAAAATCAAAGGTAGCCCAATCTTCTGTTAAGTACTTGAAAAATAATCTCAGTGAACGGAGCCACTGTAAACTCCAAAATAAAAAATAGACTATCTTAGCTTATCCTGTCCCTACCACAATAAATAAATAAATAAATAAAAGAATTTTTGGAACTCTGTGGTTACTACAGAAATTGGACATGAGATTTTTCTTTACTAGCTCAATCTCTTTACCATTATCTTAAGAGTTCACAGGATGATCCCTTTCAACTATGCGAGGATGGCCAAAAAGCCGCTCTGGGAAAGACAACACGCAATACAGGTGAGGTCAGCACAACTGGACTAAAACAAAAGCAAAGGAGTTTCCAGAATAAACTGAATGATTCGAAGGCCAGCATAGCAGGGCTGGGGGTTTGGGGGCCATGGTTTCAGGGGACATCTAAGTCAATTGGCATAATAAAATCTATTAAGAAAACATTCTGCATCCCACCTTGGAGAGAGGCGTCTGGGGTCTTAAACTCTAGCAAGCAGCCATCTAAGATGCATCAATTGGTCTCAACCCACATGGATCAAAGGAGAATGAAGAACACCAAGGACACAAGGATTAAGAGCCCAAGAGACAGAAAGGGTCACATAAACCAGAGACTACATCAGCCTGAGACCAGAAGAGCTGGATGGTCCCCGGCTACAACCAATGACTGCCCTGACAGGGAACACAACAGAGAACCACTGAGGGAGCAGGAGAGCAGTGGGATGCAGACCCCAAATTCCCATAAAAAGACCAGACTTAATGGTCTGACTGAGACTAGAAAGACCTCGGTGGTCATGGCCCCGAGACCTTTTGTTGGCCCAGAAAAGGAACCATTCCCAAAGCCAACTCTTCAGACAGGGATTTGAAAGGACAATGGGTTGGAGAGGGATGCTGGTGAGGTGTGAGCCTCTTGGATCAGGTGGACACTTAAGACTATGTTGGCATCTCCTCGCTGGAGGGGAGATGAAAGGGTAGAGGGGGTTAGAAGCCGGCAAAATGGACATGAAAAGAGAGTGGAGGGAGGGAGCGGGCTGTCTCATTAGAGGGAGAGCAATTGGGAGTATGTAGCAAGGTGTATATAAGTTTTCATGTGAGAGACTCACTTGATTCAAAAATTCTCACTTAAAGCACAATAAAAATTAGAAAGAAATAAAGGCATCAGTCAGCTAAAAGAAGTATTAATTAAGACTCCTACTCTAGTGTTTCTTAATTATAATTCAGACTTTTCACATTCTGTCCACAGGTCTTCTAAAAATACTAGGAATCCTCATTCAAAAACACAGAGGACAACAGAAACTCATTGGTTATTATAGTATCCAGAGGAGCCCCCTTCACAAGGGGTTGCTCCCCTTGGCCTAGAGCAGTCACTACAACTGCTAGACTAATTAAGATCACAGCAGATATAGTTTTGAGTAATTTTATTAATGTGTATGTCCCTCAGACAGTGTCATCTATTCTAAACCCAACATTAACTCCACATCTTTCAGCCAACCAGCTGACTTCTTATGAAGTTCTCCTTTTGACAGCTTCTAATAGTTGGTTATGTATTGCAACTTCTCTGACTCCAGCTATGTGGTTACCTTTACCTAATGATGATAACCATCCATCCCATGATTGCTTAAATCCTACTAAACAGCTTTTGTCTCCTAGGCAAGATTTACAAGAATCCCCATTATCAAATCCCGATTTAATGCTATTTGTTTATAGGTCATATTTACAGGCAAAACCTGCCAACTCTCTTTACCAGGGAAGATATGCCATGGCCACTTCTGCCAAGGTCTTCGAAAGCGGCACCTTTTCTGACACCACTTTAGCTCAGCAAGCTGAACTGATTACATTAAAAATAGCTTGCAAACTGGCTTCTGGATGGTTGGTAAGCATTTACAGATTCGATGTAGGTTTTTTTTTTTAATTACTCATGATTTTGGCAAGTTATGAAAACAAAGGAAGTTCCTAACTTCTTCTAGGACACAAGATAAAAAGCCGCTTTAGTAGAAGACCTCCTGGATGCCCTTTTGCTAGTCTTTGAGATTGCTGTAATTAAAATCCAGGCCCATCAACCCAAAGGGGTTCCACAAACAAAGGAAACTAAAGGAAATGACTTAGCTGCTAGAGAAGCTAAACAAGCTGCTTCCCAATTACCCTTTAAAGACACTGCCCTCATTCATGACCATGATAATTCCACTCGTGATAACGATGAAAAGGAGGGGCTAGATAATAATAACAAAACTGTTGGGATGCCTGTAAATATGGCACCAGTAAAATGTTGCCCAACAAAATATGACTAGAAAGAAATTTCAGAATCACTTTTTAAACATCAACAATTAACCTCTACAGATAAAATTATAAAATTAAAATAGACCTACTCATTGCACATGAACACACAGTTGAGAAGAAATAAGATGATAGAAATTTTAAAGAAATATTGCTGGGACATTTTTATGAAGCTGCTAAACAAATGGCTTTCCAATTTCCAATTTGTTCTCAATTTAATTTAGGTAAATGTTGGAAAGCTCCACCTGGAAAATTTCCCCTGCCATCAGGAACAATGCCTGCAGATTGATTTTATCCAACTTCCCTTCTCAAGTGGTTACAAGTTTATATTAGTAATGCCTTGTGGATTTTCTCACTGGGTAGACGTTTTCCCCAATTGTCAAGCCATTACCACTTTTGCAGCTAAGAAACTTCTTGAGAACATTACTCCACCTGGGGACACCCAAGGGTCCTTTGTAATTGTAGAGACATCCATTTTACTGGGCAAATAATTAAGGAAATGTGTAAAATCTTCTGTTTTTCAAAGACTTCATTGACCTTATCCTGGATCCTCTAGTCTAGTTGAAAAAACTAGTGAGATAATGAAAACTCAACTAGCCAAACTTTAGAAATCTTTACAACTGCCTTGGACTAATGTGCTGCCTCTGGTCCTTTTAAATTTAAGAATTACTCCATTTGGACTTTACAAATCGACTCATGAGATTATTACTGGATGGCCCTCCCAGATTGGGCAACTTGCCCTGATTCAAATTTGTTTCAATCTGAAGATACCCGACCTTTACCAATGCGTATCCAAACAGTAAGTCCTATACCTGGGCTTTATCCTGTTTGGATGGTTGGAATATGACAGGTCAATGTACCTTAGGCCATATGGGAATCCCTCTAGACATTCATTCTTACAATGAGAGTTTACATTGGACTGATCACCTGAAACTATTAGAAAGGAAGAGAAACAGTCAAGAGCTATGACTGCTCAAGAGAAATCACTGAACTCACTTTTCAAAGTAGTTTTAGATTATTGAATTGTCCTAGATTTCCTGTTAACCCAGAAAGGAAGGGTCTGTGTATAGCTAACACCTCTTGCTGCACCTGGTTTAACATCTCAGGAAAGGTTGTTGTTCTCAGGTGTCATTGAGTCAGTTCTGACACATACCTACCTTATGTACTACAGATCAAAACACTGCCCAGTCCTGCACCATCTTCACAATCATTGTTATGCTTGAGCCCATTCTTGCAGCCACTGTGTCAGGAACAAGATATTAAACTAATTTACCCAAAGGCTACTTGGCTCCATATACCTCCACCCTCAGTCTACCCTTTTCTAGGTATTTTCAGCTGGCTATCCTCAGGTGTTGGACCAAGGGTTAAGTCTATATTGTTAACCAGATTAATAATATTCATTGTCATTGTAGTAATGTTAGGGTCTACAAAATGTTGTATGAAACATTTGGCAAATGCCATTACCCAAAAGACCCACTTAATGCCTTTGAAAGGAATAATGTACATTGACAGTATTTATATTTCAGATTGACTTGAGCCCATTCCTTGCATAAGCCATCAGATGTCAGGATGTTCCTCTAATGTAACCTGCTCAGCACTAATCCTCAAGTAAGAAAACCACAGAAGCAAGAGGCTAAAGCTATGGCATGGTGAAGATGTCAACTAATGGCCAGCTACCTTTTCACAATGTTCTGCAGCTCTTCATAGTTTGATTTCATTTTTCTTGAATCCACAGCGCCCCTGGAAGCCACAATCAGGAAATCAAACAATGTATTGCATTTGGGTGAGTCTGCTGTAAAGGATCTTTTTAAAATGTGGAAAAGCAGAGATGTCACCTTGAGGACTAAGGTGTACTTGACCTAAGGCATGGTATCTTCGACCACCCCACTGGCATGTGAAAGCTGGACAACAAATAAGGAAGATTGAGGAAGAATTGACAGCTTTGTATTAGGATGTTTGTGAAGAATATTGAATACACCACGGACTGGCAGGAGAATGAACAAATCTGTCTTGGACGAAGTACAGCCAGAATGCTCCTAAGGAGGGAGGATAGCTTAGGATCAAGCAGGGTTTTCTACTGTTTTGCATGGAGTCTCTGAGTCAGAGCCAACTTGACAGCACCTAACAACAATTACAACCTTTTGACAAGCATAGCTTCTGAGGTCTTAAAGGTTTATTTAACAAACAGCCATCCAGAATAAAACATATGCTCAATGTCCATGCAAAGAAAGCCTCCTTTCAGAATAGTGGTCATGAACTGATCAAAAAATTTTCTTTTAAAATCTTTGTTCAAAAGGAGGGGAATATGTAAGAGAATTTTAAAATTTAAGGTACCTGAGAAGATCTGAAGTGGCCAACTTGAGGTTTGAGTGTGATTCCTTTGTGACTAGTTCTGTTTCCACCCTAGCAAGAGCCATTTTCTGTGTAGACTTAATCGTGAACTTAAGAAATGTCTGGCAGTAATGATGCAACTACACCGAGACTTCCCTGAGAGAGGAGTGTCCAGTAATTATGATGCAACTACCCTGCATTCACCCCCATTACATATGATTACCACATTGTAACCAAACTAAGAAGATACATATATCCTTTTAAAGCCAATCACCTTATGAGATTTCACTACAGGAAGTCCTGCCCTATGAGTTCCCACCACAGGAAGTCACACCTTAAAAAGATCTACTACAAATTCAGTGATGTCTTTCAATGATCTAAGCCTGTAATTACCAATCAAGTAATGTTTTTCAATGATCTAAATTTGTAAATAGCAGTCAAGTACTGTACTTCATGCCTTTCATTTCCCTCTTGTAAAACATCACTGATGAGTTGCCATATTGTATTACTGGTTCCACTGCATGGAGTTCAGTCTATCTCCAGTTCGAGCTCTCTCTTTACTTTCAATACACCTCTCAGTTTTATATTAATCAGAGTAAGGATGGTTACTCTAAAACACTATATTCATGGATTGAGAGCCTAAAAGTTGTTAAAATGTCATTTATTACCAAATCAAGCTATAAAGTCAATGCAATCCCAAACAAAATACAACTGGGGGGGGGGGAGGAAATTCACAGAGCTGATTCTAAACTTTATCTGGAAACTCAAAAGACTTAGAATAAATAAGACAATCTTGAAAGGGAAGAACAGTGTTGGAGAGTCACACTACCAGATTTCAATTAATATAAAGCTTTATTAGCCGAAGCAGTGGAGTACATATGCAAGGACAGACAAGGAGAAAAATGGAAAAGAATAGTGAGTCCAAAAATAGGCCCATGTATAAACAGTGTGTTGGTTTATCCACAAATTATCCACAAAAATCCGTGGAGAAGAAGAGATGTTTTCAAATAATTGGATATCTGAATAAAAAGAAAATGAAACCTGACCCACCTTTCACATCACACACACAAACGGAATTAAATTAAGATGGATCATGGGCCTAAATGTGAAAGATAAACTATTATGCTTCTAGAAGAAAATAAGGGGAAATATCTTCATGGCCTTGGAGTAGACAAAAATTTTTTCAAGAGAACACACACACACAACAAATTATAGTAAATGATAAAAAAGGGTTTTTTTTTTAATTAAAAACTCCAGTCATCAAAAGACATGATGATGATCTTATACACAGAAAACCCTAAGGAATCCTCAAGAAAACTCCTGAAACTAATACAAGAGTTCGGCAGAATTTCAGGTTACAAGATAAACAGACAAAAATCACTTGGATTCCTCTACATCAACAAGAAGAACATCGAAGAGGACATCACCAAATCAATACTATTCACAGTAGCCCCCAAGAAGATAAAATACTTAGGAATAAATCTTACCAAAGATGTAAAAAACATATACAAAGAAAACTACAAAGTACTACTGCAAGAAACTAAACGGGACCTATATAAGTGGGAGAACATACCTTGCTCATGGATAGGGAGACTTAACATAGTAAACATGTCTATTCTACCAAAAGCAGCCTATATATACAATGCATTTCCCATCCAAATTCCAACAACATTTTTTAATGTGATGGAGAAACTAATCACCAACTTCATATGGAAGGGAAAAAGCCCCAGAAAAACAAAGCATTACTGAAAAAGAAGGAGAAAGTGGGAGGTCTCACTCTACCTGATTTTAGAACCTATTATACAGCCACAGTAGTCAAAACAGCCTGGTACTGGTACAACAACAGGCACATAGACCAAAGGAACAGAATTGAGAATCCAGATAAAAACCCATCCACATATGAGCAGCTGATATTTGACAAAGGCCCAGTGTCAGTTATTTGGGGGAAAGATAGCCTTTTTAACAAATGGTGCTGGCATAACTGGATATCCCTCTGCAAAAAATGAAACAGGACCCACACCTCACACCATGCACAAAAACTAACTCCAAGTGGATCAAAGACCTAAACATAAAGACTAAAACGATAAAGATCATGGAAGAAAAAATAGGGACAACCTTAGGAGCCCTAATACAAGACATAAACAAGAATACAAAACATTACTAAAAATGACGAAGAGAAACCAGGTAACTGGGAGCTCCTAAAAATCAAACATCTATGCTCATCTAAAGACTTCACCAAAAGAGTAAAAAGACCACCTTTGTGACTGGGAAAAAATTTTCAGCTATGACATCTCTGACCAACGCCTGATTTCTAAAATCTATATGATTCTGTTAAAACTCAACCACAAAAAGACAAACAACCCAATTAAAAATTGTCAAAGGATATGAACACGCACTTCACTAAAGAAGATATTCAGGCGGCTAACAGATACATGAGGAAATGCTCTTGATCATTAGCCATTACAGAAATGCAAATTAAAACTACGATGAGATTCCATCTCACTCCAACAAGGCTGGCATTAATCCAAAAAACACAAAATAATAAATGTTGGCGAGGCTGTGGAGAGATTGGAACACTTATACACTGCTGGTAGGAATATCAAATGGTACAACCACTTTGGAAATCGATCTGGCGTTTCCTTAAAAAGCTAGAAATTGAACTACCATAAGACCCAGAAATCTCAATTCTCAGAATATATCCTAGAGAAATAAGAGCCTTTACATGAACAGATATATGCACACTCATGTTTATTGCAGCACTGTTTACAATAGCAAAAAGCTGGAAGCAACCAAGATGTCCTTCAATGGACAAATGGATAAATAAATTATGGTATATTCACACAATGGGGTACTACACATTGATAAAGAATAATGATGAATCTGTGAAACATTTCGTAACATGGAGGAACCTGGAAGGCATTATCCTGAGTGAAATTAGTCAGATGCAAAAGGACAAATATTGTATAAGCTCACTATTATAAGATGTTGAGAAATAGTTTAAACTAAGAAGAACACATTCTTTTGTGGTTACGAGAAGGGGGAGGGAGAGGGTTATTTACTGATTAGATAATGGATAAGAACTACTTTAGGTGAAGGGAAGGAAAACACTCAATACAGGGGAGGTCAGCACAACTGGACTGGACCAAAAGCAAAGGAGTTTCCTGAATAAACTGAATACTTCGAAGGTCAGTGAAGCAAGGGCGGGGTTTGGAGACTATGGCTTCAGGGGACAACTAAGTCAACTGGCAAATTAATTCTGTTAAGAAAACATTCTGCATCCCACTTTGAAGTGTGGCGTCTGGAGTCTTAAACGCTAACAAGTGGCCATCTAAGATGCATCAATTGGTCTCAACCCACCTGGATCAAAGGAGAATGAAGAACATGAAGGTCACAAGGTAATTATGAGCCCAAGAGACAGAAAGGGCCACATGAACTAGAGACTGCATCATCCTGAGACCAGAAGAACTAGATGGTGCCCGGCCAGAACCAATGACTGCCCTGACAGGGAGCACAACAGAGAACCCCTGAGGGAGCAGGAGAACAGCAGGATGCAGACCCCAAATTCTCATAAAAAGACCAGACTTAATGGTCTGACTAAGACTAGAAGAATCCCGGCAGTCATGGTCCCAAAACCTTCTGGTGGCCCAGAACGGGAACCATCCCTGAAGCCAACTTAGCAGACATGGATTGGACTGGACAATGGGTTGGAGAGAAATGCTGATGAGAAGTGAGCTACTTGCATCAAGTGGACACTTGAGACTATGTTGGCATTTCCTGTCTGGAGGGGAGATGGGAGGGGAGAGGGGGTTAGAAACTGGCAAAACAGCCACAAAAGGAGAGACTGGAAGGAGGGAGCGGGCTGACTCATCAGGGGGAGAGAAAGTGGGAGTATGTAGTAAGGTGTATATAAGTTTATATGTGAGAGACTGACTTGATTTGTAAACTTTCACTTAAAGCACAATAAAAATTATTAAAAAAAAAAAAAGACATGATGAAGAGGGTAAAAAGACAAGCCAAACTAGGAAGAAATCTTGACAATACATATATAAGACAAAGAATCTCTTGGATATGTAAAAAGTTGTAAATCAACATACTTCCTGATTTCAAAACCTACTACAAAGCTATAGTAATCAAAACATGTGGTGCGGGCATAAGGATAGATATACAGAGCAAGAAATAGAATTGAGAGCCCAGAAATAAACCTATACATCTATGATCAACTGATTTTTGACAAGGATAACAAGGCCATTCAATAAGAAAACAATAATCTCTTCAAAAAATGGTGCTGGGACAAGTGGGTATCCACATGCTAAAAAAAAAGCTTGGACCCTACCTCATCCCAATACAAAAATTAACTCAAAATAGATCAACAACCTAAATATAAGAGCTAAAACTGTAAAACTCTTGGAAGAAAACATTGAGGTAAACTTTCATGACTTCGGATTTAGCAATGAATTCTTAGATATGACATCAAAAGCATGAGTAACAAAAGAAAAAAATAGATAACTGAACTTTATCAAAATTAAAAACTTCTGTGCATCAAGGGGCATTATCAAGAAAGTGAAAAGACAACCTACAGAATGGGAGAAAAAAATCTTCAAATCATACACCTGATAAGGATCTAATGTTCAAAATATATAAAGAACTTACAACTCAGTAACGAAAACACAAATTAATTTTAAAATGGGCAAAGAACCTGAATAGCTATTTCTCCAGAGAATATACACAAATGGCCAAACAAGCACATGGAAGATGCTCAACATCATCAGTCATTAGAGAAACGCAAAGTCTGGGTAAGTGCAGCCACGTAACTGAATTTGGGCTGACTGAGCCTCATGTTTCATCTTTCTTGGTCTTGACACCTTAGAATTTGCCTCTGCACATGCTCCTCAGACTCCAGCTGATACAAACTGAAAAGATCCTGTAGCTCTTTTGGGATGCAGGCTATCTCCTCAGAAGCAGGCCTTGTACACCCCCATCTGGGCTATATTAAGGACGAACTCCTGGGGCTGGTGGGGACGAGTCAAGAGGAGAATCACCATCACCTTGTGAGACACTTGGCACAGGTGCTGTCATTGAAAGACTTTTCTTCAGGGAAAGGCTGACTTCCCCCACCAGTGGCAGTAGAGGTGTGGGCAAGGCTGCCTAAGCCAGAAAGGAAGTTTCGTGGAGATTGTGGGGTTAGGGGAGGCAATGGTTCTCAGCATTGTCTGTGAGTCCTCAACGTACCCATTCGTTGTTTCACAGTCCCACTTCTTCCCCACCAGTGTCTTTGCTAAGCATAAGAGATCTGGCAGGATAGAGCACTGAGATGGTGCTCAAATCTAAATCTTCGCAGTCAGTCCTTGGACTTGGTTTTCAGTCTGCCTGCCTTCTGCATTAGTTTGCTGGCTGCTCCCTCCACCCCTGAGGCACCCTCACAAGGGCCACCATGCCAATCTTCTTCCATATGTTGCTTAAAAAAAAAAAAAAAGCATAGCACACTTACAAAAATACCCTGGGGCGCTGGGGCAGCCAGCAAATAAATGGAAGGCACGTGTTGTTTGTGTAAAAATGATACTTCTAAGTATAAATTTTTCTTGCAACTACTTAAGCTGTTGCTAACTTTCTGATACTCTGCAAATATATTTCACAGATCACTTTTTTTTCAAAATGTCCTTAAACAAGAGGGGTCTAACTAAGGCTTAAACTAAGTCTAGAATTTCCCAAAAGACAATTGAATTGAGCCTGTCTCTCTCTCTCAATCAGATTTTTGTTCTTTGATGGGTTAGGGTTGGGAATAAGGGTCACAGATTACTTTGATAAGCTAACTAAAGCTGTAGTCAGAGTTCACAGAAGATACTTGCAAATTCTTAGCGTTAAAGCATCATTTTCTACATAGTTCTCTTGTATAACCTTTTCTGGCACTACATGTATGAAATCTTTTGTTTAACATAAACAGAGGTATTTGGACATACAAATTATTGATCAATTCCTTGCCTCAATGGGTACCCAATATATAAAACATGGAAGTAGTGATATTCTGAAAAGAACACTAAGAGAAAAATGTGATTGCGAGGAAGAAAATATTCATTATTTACGTTGGAATGACATCTTATACATGTCTATAAAGGCCAGGTCCTAGAAACCGAAGCACGGTCCAAATACAGGTCAGGTAACAACGAACCAACAGGATGCAGTGACCTGAAACATAGCTAGAGGAAAACGCAATTTAACAAACTTTTTTTCAACAGTCTGATAGAATATTTTGGAGAGTTATCAACTAAATACCTAGTGTAGAAGGTAATAAAACAACAATTAACATTTACAAATTGAAAAGCCTGTGGAGCACAGTTCTACTCTGAAACACATGAGGTCATCATGAGTCAGAATTGACTCGCTAGCAATTTTTTTTTTTAAACTATGTGCTAGGTTTTCTTTCCAGAACTATTCAGATATTAACTCATTTTATCCCCCTAACAACTTTGTGAAGATATTATTATTCCCATTATACAGTTAAGTTAAATAGCTGTCTAAGGTTATACAGCCAATAAGTGGCAGAGCCAGGATCTGAACACATTCTGAGTCCACAGCCTTCACCATGGTCTTCTACACAAAGGTAATCACCTCCCTAAGAAAAAAGGGGCTATATCATAGGATAATGACCATTAATCATAGCTGTTATAAAGATGACACACACATGAAGTGAACTAGATAACATCTTGGCCATTTCCATCTCTAAGATTCTAAAAACTTAGGAGACCTATTACCCAGCATGCTAAATAAAAGAGAATATAACTCCCACGGTAACTCTGTTATGTCAGATCCTAGAACAAAGATGAACTATAATTCTTCTTCTTTGCCACTCAGCACCAGAAAGGATTCAACATGGGCCAGAAGAAAGACCAAGAGCTCAATTGTACCATAGTCCTAGTAGTCCAAAGGGATGATTCCAGGATTGTGCCGAATCCCAGAGGAGAGGGACCCACATTCCAACAAAGACCCTAGAGTAGCTCACCCCAGAGCTTGGACCCTGGAGACACACTTCCTGGAAGCCCATCCTTCCTCCTGGAAAAGAACCCTGGAATAATTACTCACAGGAGACACTGTGTCCCCTCAGGGCACAGCTGGAGGAGTGCGTAAATGAACCTCAACAATTACCAAGTTTGGCCTGAACTAAGACCTAGGGGAGTTGTGTTTCAAGAGATTTTATAGCCTGGTGAATAATTCCAAATTATCTCTATGCTATGACCCATCCTGCTTCCTTGAGGAGGAAACTAGAGGACTCATCCAGAACAGCTCCAACCCCACAGGCCTTGTCTACCACTTCTGATCTGCACTGAGGTTGGAAAATTCAAGGTTCCTATTTCCATACCATCCCAGCCTTATTTCCTCCACCTCAGGAACAGAAAGAAGACCAGGGACCTATGCCCCAGACACATTATTGGCCCTTTCTCCAGCAAGCTACAAAAAAGCAATGTTGACCAGCTGACTGTAAATTTCCCGTTTGTGAAAGAGAAATGAAAGCCATGTGGCCAGGACCCTTTCTGACAGCATTTGAACCCAGCACAGACTCCTCTGACAGGGCTGTGAATGTTGGAGAAGAGAGTCTTTATGAAATCAAGGGATAACTAGCTTATAACTGAGGACTTATTCCGTGTTAGCACTGCATTACAAGCATTCTCTCTGCTGACTTTCACAAAAATCCCAAGAGGTAAGTAGAACAAGTATGTCATTTTTATCAGATTTTTTAAAAAATGGTCAAATGAATTGCCTAAAGTCACAGAGAAAAGTGGCAGCAAAGCTAGAACTCTAATCCTGGACTGAATCTAGAACCCAAGTTCTCAAACAGAGGAGAGATGGGGATAAACACAAAGAGAAAGAACCTTCCCTTTCTCATCTCCTCCTCCTCAGAGCATCCTGCTTTCCTTCCTCCGTATACAGTCTCCAACTGGCAGCCGTAATAATGAACCAAAAGACACAGAAAACAAGGCTTTAGGTTTTATCTTACAATTCTTCTCCTTGGGCTATTGGCTATGAAGTTGGGATCAGGAAGGGGTATTTCTGATTTGGTTTCTCAGACCTAAGCTGTATCTCCTGAAGTAACATTGTGAGTGTGTAAGTGTGTGTGTGTGTGTGTGTATACACACGTTTTAAAAATCAACTTGAAATTGTCCTTGCACCAGATTGCTACTCCAAAATGTTGCCTTATTGATCAGTAATTTAATTTATATGTCCAAATACCTGCATTTACATTAAACAAAAGATTTCATATCTATATTACCAGAAAAGGCTAATACAATCCTTATCCACTGTATTAATTCTTAGTATTAAAGAATAAAGTACAGAATTCTTGCTTTATCTCAAAACCCTCTACAATATAACCCAAAACTACTCTTCCAGGCTGATTTCTTCCTACTCCCCTGCCTGTACCCTCTGCTCCTGGTAAAAATAGATGGCACTCTTTTGCCTAAATTTACACTCCATTGTCTAAACCCTGTCCTTGGGTTTTTTCTCCATGATAAGGAAATTGAACTTCATTTGTTGGGTGATGGGTAGACAGTGAGTGGTTTTAAAGGGACGGATATATTCATATTCCAATTTTTTAAATATAATTTTGGATCCAATAAGCAGATGTCTCTGTAAGGAAGCCTGACTGAAAAAGGACAGAGAAAAGAAATGGGTGGTAGCTAGAAACGGTTACTAGATTGAGGAAGATTCATTTAACGACTAACCAGTAGCCTTCAAGTCTATTCCAACTCATAGAAATCCCAGGTGTTGCGGAGTAGACCTGTGCTCCATAGGGTTTTCAGAGCTATGACCTCTTGGAAGCAGGTTGCCAGCCCTTTCTTCCAAGAAGCCTCTGGTAGGTCCAAACCACCAACGTTTTCATAAGTAGCCAAGTACTTAACCATTTGCACCTCTCAGAAACTCCTCATTTAATGACTAAAGAGGCTATGTTTACTGTTTAATGGGAAAGAACAGGTGTTCAAGTATCTGAAAGAACTAATGGAGCAATATTGCCAAAGAAACAGAGGGGAACAAGAATGAGAACATGTATACGGATAGGCACTTTCATTTTGAGTCTTGGGGGAAAAAAGAACAGGATGGAAGTATGTGTATGGAAATTATGTGTGGGGAGAATATTGAGGAATTATTCCCTTATGGGTTTAATTTCCTCACTGAAGAGGGAAGCGACACCCAGGCTTCCGTGAGAGTTCTGTTGTAGAGTGTTGTGGTGAGTTTTGAGGATACTGGCAAAAGATTCACATGGACTACTGAAGAGAATGGGGAGGGGGAGGTTTACTGAAGAATGTTGAGGATCCAGATGGAATTGAACATTGTGAATTTGAGCTCTGAATTTGTGTGATTTCTCCACTATGCCTCGACTACCCAGGAATAAAAAATAAAGTCAAATAAAATAAAAACCTGTTGCCGTCGAGTTGATAGCGACCCTATAGGACAGAGTAGAACTGCCCCATAGGGTTTCCAAGGAGCAGCTGGTGAATTGGAACTGCCGGCTTTTTGGTTAGCAGCCAAACTCTTAACCACTACACAACCAAGGCTCCATACCCAGGAATTGTTGTTGTTGTTGTTAGGTGCTATGGCATTGATTCTGACTCGTAATGACCCTATAGGACAGAGGAGAACTGCATCATAGGCTTTTAAAGGAGCAGCTGGTAGATTTGAACTGCTGACCTTTTGGTTAGCAGCCGAACTCTTAACCACTACACCACCAGGGCCCTATACTCAGGAACAGAGAAGTGAAAATATGGACAGATTGTCTTGGGGTTGAGGTTTCATCGAAGGGTGAATGAACACAGGTGGCAGGCAGGAAGGGATGAAAGTGCCATACCTGGGCTGACAACCTGAGTGCAATACTGGTGCGATAAAGAGGTTAAGAGACTGGAGATCACCACTGGGTCAAAGAAAAAGGCACAAAATAATGAACAGGGAGGAGCAGCAGCACCTGACGATTAATAACGGTAGCAAAAGACTGTTAAAATCTATCCCCTACTTGAATCCACTATTTCCATCCTCTAACCTGAATCTTTCTCCTTTAACATTCTGCTTTCTTAGCATGATAGAAAGGCCTTGGATCTCTCTTCCCAATGTAACTAAACTCCTGCTTACCCTCAGCCTCTTTGGAAGCAACCCTCTATCTCCTACCTTCAATGATACATGGCCTTGAGCCAGCCAGCTCCATGGCCAAACTCTGAACACACTTATTACCCAATGCTGTGAAACCTTTCTTTTAAATGAAATTTGACATTGCTAAAACATCCAAAGACATAACAAATAACAACAAAAACTCATCATCTAGATTTAACAAATGGAACATCCAGTCATATTTGCTACAAAATTTTTTTTTTAATGCATAGTACAGACACAGTTTCTTCTCGTCAAACATCTAATTTCCCCCCTCACCCCAGAGATAACCACTATTCTGGTGTTTAGTTATCCATATGAATTCATTTTACCTATTTTACCAGATCCATTCATAAGAAAACACTACAGTTTACTTATCCATTCCTTAACTGGTGGACCATTCTAATCTTCTATATGATGGTGCACATCTTTGTGGATGTCTTCTTGAGCACGTGTGACAGAGTTTCTCTACAGGGTAATTTCCAGGTGAAATTGCTGGGTCACAGGTGTATGAATGTCAGCTCTACTAGACGCTGCCTAATTGTCTTCCAAAGTGGAACATCTAAACTAGTTTAGAGTTCCAACAGGGGAGCATATGAGCTCCCATTTTTCCATTTGCTCCCTAACACTTGAAGCTGTCAGTTTTTGCACTTACTCCAAGAGGAAGAATATTAAATCAAATTTTGAGTCATTTTGCATTTCTCTGATTACTAATGAGGTTGAGCATTTTTTCATTTGTTTATTGGCTGTACTAGTATCCTCTTTCCTGACTTGCAGATTCAAGTCTCCTGCCCATTGTTTCCTACTGGATTTTTGCTCTTTTTTTAAGTAGTGTGTATGACTCTTGCATTTTCTGAATACTAATACTTTACTGATTATGCATGATACATCCTACGAGTCCATGATCTTTCTTTCTCTTTTTTCTATTCTGTCTTTTTTATACAAATGTTTTTCATTTTAATGTTGACAAATTTTGCAATATTTTTGCTTATGTTTTGTACACTTTGTATCTGGTTTAAGAAATCAGTCCCTACACTGATACTATAAACATATTTGCTTTTTAAAAATATCTCCTAAAATGCTTGAGTTTTGCTTTTCACATTTAATCCTTCGGGAATTATTGTTCAATGTTATTTTTTATATATATGGGTATCCAATTGCCCAAGCCCTTTGACTAAATAGTCTGTCTTTCCTCGCGTATTTCTAAAGTAAATCATGTCATATTCTAATTTCTGGGATCTCAAATTTGTTATTGAGGTCTATTTGTCAGTCCCTACACCAGTACTAGGAGCGCTGTGGTAAAGTGGTTAAGCACTGGACAGCTAACCAAAATGTGGGTGGCTTGAACCCACCACGGGAGAAAGATGTGCCAGTTGTCTTCTGAAAGATTTACAACCTTGGAAATCGTATGGGGCAGTTTAACTCTGTCTTATAGGGTTGCTAGGAGTCACAACTAATTTGACAGCAATGGGTTTGGGTTTTTTGTTTATTTGTTTTGTTTACATCAGCACTATTCCAGAGGGCAATTCCTCTCTCCTTATTCCTCTTTCTCAAACTGACTTAGCTCTTCTAGGCTCTCCATTCCTCTACACGAATTTTAGGGTCAGTATGTTAAATCACGTGTTTAAAAAATATCTGTTGTATTTTGACTGTGATTGCATCAAATTATTGATTGAATAGAGAATAATTGACATTCCACACTGAACCTTTGCATCCATTAACTTTGGGACTCTCTCATATATTTAGGTATTCATTTTTGTCTTTCAGGAAAGTTTTGTAATTCTTTTCATACTGGTCACAGACCTCTTTTGTTAGAATTATGTCTACCCAAAACCTGTTGCCATCTAGTCTATTCCAATTTATAGGGAACCTATAGGAAAAAAAAAAAAATTTTTTTTTTTATAGGACCGAGTAGAACTGCCCCCATGGGGTTTCCAAGACTGTAATCTTTATGCAAGCAGACTGCCACTTCTTTCTCCTGTTGCGTGACTGTTGGTTCGAACAGGCAACATTTTGGTTAGCAGCCAAACCCTGAGTCACTTTGGCCACCAGAGCTCCTTAGAATTATGTCTAAACCATTGCCCATTGAGTTGATTCCCACTCACAGTGACCCTACAGGACAGAATAGAACTGCCCCCATAGTTTCCAAGGAGCAGCTGGTGGATTCAAATGGCCAACCTTTTGGTTAGCTGTCAATGCTTAACCACTGCACCACCAGGGCCCCTAGAATTATGTCTAGAGTCTTTAAAATCACTCTTGCTATTGTGAATGGAGGTCGCTGGGTGAAACAAATGGTTTACACTCAACTAATAATTTAAATCTTGGCAGTTTGAACCCATCCAGCAGCTGCCTGATGGACAGGCCTGGGTATCTGCTTCCAGTAAGGTGGACAGTCAAAAAAAAAAAAAATGAGTTACAATTCTAATCTGTAACACATGAGGAATCGACTCCATGGCAATGGGTTTGGCATTTTGGTTTTATTGTGAATGGTGGAGGGTCTCTATAAAAATTATATTCTCTGAATTATTGCTACTTAAGTATACGAAAGTATGGAAGAGTACTGGTTTCTTTGTTCTTTCCAATTCTTATATGCCAATATATTTCCTAGTGCCGTTTTCTCAGTTAGGTCAACACTTCAAGAATTTCATGCACAGGGAGCAAGTAAAGCTCCCCTATATCATGTGGATCTGCGACCACATTTCTTGCACCGAAGGGGTATTAACATGCCATATTTTGGCCCTTAGGGCCTAATTCCTGAATGATAACCCTAAGCACCCACTGTAGTATCAACTATGGCTTAGAACACTTGTTTTGAGATTTCTTTTTGTTTGTCATACGTAGGTATTCCCATTTCTTTCTTTTAGATTTGGCTATGTGGCTTTTTTTTTTTTTTTTTTTTCACTTTTATGATTTGAAACCCTCATGGCATAGTGGTTAAGAGCTCAGCTGCTAACCAAAAGGGTGGCAGTTCCAATCCACCAGCTGCTCCTTGGAAACCCTATGGGGGGGGCAGGGCAGAGATGGTGAAGTAGTCAGACACTTCCAGTGGCCCCTCTTACAGCAAAGCCCAGAAAAAAACAAGTGAATCAATTATATATATTATAAGCTAGGAACCCTGAACGTCACAGGACAAGTTAAGAAATTGGACTGAGTAACGAGGGATGGAGAGAAGGTGCAGAAGCAGTGATGAGTTGCCAGACCTGACTAGGTGGAAACTGGTGCCCCTCAGCCCCGTTCCCTGGCACAACCGTGGAGGGGCTAGCGGTAGCATTTGGGACACAGTTACTTCAGCAAAAGAAGGCAAGAAAAGTGGAGCAGCCCGGATCCCCTGGTGTGACCATAGCAGGGCTGAGTCAGCAGCACACAGAGTCTACCCACACCCCCGGAGATGGTGAAAAAACAGCACTCTCAGCACAAGATAAGTGATTTCGTCTAACTTAATGTGTGGATCTAACAGCTCCTCCTTTTGAGAGAACTCTCGCATATGTCTGATCCCTTCTCCCTGTGCCCCAGCCAGCTTCAGTGACAGTTGACTTCCCTGGGCCTGAGATAGGGCTTGCTGCACTTCCTGAGCCATTCTCCCAGCCTTGGAGAAGGAACAAATTAACAAACAGGGGAAAAATAATCTGCCAACTCCCCTAATCTGGAAACTTAGAGCAGAAGCTGCTCCTGTCCAGGCACAGGTGGTCCACAGACTTTGAATATCTTTCTCCCCTGCTATGGACCCAGGATCTTGCTGTTATATTGCAAGGGTGAATGTGCTTCAGGTCTGACTGTAACTGTTTCAGCTGTGAGGTGGAGAGGTGGGTTTTTGACATTTGATACTGCTCTGCCTATTTAAGAGGGTCCTCACCTACCCACATCGGGGACCTGATAGCTGGTGGCTCCACCCACACCACCCAGCCACACACAACAGGGGTCCAAGGATAAGCAGTGCCTTCCAGTCCTTATAGTTAGAAGCATTGGGTGCCTGTGGTATGAATGTAGAGCCCACCCACCAGTGTGCTCTAGAGAACAGGGATGCACCTTCTTCACAGACACTCGGGGGAATGTTGTCAGCCCCCTTCCTTCCTCAGAGTGTGACCTTCTTCTGAAACCAGAAACCTGTGCATACACCAATCATCACTGCTCTCTAAGATCGTAGGTGAGAGCCTGCACCGCACACTGCGTGACCGACTACCTGGACAGCTGAGCTGAACTTATACAAGAATAGTGAATAGATTCCTAGGCTCATATACCTGATAACAGCTCTAGGCATCTGGTGACAGGACAAGAGTGCTTCCAAGGCTCCAATAATCAAGTTAGCTCACTCTAGTAGCCTTTTCAGGTATATCAAAACAACAAAGCAAGAAGCTAGGACACAGTGAGCAAACATAAAATAAATTAATGCAATAACTTACATGGCTGGGAGACAAAAGTTGATATCAAATCACATAAAGAAGCAGACCGTGATTGCTTCAACAAACTTCAAAATAAAGAATCAAGGAATCCTCTGGATGAAGAGGTCTTTCTGGAATTACCAGATGTAGAATACAAAAGATTAATAAAGAGAACTCTTCAAGACATCAGGAAGGAGATTAGAAAAAATGCAGAACAAGCCCAGGACTACCCAGATAAAGCAGTAGAGGAAATTAAGAAGGTTATTCAAGAACACAGTGAAAAATTTAACAAGGTGCAATCAGAAATTCAGTTTAACAATAAAATTTCAGAGTTGGACAACTCAGTAGAAAGCCAGGGGAGCAGAATTGAGGAGATGGAAGTCAGAATTAACAAAACTGAGGATAAAACACTTGGAAACAATATATTCTATGAAAAATCAGATAAAAGAATTTCAAGAAATGAAGAAAGCCTAAGAATCACGTGGGACTCTATCAAGAGAAATAACCAACGATTGATTGGAGTACCAGAACAGGAGTGATAACAGAAAATACAGAAAGAACTGTTCAAGATTTGTTGGCAGAAAACCTCCCTGATATCGTGAAAGAGGAGAAGATATCTCTTCAAGATGCTCATGAAAGCCCATACAAGGTAGATCCCAAAAGAAAGTGACCAAGAAGCCCTATGGGGCAGTTCTACTCTGCCCTCTAAGGTTGTTATGAGTTGGAATCGACTCAACAGCAAGAGGTTTTCATTTGTTTTTATAATCTATCTAGAAATTGTATGTGTTTTAATAAGAATGAGACCTACTAACATCAGCTTAGACTGCCATGTTTCCAAGAGCTCCATCTCTGAAATCTTACACTGCCATACCATATGCATAACCATACTCCCTGAGCTCTGCAGCTTTATTCATCCCTTCTAAACCTGAGATATTCTAATTCTGTGTAAAGATGGAGAAAGGCATTTCAGGAGAAGAAACTAAATTCCTTTAGAAGCAGAGGTGAGAAAGCACATCATATTTTTGAGAAAAATAGTTAGACTTGCATCCCCTGTGTCTAGAATATAGTTCATATGTACTGTAGCAGATGCTGAGAATTAGTGACTAACTGTAGATTGAATTCATTATTGAGTAGAGCTCTATCTAGAAAAACTAGTGAATTACTTAGGATAGCGTAGACTACGGTAACAAATACATCACAGTTCCAGTGAGTATTTCTAGTAGTAGATGGCCCTCCTGGAGGTGGAGAAGAAACAGGGGTCATCACACCAAGTGACTCCACCATTCCATTAAATGTCTATCCATTTGCATTCACCTGGCAAAGGGGGAAAGAGAGTGTGGAAGAAGCCCAGAACAAGAACACATAAATGGTCTGGCTAGAACTCAGTCACATGATGACATTTCACTACACGGGGGGCTTGGAAATGTAATCTTGCTGAGTGTCCAGGAAAAAAGAGAATAACAGTGATTTGGGTGAGCAACCGTTAATCTCTGCCACAACCCCTATGGTCTCAGAATGCAAGATAGATCAAAGAGGTGGGAACCTATAGTCAAGCAGTTAAGGGAGCAATACAACATTTCACATAGAAAATGAAGATGCAGTAAGCTAAAGCACTGAGACTATAATAGGAAAGTGGAGGTATGTAAGAATTATTTTAAGTGAAGAATCAACAAGATTAGATGTAGAGGTGAGGGGGAAAGTGAGTGAATGTGCCTGTGAGTACCTCACATGTGTGGAAATTGTAGAATAAACCTGGACTCAACTCAAGAAATATTGAGCACAGAATTATTTGCTTCAGCAATGAAAAATACTCCACAAGAATCTGTCTGGAGGATATAAAAACAAAAAGGATGTGGTTTTCCTCCTCAAAAAACCTTACAATTCTCCTTAGGACATATGTTCAGACTATGGAGTTTGGTCAGACATGTTGGTGGGATGATTGAACATGGAAATATGGGAAAGAGAGATCAACTCTACAGATAGAGCCTTCAGAGTCATTGACAGAATGGAAGTTGAAGCCATGGTGGAGCTGGATGAGTCACCAAAAGAAGTAATGAAAAAAGAGAGAAGATCAGGAAGAAAAGTCTTGTCATTACATATAGTTAAGGGCTTGGAAAAGAGATAAAACCTATCAAATGAGATGGTAAAACTCTACTTTGAAAATGAGACATATAGAACTGTGGAGAATTCACTGGGCTGATTTTGCTCCTTGTGATTTATAATTGGCCAATACCAATACAGATATGTGTAACCTCCTGGGCTCTGGCTCACTCTGGGTTTGGTCAGTGGACCAATTCCTAATTGTCCAGGGTAGACCTTCTACTGATATATCCATTACACTGGCGTATGTTGTCTTAGATTCCAAAATGCTTTCATTTCATTATCATGTGTAATAAAATTAATGTGTAATTCTGGCTTCTCCATTAAGTTGTAAAGTCCATGAGGGCAGAGACTATGCCTCAATTCACCTTCTTTTCTCCAACACAGTGCTTGGCACAGATTTCATTCTTAATAATTCTGTGTCCAACAAATGGATAAATGAACTGTATTGTTCTCGGATTTGCTATTTTCCATGAGGCCTAAGAGAGTATTTGGCAAATGGAGTGTCCAGGGGTGACTGGCAATTTGTCCCATTGACCAACAGGGACTTCTGTCCCCCAAAATATTGGCTATCTCAGGATTTAGTAAACCTAGGTAGAGCCGGAGCTGAACTTCACAGTCAAAGGTGGTGAATAAGGATGATCATTATACACAGTAAATTCGTTAGTAATCTGGAATCTCTCTCTTTCATACTGAAGGAGCCATGAAGGAAGGAAACCAGTCCTCTATCCTGGGTTTCATTCTCCTGGGAATTACCGGTCAGCAACAGCAGGAAGATATATTCTTCATTCTCTTCCTGTTTATTTACCCCAGCGCACTGATTGGAAATCTGCTCATCATCTTGGCCATTCATTCCGACATTCGCCTTCACAATCCAATGTACTTTTTCCTTGCCGATCTCTCCTTTGTTGACATCCTCCTCTCATCTGTAACTGTCCCTAAGATGCTAGCAAACCATCTCTTGTGCAGCAAAACCATTTCCTCTGAAGAATGTCTAACACAGATGCATTTCATGATTGCCTTTGGCACAACAGATAGCTATATCTTGGCTGTGATGGCATATGATTGTGCCATAGCCATCAGGCGCCCTCTTCATTACACAACAATTATCAGCCCAAGGTCCTGTGTCTTGTTTGTCGTTGGGTCTTAGGTGGCTGGAAATGCTAATGCCCTCTCCGACACTCTGCTTACAGCTAGTCTGTCCTTCTGTGGGAACCGGGAAGTGGCCAACTTCTACTGCGACATTACCCCTTTGCTCAAATTGTCCTGTTCTGATATCCACTTTAATACAAAAATGATGTACCTAGGGGTTGGTGTTTTCTGTGTGCCATTAATATGCATCGTTATCTCCTATATTCAGGTCTTTTCTACTGTCCTACGGGTTCCATCCACCAGGGGTGTGCTCAAAGCTTTCTCTACCTGTGGTCCCACCTCACAGTTGTTTCTTTGTATTATGGGACAGTCATGGGAATGTATTTCCGTCCTCTGACCAGTTACAGCCTGAAGGATGCAGTGATAACTGTGATGTACACAGCAGTGACCCCAATGTTAAATCCTTTCATCTATAGTCTGAGAAACCGGGACATGAAAGCTGCCTTGGGGAAACTCTTCAGCAAGAGAATTTCCTCATAACCAACTTGAGGTCATACACTGGGAAGGGCAGTCACCATTAAGCATGCACATAAGAGTCCAGCCCCAATGTCTTCCCCCCACCAAGAAACCTTCATTGATCTTTGCAGCCAAAGCATTCCTCTTCTCAAAAACCTTGTAATACTTTGGTGAGACAACTTACTGACACTGTACACATTGTTGCTCCTTTTGCCAGAGTGGCAGTACACAAATATTGAGTTCATGCCCCAGTTATGCTACTGAATAGCAGAAAAAGTTGAGAAAGTATGAACCTAGGCTCCCACATCTACTTATTAGGAATAATATATCTGTATTGCTTCCAAAACAGGGTTTAGAAGATCACATAATCTCATGCTTTGAGGGATATAAATCACTATTGAAATGTCAATTTTTATCACACTACTATGTTTAATCACCCCTACTGTGCTCATACAGGCCCCTGTTGGGACAGTGGTTAAAAAGCTGGGCTGCTAATCAAAAGGTTGGCACTTCCAATCCACCAGCCACCTCTTGGAAATCCTATGGGGCAGTTCTACTCTGTCCTATAGGATCACTATGAGTCAGAATCCACTAGATGGCAGAGGATTTGGTTTGGTTTTTTAATGTTTGTACAGTAGTGGAGTTCAATTCCCCTTGTTCAACTTTAAGTTAGTCAGAGGAATAATATAAGGGTGTTTCAGGCTTTGATGGTATGAAGTTTTGCTAAGAATCTATAGTTCTTCGCCTGTTCTTTTGTACTATCCTCCTTGACACTTATTTCACCAGTGAAATTACAATGATCGTAAGAATCTATGTGTACATATGTGGCTTTAACTGCAAATAAAAATCACTGAACCTACATGTCAAGTCAATTATTGTTTGCCTCAGCCATCTTCCTTTGATTCTGCCAAACATGGTGTCCTGAAGTGATTCTTTAAACTTGTGCTCAGCTGCTAATCGAAAGGTTGGCAGATTGAGCCCAGTGACACCAAAAAAGAAAGGCCTGGTGACCCGCTTCCATAAATATTCAACCAAGAAAACCCTATGGGTATCAGTTCTACTTTGTAACATCTGGAGTTGCCATGAGTCAGAATGGACTTAGTGACAATGATTTTCTGTGTGTATGTGTGTGTGTGTGTGTGCATACATGTGTGTGTGTCCTCTAGGTGAAAGTTTACAGAGCAAATTAGTTTCTCATTAAACAATTAATACACATTTTGTTTTGTGACATTGGTTGCCAGCCCCATGACATGTCAACACTCTCCCTTCTCTACTTCGGTTTCCCTATTTCCATTTGACCAGATTTCCTGTCCCCTTTCACCTTCTCAGCCTCGTCCCTAGGCTGGTGTGTCCATTTAGTCTCATATGCATGGTTGAAATACGTGCATTATTGTTTGTTTTACAGGCTTGTCATATTTTTTGTTTTTGTTTTCCTTTAATTTACTTCATATACTTAAGAAATTTGGTTATTACTTAAATTCTAAGTCCCCATGATTGACTAAGCCAGGAAAAGACTATATGTTGGTATGTCAGCTAAGGTTCAGTCAGGAAACAGAAATCACACCTGGTATTTTTAAACAAATTATTTAATATAGGAAATTGAATACATAGGTGTATCCTAAAATAGACTAACACAGAAAAAAAGATGGCTACTGAATTAACCCTGAAAATATTTACTGCAAAGGAGTTCCACAAGAACTGGAGAAACAAGAGGGAAAAGTGGCATCACCAGCAGCTAGGCACCCAGAGGAGGGACAGCCACTTCTCTGATGCTCAGATGTCTGAGGGGAGCTGCTGAACAGTGGACACGTGGTCCTTACCTGGTGATGTGACTCAAATTTTCATTCCTGAGGGGTCTGAGTACTCAATTTAAAAAAACCTGTTGCCATCCATTCTGACTCATGGAGACCCCATATGTCACAGAGTAGAACTGCTCCATAGGGTTTTCTTGACTATAATTTTTATAGAAGCAGACCACCAGGCCTTTAATCCGTAGATAGCTGTGTGGGTTCAAACCTCCAACCTTTAGGTTACCAGCCAATCACATTTAGGACAACCTTTCTTTGGTTCTTTAGTTCCTATTAACCTTTGCTATTGGATATCGTCTTAGGCTGGGTTCTCTAGACAAGCAAAACCAGTAAAGCATATAAATATATATGGACAGAGTTTTATATCAAGGAAAAGGCTCAGGCAATTGTACAAGTTGGAACTTCCCAAGCCCTTGGATCAGGATAGGGCCTTCTCCTGATTCAGGTGCCCAAGTGGACTGGCAAACCCAAGATCAGCAGGTGGGAGAGCAGGGCTGTGCTCACAGACTGTAAAGACTGACAACAAATCACAAGATCTGCAGGTAAGATGCTGGCTCAAGTCCCAAGAACTAGAGATCAGATGAACCCAGGAGCCAGCTGCAGGTTCCAGAACAGTCAAAAGCTGTAAAGTTCACTTATATTCGGATGTGGGCCACATGCTCAAGAAAACTCTCTTTCAAAAGATTGGCTAACCAAAGCAGATCCCATCATGGGGGTGATCACATATAAACACTGAGAATTATGGCAGAGCCAAGTTGACACACAATCTTAACCATCACAGTCCATCACTTTCAACCTGGCACCTGTACACATCTCCCTAAACCATGCATAATCTCTGGATAAAGACAATTGCAAAGTCATACTTGTACCTAAAATGATTCAACTAACAGGTGTACAGCCGAAAACACACTAGCCCAGTTTACATCTTATATTTTAAGAGTGAAGACAACAAAAATATTTGATGCACACATACAAAGCAGAAATACTCATAACAATTACACTCATCATTTCTGCAACTGGTCAGATTGCCATAACTGGTATTTAGAGCTACCTCCTTCCACCACCCATTCTGTATTCCCTTTGCTCTCAGCAAGCACCTCAGCTGGTCATGGTTCTTTACCTGGTGGGGTGTCTTAGTCTGCGTTCTCTAGAGAAACAAAGCCAGTAAAGCTTATCAAAGTGTATAGTGAGAAATTTAATCAAGGAGATGGCTCAGGCAATGGTAGAAGCTAGAACTTCCCAAATCAGTGGATCAGGATAGAGGCTTCCCTCGATTCAAGTAGCCACAGGGGCTGGTAAACCGAAGATGAGCAGTTCAGAGAGCAGGGCTCTTGCTCACAGGCTGTGAATACCAACGAATCCCAAGACTGGTAAGCAAGACCGCAAGGCTTCTCCTGATTCAAGTAGCAGCAGGGGCTGCTAACCCAAGATGGGCAGGTCAGAAGGCAGGCCTCCCACTCACACACAGGCTGTGAAGATCTATGCATCCCAAGATCAGCAGGTAAGCTAACACCTCAACTCCCAAGGACTGGAGATCAGACAAACAGGAGGTAGCCACAGGATCCAGAGCAAGGAAAGAACCAGAAAGTCTGCATATATTCAGATGCAGGCCACACCCCCAAGAAAACTCTGCTTCAACTGATTGGCCACTCACAGCAGATTCCATTATGGGAATGATCACTTATAAACACTGAGAATCATGGCCCAGCCAGCTTGACACACAATCTTAACCATCACATGGGGTGACCCAAACTTTCATTCCTGAGGGGTCTGGGCCATTAGTTGTCATGTCAGAATTGGGTTGTAGTTTTCCATTGACTTTAATCACAGGGCATAGTAGTACTAAGAGACACCCTAAGGGATCTCCTGCATTTCAGACATACTCTTCTTTACCTCCATTATGTAATATCAATCCTATTTCCTCTTGGTAATCAGGATCAGTCATACCAGCCAGTGTGGTAATTCCCTTCTTTGCCCATTGATCCAGAGGCAAAAGGAGCCCAAGGTGAGCAGGTTGCATTCTTAGCTTCCAGTTCAATGAAATCAGTGATGTGTCTCCAGGTGGGAGCATTCCTCCATTTGGAACAAAGACCTCTAGACCTGCAGAGCCTAAGGTAATGGGGACTGGAAGCAAAGATCTTGCCAGTGGGTCACTAGGAGTAACAGCAAGTGGTGTAATTTCTATTTCCACCCTTTGATTCCTGGACCCAATAATTCTGGCTGTGGGAGAAACAGCACCATATATTATTGGAAGCTGGTTTAGAGCACAAACAGCCACCTGGAGAACATTGCCCCAATCCTGCAAGGTACTGCCACCTAGATGGCACCATAATGGTATACAATCACGCATCTGACCATTCTCCTTCCAAGCAAAGTGAACACCTAGATGCACTGCTGGAAGTTCTGCCCCTTGGGAGGATTTTCTTTCACCACTGTCCTTCAGGGAGGTCCTAGAAAGGGGCTGTGGTGCTGCCGCCGTCCATTTTTTAGTGGTGCTGCCGCTGTCCATTTTTTAGTGGTGCCTGCATGTAGCACAGAACCAGCTGTAAAACAGGCATGAGTTTTCTCTTCTTCAGTCAACTGATCATAAGGAATTCTCCATCAGGCCATAGGTGCATACTGGGAGATGGAAAATAATGTGACAGAAGCGTACACCACGGGTATTTGGGCCACTTTCTCATTCAACATATTTGTGCCTTCAGGTCCTGCTCGGGCCCAACATCATATATACCACTTCCATTTAATGACAGAGTGCTCCTATGCACATCCAACCTTATGACTCTGTGGGTCAGACAACACTCAGTTCATGATGGGCAGCTCAGGCCACATGGTGACTTGGTGTCCCATGATTAAGCTTTCAGTCTCTACTAAGGCCCAGTAGCAAGCCAAAAGCTATTCCTCAGTTATTTGCAGAGGATAACACGGTTTTGCTCCAAAATCCTAAGGGTCTGTGTTGTGATTCCTCAATAGGAGCCTGCCAAAGACACCAAACAGCATCTCTATCTGCCACAGACACTTCCAGCACCATTGGATCTGTGGATCATATGGCCCAATTGGCAAAGCAGCTTGCACAGCAGCCTGAACCTGTTGCAAAGCATTCTCTTGTTCTGGGCCCCACTGAAAACTAGTAGCTTTTCGAATCACTTGGTAAGTAGGCCAAAGTAGTACATCCAGATGAGGAATACATTGCCTCCAAAATCCATAGAGGCCCACTAGGCATTGTTCCCCCTTTTTAGTTGTGGGAGCAGCCAGATGCAAAAACTTATTCTTCACTTTAAAAGGACTATCTCAACATGCCCCACACCACTGGACCCCTAGAAATTTCACTGAGGTGAAAGGTGCCTGAATTTTTGTGGGATCACTTTCTCGCCCTCTAGCACACAAACATTTTACCAATAAGTCCAGAGTCATTGACATTTCTTCCTTACTAGGTTCAGCCAGCATATTGTCATCAATGTAACGGACCAGTGTGATGTCTGTGGAAGGAAAAGGCAATCAAGGTCCCTGCTGACTAAATTATTACATAGGGCTGGAGAGTTAATGTAGCCCTGAGGTATGCAACTAAAAGTGTATTGCTGGCTTTCCCGGGAAAACTCCTTCTGATGGTTCTTCCAAACGGGTTTGGAGAAAAAGACATTAGCCAGATTAATAGCTGTATATCAGGCTCCAGGTGATGTATTAATTTGCTCAAGCAACGAAAGTACACCTGGAACTGTAGCTGCAACTGGAGTCACCACCACCTGGTTAAGTTTTTAATAATCTACTGTCTTTCTCCAAAATCCATCTGTTTTTGCACCTGCATCCTTCAAGTCCTTAACGGTAGCAGTAATCTCTCCAGGAATACAGTATTGCTTTTGGTTTACTATTTTCCCAGGTAGGGGCAGTTCTAATGGCTTGCACTTGGCTTTTCCTACCATAATAGCACTTACTTCATTTGTCAGGGATTCAGTGTGTGGGTTCCACCAGTTGCTGAGTGTATCTATTCCAATTATTCATTCTGGAACTGGGGAAATCATTACAGGATGGGTTCAGGGAACCACTGGATCTATTGTAAGACAGACATGAGTCAAGACACCATTGATATCCTGACCTCCATGTGCCCCCACTCTGACTGGTGGACCACAGTGCCTTTTTGGGTCTCTTGGAATTAGTGTCAGTTCAGAGCCAGTATCCAGTGATCTCTGAAAAGTCTGATTATTTCCTTTCTCCAGTGAACAGTCACTCTCATAAAAGGCCATAAACCCCTTTGGGGAATGCTGGGAGAGAGATTAACAGTATAAATGTTGGGCAACTTATTGGAGTCCTTCCTCAAGGGGACCCAGTATCTCCTTCATTCAAGAGATTGTGGATCTTTAAACTTGCTCAATTCTAGAAATTGATTGAGGGAATTTGACTGTCTATTCTGGCAATTTGACTTAGAGTGCTGTTCACCTGACCTTGAATTCATCCATTTGTACAGATCAAGTAAATATTTAGTAGATTTCCTATCTGTTTCACTCCTAGGGAAACCATGACTCAGTAGCCAACACCATAAATCCATACAAGTCAGACTATTCTAATCACTGCTTTGACTCTGCTGTCCATTACTATAACCGCACTCACCTTCTCTTTGTGGATTGAGTGCTGCCACTTGGACCCTACTACTACAGGGTCCAATCAGCCCCATTGTAGTTAGGTGTCTAATTCAGTTAGAGCAGTTCACTCTGCAAAATCCGATTTACATAAAATAGCAATCACAGCAGTGTTCAAAGATGCTGGCGCTCCCTTCACAAATTTGTTCCTCACAGTTGTGGTAAAAGGTATGTTCTCTGGGCATTCCATGTGCGGGTCTGTGGGTCTAATCTGATAAATCCACTCTAGCATGCCAGTTTCTCTAAGCCTTTGGGTACCTTCTTCTGTAGTATACAAAGGCAAGTCTGGTACTTCAACTTGATTTAGTGTAGGCCACTTCATAAGCCATGATTCAGCAACCCATCCAAGTAAACTATTAGCTCCTTTCCTTACTTCTCGAGCTAAAACACTGAATGAAGTGTCTAGGCTTACTGGATCCATATCGATAAACTCAGGCAGATCCACCTTTATGTTCCTTACACTATTATCCCATACCCTCAATTGCCATTTCCACACATTTCCCTGGGTTTCTGTTTGTACATATTAGAAAAGTCAAGCAGTTCATTTGGAGTGTAGCATACCTCCTCCTGGGTCACACTTTGTCCTTCACCTTTTGGAGATCATTGGAACTTAAGTCTAGTTTAGGTCCAGAAACCAGAATTGGTAGTGTAGAATTGTTTTGAGAACATTCGGCATTGTCTTGTAAAGCATCTGCCTCAGGTGATGCCCCAGGCAATGACTCAGGCAAGGGCTCTTTAGAGGCAGCTGGGATAAGGCTGCTCTCGTTAGATGGGAGTGGAGGGGCTAATGGTTTTTCTGGGCAGGGTGGTGTAGCAGACAAACATGAAGTAATCTCTTCAGATGGAAGTGGTTCTGTTGGCAGGAGTGATTCAATGAAGATTAGGGGCTCAGTGTCTCCAGCTTGTAGAATGAATAAATGAATGACTGTAGAATGAATGAATGAATCTTGTAGAAGAATGAGTTGGAATGGTGGTCACAGATTACTAATAGAATAGATAATCACCTGCCCATATGTCCCCAACCCAAGTTTCAGGATCCCATTTCTTCCCAATCAATGCCCTCACTATAACTTCAGACACCTCTTGAGGTTGGAAATTGAGCTGTCGTTGTAATTCAGCCACTCTTACAATAAGGCTCTGGGTTTGGTCTTCTGCAATCTCAGCTCTGTTGCTACAAGAAATAAGGCTTTCTTTCAAAGCACAAGTGGAAACTTTGAGGTCATTTATGCGGCACTTCAGCTTTGCCTCTGAAGCCCTGAGCACACCTCTTTCTTTTACCAGTTAGTCCAGCGAAAGTAGGACCAACCAACCAGCTTCCTTATACTTCAAATTCTGACAAAACTATAGAAAGATATCACACATGTCTTATCAAGAGCCTCGACTTGCACCAATACCCAATCTACTAGTGGTGATATTTTGCATATCTCTATCGCCACCTCATGCCATGGATTAGCTGAGCCCTCTTTACTGCTGGAAGCAAGTCATCAACATCTCTTAGACTAAGCAGACTTGAGAGCCAATTTAGAAAACTCATCATTACGAGTTTGTTTCTCTAGAACCACTCTCGGCACCAAATGTCTTAGGCTGGGTTCTCTAGAGAAGCAAAACTAGTAAAGTGTGTAAATATATAGACAGAGTAATTTATATCAAGGACATGGCTCAGGCAATTGTAGAGGCTGGAAATTCCCAAGCGTGTGTATCAGGATGGGGGCTTCTCCTGATTGACGTAGCCGAATGGACTGGCAAACCCAACACTGGCAGGTAAAAGAACAGGGCTTTCTGCTCACAGGTTGTGAAGATCAATGAATCACAAGATCAGCAGGTAAGCTGCTAGCTCAAGTCCCAGGAAGTGGAGACCCAATGAACAGGAGCCAGCTGCAGGATCCAGAGCAGGCAAAAGCCATAACGTCCACTTATGTTCGGATGCAGGCAACATGCCCAAGGAAATTCCCCTTCAACTGGCTGGCTACTCACAGCAGTTTCCATCATGGAGGTGATCACATGTAAACATCAAGAATCATGGCTCAGCCAAGATGACACACAATCTTGACCATCACAGATACGGAAATACCAAGAGTCACCCAAAAGAAACTCCTGGGTTCCAAACCCAGTCCTCTTTACCCCAATTATGTAGCAACAGCACAATTTCCTTTGGTAATGGGAATCATTCCCTCCAACTAGTAGATATTGCTTTTTTCTGAATGACCTACAGAGACATGCAATAATTTGGTTGAATCTTAGAGACATCATATTAAATTGAAAAAATAAAAGTAAAGCCTGAAAGATTGTTATTGGTACCCTTTTAATAAAGTTATAAACAACTTTTTTAGTACACTTTCAGGGAATATATACGCAATAAAAGCGTACAAAAGCAAAGCAAGGGAAAGATGAACAGAGGATACAGGATGAGGGAAAACTCAAGAAGGGAGAGTAAGGGGAGTGGAATCGAGAATACCATTCAGTTAGATATGGTTACTGCTAAAGTCTTAATTTTCAGGTTAGGTGGTGGGTCCATGGATGTTTATCATATTATTCTAGAGAGATTGACAGACAGATGCTCTGCATAAAGCAATGATGAGAGCTTGTCTGAAATCAAGGGTTGGATAGAGAGGTGAGTAAGGGAGAGCTGGGAAACCAGTAGTTCAATTAGGCAGCTCTTATAGCTATCTAGTGAAGAGAGAGTGAAGATACAGACAAAGAATTCACATGCAAAATGTTGTAGAAATAGAAATAATCAAAAGTCATTTTTATGACAGCAGTAAATAAGCAGATGAAAATGTCTTCAAGATTTGGAGGTTGAGCCACTAAAAGATAAAGCATGCCTTTAATGAATACAGTGTACACGATGGTAATTAAAAAATAATAATAATAAGTTCTTTTTTCAGTGCATTTGCAAGGGTTCCTGTGGGATGCTGTAATGGAGGTACTCAAATAGAATGAAGATGTGAAAGCTTGGAGCAAAATTAACAGCACATACAGCAGAGTGAAGTTAATAAATAAAGTTACGGAAATCAATGAAATTAATTATCTAAGAGTGTAGACTGAGAATCTTGTGGAATGTATAAATGAATGAATGTAGAAAGAATGAACGTTTTAGAAGAATGAGTGGGAATGGTGGTCACAGATTACTTTGATAAACTAAATAAAGCTGTAGTCACAGTCCACAAAAAATATTTGCAAATTTTATGAGGGTTAAATCATCATTTTCATCATAGTTCTTTTCCATACCATCCCACAATTACTTGCTCCTCGTGAATACCCAGTACACAAGCCATGGAAGTATAAGAGAGTCTGGGAAGGACACTAAGAGCAAAACGTGATTACTAGGAAGAAAACATTCCTGATGGAAAGTCATCTTATAAATGTCTGGGAAGGCCATGTTCTGGAAACTGGAGCATGATTCCAATACAGGCCCAGGTAACAACAGAACCAACAGGGTGGTGTGACCTGAAACATAGCTGGAGGAAAATGCAATTTAATAGACATTTTTCAGCATCTACCATGTGCATAGTCTGATAGATTTTGGAGAGTTATCCAACAATTTAATGACTAGTATAGGAGGTAGTAAAATAATAACATTTACAAAATATATGTACCAGGCTCTGTTCTAAGAACTTTTCAGATATTTCCATGATATCAGCATAACAACTTTATGAAAATGTTATTTATTATTATTATTATTACAAAAGTGGGTTTAATTAGTTAAGTTAAATAACTGTCCAAGGTCATACAGCCAGTAAGTGGCAGAGCCTAGATTCAAACCAGCCAGAACTCACAGTTTCCACCATGGTCCTTTACAAAAATGCAGTGACCTCTCTGGCACAGGGTACAGTAAAACACAGGACAATGACCATCAATCAAGGCTGTTATAAAAGTTACATGTACGTGAATCTAAGAATCTACTTAGGATACCTACTGGCAGTATGCTGGGCCATGGAAAGTATAACTTCTAGCCTAACACTCCTTGTGTCAACCCTGGAGCAAAGATGAACTACAATTCTTCTTTGCCACACTGAACACCAGAAATGTTTCAATGTGGGTCAGAAGAAAGACCAAGAGCTCAATTGTACCATAGTCCTTGTAGTCCAAAGGGATGGTTCCAGGAATGTGCTGAACCTCAGAGGAAAGGGACCCACATTCCAAGAAAGATCCTAGAATATCTCATCCCAGAACTTGGACCATGAACAAAGACCCTCTTGAAAACTTTCTCCCCGATTAATCCCCCTGGAAAAAAACTCTGGGAACAATTACTCTTGGGATCCACTGTATCCCCTCAGGGCACAGTTGGAGGAGTGTGTAAATGAGTCTCAACAGTTGCTCTGACTTTGACCTTAATGAAGACCTGAGCGAGATGTGTTTCCAGAGCTTTTATAACCTAGTGACTATTCCAAATTTTCTCTATGCTATGACCCGTACTGCTTCTTAAGGAAGAAGCTAGATGACTCAATTCAGGGTTCATTCAGGATACCTCCAGTCACACAGGCTCTGTCTGCCCCTTCTCCTCCAAGGTTGGGAAACAGAGGGCTCCTGTTTCCATATCAACCTGGCCCTGTCTCCTCCACCTTAGGAACAGTGGACCAGGGACCCACTCTCCAGACATTCTACTGATCCTTTCTCCATCGTGTTCCCAAAAAGCATTGTTGAAAGGAGCTAGACCACTTGGCTGGAAATTTCCCGTTTATGGAAGGAGTGTGAAGGCCACAAGGCCAGGGCTCTTTGGGGAAGCATCAAGCTCAGCAAGAATCCTCAGGTAGGAGTGTAGACATTGCAGAAGAGTCTTTACGACATCAAGGGATAGCTAGCTTTTAGCTAAGCACTTATGTGCCAGCAACTGCCTTTTGAGCAATATCTCTGTTGACCCTCACAAACCGCCAAGAGGTAAGTAGAACTGTTACGTGTTTTATCAGATCAAGTAGAAAAAAATGGTGAAATTAATTGCATAAAGTAACAGAGAGAAGGAATGGCAAAGTTAGGGCTAGAATCCTGTCTTGACTCCAGAACCCAAATTCTCAAAGAGGGAAGAGATGGGGATAAACACAAGGCAGCGAGAAAGCACACGTGCTGTCCCCTTCTCTTCTCCCCTCTCAGAGCATTCTGCTTTCCCTCCTCCATGTACAATCCAGCATCAGCAACCACAACAATGAACCAAAGGTACAGAAAAAAGTACACATTCTTTTGCAACACACATGGAACGTTCCCCAGAATAGACCACATCTTAGGCCACAAAGCAATCTTTAACAAAATCCAGAACATTGAGATAATACAAAGTAACTTCTCTGACCACAGTGTCATCAGAGTAGAAATTAACAACAGGAAGAGCAAGGGAAAAAGATCAATTGTGTGGAAACTGAATTACACTCCACTTAAAAACCACTGGGTAATAGAAGAAATCAGAAATGGAATCAAAAAATTCCTAGAATCAAACGCGAATGAAAACACATCATACCAAAACCTTTGGAACACAGCAAAGGCAGTACTCAGAGGTCAATTTATAGCAATAGATGCACACATCAAAAAGAAGAAAGGGACAAAATTAAAACCTTAGCTACACAACTTGAACAAATAGAGAACAGCAAAAGAAGCCCATAGCCACCAGAAGAAAGGACATAATAAAGATCAGAGCACAAGTAAATGTAATAGAAAATAGAAAAACAATAGAAAGAATCAACAAAACCAAAAGTTAGGTCTTCGAAAGAATCAACAAAATCAATAAACCACTGGCCAAACTGACAAAAGAAAAACAGGAGAGGATGTAAATAACCCAAATAAGAAATGAAATGGGGGACATTACAACAGAGACAAATGAAATAAAAAGGATCATAACAGAGTATTATGAAAAACTATACTCCAACAAATTTGAAAACCTAGAGGAAATGGACAAATTATTAGAAACCCACTACTTACCCTATACAGAAAAATCCACCCAACAGCCCCAAAGTACACATTCGTTTCCAAAGCACATGGAACTACAGCTATGGCAGTAAAAACAGCTTGGTACTAGTACAATGACAGACACATTGACCAATGGAACAGAACTGAAAACCCAGATGTAAATTCATCCACCTATGGTCACCTGATCTTCGATAAGGGCCCAAATCCATCAAATGGGGAAAAGACAGCTTTTTTTCTAACAAATAGTGCTGGCAAAACTGGATGTCCATCTGCAAAAAAATTAAACAGGACCATATACAAAAACTAACTCTAAATGGATCAAACACCTAAATATAAAGCCAAAAACTCTGAAGTTCAAAGAAGAAAAAATAGGATCAACGCTAGAGGCCCTAATACACAGCATTAACAAGATACAAACCACAACAAACAACACACAAGATCCAGAAGATAAGCTAGATAACTGGGATCTTCTAAAAATTAAACACATATGCTCATCAAAACACTTCACCGAAAGAGTAAAATGAAAAACGACAGATTGGGAAAAAATTTTTGGCTGCTACAAATCAGACAAAGGTCTAATCTCTAAGATCTACAAGAAAGCCCAACACTTCTACAACAAAAAGACAAATAATTCAGTTAAAAAATGGGCAAAGGAAATGAACAGATACTTCAACAAAGAAGACATCCAAGCAGCCAACAGACATATGAGGAAATGCTTGTGATCACGAGCCATTGGAGAAATGCAAATCAAAACCACAATAAGATACCATCTCTACTCTGGCACGAATCAAAAAAAAAAAAAAAAAAACAGGAAATGACAAATGTTGGAGAGGAGATCAAAACTCTTATGCACTGCTGGTGGGAATGCAAAATGATACAACCATTTCAGAAAATGATATGGTGCTTTCTTAGAAACCTAGAAATGGAAATACCACATGATCCAGCAATCCCACTCCTAGGAATATATCCTAGAGAAATAAGAGTCATCACACAAATAGACATATGCACACCCATGTTCACTGCAGCATTGTTCACAACATCAAAAAGATGGAAACAACCTGGACACTTATCAACAGACGAATGGATAATAAAACTGTGGTACATACACACAATGGAGTATTACGAAAGGGTAAGGAACAATGATGAATCTGGGAAGCATCTCAACATAGATGAATCTGGAGGACATTATGCTGGGTGTAATAAGTCAATCACAAAAGGACAAAAAATTGTATGAGAACATTACTGTAAAAACTCATGAGAAGGGGGCGGAGCCAAGATGGAGGAATAGACAGATGCTTCCGGCGAGCCCTCTTTACAACAAGGACCCAAAAAAACAAGTGAAACAAGTATATTTGTGACAAGCTGGGAGCCCTGAGCATCAAAGGCAAGCTTAGACAATGAACTGAGGGGCAGGGGGACGAAGAGGCCTTTCAGAAGTGGAGAGGAGTTACCAGACCTGAATCGTGGGGAGCCCTCAGGCACCATTCCCAGAGTGGCGGTGGTGGCGGCAGCGGGCTGGTACTAGCATTTGGCTGCAGTTTCCTCAGGGAGAAGTAGCCGGCCACACAGCCTACTCACATCTCCTGAACCTGAGAACAGCGCTTCCGGCAAAACCTAAGTACTTGCATATATTTTACCTTGCCCCACCGCCCCACCCCCAAGCCGGCTTCAGCAGGTGAATCCCTATGCCTGAGATAAACCCTGTGAGCACCTAGAGCCATCCTTCCAGCCTTGGGGAAGGAAATAATTTGCAACTGGGGGGGAAAGATAATTTGCTAGCTCCATTAACTGGGGGAGCTCAAGACAGAAGCGGCTCCTGTCCAGGCATAAACCGTCCATGGACCCTGAGCACCTTTCCCTTCTGCATGGACCTGCATGGGCCTATTTTGGGAGAATAGGCCCTTGTTGGCAAACTCCAACCATTTCAGCTGTGTGGTGGAGAGGTGGGTGTTTGACATTTGAGATTGCTTTGCCTATTAAACAAAGGTCCTCATCTACCCACATCAGGGACCTAAGGACTGGTAGCTCCACTCAGGTCGCCCAGCTACCAGCGAAAGGAGTCCAAAGATAACTGGTACCTCTCAGTCCTTACAACCAAAAACTTTGGGTGCCCAAGGCCCATCTGCGGAATCCATCCACCTGCATGCTCTAGGGAACAGGAACATGTTTTCCTCAGAGACACTCAAAGGTCGAGTCTCAGAGCATGACCCCCTGCTGTAATCAGATACCGGTATATACGCCAATCACGCCTGCCCCTCTAAGACTGTAGGGCAGAGCCTGTACCACACACTTGATGATCAGCTACCTGGAAACCTGAGCTGAATTCATACAAGAAAACTGAATGGACTACTAGATTGATATACCTGATAACAGCTCTAGCCAGCTGGCAGCAGGACATCGAGCTCCAAAAGCGAAAATAATCAAGCTAGCTCACTCAAGCAACCCATAGGGGTATACCAAAACAAAACAAAGCAAGCAGCTACGAGACAGTAAGCAAGCAAACTAATGCAAAAACTTATGGATGGCTCAGAGACAACAGTCAATGTCAAGTCACATAAAGAAACAGACCATGATCACCTCAACAAGCTCTCAAAACAAAGAATCCAGGGATCTTCTAGATGAAAGCGCATTCCTGGAATTACCAGAGGCAGAATACAAAAGTTTAATATACAGAACCCTTCAAGACATCAGGAAGGAAATGAGGCAATACGCAGAACAAGCCAGGGAACACGCAGATAAAGCAATTGAAGAAATTAGAAAGATTATTCAGGAACATAATGAAAAGCTTAATAAGCTGGAAAAATCCATAGAAAGCAATCAGAAATTCATAGGATTAACATTAAAATCACAGAATTAGACAACTCAATAGAAAGTCAGAGGAGCAGAATTGAGCAAGTAGAAGCTAGAATTTCTGAACTTGAAGATAAATCACTTGGCACTAATATATTTGAAGAAAAATGAGATAAAAAGAATTTTTAAAAAATGAAGAAATCTTAAGAATCATGTGGGACTCTATCAAGAGAAATAACCTACGAGTGATTGGAGTACCAGAACAGGGAGGAATAACAGAAAATACAGAGAGAATTGCTGAGGATTTGTTGGCAGAAAACTTCCCTGATATTGTGAAAGATAAGAAGATATCTATCCTAGATGTTCATCGAATTCCACATAAGGTAGATCTGAAAAGAAATTCACCAAGACATTATAATCAAACTTGCTGATACCAAAGATAAAGAGAGAATTATAAGAGCAGCAAGGGATAAAAGAGAAGTCACCTACAAAGGAGAGCCAATAAAAATAAGCTCAGACTACTCAGCAGAAACCATGCAGGCAAGAAGGCAATGGGAGGACATATTTAAAAAACTGAAGGAAAAAAATTGCCTGCCAAGAATCATATATCCAGCAAAACTGTCTCTTAAATATGAAAGTGAAATTAAGACATTTCCAGATAAACACAAGTTTAGGGAATTGGTAAAAACCAAACCCAAACTACAAGAAATAGTAACGGGAGTTCTTTGGTTAGAAAATCAATAATATCAAGTATCAACCCAAAACTAGAAAACTGGGCAGAGCAATCAGAAGTCAACCCAGACAGGGAAATCTAAAAAAACAAAGCAAGATTATAAAAAAAAAAAAACAAAAAGCTCAAAACAGGGTAACAGAGATGTTATTATGTAAAAGAAGACAACATTAAAATAATAAAGACGGACTAAGAAATGTAATCATACGCCTTCCATATGGAGAGGAAGATATGGCAATACAAAGAAATAAAAGTTAGTTTTAAATTTAGAAAAACAGGGGTAAATAATAAGGTAACCACAAAGGAGACAAACTATCCTACTCATCAAAATAAAATACAAACTTAGCAGAAACAAAATCAACAACAACAAATATGAGGAAAAGACAATGTATAAAGAAAATCTACTCAGCACATAAAATTAAGTGGGAAAAAGAAACTGTCAACGACACACAAAAAAAGACATCAAAATGATAGCACTAAATTCATACCTATCCATAATTACCTTGAACGTAGATGGACTAAGTACACCAGTAAAGAGACAGAAAGTGGTAGAATGGATTAAAAAACAAGATCCGTCTATATGCAGCCTACAAGACACATACCTTAGACTTAGAGACACAAACAAACTAAAACTCAAAGGATGGAAAAAAATATATCAAGCAAACAACAATCAAAAAAAAGCAGGAGTGGTAATATTAATTTCTGACAAAGTAGACTTTAAAGTTAAATCCATCAGAAAGGATAAGGAAGGACACTACATAATGATTAAATGGACAATACACCAAGAAGATATAACCATATTAAATATTTATGTGCCCAATGATAGGGCTGCAAGATACATGAAACAAACTCTATCAGCATTGAAAAGTGAGATAGACAGCTCCACAATAATAGTAGGAGACTTCAACACACCACTTTCGGTGAAGGACAGAACAACCAGAAAGAAGCTCAATAAAGACACAGAAGATCTAAATGCCACAATCAACCAACTTGACCTCGTAGACATACACAGAACACTCCTCCCAACAGCAACCAAGTATACTTTCTTTTCTAGTGCACATGGAACATTCTCTAAAATAGACCACATATTAGGTCATAAAGCAAGCCTTAGCAGAATCCAAAACATTGAAATATTACAAAGCATCTTCTCTGACCATAAGGCCATAAAAGTGTGAAAGCAGGGAAAAGAAATCAAACACTTGGAAACTGAACAATACCCTGCTCAAAAAAGACTGGATTATAGAAGACATTAAGGATGGAATAAAGAAATTCAGAGAATCCAATGAGAATGAAAACACTTCCTATCAGAACCTTTGGGACACAGCAAAAGCGGTGCTCAGATGCCAATTTATATCCATAAACGCACACATCCAAAAAGAAGAAAGGGCCAAAATCAAAGAATTACCCCTACAACTTGAACAAATAGAAAGAGAGCAACAAAAGAAACCCACAGGCACCAGAAGAAAACAAATAATAAAAATTAGAGCTGAACTAAATGAAATAGAAAACAGAAAAACAATTGAAAGAATTAACAAGACCAAAAGCTGGTTTTCTGAAAAAAATCAACAAAATTGATAAACCACTGGCCAAACTGACAAAAGGAAAACAGGAGAGGAAGCAAATAACCCTGATAAGAAATGAGATGGGCAATATTACAACAGACCAAACTGAAATTAAAAGAATCATATCAGAACAGTATGAAAACTCGTACTCTAACAAATTAGAAAACCTAGAAGAAATGGATGAATTCCTAGAAACACGCTACCTACCTAAACTAACACAAACAGAAGTAGAACAACTAAATAAACCCATAACAAAAGAAGAGATTGAAAGGTAATCAAAAAAGTCCCAACAACAACAAAAAAAAAGCCCTGGTCCGGACTCCTTCACTGCAGAGTTCTACCAAACTTTCAGAAAAGAATTAACACCACTACTACTAAAGGTATTTCAGAGCATAGAAAAGGACGGAATACTACCAGACTCATTCTATGAAGCCACCTGATACCAAAACCAGGTAAAGACACCATAAGAAAAGAAAATTATAGACCTATACCCCTCATGAACATACATGCAAATATCCTTAAAAAAATTCTAGCCAATAGAATTCAACAACATATCAAAAAAAAATAATAATAATAATTCACCATGACCAAGTGGGATTCATACCAGGTATGCAGGGATGGTTCAATGTTAGAAAAGCAATTAAAGTAATCCACCAAATAAATAAAACAAAAGACAAGAATCACACGATTTTATCAATTGATGCAGAAAAGGCATTTGACAAAGTTCAACACCCGTTCATGATAAAAACTCTCAGCAAAATAGGAATAGAAGGAAAATTCCTCAACATAATAAAGGGCATTCAAACAAAGCCAACAGCTAACATCATCTTAAATGGAGAGAGCCTGAAAGCATACCCCTTCAGATCAGGAACCAGACAAGGATGACCTTTATCACTGCTCTTATTCAACATTGTGTTGGAGGTCCTAGCCAGAGCAATTAGGCTAGATAAAGAAATAAAGGGCATCCAGATGGGCAAGGAAGAAGTAAAAGTATCTCTATGTGCAGATGACATGATCTTATACACAGAAAACCCTAAGGAATCCTCAAGAAAACTACTGAAACTAATAGAAGAGTTCAGCAGAGTATTGGGATACAAGATAAACTTACAAAAATTAGTTGGATTCCTCTACACCAATAAAAAGAACGTTGAAGAGGAAATCACCAAATCAATACCATTTGCAGTTGCCCCCAAGAAGATAAAATACTTAGGAATAAATCTTACCAGAGATGTAGGCTTATACAAAGAAAACTAGAGTACACTTCTGCAAGAAACCAAAAGAGACTCACATAAGTGGAAAAACATACCTTGCTTGACTTAACATTACAAAACTGTCTATTCTACCAAAAGCGATTTATACATTTAATGCAATTCTGATCCAAATCCCAACGACACTCTTTAATGAGATGGAGAAACAAATCACCAACTTCATATGGAAGGGAAAGAGGCCCTGGATAAATAAAGCATTACTGAAAAAGAAGAACAAAGTGGGAGGCATTACTTTACCTGATTTTAGAACCTATTATACTGCCACAGTAGTCAAAACAGCCTGGTACTGGTACAACAACAGATACATAGACCAATGGAACAGAATCGAGAATTCAGACATAAATCCATCCACATATGAGCAGCTGACATTTGACGAAGGCCTCACAACAGTTAAATGGGGAACAGACTGTCTTTTTAACAAATGGTGCTGGCATAACTGGATATCCATCTGCAAAAAAATGAAACAAGACCCATACCTCACTCCGTGCACAAAAAATTACTCAAAATGGATCAAAGGCCTAAATACAAAAATGATAAAGATCATGAAAGAAAAAACAATAAAGATCATGGAAGAAAAAATAGGGACAACGTTAGGAGCCCTAATACATGGCATAAACAGTATACAAAACAGTATTAAGAATGCAGAAGAAAAACTAGATAACTGGGAGCTCCTAAAAATCAAATACCTATGCTCATCCAAAGACTTCGCCAAAAGAGCAAAAAGACTACCTACAGACTGGGAAAAAGTTTTTAGCTATGACATTTCTGATCAGCACCTGATATCTAAAATCTGCATGATACTGCAAAAACTCAACTACAAAAAGATAAATAACCCAATTAAAAAATGGGCAAAGGATATGAATAGACACTTCACTAAAGAAGACATTCAGGTAGCTAACAGATACATGAGGAAATGTTCACGATCATTAGCCATTAGAGAAATGCAGATCAAAACTACACAGAGATTTCATCTCACTCCAACAAGGCTGGCATTAATCCAAAAAACACAAAATAATTAAATGTTGGAGAGACTATGGAGAGATTGGAACATTTATACACTGCTGGTGGGAATGTAAAGTGGTACAACTACATTGGAAATCAATTTGGCACTCCCTTAAAAGCTGGTGAAATGGACATGAAAAGAGAGAGTGGAGGAAGAAAGCGGGTTGTCTCATTAGGCGGGGAGTAATTGGGAGTGTGTAGCAAGGTGTATATGGGTTTTTGTGTGAGAGACTGATTTGATTTGTAAACTTTCACTTAAAGCACAATAAAAATTATTTTTAAAAAAACTCATGAGAAGCTTTACACACAAAAAAGAAACAATCTTTGATGTTTACTAGGTACATAAGGGGTGGGGAGGGGAGGAAAAAAACACTAAACAGACAATAGATAAGTGGTACCTTTGGTGAAGGGTAACATTTCACACTACTGGAGAAGCTTGCAGTACTTGTACAAGTGAAGGTCCTGTAAGCTCCGTAAACACATCCAAACTCCCCGAGGGACAGAATTGGTGGGCTGAGGGCTGTGGGGACCATGGCCTCAGGGACTATCTGGATCAACTGACATAACATAGATTATAAAGAAAATGCTCTACATTCTACTTTGGTGAGCAGTGTCTTGGGTCTCAAAAGCCTGTGAGCAGCCATCTAGGATATTCCACTGGTCTCACCCCTTTGCGATCAAGGAAGAAAGAAGACAACTAAAGATACAAGGGAAAGATTAGTCCAAAGGACTCATGCGGACCCTATCTACCACGGCCTCCACCAGACTGAGTCCAGTACAACTAGATGGTGCCCAGCTACCACCACTGCTCTGACAGAGATCACAATAGCAGGTTCCAGACAGAGCTGGAGGAAAATGTAGAACAAAATTCTAATTCAAAAAGAAAAACCAGACTTGCTGGCCTAACAGAGATTAGAGAAACCCTGAGAGTATGGGCCCAGGACACCCTTTCAGCTCAGTAATGAAGTCACTCCCGATGTTCACTCTTCAGCCAAAGATTTGCCAGGCCCATAAAACAAAACCAGACTAAAGGGGCACACCAGCCCAGGGGCAGGGACTAGGAGGCAGGAGGGAACAAGAAAGCTAGAAATAAGGAACCCAACGTTAAAAAAGGAGAGTTTTGACATGCTGTGGGGTTGTTAGCCAATGTCATACAACAATGCGTGTACTGACTGTTTAATGAGAAACTAGTTTATTCTGTAAATCTTCATATAAAGTACAATAAAAACTTTAAATAAATAAAAATTAAATAAAGAGAGAAGAAGAAATTCATTTCAAAAAAAGAACTCCCTATGGAGCTCAGCTCTACTCTTTGATACCTGGGGTCGCCATGAGTCGGAATCAACTCAATGACAATGTGTTGTTTTTTTTAAAAAATTGTGCTTTAGGTGAAGGAGGCAGGGCCAAGATGGCGGAGTAGTCAGATGATTTCTGTAGTCCCTCTTACAACAAAGACATGAAAAAAACAGTGAATTGATTATATATGGCAATCTAGGAGCCCTGAACATCAAAGGCAAAGTTGAGGTATCAGACTGAGCAGCAGCAGGAGGGAGAGACAGTTCAGAAGCAGGGAGGAGTTGCCAGGCTTGATCCAGCTGGAGCCAGCACCCTGCAGATGGGGATCGACTGGCATCAGTGGTGAGGCAAGCAGTGGCGTTCAGGACTTGTTTTCCACATCAGGAAAGACTGAGTGGCAGAGAGTCTACTCACGCTTCCAGAATCAGTAAAAAGAGGGACTCAATCGTCAAAAGATAAATATATGCATCTAATGTACCACATGGATCAAAAAACATCCTTTTGGGAAAAACTTCTCTCCCACTTACCTGCCTCCTTCCCCGTCTGCACTGTATCCAAGCTGGCTTCACAGAGCCTTGTGTCCCCTGGGCTGGAAATAGGACCCATCAAGTGTCCTGAGCTATTCTTCCGGCCTTGGAGGGGGAACAAATTAACAAACAGGGAAAAAATAATGTGCCAGCTCCCCTAAGCTGGGAATTGAGGGAAGAAACAGCTCCTTTGCACAGGCACAGGCATAAGGGGTCCACAGACTTCGAATGCTTTTCACCCCTGCATAGACCTGTGTGGGCCCATTTCAACAGTGTAGGTCCATATTAGCACCCGCCACATATTATGTTAGCACAGTACAGGGGATATACCTGAAGTCTAACTTCAACTGTTTCAGATACATAGTGGAGAGGCAGGTTTGTTATATTTGACACTGCTCTCTCTAATAAGCAGGGTCCTCATCTACCCACATCAGGGGTCTGAGGACTGGTGGTGCCACACATGCCACCAAGCCACCTGTAACAGGGGTCCAAGAATAAGTGGTGCCTCACAATCCTTACAGCAAGCAGCATTGGATGCCCATAGTCCAGCTGCAAAACCCACCCACATATGTGCTCTAGGGGACAGGACACACTATCCTCACATTCAGGCGTGGCTGTCAGTCCCCTGCCTTGCTCTGCACATGACCCCCTACTGCAGCCACACAACTGTGCCTACAACAATCACCCCCATCTGTCTAGGACTATAGGTGAGAGCCTGCATGACACACTTGGTGACCAACTACCTGGACACCTGAGCTGAATCCATACAAGGAAAGTAAATGACTTCCTGGGATCACATACCTAGTAACAGCTCTAACTACCTGGGGACATGATATTAGAGCTTCAAAGGTGCCCATAATCAAGCTAGGTCACAGAAGCAACCTATTTGGGCATATCAATACAAAGCAAGAAGCTAGGACACAGTAAGCAAATAAAATAAATGAGTACAATAACTTACTAATGGCTCAGAGAAAACAGTCAATATCAAATCACATAAAGAGGCAGATCACGATGGCTTCAGCAAGCTACCAAAGCAAAGAGTCAAGAAACCTTCCAGAGGAATAGAATTTCCTGGAATTACCAGAGGTAGAATACAAAAGACTAATATACAAAACTCCTCTGAGATCAGCAAAGAGATCAGGCAAAACGCAGAACAAGCCAAGAAGCACACAGACACAGCAATAGGGGAACTTAAGAAGATTAGAGAAGAGCATAATGACAAATTTAGTAGGCTGAAAGTATCCATAGAGCGATAGCAAACAGATATCCAGAAGATTAACAATAAAATTTCAGAATCAGACAACTCAGTAGAAAGGCAGAGGTGCAAAATTGAGGCAATGGAAGTCAGAATTAGTGAGATTGAAGGTAAAGCAGCAACATATTTGCAGAAAAATCAGATAAATTGTGCTTTAGCTGAAAGTTTACAAAGCATATTAGTTTCTCATTAAACAATTTATACACATACTGTTTTGTGTCATTCATTGCCAAGTCCACAACATGTCAACACTCTCTCTTCTCAACCCTGGGTTCCCCATTTCCATTCATCCAGCTTTCCTGTCCCATTCTGCTTCTCTTCCTTGCCCCTGGGCTGGTGTGTCCATTTAGTCTCAAATACATTGTTGAACTATGTGTGTTATTGCTTGTTTTATATGCCTGTCTAATATTTTTTGGTTTTGTTTTGTTTTTCATTTAATTTACTTCATATACTTCATTTACTTAAGAAATTTGGGTAATACTGAAGTATTAAGTCCCCATGATTGAGTAAGCGAGGAAAAGACTATATGCGGGTATGTCAGGTAAGGTCCAGTCTGAAAACAGAAATCACACCCAGTATTTTCAAATAAATTATTTAATATAGGAAATTGGATACACAGGTGTGATGCTTAAGATTGTGTGTCAACTTGGCTGGGCCATGATTCTCAGTGTTTTGGCAGTAGTGTAATGTTGTGATCATTTCCCTGTTGAAATTTGATATTTGATCACCCCCATGATGGAATCTGCTGAATGGTACCATCAGGGGTGAGGCCTGTGGCTGCTCACTGCCACCTCAGCCTTCATCTCTCCACCTTCCACCACCTACTTCCTTCCTGCTCACCTTGCCAATGCTTTTGGCTGGTTCTGAATCCTGCAGCTGCCTCTTATTAATCTAACCTCTGATTCTTGGGACTTGAGCTAGCAGCTTACCTGACAATCTTGGGATTCATTGATCTTCGCAGCCTGTGAGCAAGAGTCTTGCTCTCCAACTTGCCAATCTTGGGTTCGCCAGCCCCTGCAGCTATGGGAATCTGGAGAAGCCTTGCAGTCTAGTCTGCCTGTCTTGGGATTCAGCAACTTTCACAGCCTGTGAGCAAGAGCCCTGCTCTCTGACCTGCTGATCATGGGTTCTCCAGCCCGTGCAACTACATGAATCAGGAGAAACCTCTATCCTGATCCACAGACTTGGGACATTCCAACCTCTACAATTGCATAAGCTGTTTCCTGATATAAATCTCTCTGTATATATATTTATAGGCTTTACAGCTTTTGCTTCTCTAGAGAACCTAGTCTAAGACAACAGGTGTATCCTAAAATAGCCTAACAGAGAAAAAAAAAAGCTATTAAATGAACCCAGAAAATACTAACTGCAGAAAGAAGTTATTTCCATGAGGACTGGGGGAACAAGAGGGAAAATGTGGTGTTACCAGCACCTAGCCACTCAGAGGAGGGACAGCTACTTCTCTGATGCTCAGATCTCTGAGGGGAGCTGTTGAACAGTGGACACTTGGTCCTCACCTGGTGACGTGACTAAAATTTTCATTCCTGAGGGGTCTGAGTACTCAATTAAAAAAAGGGAAGAAAACCTCTTGCCATTGATTCCAGCTCATGGCAACCCCGTGTGTCACAGAGTAGCACTGCTCCACAGGGTTCCCTTCGCTATAGTCTTCACAAATGCAGACCACCGGGCTTTTCTTCTCTAGATTGGTGGGTGAGTGCGAACCTCCATCCTTTAGGTTAGCAGCATTTAGGACCACGTTTAGGACTACTTTTCTTTGGTTCTGTAATTTCTATTAAACTTTGCTATTGGACTTGGAAATACCAAGAGTCATCCCAGAGAATCTTCTGGGTTCCAGACATGATCCTTGTTGCCCCCATTGTGTAGCAACAGCGCAGTTTCCCTTGGTAATTGGGATCAATCCCTCCAACCAGCAGAGATAATAGCTTTTTCTGAAGGACTACCGAGACATGCAACAATTTGGTTGAATCTTAGCAACATTATATTCAATTGAAAAAAAAATGTAAATCCAAAAAGATTATTGGTACCCTTTTACTAAGGTTACACACAAGTTTTTTAGTGCACTTTTGGGGAATATATATAGATGCAATAAAAGTGCACAAACACAAAACAAGGAAAAGATGAGCACAGGATACAGGACGAGAGGAAACTCAACAGAGGAGAGTCAGGGGAGTGGAATTGAGAGTACCATGCAGTTAGACATAGGTTATTAGATAAGTCTTAATTTTCAGATTAGATGGTGGATCCATGGATGTTTATGATCTTATTCTAGATAGATAGGCAGACAAATAGATGCTCAGCATAAAGCAATGATGAGAGTTTGTCTGAAGTCAAGGATTGGATAGAGGGAGAGATGGGGAAGAGAGTGAAAACAGGAGTTCAATTAGGTAGCTGTTAGAACTATGTAGAGAAGAGAAAGTGAAGATCTACAGACCCAGGATTTAGATGCAAAATAATGCGGAAATAGAAATAATCAAAAATAACCATTTTTATGAGAGTAGTAAATAAGGAGATGAAAATGTCTTCAATGTTTGAAGGTTGACCCACTTTAAGAGAAAGGATACCTCAGTGATAATAGCAGACAAGAGGGTAATTAAAAAAAAAAAAAGGTTGTTTTCAGTGTATTTTCAACGGTTCCTGTGGGATGCTCTCATGAAAAAAAAGTTTTATTTTTTTTTTTATTTATGAGCTCTCATGGAGGTGCTCAAAGAGTAGAATGAAGATGTGAAACTTCGAGCAGAATAAACAAGGCACAGATCAGAGTGAAGTTAATAAATAAAGTTACGGACATTAATAAAATTATTCAAGAGTATAGACTGAGAATCGTGTAGAATCAAAAGATGAATGAATGAGTTAATCTTGTAGAAGAACGGGTGGTAATGGTAGTCTCAGATTACTTTGATTAGCTAAATAAAGCAAACCACAATCCACAGAAAAATTTTGCAAGTTTTTGAGGGTTAAAGCATCGTATTCATAAATCATAGAACTATGAGAGATTCTGAGAAGGAAACTAAAAGCAACATGTAATTACTAGGAAGAAAATATTCATCATAGAATGTCATTTTATCCATGTCTGGGAAGACCAAGACTTGGAATGCGAGAATGATCCAAATACAGGTCAGGTAACAACACAACCAAAAGGGTTGTGTGACCTGAATCATAGCTACAGGAAAATGCAATTTAACATTTTTCAACATCTACCATGTGCATAGTCTGATAGATTTTGGAGAGTTACCCAATAATTTAATGACTAGCGTAGGAGGTAGTAAAATAACAACATTTACAAAATACTAACTATGTATCAGGCTTAGGTTTAAGAACTGTTCACTTATTACCATGTTATTGGCAGGACAACTTTATGAAAATGTTATTCATTATTATTTCTGCACCAGCGTGTTTAATTAAGTTAAATAACTGTCCAAGGTCTTACAACCAGTAAGTAGCAGAGCCAGTATTCAAACCCAGCCAGAGCTCACAGTTTTCACCATGATCCTCTACAGAAAGGCAGTGACCTCTCTGGCACAAGACAGTGTAAATTATAGGGCGATAAAAAATCCATTGCCATGCAGTGGATTCCAACTCATAGTGACCCTATAAGACAGAATAGAACTGCCCCATAGGGTTTCCAAGGAGCCACTGGTAGATTCGAACTGCCGCCTTTTTGGTTAGCAGCCATAGCTTTTAACCACTGGGCCACAAGGGACCGGAATCATAGGACAATGACCATCAATCAAGGCTGTTATAAAAGCCACACAACCCTGGTGGTCCAGTGGTTAAGAGCTTGGCTGCTAACCAAAAGGTCGGCAGTTCAATCTACCAGCCGCTCTTTGGAAACATTGTATGCCATTCTACTCTGCCTTGTAGGGTCACTATGAGTCAGAATCCACTTGACTGCAATGGGTTTGGTTTGGTTTTTTACATGACTTTAAGAATCTAAACACTCCAACAAGGCTGGCATTAACCCAAAAAACACAAAATAATAAATGTTGGAGAGGCTGCGGAGAGACTGGAACTCTTATACACTGCTGGTGGGAATGTAAAATGGTACAACCACTTTGGAAATCTATCTGGTGTTTTCTTAAAAAGTTAGAAATAGAACTACCATACAACCCAGAAATCCCACTCCTCGGAATATACCCTAGAGAAATAAGAGTCTTTACACGAACAGATATATGCACACCCATGTTTATTGCACCTCTGTTTACAATAGCAAAAAGCTGGAAGCAACCAAGGTGTCCATTGACGGATGAATGGTTAAATAAATGATGGTATATTCACACAATGGAATACTACACATCGATAAAGAACAGTGACAAATCTGTGAAACATTTCATAACATGGAGGAACCTGGAAGGCATTATGCTGAGTGAAATTAGTCAGTTGCAAAAGGACAAATATCGTATAAGACCACTATTATAAGATCTTGAGAAATAGTGTAAACTGAGAAGAACACATACCTTTGTGGTTATGGGGGGGGGGAGGGAGGGTGGGAGAGGGCTATTTATTGATTAGTTAATAGATAAGAACTACTTTAGGTGAAGGGAAGGACAATACTCAATACACGGAAGGTCAGCTCAACTGGACTGGACCAAAAGCAAAGAAGTTTCTGGGATAAAATGAATGCTTCGAAGGTCAGCGGAGCGAGGGCAGGGGTTTGGGGACTATGGCTTAAGGGGACTTCTAAGTCAATTGGCAAAATAATTCTATTATGAAAACATTCTGCACCCCACTTTGAAGTGTGGCGTCTGGGGTCTTAAATGCTAACAAGCGGCCACCTAAGATGCATCAATTGGTCTCAACCCACCTGGATCAAAGGAGAATGAAGAACACCAAGGTCACACGATAACTAAGAGCCCAAGAGACAGAAAGAGCCACATGAACCAGAGACTTACATCATCCTGAGACCAGAAGAACTAGATGGTGCCCAGCCACAACCAATGACTGCCCTGACAGGGAGCACAACAGAGAACACCTGAGGGAGCAGGAGAATAGTGGGATGCAGACACCAAATTCTCGTAAAAAGACCAGGCTTAATGGTCTGACTGAGACTAGAAGAATCCCAGTGGTCATGGTCCCCAAACCTTCTGTTGGCCCAGGACAGAAGCCATTCCTGAAGACAACTCATCAGACATGGAGGGACTGGATAATAGGTTGGAGAGAGATGCTGATGAAGAGTGAGCTACTTGTATCAAGTGGACACTTGAGACTGTGTTGGCATCTCCTCTCTGGAGGGGAGATGGGAGGGTAGAGAGGGTTAGAAACTGGCAAAACCATCACGAAAGGAGAGACTGGAAGGAGAGAGGGGGCTGACTCATTAGAGGGAGAGTAAGTGGGAATATGGAGTAAGGTGTATATAAGCTTATGTGTGACAAACTGATTTGATTTGTAAACTTTCACTTAAAGCACAATAAAAATTATTAAAAAAAAAATCTAAAAACTTAGGATACCTACTACCAGTGTGCTGGACAATGGAAAGTATAACTGCCACCCTAACACTCCTCGTGTCAGATCCTAGAGCAAAAATGAAATATAATTCTTCTTTGCCACACTGACCACCAGAGATGATTCTATGTGGGCCAGAAGAAAAGACCAAGAGCTCAATTGTACCATAGTCCTGGTAGTCCAAAGGGATGGTTCCAGGATTACACTGAACCACAGAGAGAGGGGACCCACATTCCAACAAAGATCCTAGAGTATTTCACCCCAGAGCTTGGACCCTGAACACATACCCTTTTGAAAATCTCCCTGATTCTTCCTCCTGGAAAAGATCTCTGGGAACAATTACTCTTGGGAGACACTGTATCCCCTCAGGGCACACGTGGAAGCGTGTTTAAATGAGTCTTAACAATTACTCTGATTTTGGCCAGAATGAAGACCTGGGGGATTTGTATTTCAAGAGCCTTTATAACCTAGGGAATAATCCCAAATTGTCCCTATACTATGACGTGTGCTGCTTCTTGAGAAAGAAACTAGATAACTGACCTTCAGGGTCCATTCAGGACAGCTCCAGCTCCACAGGCCCTGTCCACCCCTTCTGCTCCAAGGCTGGGAAACTCAGGACTCCTGTTTCCATATCAGCCTGGCCCCCTCTCCTCCACCTCAGGAACCAAGGACAAGGGACCCACTTTCTAGAGCCTCTACTGACCCATTGTCCACCACGCTCCCAAAAAACTTTGATAGGATCTAGACCACTGGCTGTTAATTTCCCATTTATGGAAGTGGTGTGAAGGCCACAGGGCCAGGGCTCTTTGGGGCACCATTCAGCTCAGCAAGAATCCTCAGGTAGGGCTGTAGACATTGCAGAAGAGTCTTTACGACATCAAAGGTTAGCTAGCTTTTAACTGAGCACTTATGTGCCAGCAACTGCCTTCCATGCAGTATCTCCGTTGACGTTCACAAGCCCCCAAGAGGTAAGTAGAAATATTATGTCAGTTTTGTCAGATGAAGAAGAAAAAAATGGTGAAATGGATTACATGAGAGAAGTAATGGCAAAGTTAGGAGTAGAATCCTGGCTTGGCTCCAGAACCCAGGTTCTCAAAGAGGGAAGAGCCGGTGGTATACACAAGGCAGAGAGAAAGCACACGTGCCTCCCCTTCTATTCTCCTCTCTCAGAGCATTCTGCTTTCCCTCCTCCATATGCAATCCAGCGTTAGCAATCACAATAATGAACCAAAAGGTACAGGAAACAGGGCTTTCAATTCTGACAATTCTCCACAGGCTTTTGGCCATGAAAACGGGATCAGGAAGTGGTAGCTCTAATTTGATTTTCTCAGACCTAAGCTATATCTCCTGAACTAATAATGTGAGTGAGTGAGTGTGTGTGTGTGTGTTTGTATGAAGTAACATTGTGAGTGTGCATGTGGATATACACACATTTTTTAAATCAACTTCAAATTGTCCTTGCACCAGATTACCACTCCAAAATGTTACCCTATTGATCAATAATTTAGTTTATATTATCAAATACCTGTGTTTGCATTAAAGAAAAGATTTCATATCTGTATTACCAGAAAAGACTATTACAGCCCCTATCCACTATATTAATTCTCAGTACGTAAACAATAAAGTACAAAGGTCTTGCTTTATCTCAAAACCCTCCACTATATAACCCAAAACTTCTCTTCCAGGCTGATTTCTTCCTACTCCCCTGCCTGTACCCTCTGCTCCTGATAAAAATTGACAGTACACTCTTGCCTGAATTTACTTTCCATTGTCTGAACCCTGTTCTTGGGTTTTTCCCCATGATAAGTAAATTGGACTTCATCTATTGGATGTTGGGTACACAGTGAGTGACTTTAAACGTGCACATACTCACATGTGAATTTTGTAAACATAATTTTGGATCCAGTAAGCAGATAAACGTCTCTGTAAGAAAGCATGGCTAAAAAGGGATAGAGGTAAGTAATGGGTGGTAGCTAGAAAGGGTTGCAAGATTGAGGAAGATTCATTTAATGACTAACCACTTGCCTTCAAGTTTATTCCAGCTCATAGAAATCCCAAGTGTTGCAGAGTAGACCTGTGCTCCATAGGGTTTTCAGGGCTATGACATTTGGGGAGCAGATTGCCAGACCTTTCTTCCAAGGAGCCTCTTGTGGGCTCAAACCACCAACCTTTTGATTATTAGCCTAGTGCTGAACCATTTGCACCTCCCAGAAACCCCTCATTTAATGACTAAAGAGGCTGTAATACATTTACTGTTTAATGGGAAAGAGCAGGCGTCCAAGTAGCTGGAAGAACCGATGGAGCAATATTTCCCAAGAAACAGAAGGGAATAAGAATGAGCACATATATACAAATACACACTTCCACATTTTGAGTATTGGGGGAAAAAAAGAACAGGATGGAAGTATGTGTATGGAAATTATGTGCAGGGGAGAATATTGAGGAATTAATTATTCCCTTGTGGGTTTAATTTTCAGAAGATGGAAGCAATACCCAGGTTTCCATGAGAGTAACGATGTGGAGTGTTGTTAGTTTTGAGGTTAGTGGAAAAGGTTTTGCATGGATTACTGAAGAGAATGGGGAGAGGGAAGCTTGCTGAAGAGTGTTGAGGGTCCAAATGGAACTCAGCATCGTGAATTCTAGCTCCGAGTTTGTGTGATTTCTCCTCTATGCCTCCGCTACAAAGGAATAAAAATAAAATAAAAACCTGTTGCCATTGAGTTGATTCCAACTCATAGCAACTTATTGGACATAGTAGTACTGCCCCATAGCGTTTCCAAGAAGCAGCTGGTGAATTGAAACTGCCAACTTTTTGGTTAGCCGCTGCACTCTTAAGCACTGTGCCACCATGGCTCCTACCCAGGAAAAGAGAAGTGAAAATACAGATTGTCTTAGGGTTGATGTTGTGTTGAAGTGTAGGTGACCATGGGCTACAGGCAGGGAGGGAGGAAAGTGCCACAACTGGGCTGACTACTGATGTGCAGTAAAGAGACTAAGAGACTGGAGATCACCATTGGGTCAAAGAACAGGTACGCACAAAATAATAAGCTGGGAGGAGCAGCACCTCATGATAACAGTAGCAAAAATTATGACAATCTACCCCTACTTGCATCCGCTATTTGCTTCCTCTAATCTGAATCTTTCTCCTTTAACATCCTCCTCTCTTAGCATGATATAATTACCCTTGGACCCCGCTCCCCAGTGGAACTAAACTCCTGCTTATGCTCAGCCTCTTTGAAAACAATACTCTATCTCCTACCTTCAATTAAATATGAACTTCAGCCCCCAGCTCCATGGCAAACTCTGAACCCAGTTATCACCCAACCCTGTGAAATCTTTCTTTTAAATTAGATATTGTTAAAACATCCAAAGACATAACAAATAACATAACAAAAACTCATCACCTAAATTTAACAAATGTAATATTTGGTCATATTTGCTATAAATTTTTAACAAAATAAATAGTACAGACACAGTTTCTTTTCCTCCAAAATCTCATTTCTCCCTCTCACCCCAAAAATAACCACTGTTCTGGAGTTGGTAGTACACTCCCACTCAGGATTTATACTTTTAATACATTTGTGTGAACCGTTTTTGTATTAACATTTATATAGATGGTGTGATATGGTATAGATCGTCTAACAACTTGGCTTTTCCCCAATAGGTGTTTTTTTTAATTATCCATATGAATTTATTTTAACTATTTTACAGGATCCATTCATAAGAAAACACTACAATTTACTTATCCATTCTTCTATTGGTGGGCCATTTCTAAATCTCCTATGTGGTGGTGCACATCCCTGTGGATATCTTCTTGAGCACGTGTACTGCACTTTCTCTAAAGCGTTTAATTTCCAAGTGAAATTGCTGGATCAGAGGTGTATGAATGTCAGCTTTACTAGACGCTGCCTAATTGTCTTCCAAAGTGGTTATACTAATTTAGAGTTCCATCAGTGGAGCATATGAGCTTTCATTTTTCCATTTGCTCCCAAACATTTGAAGTTGTCAGTTCTTGCACTTATCCCGAGATGAAGAATATTAAATTGAATTTTGAGTCATTGTGCCTTTCTCTGATTACTAATGAGGATGACCCATCTTTTCATTTGCTTATTGGCCATACGAGTATTCTCTTTCCTGACTTGCCTATTCAAGTCTCTTGCCCATTATTTCCTACAGGATTTTTGGTCTTCTTTTTTATCAGTGTGTATGACTCTTATGTATTCTGAATACTAATCCTTTATTGTTTAAGCGTGATACATCTTTCCAGTCCAAGATTTTTCTTTTCCTTTTTTCTATTATGTCTTTTTCATACAAATGTTTTTCATTTTAACACTGACAAATCTTACAATATTTTTTCTTTATGTTTTGTGCACTTTGTATCTGGTTTAAAAAACCAGTTCCTACACTGATACCATAAACATATTATGCTTTATAAAATGTCTTCTAAAATGTTTGAAGCTTTGCTTTTTACAATTAAATTCTTTAGGAATTATTGTTCAGTGTTTTTTTTTTTTTTAATATATACGGGTATCCAATCGCCCCGGGCCTCTTGACAAATAGTCTATCCTTTCCTCAAGTATTTCTAAACCAACTCATGTCATATTCCGATTTCTAATATATGTCTGGCCTGTTTCTGAGATCTCAAATCTGTTATTACGGTCTATTTGTCAGTCTCTACCTCAGTACTAGGAGCCCTGTGGCAAAGTGGTTAAGCACGGGATGGCTAACCAAAAGGTGGGTGGTTTGAACCCAACATGGGAGAAAGTGGCCTTCCATAAAGATTTACATCCATATGGGGCACTTTCACTGTGTCTTATAGGGTTGCTATGAGTCAGAATTAACTTGACAGTGATGGGTTTGGAGTTTTTTTTCTTTACACAAGTACTGTTCCACTTTGATAACTGATAGGGCAAATCCTCTCTCCTTAACCTTTTTCCGCCAATTCACTAAGCTCTTCTAGGCCCTTTATTCTTAAACACGAATTTTAAAATCAGTTTGTTAAATTCCTTGTTTAAAAAAAAAAATCTGTTGTTTTGACTGGGATTGCGTCAAATTATAGATTAATTAGAGAATAATTGACATTTTACCACACGAACCTTTCCACCCATTAATGTTCTTTTCTTAGAATTATGTGTACCCAAAACCCATTGCTGTCGAGTCTATTTCAATTTATAGGGAACCTATACGACAGAGTAGAACCGCCCCCATAGGGTTTCCAAGGCTGTAATCTTTACCCAGGCAGAAATCCAGAACTTTCTCCCACTGAGAGGCTGGTGGGTTCCAACAGGGCAACCTTTCAGTGAGCAGTCAAACTCTTAGTCACTTCAGCCACCAGGATACCTTAGAATTATGTCTAAACCATTGTCGAGGAGTCGATTCCTACTCCAAGATGCAGATGGTGGAGTCAGACTGCCGACCTCTGGGTTAGCAATCAAAGGCTTAACCGCTGAGCCACCAGGTCCTCAAGAATTATATCTAGAGTCTTTAAAATTGCTCTTGCTATTGTGAGTGGAGGCCCCTGGGGAAGACAAATGGTTTGCACTTGACTAATAATCTAAAGGTTGACAGTTTGAAACCATCCAGCAAAGGCATGAGAGATAGGCCTGGGAATCCGCTTCCATCCAAGTGTACAGCCAAGAAAATCCTAAGTTACAATTCTACTCTGTAACATACGAGGTTGCCGTGAGTTGGAATTGACTCCATGGCAAGGGGTTTGGCCTTTTGGTTTTATCATGAATGGTGGAGGGTCTTTACAAAAATTACATTTTCTAAATTATTGCTACTTAAGTATAGGACAGTACAGAACAGTACTGATTCCTAAAAAACATTTATTTACATTCAACAAACTTCCTGAACTCTCTGAGTTTATCAAGAGACTCCTTTGGATTTTTTGCAGACAATCAATTTTCTGAGACTTCTATCCACTTTGTTCTTTCTAATCCTTATATGCCAATATATTTCCTAGTGCTCTTTGCACAAGCAGGACAACACTTCAAGTGTTTCATGCACAGGGAGCAAGTAAAGCTCCCCTGCTTGATGCGGGTCTGTGACCACATTGCTTGTACCAAAGGGGTATTGACACACCTGATGTGCTTGGGATGTAATTCCTGAACGATACCGCTAAGGGCCCACTGCAACATCAGCTATGGCTTAAAACCCTTGCTTTGAACTTTCTCCTTGTTTCTGATACCTAGGCATTCCTATTTCTTTCTCTTAGATTTGGCTCTGTGGCGTTTTTTTTTTTTTTTTTTTACTTAGTAATTTGGGACCCTCATGGCCTAGTGGTTAAGAGGTTGGCTGCTAAACAAAAGGGCAACAGTTCAAATCCACCATCTGCTCCTTGGAAACTCTATGGGGTAGTTCTACTCCATCCTTTAAGCTCGCCATGAGTTGGAATCAACTCGACAGCAAGAAGTTTTTGCATGGTTGCTTATTTTTATAATTTCTCTAGAATTTTTATGTGTTTTAATAAAAATGAAACCTATTGACATCAGCTTCATCTGCCACGTTTCCAAGTGCTCCACCTCTGAAATCTTACACTGCCATACCATAAAACCTAACCATAGTCTCTGAGCCCTCCAGCTCTACGCATTGCTTCCAACCCTGAGATACTATAATTCTGTGTGAAGATGGAAAAAGGCATTTCTGGAGAAGAAACCAAATTCCTTTAAAACGAGAGGTGAGAAAGAACATCACATTTTTGAGAAAGACAATTAGACCTGCATCCCCTGTGCTTAGAATATAATTCATATGTACTGTAGCAGACAGTGAGAATTAGTGACTGAATTACTTATAGATTGAATTAATTATTGAGTGGAGGTCTATTTAGAAAAACTAGTGAATTTTGTTTTAGTGAATTACTTAGGATAGTGTGGACTACTGTAACAAATAGATCACAGTTCCAGTGAGAATTTCTAGTAGTAGGTGGAGAAGAAGAAACAGGTTTCTTTCCACCTAGTGACTTCATGATCGCACTAAGCTTCTATCCATTTGCATTCAGCTGGCAAAGGGGGAAAGACAGTGTGGAAGAGGCCCAGAATTAGAACACACCAATGGATTGGCTAGAACTCAGTCACATGACTGCATCTCTCTACAAGGGATGCTGGGAAATATAATCTTGCTAAGTGTCCAGGAAAAAAGAGAATAACAGTGATTTGAGTGATCTACTAGTAGTCTCTGCCACAATCCCTGTGGTCTCAGAATGCAAGATAGATCAAAGAGTTGGGAACCTATTGTCAAGCTGTTAAGGGAGCAATACAATATTTCAGGTGGAAAATGATGATTGTCTAAGCTAAAGCACTGAGGCTATAATAGAAAAGTGGAGGTATGTAAGAATTATTTTAAATGAAGAATCAAAAAGATCAGATGTAGAGGTGAGGGGCGAAGTGAGTGAATGTGCCCGTGAGTACCTCACATGTGTGGAACCCATAGAATAAACCTGGACTCAACTCAAGATAATATTTGGTACAAACTTACTGGTGTTAACAATGAAAGATACTCCACACTAAACTCTCTGGGGGATATAAAAATGAAAAAGATGTGGTTTTCCTCCTCAAAAAAACTTGCAATTCTACTTAGGTTGGATGTGCAGAGTATGGGGTTTGGTCAGACATGTTGGTGGGATGATTGACCATGCAAATATGGGAAAGAGAGATCGAGTTTATAGATAGGGCCCTCAGAGTCATTGGCAAAGTGATAGTTGAAGCCACATTGGAGCTTGATGAGTCACCAAGAGTAAATGAAAAAAAAGGAAGAGAAGACCAAGAAGAAAAGCATTGTGATTACATATAGTTAAGGTCTTGGAAAAGAGATAAAACCTATCAAATGAGGTAGCAAAAGTCTACTTTAAAAATGAAACATGTGGGACGGTGGAGAATGCGCTGAGCTGCTTTTGCTCCTTGTGATTGATAATTGGAAGATGCCAATATAGACATCTGTCACCTCCTGGGCTCTGGCTCACTCTGAGTTTGGTCAGTGGACCAATTCCTAATTGTCCAGGGTAGTCCTTCTACTGACATACCCATTACTCTGGAGTATGTTTTCTTTTTCCCAAATGCTGTCCTTTCTTTTTCATATGTAATAAAATAAATGTGCAACTCTGGCTTCTAAATTAAGTTGTAAAGATCCTAAGGACAGAGACTATTTCTCAATTCGCCTTCTCTTCTCCAACACAGTGCTTGGCACAGATTTCGTTCTTAATAATTCTATGTTCAACAAATGGATTAAAGAACTGTATTTTTCTCAGATTTGTGATTTTCCACCAAACCAAAGAGATTGTTTGGCAAATGGACTTTCCGGGGATGACTGATAATTAATCCCACTGACCAACAGGGACTTTTTTCCCAAAAATATTAGCTATCTCAGAATAGAGAGGTAGCTGAACTTTGTAGTCAAAGGTGGTGGATAACCATGATCATTAAAAAAAAAACTAGTGCCATCGATGATCATTACACACAATAAATTCACTAGTAATCTGGAGTCTTCTCTCTTTCATGCTGAAGGAACCATGAGGGATGGAAACCAGTCCTCTACTTTGGGTTTCATTCTCCTGGGAATTACCAGTCAACAACAGCAGGAAGATGTCTTCTTCATCCTCTTCCTGTTTATCTACCCCAGCACATTGATTGGAAACCTGCTCATCATCCTGGCCATTCATTCTGACATTCGCCTTCACAACCCCATGTACTTTTTCCTTGCCAATCTCTCCTTTGTTGACATCCTCTTCTCGTCTGTAACTGTCCCTAAAATGATAACAAACCACCTCTTGGGCAGCAAAGCCATTTCCTTTGGAGAATGCCTAACACAGATGTATTTCGTGATTGCCTTGGCTGCAACAGATAGCTATATCTTGGCTGTGATGGCATATGATCGTGCAGTAGCCATCAGCCGCCCTCTTCATTATACAATATTTATCAGCCCGAGGTCTTGTTTTCTGCTTGTTGTTGGGTCTTGGGTAATTGCAAATGCCAGTACTCTCCCCCACATTCTGCTCACAGCTAGTCTGTCCTTCTGTGGCAAACAGGAAGTGGCCAATTTCTACTGTGACATTTCCTCTTTGCTCAAGTTGTCCTGTTCTGATATCCACTTTAATGTGAAAATGATGTACCTAGGAGTTGGTGTTTTCTCTGTGCCATTAATATGTATCATTATCTCCTATATTCGGATCTTTTCCATTGTCCTACATGTTCCATCCACTAAGGGCATGCTCAAAGCCTTCTCTACCTGTGGTTCCCACCTCACAGTTGTTTCTTTGTATTATGGGACAGTGATGGGCATGTATTTCCATCCTCTGACCAGTTACAGCCTGAAGGATGCAGTGATAACTGTGATGTACACAGCAGTGACTCCAATGTTAAATCCTTTCATCTATAGTCTGAGAAACCGAGACATGAAGGTTGCCTTGGGGAAACTCTTCAGCAAGAGAATTTCCTCATAAAAATTGTGAGGTCATACATTGGGGAGGGTAGTTACCATTAAGCATGCACATAACAGTCCAACCCCAATGTCATCCCTCTCCAAGAAACCACTGTTGATCTTTCCAGCCAGAAAATTCCCCTTCTCATAAATCTTGCATTAGTTTGATGAGACATCTCACTGACACTTTGTACGCATTGTTGCTCCTTTTGGAAAGTGGCAGTATACAAATAATGGGTTCATGCACCAGTTATGTTACTGACTAGCAGAATAATATTGAGAAAGTATGAACCTCCACTCCCACATCTACGTATTAGGAAAAATATTTCTGTCCTGCCTCCCACACAGCGTTGAAAAGATCACATAAGCTTATGCCTTGAGGGGTGTAAATCACTACTGAAATGTCAATTTTTATTGCATTATTATGTTTAATCATCCCTACTATGCCTATACCTGGCCCTGGTTCTGCAGTGGTTGAAGAGTTTGGTTGGTAACCAAAAGGGTGGCAATTCCGATCCCTCAGCCACTCCTTGGAAACCCTATGGGGCAGTTCTACTCTGCCCTATAAGTTTGCTATGAGTCAGAATCGACTTGGTGCCAGTGGGTTTGATTTGGGTTTTTTTTACGCTCATACAGTAGTGGAGTTAAATTCCCTTGTCTAACTTTAAGTTAAAAGGAGGAATAATATAAGGTTGTTACACCAGTTGATGGTATGAAGTTTCCTAAGAATCTACATTTCCTCCCCTGTTCTTTTATACTATCCTACTTGGCACTTATTATTTCACCAGTGAAATTACAATGATCATAAACATCTATTTGTATATTTGCAGCTTTAATTGCAAAAAAGAATCACTGAACCTACATGTTAACTCAGTTATTGTATGCCTCAGCCATTTTCATTTGATTCTGCCCAACATGCTGTCCTGAAGTGATTTTTTAACCTTGTACTCCACTGCTAAAGGGAAGGTTGGCATTTTGGACCCAGCAGCACCATGAATGAACAGCCTGATGATCTGCTACCATATTCAATCAAGAAAACCCCACAGAGTTCTACTCTGTAACACCTGGGATCATCATAAGTCAGAATCAACTCAGTGACTATGTGGTTTTTATTTTATTTATATTTGTGCTTTAGGTAAAGGAGGCAGGGCCGAGATGGCAGAGTAGTCAGACACTTCCTGTGGTCCCTCCTACAACAAATACCTCCCCCAAAAGTGAATCGATTATATATGGCAATCTAAGAGTAACAAAGGCAAAGTTGAGGAATCGGACTGAGCAGGAGGGGGAGGGAGAGACAGTTCAGAAGCAGCAACGAGTTACCAGACCTGACCCAGCGGGAACCAGCACCCTGCAGGCCAGGATCAGCTGGCACCAGTGGTGAGGCAAGGAGTGGCGTTCAGGGACACATTTTCCACATCAGGAGAGACTGAGCAGCAGAGAGTCTACTCATGCCTCCAGAATCACTGAAAAGCAGTGTTCATTTGGCAAAAGATAAGTACATGTTTCCAACCTACTGCAAAGATCAAAAAACAAAACCCCTTTGGGAAAAAGTTCTCCCCCACTTACCTGCCCCCTTCCCACTCTGCACTAGATCTGAGATGGATTCACAGAGTGGTGTGTCCCCTGGGCCAGAGGTAGGACCCATCAAGCATCCTGAGACATTCTCCCAGCCTTGAAGAGGGAACAAATTAACAAACAGGGAAAAAATATTCCGCCGGCTCTGCTAAGCTGGAAACTCAGAGCAGAAACAGCTCCTTTGCACAGGCACAGGCATAAGGGGCCCACAGACTTTGATTGCCATTCACCCCTGCATAGACATGTGTGGGCCCATTTCAACAGAGTAGGCCCATATCAACACAGTCCAACAGAGTATATACTTGAAGTCTAACTTGAACTGTTTCAGATATATAGTGGAGAGGCATGTTCGTGACATTTGACACCACTCTGCCTGCTAAGCAGGGTCCTCACCTACCCACATCAGGAGCCTGAGGACTGGTGGTGCCACGCACGCCACCAAGCCACCCACTACAGGGGTCCACGAATAAGTGGTGCCATCCAGTCCCTACAGCCAACACCACTGGGTGCCCATAGTCCAGCTGCAAAACCCACCCACATATGTGCTTTAGGGAGCAGGGACATGTTATCCTTACAGACACTCAGGGGTGGCTGTCAGCCACCTGCCTTGCTCAGTGCATAACCCCATACTGCAGCCAGATAACTGTGCCTACATCAATCACCCCTGCCCATCTAGAACTGTAGGTGAGAGGCTACACCACACACTTGGTAGCCGACTGACTACCTGAACACCTGAGCTGAATCCATACAAGAAAAGTAAATGGACTCCTGAGTTCACATACCTAGTAACAGCTCTAAACACATGGTGACAGGATATTAGAGTTTAAAAGGTGCCACTAATCAAGCTAGCTCACATGATCAGCCTATTTGGGCATATCAAAACAAACAAAGCAAGAAGCTGGGACACAGTAAGCAAACACAAAATAAATAAATATGATAACTTATTGATGGTTCAGAGAAAACAGTCAATATGAAATCACACAAAGGGGCAGGACATGATGGCTTCAGCAGGCTCCCAAAACAAAGAAGAAATCTTCCAGAGAAAGATAACTTGCTGGGGTTACCACAGGTAGAATACAAAAGATTAATATACACAACACTTCAGGAGATCAGGCAAAATGCAGAACAAGCCAAGAAGCACACAGGCACAGCAATAGAGGAACTTAAGAAGATAAGAGAAGAGCATAACGACAAATTTAATAGGCTGCAAAAATCCATAGACAGACAGCAAACAGAAATCCAGAAGACTGGCAATAAAATTTCAGAATTAGACAACTCAATAGAAAGGCATAGGAGCAGAATTGAGGCAATGGAAGTCAGAATTAGTGAGATTGAAGATAAAGCACTTGACACAAACACATTTGAGGAAAAATCAGATAAATTGTGCAAATTAGTTTTTCATTAAACAATTAATACCCATATTGTTTTGTGACATTGGTTGCCAACCCCACAACATGTCAACGCTCTCCCTTCTTATCCTTGGGTTCCCCATTTCCATTCATCCAGCTTTCCTGCCCCCTTCTTCCTTCTCTTCTTGCTGCTAGGCTAGTGTGTCCATTTAGTCTTGAATACATGGTTGAACTACATGTGTAATTGTTTGTTTAAGGCCTAATTTTTTTCTGTTTTTCTCTTTCATTTCATTTACTTCATATGCTTCATTTACTTAAGAAATTTGTTAATGCTGGAATCCTAAGTCCCCATGATTGAATAAGCCAGGAAAAGACTATGCTGGTAAGGCAGTTAAGGTCCAATCAGAAAACAGAAATCACACCCAGTATTTTTAATTGAATTATTTAATACAGGAAATTGGATGCACATGTGTGATGGTTAAGACTGTGTGTCAACTTGGCTGGGATATGATTCTAAGTGTTTTGGCAGTTGCGATCATTTCCCTGTTGAAATTTAATGTTTGAGCACCCCCATGATGGAATCTGCTGAGCAGTAGTGGTGGCAGCGAGGCCTGTGGTGTCTCTGCCCCCTCAGCCTTCATCTCCACCTACCACTGCCTACTTCCTTCCTGCTCACCTTGCCAAGGCTTTTGGTTGGTTCTGGATCCTGCAGCTGCCTCTTGTTTGCTTGAACTCTGGTTCTTGTGACTTGAGCTAGCAGCTTACCTGCCAATCTTGGGATTCATCAGTGTTCGCAGCCTGTCAGCAAGAGTCTTGCTCTCCAACCTGCCAATTGTGGGTTCGCCAACCCTGCAGCTACATGAATCAGGAAGAGCCATGCGATCTTCCTGGCCAGTGTTGGGATTCATCAACATTCACAACCTGTGAGCAAGAGCCCTGCACTCCAACCTGCCTATCTTGGGTTTGTCAGCCCCTGCAGGAGAATCAGGATTAGATTCTCCTGTGAATCAGGAGAAACCTCTATCCTGATCCACCTACTTGGGACGTTCTAGCCTGTACAATTGCATGAGCTGTTTCCTTGAGATATATATATATGTATATATGTATATGTATATATATATATATATATATGCCTTATTGATTTTGCTTCTCTAGAGAACCCAGCCTAAGACAACAGGTGTATCCTAAAATAGGCTAACAGAGAAAAAAAGACGGCTACTGAATTAATCCAGAAATTATGAACCACAGAAAGAAGTTATTTTCACGAGGACTGGGGAAACAAGAGGGAAAAGGTGATGTTACCAGCACCTAGCCACTCAGACAAGGGACAGCCACTTATCTGATGCTCATATCTCTGAGAGGAGCTTCTGAACAGTGGACACTTGGTCCTCACCTGGTGACATGACTCAAATTTTCATTCCTGAGGGATCTGAGTACTCAATTAAAAAAAATAGAAAACCTGTTGCCATCAATTCCAACTCATGACAAGCCCATATGTCACAGAATAGAACTGTTCCATAGAATTTTCTTGGCTATAGGCTTTACAAAAACAGATCACCAGACCTTTCTTCTGTAGATTGCTGAGTGAGTTCAAATCTTCATCCTTCAGGTTAGCAGCAGATCACTTTTAGGACTACCTTTCTTTGGTTCTGTAGTTTCTATTAAGCTTTGCTATTGGACATGGAAATACCACGAGTCACCCCAGAAAATCATCTGAATCCTAGACATAATCTTCCTTGCACCCACTGTGTAGCAACAGCACACTTCCCTTGGTAATTGGGATAAATCCCTACAAAAGGTAGAGGTACAACTTTTGTCTGAATGACCTACAGACATGCAACAATTTGGTTCAATCTTAGCAACATTATATTCAATTGAAAAAAAAAAAAAACACATCCCAAAAGATTGTTATTGGCATACTTTTAATAAGGTTATAAACAACTTTCTTAGTACACTTCAGGGAATATATATACACTCAGTAAATGTGCCCAAAAACAAAACAAGGGAAAGATGAACACAGGATACAGGATGAGGGAAAACTCAAGAGGGGAGTGGAATTAAGAGTACCATGCAGTTAGATATAGGTATTAGTAAAGTCTTACTTTTCAGGTTAGGTGGAGGGCCCATGGATGTTTATGATATTATTCTAAATAGATAGGTAAACAGACAGACAGACAGATAGGTAGGTAGATAGACAGATGCACTGCATATAGCAATGATGAGAGTTTGTCTGAAATCAAGGATTCAATGTAAAGAGAGATGGGTAAGGGAGATGATGAAACCAGGAGTTCAATTAGGCAGCTGTTAAAGCTATCTAGAGAAGAGAAAAAGTGAAGATCTCAAAGGATTTAGTTGCAAAATAATGGGGGAATAAAAACAATTGAAAGTAGCCATTTTTATGATAGCAGTAAATGAGGAAAAGAAAACGTATTCAAGATTTGAAGGTTGAACCACTAAAAGAAATAGGATACCTTTAGTAAAAATAGTCAGCAAGAGGGTAATTTTTTAAAAAATAAGTTCTGTTTTCAATGTATTTTCAGGGGTTCCTGTGGGAGACTCTCATGGAGATACTCAATTAAATAGTAGAATGAAGATGTGAAACTGGAGCAAAATTAACAAAGCATAGATCAGAGTGAAGTTGATACACGAAGTTATGGAAATCAATGAAATTATCTAAGAGTATAGACTGAGAATCTTGTAAAATCAGTAGATGAATGAATGTAGAAAGAAGAAATGAAACTTGTAGAAGAATGGTTGGGAATGGTAGACTCAGATTACTTTGGTTAGCAAAATAAAACTGTAATCACAGTCCACAGAAAATTTTTGCAAATTTTTGAGGGTTCAAGCATCATTTTCTTCATAATTCTATATTGTCACAAAATTCCTTCCCCCTAATGGATACCCAATACATAAACCATGGATCTATAAGAGAGTCGGATAAGGACAATAAGAGCAAAATGTGATTACTTCGAAGAAATTTTTATCGTAGGATATTGTCATGGATTGAATTGAGTCCCCCCAAAATATCGGTCAACTTGGCTAGGTCATGATTCCATTGTATGATTGTCTACCATTTTATCTTTTGATGTGACTTCTCCATATGTTGTAAATTCTATCACTATGATGTAATAAGATGGATTAGCAGCAGTTATGTTGATGAGGTCTGCAGGATTAGGTAGTGTCTTAAGCTAGTCTCTTTTGAGATATAAAAGAGAGAAGCAAGCAGTGCAGAAGCCAAGACTGTCCTTTGAACCTGAGGTTCCTGCACTGAGATAATCCGAGAACAAGGGAAGACTGATGACAGGGACCTTCCTCCAGAGTTGACAGAGGGATAAAGCCTTCTGCTGGAGCTGACACCCTGGATTTGGAGTTATAGCCTCCTAGAGTGTGAGAGAATAAATTTCTCTTTGCTAAAGCCATCCATTTTGGTATTTCTGTTATAGCAGCACTAAATGACTAAGGCAGGTGTCATCTTATCCATGTCTGGGAAGTCCATGACCTGGAAGGGGAGCATGATCCAAATACAGGTCAGGTAACAACACAACTAACAGGGTTGTGTGACCTGAAACACTAACGAGGAAAATGCAGTTTAACATAGCATTTAGCCATTGGGCCACCAGGGATCCAAAGCATAGGACAATGACCATCAATCAAGACTATTATAAAAGCTACACAGCTCTGGTGGCGTAGTAGTTAAGAGCTTGGCTGCTAATCATAAGATCGGCAGTTCAATCCACCAGCTTCTCCTTGGGAAGCTTGTAGGCAGTTCTAATTTGCCCTACAGGGTCACTATGAGGCAGAGTCAACTTAAATGCAATGGGTTTGGTTTGGTATTTTACAGGAATTTAAGAATCTAAACATCTGGGTTACCTACTACCAGCATGCTGGACAATGGAAAGTGTAACTACCACCCTAAAACTCCATGTGTCAGACCCTAAAGCAAAGATGAACTACAGTTCTTCTTTGCCACAATGAACACCAGAATAATTCAATGTGGGCCAGAAGAAATCACCAAAAGCTTGTTTGGACCATAGCCCTGGTAGTCCAAAGGGATGGTTCCAGGATTGTGCTGAACCACAGGAAGAGGGGACCCACATTCCAAAAAAGGTCCTAGAGTAGCTCACTCAAAAACTTGGACCCTGAGCACATACTCTCTTGAATTTCCTTGCCCAGATTTTCCTTCTGGAAAAGAACTCTGGGAACGATTACTCTTAGAAGCCACTTTATCCCCTTAAGATACAGCGGGAGGAGTGTGTAAATGAGTCTCAAAAATTACTCTGACTTTGGCCTGAATAAAGAACTGGGGGAGTTGTGTCTCAAGAGTCTTCATAACCTAGTGAATAATTCCAAATTCTGTCTATGCTATGACCTATGCTGCTTCTTGAGGAAGAAACTACATGGCTCATCTTCAGGGTCCTTTCAGGACAACTCCAGCCCCACAGGCCCTGTCTGCCACTTCTGCTCCAAGTTTGGGAAACACAGAGCTCCTGTTTCCATATCAGCCTGGCCTTGTCTCCTCCACCTGAGGAACATAGGACCACACAGAGACCCTCTATCCAGAGCCTCTACTGACCCTTTCTCCATCATGTTCCCAAAAAGCATTGTTGAAAGGAGCTAGAATCCCTGGCTAGAAATTTCCCACCTATGGAAGGTGTGTGAAGGCCACAGGGCTTCAGGGGCAGCATCCAGCTCAGCAAAAATCCTCAGGCAGAACTGTACACATTGCACAAGAGTCTTTACGACATCAAGGTATAGTTAGCTTTTAACTGCGCACTTATGTGCCAGCAACTACCTCTTATGCAGTACCTCCGGGGACCCTCACAAACCCCCAAGAGGTGAGTAGAACTGTTACGTGTTTTATCAGATGAAGTAGAAAAAAATGGTGAAATGAATTGCATAAAGTAACAGAGAGAAGTAATGGCAAAGTTACGACTAGAATCCTGGCTTGACTCCAGAACCCAAGTTCAGAGGGGAGAGGTAGGGATAAAGACAAGGCAGAGAGAAAGCACACATGCCCTCCCCTTCTCTTCTCCTCTTCCAGAGCATTCTGCTTTCCCTCCTCCATGTACAATCCAGCATCAGCAACCACAATAATGAACCACAGCATACAGAAAACAGGGCTTTCGATTCTATATGACAATTCTCCTTGGGCTGAGATCAGAAAGGGGTAGGTCTGATTTGGTTTTCTCCGGCCTAAGCTATATCTCCTGAAGTAACATTGTGAGTGTGTGTGTGTGTGTATACACATTTTTAAAAACAACTTGAAGTTTTTCTTGCACCAGATTGCCACTCCAAATGTTGCGTTATTGATCAATAATTTTGTTTATAAGCCCAAATACCTGTGTTCGCATTAAACAAAAGATTTCATATCTGTATTACCAGAAACGGCTAATACAACCCATAACCACTGTATTAATTCTTAGTGCCTAAACAATAAAGTACAAAGGTCTTGCTTTATCTCAAAACCCTCCACAATATAACTCAAAACTTTTCTCCCAGGCTGATTTCTTCCTACTCCCCTGCCTGTACCCTCTACCCCTGATAAAAATAGACAGTACACTCTTGCCTGAATTTACACTCCATTGTCTGAACCCTGTTCTTGGAATTTTCGCCATGATATCGAAATTCATCTTCACCTGTTAGGTGATCTGTAGATAGTGAATGATTCTAAATATACACACATTTACAAGTGAATTTTATAAACATAATTTTGTATCCAGTAAGCAGATAGATGTCTCTTTAAGGAAGCCTGGCTGAAAAAGGAAAGAGGTAAGAAATGGGTGGTAGATAGAAAGGGTTGCAAGATTGAGGAAGATTCATTTAATGACTAACCAGTTGCCTTCAAATCTATTCCAACTCATAGAGACCCCAGGTGTTGCAGAGTAGACCTGTGCTCCACAGGGTTTTCAGGGCTATTTCCTTTTGGTAGCAGATTGCCTGGCCTGTACTCCAAGGGGCCTCTGGTGGGTTCAAACCACCAACCATTTGATTAGTAGTTGACTGCTTACCATTTGCACCACCCAGAAACTCCTCATATACTGACTAAAGAGACAATAATGTATTTACTGTTCAGTGTGAAAAATCAGATGTCCAAGTAGCTGACAGAACTGATGGAACAGTATTGCCAAAGAAAACAGAAGGGAATAAGAATGAGAACATACACATGGATGTGAACTTTCATTTTGAGGCTCGGGGGTAAAAAGCACAGGATTGAAGTACGTGTATGGAAATTATGTGCAGGGGAGTATATTGAGAAATTATTCCATTATGGGTTTAATTTTCTCAGTGAAGGGGGAAGTGACACCCAGGCTTCCACGAGAGTTTCGATGTATTGTGAGTTTGAGGAGAGTGGCAAAAGTTTTGCATGGACTACTGAAGAGAACGGGGAAGGGGAGGCTTGCTGAAGAGTGTTGAAGGTCCAAATGGAATTGACCATCGTGAATTCCAGCCCTGAGTTTGTGCGATTTCGTCAGTATGCCTCCACTTCCCAGGAATAAAAATAAAATAAAAACTTGTTGCCATCGAGTCGATTCCAACTCAAAGCAACTCTATAGGACAGAGTAGAACTGCCCCATAGGGTTTCCAAGGAGCAGCTGGTGAATCGGAACTTCCGACCTTTTGGTCCTCAGCCAGGTTCTTAGCCACTACACCGGGGCTCCATAGCCAGGAATACAGAAGTGAAAATTCGAACAGATTGTCTTAGGGGCGAGGTTTTGTTGAGGGGCAGGTGACAAAGGGCTGCAGGCAGGGAGGGAGGAAATTGCCACAACTGGGCTGACTACCTGACATGCAATGAACAGATTAAGAGACTGGACGTCACCATTGGGTCAAAGAACAGGTACACACAAAATAATAAGTTGGGAGGAGTAGCACCTGACAATTAAAATGGTAGCAAAAGATTGTTAAAATACATCCCTACTTACATCCACTATTTGCTTCCTCTAACCTGAATCTTTCTCCTTTAACATCCTCCTCTCTTAGCATGGTAGAATGGCCCTCTTCGCAGTGTAACTGAACTCCTGCTTATCCTCAGCCTCTTTGAAAGCAATACGCTATCTCCTACCTTCAATTAAATATGAACTTCAGCTCCCAGCTCCATGGCAAACTCTGAATCCAGCTATCACCCGACCCTGTGAAATCTTTCTTTTAAATTAGATATTGTTAAAACATCCAAAGACATAACAAATAACATAACAAAAACTCATCATCTACAATTAACAAATGGAACATTCGGTCGCATTTGCTACCAATTTTTTAAAATAAATAGTACAGACAGAATTTCTTCTCATCCAAAATCTTATTTCCCCCTCTTGCCCCAGAGATAACCACTGTTCTGGAGTTGATAGTATACTCCCACTCAGGATTTATACTTTTACTACATTTGTGTGTATTATGTACTAAAATTTACATAGATGGTATGATATGGTATAGATTGCCCAACAACGTGCTTTTTTCTATTATTGTGCTTTTTTTATTTATCCATATGAGTTCACTTTAACTACTTTACAGGATCCATTCATAAGAAAACACTACAATTTACTTACCCATTCCTCAATTGGTGGAACATTTCTAAATCTTCTATATGATGGCGCACATCCTTGTGGATGTCAGCTTTACTGGAGATTGCCTAATTGTCCTCCAAAGTAGTTATACTAATTTAGAGTTCCTTCAGGGGAGCATATGAGCTCCCATTTTTCCATTTGCTCCCTAACACTTCAACTTGTCAGTTTTTGCACTTATTCTGAGATGAATAATACTAAATTGAATTTTGAGTCACTGTACATTTCTCTGATTATTAAAGAGATTGAGCATCTTTTCATTTGTTCATTGACCATACCAGTAACCCCCTTCCTAACTTGCTTATTCAAGTTTCTTGCCCATTATTTCTTACTGGATTTTTATTCTTTTTTGTAATTAGTGTGCATGATTCTTATGTATTCTGAATATTAATCCTTTTATTGATTGGAAACCCTGGAGGCATTGTGGTTAAGTACTATGGCTGCTAACCAAAAATCTGGCAGTTTGAATCCACCAGGCACTCCTTGGAAACTCTATGGGACAGTTCTACTCTGTCCTATGGGGCCGCTATGAGTCCGAATTGACCCAACAGCAATGGGTTTTTTTTTTTTTATCACGCATGGTGCGTCTTTGCAGTCCATGATCTTTCTTTCCCTTTTTTCTATTATGTCTTTTTCATACAAATGTTTTTCATTTTAATATTGACAAATTTTGCAATATTTTTGCTTATGTTTTGTGCACTTTCTACCTGGTTTAAGAAACCAATTCTTACCCTCATACCATAAACATATTTTCCTTTATATAATTTCTTCTAAAATGTTTGAAGTTTTGCTTTTTACAATTAACCATTTAGGAATTCTTGTTCCGTGTGGTTTTTTATATATATGGGTATCCACTTGCCTCTATGCCTTGACTAAATAATCGATCCTTTCCTCAAGTATTTCTAAAATAACTCATGTCATATTCTAATTTCTAATATATGTCTGGCCTGTTTCTGGGCTCTCAAATTTATTATTAAGATCATTTGTCAGCCCCTACACCAGTACCAGGAACCCTGTGGTGAAGTGGTTAAGCGTTGGACTGCTGAACAGTGGAGGGTAGTTTGAACACACCACGGGAGAAAGACATGGCAGTCTGCTTCTGAAAAGATTTAGAGCCATATGGGGCAGTTTGACTGTCTTTTAGGGTTGCTATGAGTCACAATTTTTTTTTTTATAAGTCACAATTAACTTGACAACAATGGGTTTGGGGTTTTTACGTTTATACCAATACTATTCCACTTTGATAACATAACTGGTAGGGCAATCCCTTTCTCCTTATTCCTTTTTCTCAAATCGATTTAGCTCTTTTAGGCTCTCTAGTCTTCTATATGAATTTTAGAATCAGTTTGTTAAATCCCATGTTTTAAAAAAAAGTCTGTTGCATTTTGACTGGGATTCTATCAAATTACAGATTAATTAGAGAACAATTGACATGCCACCACACTGAACCTTTCTATCCATTAACATTGCAAAACTCCCATTTATTTAGGTATTCATTTTTGTCTTTCAGTAATGTTTTATAATTCTTTTGTTAGAATTATGTCTTCCCAAAACCCGTTGCTGTTGAGTCTATTCAAATTTATAGAGAATCCATAGGACAGAGTAGAACTGACCCCATGGAGTTTCCAAGGCTGTAATCTTTAACAAGCAGGCTGCCAAATCTTTCTCCTGTTGAGTGAGTGGCTGGTGGCAACCTTTGGTTAGCAGCCAATCGCTTAGTCGCCTCCACCACCTGGACTCTTTAGTATTATGTCTGAACATTGCTGTCTAGTCAATTCCCTATAGCAACCCTATAGGACAGAATAGAACTGCCCCATAGGGTTCCCAAGAGGCAGCTGGTGGGTTCAAACTGCCAACCTTTTGGTTAACAGTCAACTGCTTAACCACTTACTACCAAACCAAAAAAAAAAAACCCAGTGCCGTCGAGTCGATTCCGACTCATAGCGACCCTATAGGACAGAGTAGAACTGCCCCATAGAGTTTCCAAGGAGCGCCTGGTGGATTCGAACTACCAACCCTTTGGTTAGCAGCCATAGCACTTAACCACTACGCCGCCAGGGTTTCCACTTAGCTACCAGGGCCCCTACAATCATGTCTAGAGCCTTTAAAATTGCTCTTGCTATTGTGATTGGAGGCCACTGGGTGACACAAATAGTTTGTACTCAACTAATAATATAAAGGTTGGCACTTTGAACCAATCCAGCAGCAGCTTGACGGACAGACCTGGGGATCTGCTTCCAGTAAAGTGGACAGAAAAAAAACCCAAAGTTACAATTCTACTCTGTAACACCTGAGGTTGCCATGAGTTGGAATCAACTCCATGGCAACGGGTTTGGCATTTTGGTTTTATTGTGAATGGTGGAGGGTCTCTATAAAAATTATATTTTCTAAACTATTGCTACTTAAGTATAGGACAGTATGGAACAGTATGGATTTCTAAAAAAAAATTTATTTACACCCGAATAACTTCCTGAACTTTCTTAGTTTATCTAGAGATTTCTTTGGTTTTTTTTTTTTTTTTTTTTTTTTGCAGACAACAAATTTTCTGTGACTTCTATCCACTTTGTTCTTTCCAAAGCTTACATGCCAATATATTTCCTAGGGCCTTTTCACAAGCAGGGAAACGCTTAAATTGTTTCCTGCAGAGGAAGCAAGTAAAGTTCCTGCTTCATGTAGATCTGTAACCATATTTCTTGTACAGAAAGGGTATCAACATGCCCGCTTCCAGCCCTTAGAGCCTGATTTCTGAATGATAAGCCTATGGGCCCATTGCAGCATCAGCTACAGCTTACAAATCCTCCTTTGAGTTTTCTTTTGTTTCTCATATCTAAGTGTCCCCATTTCTTTCTTTTAGATTTGGCTATGTGGCTTTTTTTTTTTTTTCACTGTTATGATTTGGAGCCCTCACGGCATAGTGGTTTAGAGCTCAGCTGCTAACCAAAAGGGCAGCAGTTCGAATTCATCAGCCACTCCTTGGAAACCCTATGGGGCAGTTCTACTCCATCCTCTAAGGTCACTATGACTCGGAATCGACTCAACAGCAAGAAGCTTCTGTTTGTTTTTATAATTTATTTAGAATTCTTATGTTTTTTAATAAGAATGAGATCTACCAACATCAGCTTAGTCTGCCATGTTTCCAAGAGCTCCACCTCTGAAATCTTACACCGCCATACCGTATGAGTTAAGCATAGTCTCTGAGCCCTCCAGCTTTACTCAACCCTTCTCACCCTGAGATATTATAATTTTGTGTGAAGATGGAGAAGGCGTTTCGGGGGAAGAAAGCAAATTCCTTTAGAAGCGAAGGTGAGAGCACATTATATTTTTGAGAAAGATAATTAGACGTGCATCCCCTGTACCTAGAATATAGTTCATATGTGCTGCAGCAGACACTGGGAATTAGTGACTAAATTAATTGTAGATTGAATTATTAAGTAGAGTTCTATTTAGAAAAACTAGTGAATTACATAGGTGATCTATTTGTTATTGTAGAGTACAATAGCAAATAGATCACAGTTCCAGTGACTATTTCTAATAGTAGGTGGTTCTCCTCGATGTGAAAGTAGAAACAGGGTTACAGGAATAAGGTTCTTGCCTCTCACTGGTCAAGAATGAACAGGTAAGGCACATAGAGTTTTCCACATGAGCAAGCTTTACTGAAGAGGCTTGCAAGTGAAGACAAGGAGGGCCTAGTGCAACACATACCCCCTTCTCACAGAACAAAAGATAGGCCTGAGTTTTAAAAGTTCTTGGGTGGAAAAAGATTCATGTTTATTCACAGGCATAGGCAGGGATATGTTAACTAAGGTGCACCCAGCAGCTTTATAAGATGGCTCCTGTCCCAGAGGCCTCTGGGATTCATAGTAGGACTTATTATGGGGTGTTGCACCTGTGCAGTCTCCCGGATGCTGCTGCAGCCCCTCACTGCCCCAGGTGGAAGATCACATGGTGGTCACAGGTGGATGTTCTGCACATGTCCCTGGGGCTGGTTTACTCCAGCTGCTTCTTAAAGACATCTTTAAAGAAGTTTGCTGGCTATTTTCTGATACCCTGCCGCATTGTTCTGGGGAATGGCTTTGTTTCTGCACCCTGGTCCATTTCTTGTTACTTTATTTGCAGATTTGGGGGGCCCTCTGTTCTCTGTCTTAATAAATCCCTAGATTCCACATCCAGCCCCCTATTACCTCCCTGGTAGTGTAGCCTATCTCTCTTTTACTTGCTTCTCCTCTAACCACACCAGTCTCTTTGCTATTCTTCAAACAGTCACCTTCCAATCTCAGGGCCTTTGCTCCCTGTCTTCGGTTCATTCCACAAGTGACTCCACCATCAAATTAAGCCTCTATCCACTTGCATTCAGCTGGCAAAGGGGAAAAGAGAGTGTAGAGAAATCCGAGAGTTAGAATACACCACTGGATTGGCTAGAAGTTAGTCACATGACCACATCTCACTATAAGGGAGGCTGGGAAATGTAATCTTGCAGTGTGTAGCGGAAACAGAGAATAACGTAGATTTAGGTGAGCAGCCATTGTCTCTGCCGCAATCCCTATAGTCCCAGAGTGCAAGATAGATCAAGGAGGTGAGAAACTATAGTCAAGCAGTTAAGAGAGCATTAGAATATTTCAGATAGAAAATGTTGAGGGCCTAAGCTAAAGCACTGAGACTATAACGGAAAAGTGGAGCTATGCAAGAATTCTTTTAAATGAAGAATCAAAAAGATCAAATGTAGAGGTGACGGGTAAAGTGAGTGAATGTTCTTGTGAGTACCTCACATTTGTGGAACCCATGGAATAAATGTGGACTCAACTCAAGAAATATTCACTACAAACTTATTGGTGTCAAGACAATGAAAAATGCTCCATAATAATCCCCCTGGAGGATACAAAAACAAAAAAAATGAGGTTTTCCTCCTCAAAAAAACTTGCAATTCTACTTAGGTTGGATATGCAGAGTATGGGGTTTGGTCAGACAGGTTCGCAGAATGATTGAACATGAAAATATGGGAAAGAGAGATCAAGTTTACGGATAGAGTCCTCAGAGTTATTGGCAAAGTGGTAGTTGAACCCACGGTGAAGTGGATGAGTCAGCAAAAGAAGTAATGAAGAAAGGGAGGAGAAGACCAAGAAGGAAAGCTTTGTGACCGCATATCATTAAGGGCTTGGAAAAGAGATAAAACCTATCAAATGAGGTAGCAAAATTCTACTTTGAAAATGAGACATATGGGATGGTGGAGAATTCACTGGGCTGGCTTTTCTCCTTGTGATTTATACTTAGCTGATACCAGTATAGACATCTGTCACCTCCTGGGCTCTGGCTCACTCTGAGTTTTGTCAGTGGACCAATTCCTGATTGTCTACGGTAGTCTTTCTACTGACATACCCATTATGCTAAAGTCTGTTGTCTAGATTCCAAAATGCTGTCCTTTCATTATCATGTATAATAAAATTAATGTGTAATTCTGGCTTCTCCATTAACTTGTAAGGACGCTGAAGGCAGAGACTAAGCCTCATTTCACCATGTTTTCTCCAAAATCAGTGCATTCTTAATAATTGTGTGTTCAACAAATGGATTAAATGAATTGCATTTTTCTCAGATTTGTGATTTTCCATGAGGGCTAACAGAGTGTTTAGTAAATGGAGTGTCCGGGGCTGACGGATCATTAGTCCCACTGACCAACAGGGACTTTTTCCCCAATATATTGGCTATCTCGGGATTTACTAAACCTAGGTACAGAGGTAGCTGAACCTTGTAGTCAAAGGTGGTGGATAAAGATCATTATTGCACACAGTAAATTCGTTAGTAATCTGGACTCTTCTCTCTTTTATACTGAAAGAGCCATGAGGGAAGAAAACCAGTCCTCTACCCTGGGTTTCATTCTTCTGGGAATTTCCAGTCAGCAATAGCAGGAAAATGTCTTCTTCATCCTCTTCCTGTTTATTTACCCCAGCACACTGATTGGAAATTGGCTCACCATCTTGGCCATTCATTCTGATGTTTGCCTTCACAATCCCATGTACTTTTTCCTTGCCAATCTCTCCTTTGTTGACATCCTCTCCTCATCTGTAACTGGCCCTAAGATGCTAGCAAACCATCTTTTGGGCAGCAAAGCCATTTCCCTTGGAGGATGCCTAACATAGATGTATTTCATGAGTGCCTTTACTAATACAGATAGCTATATCTTGGCGGTGATGGCATATCATCATGCCATAGCCATCAGCCGCCCTCTTCATTACACAATAATTATCACCCCAAGGTCTTGTTTTCGGGTCTTGGGTGATTGCAAATGCCAATACCCTCCCCCACATTCTGCCCACATCTAGTCTGTCCTTCAGTGGGAACTAGAAAGTGGCAAAATTCTACTGTGACATTTCCTCTTGCTCAAGTTGTCCTGTTCTGATACTCACTTTAATGTGAAAATGTTGTACCTAAGGACTGGTGTTTTCTATGTGCCATTAATATGTATCATCATCTCCTATATCCAGGTCTTTTCTATTGTCCTACAGGTTCCATCCACTAAGGGGGTGCTCAAAGCCTTCTCCACCTGTGGCTCCCACCTCACAGTTGTTTCTTTGTATTATGGGACTGTGATGGGCATGTGTATCTGTGCTCTGACCAGTTACAGCCTAAAAAATGCGGTTATAACTCTGATGTGCACAGCAGAGACCCCAATGTTAAATCCTTTCATCTACAGTCTGAGAAAGCGGGACATGCAGGCTGCCTTGGGGAAACTCTTCAGCAAGAGAACTTCCTCATAACCAGTGTGAGGTCATACTTTGGGAAGGGCAGTCACCATTTAGCATGCACAGAAATCTCCAGCCCCAATGTCCTCCCTCTCCAAGAAATCATCGTTGATCTTTCCAGCCAGAAAATTCCTCTTCTCTAAAATCTGGTAATAGTTTGATAAGACAACTTACTGACACTTTGTACACATTGTTGCTCTTTTTGGCAGAGTGGCAGTACACAAATATTGGGTTCATGCCCCAGTTATGCTACTGACTAGAAGAATAAAGTCAACAAAGTACGAACCTAGGCTCCCACATCTACCTATTAGGAATAATATGTCTGTCCTGCCTCCCACACACAGTTGAGAAGATCACATAAGCTCACTCTTTGAGGGATATAAGTCACTATTGAAATGTCAATTTTTATTGCACTATTACGTTTAATCATCTTTACTATGCTCAAACCACGCCATGGTGGTACAGTGGTTAAAGAGCTTGGTTGCTAGCCAAAAGTTTTTCAGTTCCAATCCACCAGTCACTCCTTGGAAACCTTTTGGGGCAGTTCTACTCTCTCCTATAGGGTCCGCATGAGTCAGAATAGACTTGGTGGTAATGGGTTTGATTTGGTTTTTTTATGCTCAAGCAGTAGTGGAGTTCAACTCCCATTGTCTAACTTTAAGTTAGACCGAGGAATAATGTAAGGTTGTTACAGCAGTTGATAGTGTAAAGTTTTCCTAAGAATCCACAGTGCCTTTTTAATACTATCCTCCTTGGTACTTATTATTTCATCAGTGAAATTACAACAATCATAAGAATCTATATGTATATTTGTGGCTTTAACTGCAAAGAAGAATCACTGAACTTACATATCGACTCTATTATTATTTGCCTCAGCCATCTTCTTTGATTCTGCCAAACATGCTGTCCTGAAATGATTCTTTAAATTTGTACTTGGGTGCTAACCAAAAGGTTGGCAGTTTGAACCCAGTGGCACCATGAAAGGCCTGGTGGCCTTCTTCAAAGATTCAGCCAAGAAAACCCGATGGAGCTCAGTTCTACTCTGTAACACCTTGGGTTGCCATAAGTCAGAATTGACTCAGTGACAATTTTTTTTTTTTTAATTGTACTTTAGAGGAGAGAGGAAGGGCCAAGGTGGAGGAGTAGTCATACGCATCCTGTGGTCCTTCTTACAAAAAAACCCAGAAAAAAAAAAACAAGTGAATTGATTATATATTATAGTCTGGGAGCCCTGAACATTAAGAGCAAAGTTGAGGAGTCGGACTGAGCAGCAGCGGGAGTTCACAGAGCAAATTAGTTTCTCATTAAACAAGTAATACTCATACTGATTTGTGACATTGGTTGCCAACCCCACAACATGTCAACACTCTCCCTTCTTGACCTTAGATTCCCCATTTCCAATCATCCAGCTTTCCTGTCCCCTTCTGCCTTCTCTTCCTAGTCTCTGGGCTGGTGTGTCCATTTAGTCTCAAATACTTGGTAGAACTATGTGTGTTATTGTTTGTTTTATATGCCTGTCTGTTTCGTTTTGTTTTGCTTTTCATTTAATTTACTTCATACACTTCATTTACTTAAGAAATTTGGTTAATACTAGAGTCCTAAGTCACCATGGTTGAGTAAGCCAGGAAATGGCTATGTGCTGGTATGTCAGTTAAACTCCAGTCAGAAAACAGAAATAACGCCCAGTATTTTCAAACAAATTATTTAATATAGGAAATTAGATACGTATGTGTAATGGTTAAGATTGTGTGTCAACTTGGCTTGGCCATGATACTCAGTGTTTTGGCAGTTGTATAATGTTGTGGTCATTTCTCTGTTGAAATTTGGTATTTAATCACCCCCATGATGGAATCTGCTGAGTGGTTCTGGTGGGGGCGAGGCCTGTGGCAGCTAACCACTCCCCCCCCAGCCTTCATCTCTCCACCTTCTGCCTCCTATTTCCTTCCTGTTCACCTTGCCAAGGCTTTTGGCTGGTTCTGGATCCTGCAGCTGCCTCTTGTTTATCTCTCTGGTTCTTGGGATTTGAGCTAGCATCTTACCTGTCAATCTTGGGATTCTTGGATCTTTGCAGCCTGTGAGCAAGAGTCCTGCTCTCCCATCTGCCCATCTTGGGCTCGCCAGCCCTTGCAGCTACCTGAATCAGGAGAAGGCTTGCAGTCTTGCCTGCCAGTCTTGGGATTTATCAACCTTTTCAGTCTGTGAGCAAGAGCCATGCTTTCCAACCTGCCGATTGTGGGTTCCCCAGCCCCTGCAGCTGCATGAATCAGGAGAAACCTCTATCCTGATCCAAGGACTTGGGACGTTCCAGCCTCTACAATTGCATGAGCTGTTTCCTTGATATAAATCTCTGTCTCTGTCTCTCTCTCTATGTATGTATATATACTCTTTACTGGTTTTGCTTCTCTAGAGAACCCAGCCTAACACAACAGGTGCATCCTAAAGTAGACTAAAAGAGAAAAAAAAGATGGCTACTGATTAATCCAGAAAATACTAACTGCAGAAAGAAGTTATGTCTGTGAGGACTGGGGGAACAAGAGGGAAAAGGTGGTATTCCCAGCACCTAGGCATGTAGAGGAGGGACAGCCACTTACCTAATGCTCAGATCACTGAGAGCAACTGCTGAACCCTTGGTCCTCACCTGGTGACGTGACTCAAATTTATATTCCTGAGGGGTCTGAGTAATCAATTAAAAAAAAAAAAGAAAACCTCTTGCCATCGATTCCAACTCATGGCAACTCCATATGTCACAGAGTAGAGCTGCTCCGTAGGGTTTTCTTGGCTATAGTATTTACAAAAGTAGGTCACCAGGCCTTTCTTCAGTAGATTGCTGGGTGAGTGTGAACCTCCTTTAGGTTAGCAGAAGATCACATTTAGGAATACCTTTCTTTGGTTCTGTAGTTTCTACCAACATTTGCTCTTGGACATGGAAATACCACAAGTCACCGCAGAGAATCTTCTGGGTTCCTGACACAATTTTCCTTGCCCCCATTGTGTAGCAACAACACAGTTTCCCTTGGTAATTGGGATCAATCCCTCCAACCAGTAGAGATACTGCTTTTTTCTGAATGACCTACAGACATGCAACAATTTGGTTGAATCTTCGCAATATTATGTTCAATTCAAAAAAATGTGAATCCCAAAAGATTGTTATTGGTACCCTTTTAATAAGGTTATAAACAACTTTTTTAGTACACTTTCAAGCAATATATATAGAGACAATCAAAGTGCACAAAAACAAAGCAAGGGAAAGATGAACATGGGATACAGGATGACAGGAAACTCAAGAAGGGAGAGTCAGGCAAGTGGAATTGAAAGTACCATGCAGTTAGACATAGGTTATTACTAAAGTCTTAATTTTCAGGTTAGGTGGTGGGTCCATGGATGTTTATGATATTATTATAGATAGATAGACAGGGAGACTAACAGACAGACAGATAGATGCTCTGCATAAAGCAATGATGAGAGTTTGTCTGAAATCAAGGATTGAATAGAGATATGGGTAAGGGAGATGGTGAAACCGGGCAGCTGTTAAAGCTGTGTAGTGAAGAGAAAGTCAAGATCTACAGACAAAGGATTTAGATACAAAATAATGTGGAAATAGAAGCAATCGAAAGTAGTCATTTTTATGATAGTAGTAAATAAGAAGATGAAAATATCTTCAAGGTTTGAAGGTTGAGCCACTAAAAGAAAAAGGATGCCTTTAGTAAAAATAGTGGACAAAGCAAAATTAAAAAAAAAAATAAGTTCTGTTTTCAACGCATTTTCAAGAGTTCCTGTGGGACACTCTCATGGAGGTACTCAATAAAATAATAGAATGAAGATGTGAAATTTTGGAGCAAAATTAACAAAGCATAGATCAGAGTGAAGTTGATACATAAAGTTATGGAAATCAATGAAATTATCTAAGAGTGTAGACTGAGAAGCTTGTAGAATCAGTAGATGAATGAATGTAGAATGAACAAATGAATCTTGTAGAAGAATGGGTGGGAATGGTAGTCTCAGATTACTTCGGTTAGCTAAATAAAACTGTAATCACAGTCCACAGAAAATATTTGCAAATTTTTGAGGGTTAAAGTATTTTCTTCATAATTCTATGCTGTTGCACAATTCCTTGCTCCTCATGGATACACAATACATAAACGATGAAACTATAAGAGAGTCTGAGATGGGCCCTAAGAGCACAATGTGATTACTAGGAAGAAAATTTTTATCATACGATATTGTCATGGATTGAATTGTGTCCCCTAAACATATCTGTCAACTTGGCTAGGTCATGATTCCATTGTATGATTGTCCACCATTTTATCTTCTGATATGATTTCTCTATATGTTCTAAATCCTGTCATTGTGATGTAACAAGATGGACCAGCTGCAGTTATATTGATGAGGTCTATAAGATCAGGTAGTGTCTTGAGCCAATCTCTTTTGAGATATAAAAGAGAAGCAAGCAGAGACCTTCATACCACCAATAAAGAAGTGCCAAGAGGACAGTGCACCCTTTGGACCTAAGGTTCCTGCACTGAGATGCTCCCAGAAAAAGGGAAGACTGATGACAAGGACTGTTCTCCAGATTTGACAGAGAGAGAAAGCCTTCCCCTGGAGCTGACACCCTAGATTTGGATGTGTAGCCTACTATAGTTGTGAGAGAAAAAATTTCTCTTTGTTAAAGCCATCCATTTTGGTATTTCTGTTATAACAGCACCAGATGACTAAGACAGATGTCATCTTATCCATGGCTTGGAAGGCCATGACCTGGAACAGGAGCGTTACCCAAATACAGGCCAGGTAACAGGGTTGTGTGACCTGAAACAGCTAGGAGAAAATGTAGTGTATTTGGAACAGGAGTATGATCCAAATACAGGTCAGATAACAACACAACCAACAGGGTTGTGTGACCTGGACCTGGACTTAGGTAGTGGAAAATGTGATTTAACATTTTTCTGCTCTTACCATCGGAATACCCGTTGATGCTGAGTGGAATCCAACTCCCAGCGACACTATAGGACAGGGTAGAACTGCCCTATAGGGTTTCCAAGGAGCACCTGGTAGATTTGAACTGCCAACTTTTGGTCTGGCAGATTTTGGAGAGTTAGCCAACGATTAAATGACTAGTGTAGGAGGTAGTAAACTACCAACATTTACAAAACACTAACTATATATCAGGCTCTGTTTTAAGAACTGCTCAGACATTACCATGATATCAGCATTACAACTTTATGAAAATGTTATTCATTATTATTTTTGCAGCAGTGAGTTTAACAAATTAAATTAAATAACTGTCCAAGGTCATACAACCAGTAGGTGGCAGAGCCAGGATTCAAACACAGCCAGAGCTCACAGTTTTTACCATGATCCTCTGTGGAAAGGTAGTGACCTCTCTGGCACAAGACAGAGTAAATCATAGGACCATAAAAAATCCATTGCTCTGTAGTGGATTCCGACTTGTAGCGACCCTATGAGACAAAGCAGAACTGCCCCGTTGGGTTTCCAAAGAGGGGCTGGTAGATTCGAACTACCGCCTTTTTGCTTAGCAGCCATAGCTTTTAATCTATGATTTGGGTCCCCCACAAAAGGCCCAAATCATAGGACAATGACCATCAATCAAGGCTGTTATAAAAGCTATACTACCCTGGTGTCCCAGTGGTTAAGGTCTTGGCTGTCAACCATAAGGTCAGCTGTTCAATCCACCAGCCACTCTTTGGAAACTTTATATAGGCCATTCTACTCAGCACTACAGGGTCGCTATGAGTCGGAATCAACTTGACTGAAATGGGTTTACTTTGATTTTTTACATGATTTTAAGAATCTAAAAATTTAGGATACCTACTACCAGAGTGCTGGACAATGGAAAGTATAACTACCACCTTAACACTCCTTGTGTCAGATCCTAGAGCAAAGATGAAATATAATTATTCTTCTTCTTTGCCACACTGAACACCAGAGAGGATTCAATGTGGGCCAAAAGAAAACACCAAGAGTTCATTTGGACCATAGTTCTGGTAGTCCAAAGGGATGGTTCCAGGATTGTGCTGAACCACAGAAACAGGGGACCCACATACCAACAAAGATGTTAGAGTAGCCCACCCCAGAGCTTGGACCCTGAACACCTACCCTCTTGAAAATCTTCTCGCAGATTCTTCCTCCTAGAAAAGAACTCTGGGAACAACTACTTTTGGGAGCCACTGTATCCTCTCAGGGCACGCATGGACTCATTTAGAGTCTCAACAATTACCTGACTTCAGCCTGAATGAAGACCTGGGGGAGTTGTGTTTCAAGAGCCTTTATAACCTAGCTAATAATTTCAAATTGTCTCTGTGCTATGACCAGAGCTGCCTCTCAGGGAAGAAACTAAATGACTTATCTTCAGGGTCCATTCAGGACAGCTCCAGGTCCATAGGCCCTGTCTGCCCCTTCTGCTCCAAGGTTGGGAAACTCAGGACTCCTGTTTCCATATCAGCCTGGCCCTCTCTCCTCCACCTCAGGAACAAAGGACCAGGGGCCCACACTCCAGACCCTGTAATGGCCCTTTCTCCATCGTGCTCCCAAAAAGCATTGTTGAATGGAGCTAGATGACCTGGCTAGAAATTTCCCATTTATGGAAGGGGTGTGAAAGCCACAGGGCCATGGCTCTTTGGGGCACCATCCAGCTCAGCAAGAATCCTCAGATAGGGCTGTAGACATTGCAGAAGAGTCTTTACAACATTAAGGGATAGTTAGCTTTTAACTGAGCACTTATGTGCCAGCAACTGCCTTCCATGAAGTATCTCCGTTGACCCTCACAAACCCCTAAGAGGTAAGTAGAAATATTATGTCAGTTTTGTCAGATGAAGAAGAAAAAATTGGTGAAATGGATTGCATAAAGTAACTGGGAGAAGTAATGGCAAAGTTAGGAGTAGAATCCCGGCTTGGCTCCAGAACCCAGGTTCTCAAAGAGGGAAGAGCTGGGGATAAACACAAGGCAGAGAGAAAGCACACGTGCCTCCCCTTCTATTCTCTCTATCAGAGCGTTCTGCTTTCCTTCTTCCAAGTACAATGCAGCATCAGCAATCACAATAACGGACCAAAGGGTACAAGAAACGGCTTTCGATTCTATCTGACAATTCTCCTCAGGCTCTTGACCACGGAAACAGATCAGGAAGGGGAAGTTCTGATTTGGTTGTCTCAGTCCTAAGCTGTATCTCCCGAAGTAACATTGTAAGGGTGTGTGTGTGTGTGTGTGTGTGTGTGCATGAGCGCGTGTTTGGGTGAAATAACATTGTAAGTGTGTGTGTTGGTGTGTATACACACCTTTGTAAAATCAGCTTGAAGTTTTCCTTGGACCGTACTGACACTCCAGAATTTGCCCTATTAATCAATAATTTAGTTTATATGTCCAAATTCCTGTGTTTACATTAAAGATTTCATATCTGTATTACCAGAAAAGGCTACTATAACCCATATCCACTATATTAATTCTTAGTACCTAAAGTACAAAGTTCTTGCATTATTTCAAAACCCTCCACAATATAACCCAAAACTCCTTTTCCAGACTGATTTCTTCCTACTCCCCTGCCTGTACCCTCTGCTCCTGATAAAAATCAACGGCACACTTTTGCCTGAATTTATACTCCCTTGTCTGAATGTTAAGTTTTTTCTCAATGATAAGTTAATTGAACTTCATCTGGTAGGTGATGGGTAGAGACTGAGTCATTTTAAACAGATGCATATTCGCATGTGAATTTTATAAACGTAATTTTGGATCCAGAAGCAGATAGGTGTCTCTATAAGGATACCTGGCTGACAAAGGACAGAGATAAGAAATGGGTGGTAGCTAAAAACAGTTGCAAGTTTGAGGAAGATTCATTTAACGGCTAACCAGTTGCCTTCAAGTCTATTCCAACTCATAGAAACCCCAGGTGTTGCAGAGTAGACCTGTGCTCCGTAGGGTTTTCAGGGCTATGACCTTTGGGGAGCAGATTGCCAGGCCTTTCTTCCAATGAGCTTCTGGTGGGTTCAAACCACCAACCATTTGATTACTAGCTGAGTTCTTAACTATTTGCATCACCCAGAAATTTCTCATTTAATGACTAAAGAGGCTATAATATGTTTACTGCTTAATGGGAAAGAGCAGGTGTCCAAGCAGCTGAAAGAACTGATGGAGCAATATTGCCAAAGAAACAGAAGGGAATACGAATGAGAACATATATATGGATATACACTTTCATTTTGAGTCTTGGGGAAAAAAAAAGAACAGGATGGAAGTATGTGTATGGAAATTATGTGCAGGGGAGAATATTGAGGAATTATTCCACTATGGGTTTAATTTTCTCAGTGAAGATGGAAGCAATACCCAGGCTTCCATGAGAGCTACGATGTAGAATATTGTGGTGAGTTTTGAGGAGAGTGGCAAAGGAATGGGGAGAGGGAGGCTTGCTGAAGAGTACTGAGGATCCAAATGGAACTCAGCATCATGAATTCTAGCTCCGAGTTTGTGTGATTTCTTCAGTATGCCTTCGCTTCCCAGGAATAAAAATAAAAATAAAAACCTGTTGCCATTGAGTCGATTCCAACTCTTAGCAACCCTATTGGACAAAGTAGAACTGCCCCATAGGTTTCCCAAGGAGCAGCTGGTGAATTGTAACTGCCAATCTCTTGGTTAGCAGCTGAATTCTTAACCACTGCATCACCAGGGCTCCGTCCCAGGAAAAGGGAAGTGAAAATACGGGCAGATTGTCTTAGGGTTGATGTTTTATTGAAGGGCGGGTGACCATGGGCCGCAGGAGGAAGGGATGAAAGCACCACAACTGGGCTGACTACCTGACATGCAGTAAAGAGGGTAAGAGACAGGAGATTACCATTGGGTCAAATAACAGGTACGCACAAAATAATGAGCTGGGAGGAGCAGCACCTTGATGATTAAATAATGGTAGCAAGAGGTTGTTAAAATCTATCCCTACTTGCATCCACTATTTGCTTTCTCTAACCTGAATCTTTCTCCTTTAACATCCTTCTGCCTTAGCGTGATAGAATGGCTCTTGGTTCCCTCTCCCCAGTGTAACTAAACTTCTGCTTATCCTCAACCTCTTTGAAAGCAACAGTCTACCTCCTACCTTCAATGAAACATGGACTTGACTCACCCAGCTCCATGGCTATAATCTGAATCCTGTTATCACCCAACCCTGTAAAATCTTTCTCTTGAATTAGATTTGATATTGTTATAACATCCAAAGACATAACAAATAACATGGCAAAAATTCATCGTCTAGATTTTAGCAAATGTAACAGTCATATTTGCTACAAATTTTTTAAAAATAAATAGTACAGATATTTTTTAGTACAGATACAGTTTCTTCTCTTCCAAAATCTTATTTCCCCCTCTCACCCCAGAGATAACCACTCTTCTGGAGTTGGTAGTACACTCCCACTCAGGATTTATACTTTTACTACATTTGTGTGTATTATTTTATGTATTAATATTTACATAGGTGGTGTCATATTGTATAGATTTTCCATCAACTTGTTTTCCTCTATTACATGTTTTTTTTATCCATATGAATTAATTTGAACTATTTCACAGGGTTCATTCATAAGAAAACACTACAATCTACTTATCCATTCCTCAATCGGTGGACCACATCTAAATCTCCTACATGATGGTGCACCTCCTTGTGGATGTCTTCTTGAGCACCTGTGCTAGGGTTTCTCTAAAGTGTAATTTCCAAGTGAAATTGCTGGGTCAGAGGCGTATGAATGTCAGCTTTCCTAGACACTGCCTAATTGTCTTCCAAAGTGGTTATACTAATTTAGAGTTCCATTAGTGGAGCACATGAGTTTCCATTCTTCCATTTGCTTCCTAAACTTGAAATTGTCACTTTTTGCACTTATTCTGGGATGAAGAATATTAAATCGTATTTTGAGTCATTGTGCCTTTCTCTGATTACTAATGAGGATGACCCATCTTTTCATTTGTTTATTTGCAACACCAGGATCCTCTTTCCTGACTTGCCTATTCAAGTCTCCTGCTCATTATTTCCCACAGGGTTTTTGGTCTTTTTTTTTTATTAGTGTGTATGGCTCTTATGTATTCTGAATGCTAATACTTTATTGATTAAGCATGATAATCTTTCCAGTCCAAGATTTTTCTTTCCTTTTTTTCTATTAAGTCTTTTTCATACAAATGTTTTTCATTTTAGTATTGACAAATTTTACAATATTTTTGCTTATGTTTCACACACTTTGTATCTGGTTTCAGAAACCAGTTCCTACACTGATACCATAAACATATTTGCCTTTATAAAATTTCTTCTAAAATGTTTGAAGTTTGCTTTTCACAATTCTTTAGGAATTATTGTGCAGTTATATATATATATATATATATATATATATATATATATATATATATATATATATATATATATATATATATATGTATATATGTATCCAATTGCCCCAGCCCTCTTGACTAAATAGTCCATCCTTTCCTCAAGTATTTCTAAACTAACTCATGTCATATTCTAACTGCTAATGTATGTCTGGCTTACTTCTGGGCTTTCAAAACTGTTATTACAGTCTAGTTGTCAGTCCCTATACTAATACTAGGAGCCCTGTGGCAAAAAAGGTTAAGCACTGGACTGCTAACCAAAACCTCGTGGTTTGAACCCACCACAGGAGAAAATGTGGCAGCTGGCTTCCAAAAAGATTTACAGCTATATGAGGCAGTTTGACTGTGTCTTATAGGATGGCTATGAGTGAGAATTAAGTGGACAGCAATGGGTTTAGGGTTTTTTTGTTTTCACCAGTACTATTCCACTTTGATGACTGATAGGGCTATTCTTCTCTCCTTAATCCTTTCCCTCAAATTCACGTAGCTTTTCTAGGCTCCCTGTTCTTCTACATGAATTTTAGGATCATTTTGTTAAATTCCATGTTTAAAAAAAGTCTGTTATATTTTGACTGAGATTGCATCAAATTGTAGATTAATTAGAGAATAATTGACATTTTACCACATGAACCTTTCCATCCATTAACCTTGCAAATCTCCCATTTATTTAGGTGTTCATTTTTGTCTTTCAGTAAAGCTTTATGATTTTTGTCATACTGGTCATGGACCTCTTTTGTTAGAATTATGTCTACCCAAACCCCTTCGCCATTGAGTCTCTTCAAATTTATAGGGAACAAATAGGACAGAGTAGAACTGCCCCTATGGGGTTTCCAAGGCTATAATCTTTATGCAAGCAAACTGACACATTTTTCTCCAGCTGAGAAGCTGATGAGTTTAGACAAGGACCTTTCAGTTAGCAGCCAAACCCTTAGTCACTTCAGCCACAAGAACTCCTTAGAATTATGTCTACATCATTACCGTCGAGTTGATTCTGACTCATAGCAACCCTATAGGACAGAGTACAACTGCCCCATAGGTTTTATATGGAGCAGCTGGTGGATTCAAACTGCTGACCTCTTGGCTAGCAATCAAGGGCTTAACCACTGAGCCACGAGGGGCCCTAGAATGATGTCTAGAGTCCTTACAATTGCACTTGCTATTGTGAATGGAGGTCCCTGGGTGATACAAAGGATTTGCACTTGACTAATAATACAAATGTTGGCAGTTTGAACCCATCCAGCAAAGCCATGAAAGATAAGCCTGGGAACCTGCTTCCATTAAAGTATACAGCCAAGAAAACCCTAAGTTACACTTCTATTCTGTAACACATGAGATCGCCATGAGTTGGAATTGACTCCATGGCAACGGGTTTGGCATTTTGTTTTTATTGTGAATGGTGGAGTGTCTTTACAAAAATTATATTTTCTAAAGTATTGCTATTTAAGTGTAGGATGGTATAGGACAGTGCTGATTTTTAAAAAACATTTATTTATATCCAAGAAACTTCCTGAACTCTCTTAGATTATCTAGAGATTCCTTTGGATTTTTTTTTTTTTTACAGACAACCATATTTTCTGTGACTTCTATCCACTTTGTTCTTTCCAATCCTTATATGCCCGTATATTCCCTAGTGCGCTTTTCACAAGCAGGGTGACACTTCAAGTGTTTCATGCACAGGGAGCAAGTAAAGCTCCCCTGCTTCTTGTGGATCTGTGGCCACATTTCTTGTACCAAAGGAGTATTAACATGCCAGATTCTAGCTCTTAGGGCCTAATTCCTGAACGATAACACTAAGGGCCCATTGTTGCATCAGCTATGGCTTCGATTCTTGCTTTGACCTTTCTCTTTGTTTCTGATACCTAGGTATTCCCCTTTCTTTCTCTTAGATTTGGGATGTGGCTTTTTTTTTTTTTTTTAACCTCTATAATTTGGAGCCCTCTTGTCATACTGGTTAAGTGCTTGGCTGCTAAGCAAAAGGGTGGCAGTTCAAATCCACCAGCTGCTCCTTGGAAACCCTATGGGACAGTTCTCTTCTGTCCTCTAAGGTCTCTGTGAGTTGGAATTGAACGAACAGCAACATGTTTTTGCTTGTTTTTATGACTTATCTAGAATTTTTATATGGTTTAATAAGAATGAGACCTACCAACATCAGCTTAGTCTACCATGTTTCCAAGAGGTCCACCTCTGAAATCTTACACTGCCACACCATAAAAGCTAACCACAGTCTCTGAGCCCTCCAGCTCTATTCAACCCTTCCAACCCTGAGGCATTAAAATTCCGTGCGAAGGGAGAGAAAGGCATTTCAGGAGAAGAAACCAAATTCCTTTAGAACCAGAGGTGAGAAAGCACATCATATTTTTGAGAAAGATAATTAGAACTGCATCACCTGTGCCTAGAATGTAATTCATATGTACTGTAGCAGACACTAAGAATTAGTGACTGAATTACTTATAAAAAAAATTTTTTTTTAATTACTTATAGATTGAATTAATTACTGAGTAGAGGTCCATTTAAAAAAAACAGTGAATTACTTAGGATAGTGTGGACTACCCCCTACGTGTCTGTCAGTTTGTTCTACTGTGGGGGCTTGCGTGTTGCTGTGATGCTGGAAGCTATGCCACTGGTATTCAGATACCAGCAGGGTCAGCCATGGAGGACAGATTTCAGCTGAGCTTCTAGACTAAGGCAGACTAGGAAGAAGGACCTGGCAGTCTACTTCTGAAAAGCATTAGCCAGTGAAAACCCTATGAATAGTGGTGGAACATTGTCTGATATAGTGCTGGAAGATGAGCCCCCCAGGTTGGAAGGCACTCAAAAGATGACTGGGCAAGAGGTGCCTCCTCAAAGTAGAGTCAACCTTAATGATGTGGATGGAGTAAAGTTTTCGGGACCTTCATTTGCTGATGTGGCACGACTCAAAATGAGAAGAAACAGTTGCAAACATCCATTAGTAATGGGAACCTGGAATATACAAAGTATGAATCTAGGAAAATTGGAAATCGTCAAAAATGAAATGTTAGAGAAATGCAGATCAAAACTACAATGAGATTTCATCTCACTCCAACAAGGCTGGCATTAATCCAAAAAACACAAAATAATCAATGTCGGAGAGGCGGTGGAGAGATTGGAACACTTATACACTGCTGGTGGGAATGTAAAATGGTACAACCACTTTGCAAATTGATTTGGTGCTTCCTTAAAAAGCTAGAAATAGAACTACCATATGATCCAGCAATCTCGCTCCTTGGAATATATCTTAGAGAAATAACAGCCTTTACACAAACAGATATATGCATGCCCATGTTTATTGCAGCACTGTTTACAATAGCAAAAACATGGAAGCAACCAAAGTGCCCATCAACGGATGAATGGATAAATAAGTTATGGTATATTCACACAATGGAATACTATGCATCGATAAAGAACAGTGAGGAATCTGTGAAACATTTCAGAACATGGAGGAAACTGGAAGGCATTATGCTGAGTGAAATGAGTCAATTGCAAAAGGACAAATATTGTATAAGACCACTATTATAAGAACTTGAGAAATAGTTTAAACTGAGAAGTAAATATTCTTTTGTGGTTATGAGAGGGGGGAGGAAGGAAGGGTGGGAGAGGGACATTCACTAATTAGATAGTAGATAAGAACTACTTTAGGTGAAGGGAAAGACAGCACACAATACAGGGGAGGTCAGCACAATTGGACTGCACCAAAAGCAAAGAAGTTTCCTGAATAAACTGAATGCTTCAAAGGCCAGCGTAGCAGGGGCAGGGGTCTGGGACCATGATTTCAGGGGACATCTAAGTCAATTGGCATAATAAAATCTATTAACAAAACATCCTGCATCCCACTTTGAAGAGTGGCGTCTGGGATCTTAAACGCTAGCAAGCAGCCATCTCAGATGCGTCATTTGGTCTCAACCCACCTACATCAAAGGAGAATGAAGAATACCAAGGACACAAGGCGATTAGGAGCCCAAGAGACAGAAAGGGCCACATGAACCAGAGACTACATCATCCTGAGACCAGAAGAACTAGATGGTGCCTGGCTACAAATGATTACTGCCCTGACAGGGAACACAACAGAGAACCCCTGAGGAAGCAGGAGAGCAGTGGGTTGCAGACCCCAAATTCTCATAAGACCAGGCTTAATGGCCTGACTGAGACTAGAAGGACCCTGGTGGTCATGGCCTCTGGACCTTCTGTTGGCCCAGGACAGGAACCATTCCCGAAGCCAACTCTTCAGACATGGATTGGACTGGACAATGGGCTGGAGAGGGATGCTGGTAAGGAGTGAGCTTCTTGGATCAGGTGGACACTTGAGACTATGTTGGCATCTCCTGCCTGGAGGGGAGATGAGAGGGTGGAGAGGGTTAGAAGCTGGTGAAATGGACACGAAAAGAGAGAGTGGAGGGAGAGAGCAGGCTGTCTCATTAGGGGGAGAGTAATTGGGAGTGTGTAGCAGGGTGTACATGGGTTTTTGTATGGGAGACTGACTTGATTTGTAAACTTTCACTTAAAGCACAATAAAAATTATTTTAAAAAATGAAATGGAAAGCATAAACATCAATATCCTAGGCATTAGTGAGCTGAAATGGACTGGTATTGGCCATTTTGAATCGGACAATCATATAGCCTACTATGCCGGGATTGCAAAGGTATTCGACTGTGTGGATCATAACAAATTATGGATAACATTGCTAAGAATGGGAATTCCAGAACACTGAATTGTGCTCATGAGGAAGCTTTACATAGATCAGGAGGCAGTTGTTTGGACAGAGCAAGGGGATACTGATTGGTTTAAAGTCAGGAAAGGTGTGCGTCAGGGTCGTATCCTTTCAACATACCTATTCCATCTGTATGCTGAGCATTTAATATGAGAAGCTGGACTATATGAAGAAGAATGGGGCATCAGGATTGGAGGAAGACTCATTAACAACCTGCGTTATGCAGATGACACAATCTTGCTTGCTGAAAGTGAAGGGGACTTGAAGCACTTACTAATGACCACAAAGACCACGGCCTTCAGTATGGAATGCACCTCAGCATAAAGACAACAAAAATCCTCACAACTGGACCAATGAGCAGCATCATTATAAATGGAGAAAAGATTGAAGTTGTCAAGGATTTCATTTTACTTGGATCTACAATCAACAGCCATGGCAGTAGCAGTCAAGAAATCAAAAGATGCATTGCATTGGGTAAATCTGCTGCAAAGGACCTCTTTAAAGTGTTGAAGAGCAAAGATGTCACCTTGAAGACTAAGGCACACCTGACCCAAAAAAAAAAAAAAATTTTTTTTTCCATGGTATTTTCAATCACATCATATGCATGTGAAAGCTGGACAATGAATAAGGCAGACCAAAGAGGAACTGACGGCTTTGAATTGTGGTGTTGGCGAAGAATATTGAATATACCATGGACTGGCAAAAGAATGAACAAATCCATCTTGGAAGTACAACCAGAATGCTCCTTAGAAGCAAGGATGGGGAGACTGTGTCTTACATACTTTGGACATGTTGCCAGGATGGATCAGTTCCTGGAGAAGGACATCATGCTTGGCAAAGTACAGGCTCAGCGGAAAACATGAAGACCCTCAGTGAAGTGGATTGACACAGTGGCTGCAACAATGAGCTCAAGCATAGCAACGATTGTAAGGATGGCTCAGGACTGGGCAGTGTTTCGTTCTGTTGTGCATAGGGTCACTATGAGTCGGAACCAACTCGACGGCACCTAACAACAACAACAGTGTGGACTATAGTAAGAAATAGATCACAGTTTCAGTGAGTATTTCTAGTAGTAGGTGGAGAATAAGAAACAGGGTTCATTCCACCAAGTGACTCCACCATCCCATTAAGCCTCTATCCATTTGCATTTAGCTGGCAAAGGGAGAAGGAGACTGTAGAAGAGGCCCAGAATTAGAACACACCAATGGGCTGGCTAGAACTCAGTCCCATGACCACATCTCACTACAAAGGAGACTGGGAAATGTAAACTTGCTGAGTGTCCGGGAAAAAGAGAATAACATGGGTTTGAGTGAGCAGCTAGTAGTCTCTGTCACAATCCCTATGGTCTCAGAGTGCAAGATAGATCAAAGAGATGGGAAACTATAGTCAAGCAGTTAAAGGAGCAATACAATATTTCGGGTAGAAAATGATGATGGTCTAAGCTAAAGCATGGAGACTATAATACAAAAGTGGAGTTATGTAAGAATTCTTTTAAATGAAGAATCAACGAGCTCAGATGTAGAGTGAGGGGGAAAGTGAGTGAATGTGCCTGTGAGTACCTCACATGTGTGGAACCCATGGAATATACCTGGACTCAACTCAAGATATATTGAGTACAAACATATTGGTGTCAACAATGAAAAATACTCCATGGTAATCTCTCTATAGGATACAAAAATGAAAAAGATGTGGTTTTCCTCCTCAGAAAATTCTGCAGTTCTAATTAGGTTGGATGTGCTGAGTATGGGGTTTGGTCACACATGTTAGCAGGATGATTCTACATGGAAATACGGGAAAGAGAGATCTCGTCTACAGATAGATCCCTCAGAGTCATTGGCAAAGTGGTAGTTGAAGCCACGGTGGAGCTGGATAAGTCATCAAAGGAGTAATGAAGAAAGGGAGAAGAAGACCAGGAAGAAAAGCATTACGATTACATATAGTTAAGGGCTTGGAAAAGAGATAAAAACCTATCAAATAAGATGGCAAAAGTCTTCACTGAAAATGAGACATATGAAGTGTGGAGAATTCAATGGCTGGTTTTGCTCCTTTTGATTTCTAATTGTCTGATACCAGTACAGGTTTCTGTCACCTCCTGGGCTCTGGTTCATTCTAAGTTTGGTCAGTGGACGAAATCCTAACTGTCCAGGGTAGTCCTTCTACTGACACACCCATTACACTGGAGTATGTCATCTCAGATTCCAAAATGCTGTCCTTTCATTATGATGTATAATTCTGACTTCTCCATTAAGTAGTAAGGACACTGAAGGCAGAGACTATGCCTCAATTCATCTTCTTTTCTCCAACACAGTTCATTCTTAATAACACTATGTTAAACAAATGGATTAATGAACTGTATTTTTCTCAGATTTGTGATGTTCCATGAGGCCTAACAGAGTGTTTAGTCCAGGGGTGACTGATCATTAGTCCCACTGACCAAAAGGGATTTTTTTCCCCAAGTTATTGGATATCTTAGGACTTAGTAAACCTAGGTAGAGAGGTAGCTGAACTTTGTAGTCAAAGATGGTAAATAAGGATGATCATTACATACAGTAAATTCCTTAGTAATCTGGACTCTCTCCCTTTCATACTGAAGGAACCATGAGAGAAGAAAACCAGTCCTCTACCCTGGGTTTCATTCTCCTGGGAATTACTGGTCAGCAACAGCAGGAAGACATCTTCTTCATCCTCCTCCTGTTTATTTACCCCAGCACATTGATTGGAAACCTGCTCATCATCCTGGCAATTCTGTCCGACGTTCGCCTTCATAACTCCATGTACTTTTTCCTTGCCAATCTCTCCTTTGTTGACATCCTCTTCTCGTCTGTAACTGTCCCTAAGATGCTGGCAAACCACCTCTTGGGCAGCAAAGCCATTTCCTTTGGAGAATGCCTAACACAGATGTATTTCATGATTGCCTTGGCTAACACAGATAGCTATATCTTGGCGGTGATGGCATATGATCGTGCGATAGCCATCAGCTGCCCTCTTCATTACACAACAATTATCAGCCCAAGGTCTTGCTTTCTGCTTGTTGTTGGGTCTTGGGTGACTGCAAATGCCAATACCCTCCCCCACATCCTACTCACAGCTAGCCTGTCCTTCTGTGGGATCCAAGAAGTGGCCAATTTCTACTGTGATATATCCTCTTTGCTCAAGTTGTCCTGTTCTGATATCCGTTTCAATGTGAAAATGATGTACTGAGGGGTTGGTGTTTTCTGTGTGCCATTAATATGCATTATTAGCTCTTATATTTGGGTCTTTTCCACTGTCCTACGGGTTCCATCCACCAAGGGTGTGCTCAAAGCCTTCTCTACCTGTGGTTCCCATCTCACAGTTGTTTCTTTGTATTGTGGGACAGTGATGGGAATGTATTTCCGTCCTCTGACCAGTTACAGCTTAAAGGATTCAGTCATAACTGTGATGTACACAGCAGTGACCCCATTGTTAAATCCTTTCATCTATAGTCTGAGAAACAGGGACATAAAGGCTGCCTTGGGGAAACTCTTCAGCAAGAGAATTTCCTCATAACCAACTTGGGGTCATACACTGGGGAAGGTAGTCACCATTAAGCATGCACATAGGGTCCAGCCCCAATGTTATCTGCCTCCAAGAAACCATCTTTGATCTTTCCAGCCAGAAAATTCCTCTCCTCAAAATCTTGTAGTAGTTTGATGAGACATCTTACTAACACTTTGTACATATTGTTGCTCCTTTTGGCAGAGTGGCAGTACACAAATATTGGGTTCATGCCCCAGTTATGCTACTGACTAGCAGAATAAATTTGAGAAAGTATGAACCTAGGCTCCCACATCTACCTATTAGGACTAATATCTGTCCTGCCTCCCACACAAGGCTGAGAAGATCACATAAGCTTATGGTTTGAGGGATATAAATCGCTATTGACATGTCAATTTTTATTGCATTATTACATTTAATCACCCCTACTATGCTCATACCGGGCCCTGGTGGTGCAGTGGTTAAACAGCTGCTAACCAAAACGTTGGCAGTTCCATTCCACCAGCCACTCCTTGGCAACCGTACAGAGCAATTCTACTCTGTCCTATAGGGTCGCTAGGAGTCAGAATTGACTTGGTGGCAGTGGGTTTCATTTTTTTTTTTTTTTTCATGCTCACACGGTAGTGGAGTTCAATTCCCCTTGTCTAACTTAAAGTTAGACAGAACTATAATGTAAGGTTGTTACAGCGTTGATTGTATGAAGTTTTCCTAAGAATCTACATTTTCTCCCCTGCTCTTTTATACCATCCTCCTTAAAAAAAAAAATAGTGCTTCTTATTTCATCAATGAAATTACAATGATCTTAAGAGTCTGTACATATATTTGTGCCTTTAACTGTGAATAAGAATCACTGAACCTACACGTAAAGTGAATTATTGTTAGCCTCAGCCATCTTCATTTCATTCCACCAAACATGCTGTCCTGATGTGATTCTTTAAACTTGTACTTGGCTGCTAACAGAAAGGTTGGCAGCTGGAATCCAGTGACACCATGAAAGAAAAGCCTGGTGATCTGCTACTAAAGATTCCGTCAGGAAAACCCTATGGAGACATCCGGCCAACATGGTGCCAAAGACAGAAGCACCATGCCACCCCTCCATTGCAAAGACCTGAAAAACTAGCAAAACAGAGACAAACATCAGTCCTGGAACCCAAAATGACAAATGAAGAGATAAAGAACTCATCCAAGTATGGAATGGAGTAAGAAACTGACAGAGAACAGAGAGCAAGGAGAGATGTCTGCAAAGGTCCCCTATCACCTAAGGCAACACGGATTTGCCATCTTGGATTTCTGTCAAAGATTGGCAGACAGGGAGCACGGGAAAGCAGCTTCATGGAGCTCCCAGCAGGAGACAGAGCATCTGGTAACCAGTGATGAACACTTTCCCACCCTCCTATCCTCTCCCCGCTACTCTACCTCCATGCTTCCAGGCTGGCAGTAGTGGCTCAGCCAGCCAGGAAGTGCAGCGCCTATGCCACTTGGATTTGCCCCACTCACATTGCCAGATTGGTGGACAGGGAGTACGAGAAATCAGCTTCACAATGTTTCCAGCAGGAGACAGAGGACCCAGTAACCAGCCATATACAATTTCCTAACCCCTACTACTCTTCCCCCCGCCCCGGCCTCCTCTGCTTCCCACTGGCTCCAGACTTTTGGCCTGGAGGCAACCAATTTGGCCCTCAGCCGCTTAGACACTCCCACCCACACTGAGTGCCATTTGTCTGTTTCTGGGGTTGCTTTTTTCCGCTTCTCTTGGTTTCTTCCGTGCCTCCCACCACCTCCCCCTCCTTTCTCTCAAACACCTGGCTCCGTGTGCCTTCTTTGCTTCCTCTTGAAAGGCTGTGAAGCAATGCTCGACTGCAGAACCACTCCCCCAGACTGCAAAACCACACTGGTGGGATCCTCCAGACTTTTTTTTTGCTTTGCTTTGTTATGTTTGTTTATTTCTTTGTTTTCTTTTTCTTTTCATGCCTTGGGAGCCCCTTCTAGCTGGGCTACACTGTATGGCTTAGGAGCCACTCTCCCAATCTGCACAGCCTATAGGTGGGATCCCTGGGGGCATTTCTTTTTTCTTTCTTTCTTTTTCTTTTTTCCTTTCTGTCTTTCTTTATTTGTCAGTTCTCATCTCTCTATACGTACATTCTTTTCCTGTCTCCTGAATACCTAGTGCTGTGTGACATCTATACCCCCTCTAGCCAGGCTATATTGCGCAGCCTGGGGGCCACTTCCCTGGTTTCTGGAGCCACACCAGTAGGAGCCCTGGGGGCTTTTCTGTTCTTTCTTTTATTTCTTCCTAATTTTTATCTAGTTTTCTTTTTCCTTTTTGTTTTTCTCCATTTCTCAGTTTCTTATCTCTCCACTCCAAAAGCAAGACCCCTTAGCAGTCTTTTTTGTTTGTTTGTTTGTTTGCTTTTGGCTCCTGTTTCTCTCTCTTCTCTCCTCCCTTCCCCATACCCATATTAGCCCCACACATCACAACCTCCCCACTTCTTCCTGCCTACCTGTACCGTGCACTGAACATCACACCCCCAAGCAGCACAGGCATGGCCTACCAGGAACATGCCCAGCACTGATTCTAGCCCACTCTGTTGGCCGTAGTACTTGCCACAAACAACCCATCCCAGCCCCTCCCCTTCAGCTGGATCTGCCCTGCTTCACTATATCTGAGTGACTGGCCTTGCCCATTTGACAAGAAGGTGAAAATTATTGTGACCACAGACAAGTAAACAACAAAGAACACACAGCTCATCTGCTCAGACATAACCAAATAAAACAAAAAAGTAGGATGAAACAAGCAGCTCTACAATCAATAAATGAAGAAGATAAATACTGAATGTCCCAAATACAGCAGACAATATCAAAACAAACAAGAAATAGGACAGGATGGTTCCAATATGCATCCAAAATAAAACACCATATGACTTTTCAGTAGAAGAAAAGGCACTTGTACCTTTTCTTCTAGTGCCTTTTCTACTGGATAGGGAATTCAAATCTCTAATATTCACAGCTATCCAAGAGTTGAAGCAAAAATCAGACAAAAATGAGAAAAAATAGACAAATTCATAGAAAAGGCAGACAAAATTCATGGAAAATACAAACAAAAAAAATGGAAGAATTCAGGAATATAATACAGGAACAAAATTCCAAAATAAATTCACAACTGGAAATCATATAAAAACAACACTTAGAAATCCAAGAGATAAACAACAGGATTTCAGTAATAGACAGCATCATAGAAGGTGAGGTGCAGGTCTGATATATGATGGAAAAGACAGGATCAGTGAAATTGAAGACAAACAATTGGATACAACTCTGAGGAAAAATCAGAAAAAAAGAAGGAAGAAAAAAAAAAAAACCTGAGAATTATGTGGGATACAGTCAAAACCAAAAACTTGCAAGTGATCAGAGTTTCAGAACGGGGGAGAAAACAGAAAATGCAGAGAGAATCATTGAAGAATTACTGACAGAAAACTTCCCTAATATCATGATAAATGAAAACCTGACCATCCAAGAGGCTCAACAAACTCCATATAGGATAGACCCCAAGAGAAAATCACCAAGGCATACCATAATCACAATCACTGAAACTAAAACAAAGAAAAAATCCTGAGAGGAGCTTGAGAAAAACAAAAATTCACACACAGAGGAGAAACAATAAGACTAAGCTCTGATTATTCGGCAGAAACTGTGCAGGCGAGAGGGCAATGGGATGACATATATAAAACCGTTAAAGAAAAAAATTGCCAACCAAGAATAATTTATCCTGCAAAACTCTCATTCAAATATGACAGTGAAATCAGGACATTTCCAAATAAACAGAAATTAAGGGAATATGTAAAAGCCAAATCAAACTTACAAAAATTATTAAAGGGAGTCCTTTGGTCTGAGAACAAACAACATCAGACCACAGCCTGAATCTAGAACACGAGATTGTACTAGCCAGATACCAACCTCGGAAATGAACTCTCCAGGACTATTCAAAACCAAAAGCAATCCAACAGGTTAATCTGTAAATAACAATGTCAGAACAATAAAAGAAGGAATAAATGACGTAGGTATAGAGCTTTCTCATGGAGAGAAAAGGAAGGTGATACCAAGTAATAACAGACTGGTTCAAACCCAGAAGATAAGGGTAAAGTTCAAGGTAACCACAAAGAAAGTAAACAAGCCTATTCATCGAAATAAAGAAGAAAAACATAAACCCTCAATAAAAACAAAAGAAATCCAGAAACAAAAGGAATTCAGCACAGGCGAGGGATAGGAACAGAGGAAATGTCAGTACCACAAAAAAAAAAAAGCATTATAAAATGACAGCAATAAACTCACACCTATCAATAATCACATTAGATGTAAATGGCCTAAATGCACCCATAAAGACACAGAGAGTGACAGAATGCATTAAAAAAACAGAATCCATCAATATGCTGTCTACAAGAGACACACCTTGGAAACAAAGATGAAAATTTATTAAAAATCAAAGGATGGAAAAATATACACCAAGCAAATAAGTACCAAAAAAGAGCAGAAGTGGCTATACTAATCTCAGATAAAATAGACTTTAAAACAAAATCCACCATAAAAGACAAAGAAGGGTACTATATAATGATTAAAGGGACAATCCATCATGAAGACTTAACCATAATAAACAACTAGGCACCCAATGACAGGGCTCCAAAATACATTAAAAAAAACTCTAACAGCACTAAAAAGAGAAATTGACAGTTCCACAATAATAGCAGAAGACTTCAACACACCATTCTCGGCAAAGGACAGACATCTAGACAAAAAACTCAACAAAGACACAGAAGAGCTAAAGAGCACCATTAGCCCACTTGACCTTGTAGAAATATATAGAACATTCCACCCAACAGCTGCAAAGTACGCATGCTCTTCCAACGCACATGGAACGCTCTCCAGAAGAGACCACATCTTAGGCCACAGAGCAACCCTCAACAAAATCCAAAACATTGAGATAATGCAAAGTAACTTCTCTGACCACAATGCCATCAAAGTAGAAATAACAACAGGAAGAGCGAGGGAAAAACATCAATTACATGGAAACTGGATAACAGCCTGATTAAAAACCACTGGGCAATAGAAGAAATCAGAAATGGAATAAAAAAATTCCTACAATCAAACGAGAATAAAAATACATCATACCAAAGCCTTCAGGAGACAGCAAAGGCAGTACTTGGAGGTCAATATATAGCAATAGACGCACACATCAAAAAAGAAGAAAGGGACAAAATCAAAACATTAACTATATAAATTGAACAGCGAAAGAAGCATACAGCCAACAGAAGAAAGGAAATAATAAAGATCAGAGCAGAAATAAATGTAATAGAGAATATAAAACAATAGAAAGAATCAACAAAACCAAAAATTGGTTCTCTGAAAGGATCGACAAACCGCTGGCCAAAGTCACAAAAGAAAAACAGGGAATGAGGCAAATAACCCAAAAAAGAAATGAAATGGGGGACATTACAACAGACCCAACTGAAATAAAAAGGATCATAACAGAGTATTGTAAATAACTATACTTCAACAAATTTGAAAACCCAGAGGAAATGGACAAATTTCTAGCAATGCACTACCTGCCCTACATAGAACACTCCACCCAAGAGCTCCAAAGTACACAGTTCTTTCCAATGCACATAGAACTACAGCTATGGTTGTCAGAACAGCCTGATACTGCTACAAGGACAGATACGTCGACCAATGGAGCAGAATTGAAAACCCCAATGTAAATTCATCCACCTATGATCACCTGATCTTCAACAAGGCTCCAGATCTTGTTGGCCATGGGTCACTAGAAGAAAGAGATGTCACTGTGGTGCTACACCAACAGAACTTGCTAGAAACCCACCCTCTAGTGTGCCAGGGAAAGCTGTTCATTAGAAGGTATCTCACATGAGGCACTCTACTACAAAACCACTTGGGCTGTGTGTGGGGAGGGGTAGGGGAGGGGTTTTCTGGGAGAAGCTGTTGGCCACTGGGTGCTGCTGGCTGCCATGCACTGCAGGAGCTGGACAGAAGCTGTCAGCACTGCAGGTGTTTGATGCTAGAGGACCTCTCGTGCTACAGGAGCCAGGCCTGGAGAAGCTGCGTGCACTTCCCGAGCCCGCCAAGTGAGCTGCAAGAGCCTCCTAAGTGAGTACAAGAGAATCAGGAAACAAAACCTTTTCCTCCCGCAGTGTCTCTCCCGCACCCTCTAATGGCAAACTTGACATTGTGCTGGCTGGCAGAGGAAATATATTTAAAGGGCCCAGATTCACTCCCCAGACTAGGCAATGAAGAGTGAATTTCAAGCTGAAAGATAAATACATCAATAACCTCTCTTCAAGAAGAGAATAAAGCTAAACATGAAAGTGTCACAAAGTAGTAAGGAAAGGACCAACAACACGATAGAAAGAAAAAGAAATACAGAGAAGCCCAGAGAGAAACAAAAGCAGAGGCAAAGACAGGCGAGAGGCTCAGCCCCCCCTTCCTGCCCCTCTTGTGACCCAGCTTTATTCCTCTCCCGTGGTTACAGGACACATCTCCGTATCATTTTAATAAATGACCCCGTGATTTTTTTTTTTCTTAAACTAGTTTGAACTGGCTTCAAGCCCTGCAACAAAGTAATTCTAATCAATACAGGCTGGCAATAATAAGGCACTGACTTAAAATCTAAGATCATAATCTTATGAGAACCGAGTTCTTGTAACAGGTTAAACCAAACCGAACCTGTTGCTGTCGGGTCGGTTCTGACTCATGGTGACACCACATGTTCCAGGGCAGACCTGAGCTCCAGAGGGTTTTCTTAGCTGCAGTCTTTATGGAAACAGATCACCAGGACTTTCTTCTGCGGCACGACTGGGCGAGTTCAAATCACCTATCTTTTGGTTAGTAGATGAGCTCAGGCCCTTTGCGCCACCCAGAGGCCTCTTTCATGGGATACGGTTGTTTGTATCTGCTAGAGTTCTATCTGTTGTAGTTTTTGGAAACTCTTCTTTAGTGGAAAATTCTATAAATAAAAATGCTAAAATCTTAGATTTATTTTACTTTAAGTGACAGACCTGGATTTCCTTTGGATCTCATAGTTCATTTTCCCTGAACTTTTCCTCAGATCCCTTATTGGCAATAAGTCCCTATAAAGTCTAGCAATTTGTATTTTAGAGCAAGGCTATAAAGACTTCCTTCTTAGTTTTAGATTTAATTTTTTTTTTAATGTAATGCCTTGCAAGGGGATTAGTAAAAATCCTTAGATCCAACATCTGAGCAAGTTTTGTACCGTCTTTCTCGTAAAGCGTCTGCGCCTTTCCACATTACAGTCTTGCTTGTGTCTGTCAAATCATTCATTTCTATAATGCTTTCATGTAGAGCCGTTTATGTTGCAAATTGGTTTTATTAGTTCTTCTATATTGGCTGTTTTATGTTATTATTCCACTTGATGAAGTCAATTCCTCAGCCATATTCTTTCTTTTATCTGCTGTGGTTAACTAGATTATTTTGCCTTTAACATCATTAGCGATAGGGAACACTTCACCCACGGGTGTTAGCATCAGCTCTTTCCAGAAGCTATGGTTTGTCCCTAGATTGTCAGTAAGCGTTAGGAGTCTCACATCACACCATTCATCTCATCATTTGTTTTGGTTTGGAGCTACCAGTTCTAGCTGTATCTTTTTCTTTTAATTTAATTTTCAATTCTTTCAGCACCTGATTTTTCTTTTCACCAAATTCTGATGTTTCATGCATGGTGCTTATCTTTTCTTCAGCGTTTCTTATAACAGCATGCCCTTGTCACTCACGCAGCCATAATACCTTTTCATAGTAAACCACTCCTTAGAAACTTTTACTTTTTATGTATATTTCTGTATTTGGTTCTCTCCAGCAATTCCACTTCATTTTCCTGCAAGATCCTGGGTCTCGCTGGGACAGACACTCTCCTACATTTGTGACAAAGATGATAACACCTCCCATAGTGGAGGACTCGCATCTTTCAAGCCCCCAGCACCCTTGCTGGGTGCTGCCCCTCTCTCACCGAACCCAAGACTATGGTAATAGGTAGGAGACTCATGTAGGGACTATAGACAGGTTCAGTGGTTCCCAAAGTGAAAGACTGCATCAGAATCCCTCATGTGCATGTTAAAATGCAAATTTCTGGGGCCCACCCAGATCAATTGAATTCTAGTCCCTGGAATGGTGCCTCGGAATCTGCATTTTAACACTCTCTCCCAGGTGATTTTTATGCGCCCTACCACTAAGTGGAGTCCTTGGGTGGTGCAAATGATTGACATGCTCAGCGGCTAACTGAAAGGTTGGAGGTTTGAGTCCACCCAGAGGCACCCTGGGAAAAAAAGGCCTGGCGATCTATTTTCGAAAAATCAGCAATTGAAAACACGGTGTAGCAGTGGTTAAGAGCTCAGCTGCTAACCAAAAGGTTGGCAGTTCGAATCCACCAGCTGCTCCTTGGAAACCCTATGGGGCAATTCTACTCTGTCCCGCAAGGTCACTATGAGTTGGAATCAACTCAATGGCGCTGACAACAATGGAGCACAGCTCTACTCTGACACACAAGGAGTTGCCATGAGTTGGAGTTGCCTCGAGGGTAACTAGTTTCTGTTTGTTTGAAGCTGAACTCCTGGAGAAGACCTCCCCAGATGGAAGCAGTATCATGTTCAGAGAGTGGAGGGGGCTGGCCTGAAGTTGGGAACATCCTTCTACAAGGTCACTCCAGGCTCTGATGCGTCCAACAGGTATCATCCTTGCCTGAAAAAACAGAGACCAGAAGTCCTCTCCCCAGAGTCACTGACCCCTACTCCCACCTCTCCCCAGCTTGATGTTCATCAACTATCTTCCCCACCCTCCCCCATGACACACAGGTACACATACCCTCCCCCCCGACCACCGCCTTTAATTCTTGGACACAGACCACTCTAGGGGCCTGGATCGGGTGCACCTTACTCCTTAAAATGACATCTTCGCTTTTTAACACTTTAAAGAGGTCTTTTGCAGCAGATTTGCCCAATGTAATACGTCATTTGATTTCTTGACTGCTGCATCCATGGGCATTGGTTGTGGATCCAAGTAAAATGAAATCCTTGACAACTGTTTTCTCTATTTCTCATGATGTTGCTTATTGATCCAGTTGTGAGGATTTTTGTTTCTTTATGTTGAGGTGTAGTCCACACTGAAGGCTGTGGTCTTTGATCTTCAGCAGTAAGTGCTTCAAGTCTCCTTATGAATAAAGTTCTGCTAGGGCCAACGTAATGAAGCTTCACTAAGCTGTAATGATGGAGACATTGATAGTTCAATAATAGAATTCTTGCCTTCCATACAGGAGACCCAGGTTCAATTCCCAGCAAATACACCTCACACAGAGCCAGCAACCATGTGTCAGTGGAGGTTCCATATTGCTATGACGGTCATCAGGTTTCAGCAGAGCTTCCAGACTAAGATGAACTAGGAAGAAAGGCCTGGCAATCTACTTCTCAAAATCAACCAGTGAAAGCCCCATGGATCACAATAGTCCAGTCTGCAACCTATCGTGTGGATGGGGCAGGACTGGGCAGCATTTTGTTCTATTGTGCACGTGGTCACCATGAGTTGAGGGCCAACTTCATGGCAGCTAACGACAACAACAAACTGTAGAGTCACCAGGGTGTGCGCAGGTAGGCTCAAATCCTACAGCCTTCATTTACTAGGAATCACCTTATGGAGAGTGGCCCTGATGGCCAATTACAAGTGAAGTAGAGTGACTTATTGTGGACACATGCTGAACCAGTAGGTATATTTCTACATGTTCCCAGACTTCTAAAGGCATTAAAGACCTGTCCTTCCCAAACTTGGGTGGCTGAAAGCCATTAGTTTTCCCTATAAGAAGATGGGACAGGAACCTCAACCTCAGCCAGGTAGACACAGTCCTTAGACTCAAAGAAACAGATCCCAGTGCAACCCGGGAGATGGAGCCATCTCAGACCCAGACTGGGACCCAACTCGCCTTCCTATGCACCCACTTCTGAGGACTGGAAGTACGACCACTCCAATTACAGACTTGGAAAGAGTCCTGATAAATATTTTCCCTTGGCAGAGAGTGGTTTTAGCCCTGGTTCCCTAAAGAAAAAAACCTGAGGCAAAGTTTACCTGCTCAAACTTTTGAGAACTGGTTCCTTAGCCACAGAGACATCTCCAGACAGATTGTAAGGAACCGCATCTCAGAATGATGGGGACTGGGAAGAGGGGAAAGGGCCCCTTCTCCTTGGTCACGTTTCACCCCACAGGACTTTAACACCTGGGACTTCCAAATTATGAAACCCAGCCTCAAGGGATGCCTATTCCACACCCCAGGGCTCAGTGAGTGCAGAGATGGTGGAAGCAGCCTCTGGGGGGTGGCGCTGCTGTGGCTCTTTTCTCGGTGGGAGCAGTAGAGGCAATGCCTGAGCTCAGCCCTCACTTCAGGGGAGCCAAGCTGGTCCAAGTTGTTAAGAGATGTGGGAAGGCAGCCGCTCCCAGGGCAATCTGCCCACTGAGCAAGCAGCTGAAGACCCAGGAGGCATGTGGGGCTCAGGGATCTGGAGAGATTCATAAATTGGCTCAATACAGACACCTTCCCTAGGGGTCGTAACTATTTCTCAGACTTTCGCTCTGGAACTTAATCCTGGTTCCCATAACTAGTGCCCATAACCAGTGCACAACAAATGTTGAGAGGGCAGACATTTGAACAGGCCATAGGAGCTGAGTTCCTGTAACTGAACCAATTGCCTTTAAGTCGATTCCAACTCATGGCAACCTCATGTGTGTTAGAGTAGAACTGTGCTCCATACAGTTTTCAAAGGGTGATTTTTGGGGAGTAGATTGCCAGGCCTTTCTTCCAAGGTGCCTCTGGATGCACTCAATCCTCCAGCCTTTGAGTTAGTAGACAAACCCATTAACCATTTGCACCACCCGGAGACTCTTTCCGGAGCTAGCCTGAGATTGTCAGGACTTTCCAAGAAGGGTGAAGGGCCAGGGAGAATTGCACGTGGTAAACCCAGCCTCACTGTGAGCTCAGAACCATATGCACAATTAGCTCTAGTTAACCCAGTGATCCAAGGAAGAGAGAGGAGAGAAAACAAAGGAAACAGAACCATTTAATAAGCCATTTTCCATTTCACTCTGTAACAGTAGAAATGTTCATTAAAAATTTTAAATGTTTTTCTATTTTGTTTCCCCGAATGCATAATATTTTTACATAGTCTGCCCCAGGCATTCATGAGCCTGAAGGGAAATTAGGATGTGTTACAAAAGGAATGCCAAGAGAAAGAATTCTGTAATATTTTGTCTCGGTCCTTAAAAATGAAGAAAGAAACAAACAAAATGATTGTTGAGAAGGAATTTTTCAGGTTTATCTCCTCCTTTAGCCGTGGTCAGGAAGAGGGACAGGACTTAGAAGTAAAAAGAAAACAGTAAGAAAAACAGTAAGGTAAATGTCCTTTCATATTTCAGTAAGTCTGTAGCTAAAGCAGGTTTAAGGGAGGGTTAATTCAGAAGCTCAATTATGCCATTAAAAACAAATAACAAGCAAAGCAGTTCTTTTCACCATTTCACTCTGCTACTCTCAGCTTTTCTCGTGCTTGGTAAAGTGGAGGGTCAGTGAAAAAGAGGGAGACCCTCCACAAGACAAAGTGACACAGTGACTGCAACAACGGGCTCAAACAGCAACAATTGTGAGGCTGGCGCAGGACCAGGCATTGTTTCGTTTTGTTGTACACAGGGTCACTATGAGCCAGAACTGACTCAATGGCACCTAACAACAACAATGTTCTCAGCTTCTTGGCTTTGCTCCTTTGGTCTGAATTTTGTGGCCACAACATGGCTGCAGCCGCTCCAAGCATCACATCCTCACACAACGAAATACAGAGGCCAGAAAGGACAGAGGAGGATATGACTCTTCCTCATAACCCTTTTTACTTTCCAAGAAATTCCCTCAGAAGACTTACTTGCACATAAGCTAATTCTTTTTCCTTTTTTTTGTTTTGGTTTAGTTTGGTTTTTTAACCAATAATCTGAGGATAGAGAGGGTCTGCAGATGCAGGAAGCTGAGTAAAATAATAAATATAGAACGTGGGGTGGCAGAATCAAGAGAGTAGACTGCAGCCATTACGGGTTTTGTCTGTCCAGTATTTTCCTCTTCCTCCTTCTGATTACAGCACCCACTTTCCTTTAGAGAACTCCTCCCTCAGGTTATATGGTCCTATTGGGCTGTCAATCATTAAGACCCACCCCTATGGCCATGGGAGCAAGCACGTGACTTTGGCTGGGCCAATCATCCTACTGCATCCTTCTGAACACAGTGATTGGCCCAACGAATGAACACGTGACTTATGCCTGGGCAATTTGCATTCTTCCCTGGAATTTTTCAAATTGGAGATGGAAAGGTAGCCCTTTGTTCTTTCTGGATTATACAATGTAAGCCTATAGGCCTGGGGCATTGAGGCCATCGTTCCTGCCATGGGGAAAGTCAACACAGAGAGGAGAAACAGCAGGAAAGAAAAAGGGAGACTGACTTCTACCATCGCTGAGTGCCGGCTTCCTGAGGTCTAGTTCCTACATACAATGTTTCCCCTTCAGTGAGCTCCCCTGTGTTTGTCCCAGCTGCCTGAGTCAGTGAATTAGCCTTTCCCTTAATTCAGTTTGAACTGGTTTCCTGACACTTGAAACCAAATGAATTTTAATACAATGACCTAAAACAGTCTCCCTGGACTAGAATGATTAGTTGAACTACAAAAAATAACATTTTCTCAACAAAATTTGGAAAATATGCACAAATATAAAGTATAAAGAAGAGTCACTGATAATTTGCCTCCTGTAGGCAAACACTATTAACATTTTTCCATATTTTCTCCCAGGCTTTGTTTTCAGTATGGAATCACACCATATGCACAATTTTGTACCTCTGTTTTTTTTATGTAACATTATATTGTAAGCAATTTCTGATGCGATTGTTGTTGTGGTTAGTTGCCATCAAGGGGATTCCAACTTATGGTGACCCCATGTGTGTAGAGTAGAATTGCTCCATAGGGTTTTCAAGGCTGTGACCTTTCGGAAGCAGGTCATCAGGCCTATATTCTGAGGCACCTCTTGGTAGTTTCAAATCTGGTAGAGCTGTGCACAGGTTTTCACTCAGTCCCCATATGTGGAGCTCCTACTGTGTGCCAGGCATTCTGTTGGACACTCAGGTAGAGGAATGAATTTCAAGAGTCCTTAGACTAAGCCCCTCACCTGGAGGAGTGCCCTGCCTACTGGAAGAGAAGACCTGAACACAGACACCTAGACAGAAGGTGAGTGTTCAGGACCCTAGGAGGCCCTGAAGGCTTAGAAGGACAGTAACTGGCCCAGCTGAATGTCGTCCAGTAACTCTGGCAGCATCTTCCCACGTAGGCAGGAAAAGTTCATCCTCCACAAAAGCTGCAGGGCATCAGTGACCTGTCAGCTTCCGGGAAGACGGGGTGGACTCAGGAAGCAACCATGAGCTGCAAATGGAGCCTGGGGGTATTTTAGTTTCCTAGGACTGCCGTCAGAAAATACCACAAAGTGGGTGGCTTTAAAGAACAGAAATTCATTGTCTCACAGTTCTAGAGGCTAAAAATCCAAATCAGGGTATTACTGGCTGTGTTGACTCCTTCTGTGGGCTCAGAGAGAAGCTGTTCTGTGCCTCTCTCCTAGCTGCCGGTGGCTCCTGGCAATCCTTGGCGTTTCTTGGCTTGCCACTGTGTCTGTCTCCATCATCGTAGGGCTATTCTTCCTCTGTCTAACCCTGTCTATTTTCCTTTCTCATAAGACACCACTATGTATGGGATTAGGACCCACCCTACTCCGTATGACCTTATGTTGACCTGTTTCCAAACAAGGTCACATGCATAGGTACCGGGGGTTAGGGACTGAACATATTTGGCAGGGGAGTGGGGCACAATCCAAAACTGCAGCTTCATTTGCAGCCAGGGAGACTCAGCACGAGGAATTTAGAAATCTGAGAAACAGGAAGCCTGAAGCCATGGCTCAAACAAGGCACCACATACCGTGGGTGTGATATGAGAAGCCCAGGATGCTGCAGACATGCGTTCTAGGACAACAGCTCGAAGCCAGGCAGGGCAACCCAAGAAGGTTGGGAGGCATTTTACCCTGGGCATCCCTGTGAACCTAGACCCCCACATTCTGAGACTTACCTGCATGTTGAGGTCACCACAGCAGATTTGGATCCCAAACCAACATTTGCTTCTGATCCTTAAGTTACGCGGAGATAATAATAATACATGCCTTAGTGGGTTGTTTTGCTGACTACATGGGATAATACTGTCAGTTCTGCTGTAACACTTGATTTGAAAATGCACATTTGGTACAATGTGACTGATATATTAGGGAACAATTTGAGTGTAACGTGAATTTCCTGTATGCTTATGCACTTCATTCATGAGAAATACCAGGTTTGTGCAGAAACCTACACACAGCTGAACTGAGCTGTGTACGAATACACACACACATGCACGTGCCTCAAACATCCACCAGCTACCTGGGTTCACCATGTGTTATGAACCACATCCACATGTGAGGTTGGATTTCAGATAACCCCGCCTTGCACCTCTTCACAATAACTCACAAGCTGCAACCCTTCCAGAGTCCACTTCCACAAGAAAACTTCAGGTCTTTTTCAAGATAAGATATGATATTTTTTGTAGCATTTTATGTATTTAAGATGTCTAAAACTATGCTACCATTTTTATGAAGTTCCTATCTTTTTTTTAATGTGTCACTTGACAAAGTTTTTTTTTTTCTCTTTTTTTAATTGTACTTTAGATGAAGGTTTACAGAACAAGCTAGTATCTCATTAAACAGTTAGTACACATATTTTTTTATGACGTTGGTTAACAAACCCACGACATGTCAATACCCTCCCTTCTAAACCTTGGGTTCCCTATTACCAGCTTTCTTGTCCCCTCCGGCCTCCTAGGCTCTGCTGCTGGGCTGGTGTGCCCCTTTAGGCTCGTTTTGTTTTATGGGCCTGTCCACTCTTTGGCTGAAGGGTGAACTTCAGGAGTGACCTCATTACTCAGCTGAAAGGGTGTCTGGAGGCCATACTCTCAGGGTTTCTCCAATCTCTGTCAGACCAGCAAGTCTGGTCTTTCTTTCTTAGAATTTTGTTCTACATTTTTCTCCAGCTCTGTCCAGGACCCTCTATCGTGACCTCTGTCAGAGCAGTGGTGGTAGCCAGGCACCATCTAGTTGTACTGGACTTAGTATGGTGGAGGCCATGGTAGATGTGGTCCACATTAGTCTTTTGGACTAATCTTTTACTTGTATCTTTAGTTTTCTTCATTCTTCCTTGTGCCCAAACCGGTGAGACCAGTGGAGTATCCTAGATGGCCACTCACAGGCTTTTACAACTCCAGATGCTACTCACCAAAGTAGAATGTAGAACATTTTCTTTATAAACTGTTATGCTAATTGAGCTAGATGTTCCCTGAGACCATGGTCCCCACAGTCTTCAGCCCAGCAATTCAGCCCCTCAGAAAGTTTGGATCTGTCTACGGAACCTTCATGACCTTGCCTTGTACAAGTTGTGCTGGCTTCTTCAGTATTGTGTACTGTCTTACCCTTCACCAAAGTTACCACTTACCTATTGTCTATTTAGTGTTTTTCCATCCCCACCCCTCCCCTCTCTCATAACCATCAAAGACTGTTTCTTTTTGTGTGTAAACCTTTTCATGAGTTTTTACAGTAGTGGTCTCATATTTGTCCTTTCGTGATTGACTTATTTCACTCAGCATAATGCCCTCCAGATTCATCCATGTTATGAGATGCTTCAAAGATTCATCGTTGTTCTTCAACATTGTGTAATACTCCACTGTGTGTATGTACCACAGTTTGTTCATCCATTCATCTGTTGATGGGCATCTAGGTTGTTGTTTCCATCTTTTTGCTATTGTGAACAATGCTGCAATGAACATGGGTATGCATATGTCTATTCGTGTGGCCACTCCTATTTCTCTAGGATATATTTCAAGGAATGGGATTGCTGGATCATTTGATATTTCTATTTCTAGCTTTCTAAGAAAGCACCATATCGTTTTCCAAAATGGTTGTATCATTTTGCATTCCCACTGGCAGTGCATAAGAGTTCCTATATCCCCACAGCCTCTCCAACATTTGTTATTTCCTGTTCTTTTGACTCATGCCAGTAACGCTCGGGTGAGATGGTATCTCATTGTGGTTTTGATTTGCATTTCTCTAATGGCCAGTGATCGTGAGCATTTCCTCATGTGTCTGTTGGCTGCGTGAATGTCTTCTTTGGTGAAGTGTCTGTTCATTTCCTTACTTGACAAAGTGTTTGAGTGTTATTCCCCAACCCCATTTTATTCCCTAAGCCCTGTGGTTGCAGTATTTTGCATAACGGCACAGTGATTTTTAGGCGCTCATAAACACCAAACACGTTGCTGTCAAGTTGATTTTGAACTGCCCCATAGGGTTTCCAAAGCTGTAAATCTTTACGGAAGCAGGCTGTCACATGTTTTTCCCTCATAGCGACTGGTGGGTTTGTACTGCCAACCTTTCAGCTTGCAGCCGAATGCTTAACCACTGCGCCACCAGGGTTCCTACATCACATTATAACAAAAACTGACTACATGTATAACACTTAGCATGTATGAAGCATTCAATAAATGTCAGCTGCTATTATTATCATTATTATTACTATGAAATCTCTGCCGCTTGAATTACACTTGCAGTTTTTTCTAACTTCTTTCCCAGTTCTGAATTCACTCTTATCCTCGTGCTTTGCACGTGGATTATTTTTCTGATTATTCATGAAAGAAAATGCGAATCCAGGAACGTTAAGTAACTTGCCCAGAATCACACAACCAATCCCTGGTATATACTTAAAGGTCTGTTCCTTGTCTTCAAATTTCTTAAGGAAAAAAAAAATACAGGTAAGTAAAAATGGCATCACAGCAGTGTCTTACCTCATCCAACTTCAATGAGAAGAGAGAGAATCAAGATCAACATCAGCCCAAAGTTGACTCCTACCAAGCAGAGGTCAAACATCTCTCTTTTCTCCAACCTTTTTACGAATTCTGACACCAGCCATCCCTCCCACAGCACTCTCTACTTCTCTGCTGGGTTTGATAAGTCATTTCAATGGCCACACGGAATTCACAAACCATACTCAGCTACAAGGTTTATGAGGGAAGTAACAGGCTACAATCCAGGATCAGGAACTATTCAGAGTATAGTTCTTCAGTCAGCCATGTCCAGAGGCAGGTCTCTCACTCAGCCCCTCGGCCCCTCACTCCCTGCCCTGCTGTGGCAAGTGTTACAGCTCTTTAGCTCTGCCAATAAGTGCCCACCATGAAGCCTCCTGCCCAAAGCCACTCAGCTCTCACTCCATGGGTTGGCCTAGCCCACAGTGCCATCTCACGCTGGTCTCCTGGTTCTGCTGCTACACATTTCTCTGCTGCTGCCTCGCCTGGTCTCCAGTGTCACAGCCCTCTCTGTCTCCTGAGTCTAGGAGGTTCTCATTGCAGGGACCCTAGGTCCAAAGGACAGGTCCACTCCTGGTTCTTTCTTAATGGTAGTGAGGTCCCCCTCTCACGCCTGGGATTGGCTTCCTTAAGCCTAGCAGGATAGCAAAACTGAAGTCACGGGCCATAACCTGGGATCAGGATCAGGAAGCACATAGGCAAATTCTCCCTTCTTCAGTGCAGGACAGCTCTCTTAGCTCCTCTTGGCTATGAAGGCCTCCTCTCAGCCCCCTGAGGACAGACTCCTCTCAGCCCCCTGAGGACAGGCTCCTCTCAGCCCCCTCAGGACAGGTTCCTCTCTCAACCTTCAGCCCCCGCTCAGGCCTGGCCTCTGCCCTGCTTGGTCAAGTGTTACAAAGCTCTTTAACTTCATTGACAAGTGCCTGAATGCACCCTACTCTACCAACACCCTACTCCTTCTGCCCGGAGGCACTCAGCTCTCTCACTCCACAGATTGGCAAGCACACTGTAGCCGCCTCGATCCATGGACTGGGAAGCCCACCATGCCGTCTCGTGCCAGTCTCCTGGTTCTGCTGCTGCCATTTCTGTCACTGCTTCTCGCCGTCTCACATCATCTCTGCTGTTACAGTTCTTTCTGTCTCCTGGCTCTAGGAGATTCTCAATGCAGAGAACCTAGGTCCAAAGGACATGCTCTGCTCTCAGCTCTTCTTTCTTGATGGTAGTGAGGTCCCCTTCTCACTTCTGGGATTGACTCCCTTTAAGCCTAGCAGGACAGCAAAACTGACCAATCCCCTTATTAGGGTTCCATAAACCTTATTTGCATGGTCCCACTACCACAAGTCTTCTACATACCTTATTTGCATTGTTAGCAAGCTGTCCAATCCCCTTGGTGGGCCACAAGCACATTATTTGCATAGTCCCACCCAATCGTTTTGTGGGAGTCACAGGACGATGCATGGCTAGAAGGGTCATATTAAGTAATTCACTGCATCACAAGATTACTTCTAAGCTTACATCCAGAAGTTGTAAGGCAGAGTGTGCATAAACCAAAAAAAATCAAACCTGTTGCCATCAAGTCAATTCTGACTCATAGCGAGCAACCCTATAGGACAGAGTAGAACTGCATCATAGGATTTCCAAGTAGCAGCTGGTGGATTTGAACTGCCAACCTTTTTGTTAGCAGCTAAACGCTTAGCCACTGCACCACCAGGGCCCCAAAGTGTGCATAAGAGTGGACATTTGGGAGTCAAAGAGGGATAGGAAGAGAGCGCATTTAATCATGAGCTAACCCTTGAAGAAGTCAATTGGGAATTTGAGAAAGAAAGTGGGTAGGAGGAAGAAAATTGCAGCATGGAGACAAAGCCGTGAATAGCAGGGGTCTCAAACTCAGATGCCTACAGGGCCCAAGCAAAGAACAGGAATGAGTGAAATGCTCCAGGTGTGAACGATAGGGAATGGTGGGGACTATGGCACACTCAGTCCCCATCTAAAGGGGTAGCTTCTTCGGAGCCCTGGCCTGAGGAGTAGACCCAGCATCTGATTTTCAGGAGAATCAGAAAATTCGAATCTTATATTAAATTTCCAGATGTTTAAACATCAGCAACTAATTCAAAAAATTTAAATATTTTTTCAGGCCAAAATAACCCATCTACAGTATCCCTGTAGGCTGCCAGTATGCAACGTCTGGTGAACTGAAAGGCGAGACTCAGGCTTGGGGTCCCATCCAAAGAAGTCTGAACACTGATGGACACAAAATATGTTATTTATTGTCAATATCTGCAAAGACACATTTAAGCAACAAAATATACATTTGTCAACCTTTTAGAATTTGTTTTATACATAAACAAATACAATGTGCTACAATAGCAATAAATTAAATATACACTATTTACATTACATAGGCAATCGAGGTCTACAAATCACCTCCTCGCTAAGAGAGAAAAAAAAAAGAAAAATCATCATCATACAGATCATGATTTCCAGGCTACACTTCTTAGATTCTATGACACAGAGGAATCTCTTCACACTTAAACATTTGCACTCCCCGGGCTGGAGTGTCGAAGGGTAACATCCATACAAGGGAGTCAGCACACATGCTAGGGAGCGGAAAGGGAGCATTGGCCTTCCAAGCAAAAATGGTACAAAATCAAAGACAATGGCAATTCAATTCCAGTCTTCCAGCCAAACACCCCCTCCCCACGGCTGGTAAGGCACAGGACAGAGCCACTGCCCCAACCGCCTCTCTGCCCTTAGCAGGGATCTGCTGTCCTTGGCCCTAGTCGGGGTTGACTTCTTCCTCCCAAAGGGGCACATGTGGGCACCCCCACTGAGCACGTGGCCCAGCTGAAAGGAGAGAGACGTGGGGTTGGGGTGAGCAAGGAGCTAGTGATAAAACATATCAGAGCTTGGCAGATGTATGCCCCAACCAGCCCCCCAGCCAGGCTGCAGAGGCAGCCTTGGCAAGTGTTTACTGACCCACCTTTGCCTTTTAGAAAGGGGCAGCTAGAGGCTGAGCAAGGAGCTGTGGGGTCTTCAGCCTGGCTGCCTGGCCCTGGTCCCTACTGGCCACCTGTAGCCATAAGATCTACCTGAAGTCTCATCCATTCCCCCACAACTGACCTGTCTCCATTGACTTAGAAATGAATGAAGAAGGTAGTGTTTGCATTGGCACCTTAAAGGGTCAGGGCTTTGTTTAAGAATCAGGGAGAATTGAAGAGTTTTCCTTTACCACTATTTTTTTCTTAACTTAAAAAGGGACAAGTGAGGGTTGGTTAACTGCATCTTTGCCCTGGCCTCCACCCCCTTTATAGACCGGGGTCACCTAGGTGACTGCCTAAGCCAGAGAGAACCTGCTCGGTGGAATCATGTTCCCTCCTTGTTTTCCAAGCTGCATCCCAAATCCCAAGACCCTTGCTGAAAAATCCAACAGACTCTCCCCGCTGATGGAAAAAACAGTCAGAGGCTCCACCAGCATCCTTGACTGCATTGCCTCCAGGCCAGAGCTGAGGCACAACCTTACTGGCTTCTCCAAAGCCCATGGCCCCGGCAAACATAGCCACTTATTCACCAACATGTAGACAGTACAGAGGAAAGGTCCCTGGGTTGTGGGTTCTAAGCCCAGCCTTGCCAAGAGCTGGTTGTGTACCCTAAAGCAAGTCATGTCCCCTCCCTTGGGCTAAGTTTTCTCATCTGAGGACATAGTTGGACTAGATAATATATAAGGTCCCGGAAGAAGATAATCTTGACAATGCTGAACCACAGAGTATTTTCCAAGAAACACCATGGACATTCATTAGCATAGAGAGAAACTCTGGTAGGACCTATCTGGAGTTCTTTCTGCATCTGTTTTTCTGCATCAGCTTAGCTGGTGGCACGTGGGTGCCCTACAGCACTGGAAAGTACAGTCTCTTCAGTGAATCAGGCAGTCCTCAGAGCCACAGAGTCTCCAGAAAATGCCTTTTTTATGGAGATCATAAGTGAAAATGCCTCAAATGCCAGCATGAGCACCCTCTAAACGAGTCTAGTCAAAAAAACCCATGTGGCTTGAGCAAACTTTTGCACCTGAAGCCTGGGCACAGGAATCGGAGGAAAGACTTTATGGATCAGAGCAGACACAGGGAGAGTGTGGGAGACAGCCCTCCAGGAACCCGAGCTACCTGCCCTCTGGTCCAGGGGGATGAGGGGAGACTCGGCCCCATCCTTGTTCTCCTCCACACCTCAGGTGGGCTGGTAGTATGCACTCTAAAAGCTGTAGGATGGACCTTCTAGCGATGATGAGGTAAGGTCCAGAGGGAGGGAGATTTGGGGTCCTGTCCAGAGCATCCCAATAGCAAACAGAGGGTAAGATCATTTTCAGGGCTGTGCATCTTAGGAAGCACACCAGTGCCTCCTAGTTCCTTTGGACACACTTCACCATCCTGCCCACTACTCAGAACCAAAACAAACAAACAAATGAACAAACCAGTTGCCGTCGAGTAGAATCCGACTCATGGCAAACCCATGTGTGCAGAGCAGAACTGCTCCATAGGGCTTGCGAGGCTACGACCTTTCGGAAGCAGATCACCAGTCCAGCGCTTAACCATTTGTGCCACGCAGGGACTCCACCCAACACTCAGAGGCAGGGGCAAAGACTGCCCAGGAGGTACGGGCTGCAGTGGGAGGCAGCTAGAGTCATGGGGAGAGTAGGACAGAGTGGGGACCACCTGAAAACCTCCGAGAGCCCCCAGACAACCACACAACACAACACAACCACCAAGCAGCTACAAATACAAGCTACCCAGAGAGGCAAGCAGAAGCCTGGAATATGTTTTAGAGAAATGTAGTTTGACCTTTCAAGTTCTTTCAGAAACCCAGCCAACAGAATGCTGCCAGAACCCATGGGCCTCGTTCCAGCAGTGGGTGCTGCTGAAATGATTTTGAATAGAACTCAATTAAGCTGAACAGCTCTTCTGTGAATCTCCTAACTGGAATGGATTTTTTGACTAGCACTTTACATACACACATTTTTCAATAGTGTAAGGGGAGAGGTCACCCCAGTCTGCAAATAGGATCCCCCAATTGCCATAAGAGTGGGTACGAAGGATCAAGATTTTGCTCTTATGACAAAAGCAATGGGGAAATTGTCACAACATCAGTCAAAAACAAATGTGTAACATTTATATGCCTCGGCTTGGGAACAAGCCCAATTCCCTCTATAAATAAAGCATAGTTGGAAAGACTTGTCATCTACTCATTAGAGCGGGCAGGCCCAGGGCTCAGCCCTGGCAGCCCCATGCCACAGAGGCAACAGACGCACCAAAGCTGATCACCTCCAAAAGTCCTGCTCTTCAGGCTTTACGTTTCACGTGGAGGACATGCCACCTTAAAGCCCACTGTGGCCAGGCAGCAGAAATGGCCCATCACACCCCAGACTGGGAAGAATGGGAAGCTGGGGGCTGCTCCTCAGGAAGCGAGCTGGTTCATTCCAGCAAAGGTGGCTCTGGCTGAGGGTGCGAGTGGCACAGGGCGCCTGCACAACACTCAGATGCAGCCAGGCTGCAGGGCTCCCACAGATGTGACCACTGCCCGGACTTCAGTTGGAGAGGGCAGGAGGAGGACTGGGGGACGGAGCCCAGACACACTGAATGGCACCATGGCTGGAAGCAGCTCCCAAGGCAGCGCTGAGCCCCCTACAGATGCCAGAGACATAAGTCATGAAAGATGTTGTGCTCGCTGACCAAACCAAAGTTCTGCTCACTACATATCAGCCTGACCAAACCCTGACAGGTCGTCCCCACCTCACCTCTCTTGCTCTTACCTGGGTAGTGGGTGGGTTAAGTATTTCTGCCTTCCATGATCCCCCACCACCACTGCATCCCAGTCAAGTCCTCAAGCCCTGAGGTTTTCCTCAATCAAAGCCCAATGAACCTAAGTGTCCCCTCTCCCTGAATTCCTTCACACTCTTGTCTGCCCACCTCTTTATGGGAAAAAACAGCTGCTCAAAGGGAAGACACTGACACACGGCTGCTCACACAGCAATGGTCATGAGGTGCATGCGTGAAGTCGGGTGAAACAGAAAATGCCAGCTGCAGCCAAGGATGTCTGCAGGACTCCTCCCGTATATACTCAGCTGCCTCCCAGCTTCAACGGGCAGCTTCATGGGCAGCTTCATGGGCAGCAGGGACAGGGAAGCCTGGCCTGACATCAGTTGATGGCTAAGAAGTTCTGAGCAGAGAAGCAAGTAGACATTTCAAAGCCCCAGAGACGTGGGCATCCTGATTGTACAAATCTTGGCTCCTGGAGAGTGGTCCCTCTACCACCATTAATGCATTCGCTTTGGCTCCAGCCTGTCATGTCCAAGGAGGCACTGTGACCAAGGACACACAGGGATGCCCCTGCTGTGGATCTCTGTTCCCTGCCTCACCACTCTCTGCCTCTGTGGCAGGTGACCCCCCCAGTTCCTGACAGTGCCCCAGCAGCCCAATCCCTCCTTGCCCAACTTCCTTGTCCTCTTCAGACAAAACAAGATGACAAATGACCCAGGCAGACATTACACTGGAGGAGACAAAGAGGAGGGGGCCTCGAGGAAGGAGGCCTTGTCCAGAGATGGGGAGGTGCTTGTAGGGTGTCCCAGTGAAGGGGCAGGCAGGGATGTGGCCGGACAGGGGCAGTGGGACAGACAGCTGGTCTGGTGGGCAGGTGCCGAGTGGGGCAGCAGGCCTTGATGGTCAGAGTAGTGGATGGCACCCCCAAAGAGCTGGAATAGGAGCCTTCTCCAGGACGGAATCGAGGCTTCCCTGAGAAGATAAGGAGGAGGGAGATGATGACCTTTTGGTTCAGTGAAGGGAGGAAGGGAAAATACAAACCCTGACGGTGCAGACCCCAGTGCACAAGGGGGTGCGGAACAGATGTGCCCACGGCTATGGCCCACTGAATAGACTTGGGATGAGGAGGGAGAAAAACACAGGGTACTGGACTTTCTGCAAGTGGGGTATTCTTTGTCAGCCCCAAGAAGTTGGGCACAAACGTTAATTTGGTAAACCAAGGCATTTGGCAGTTAAAATGAAATGCCAACACTCCCATTTTCTCTTCTGCTTTTTCACAGACCAGGTTTACATAAAGTGGCCTCAACTGTACCTCTCCTCTTGGTTCCAACTGTCACTCATACCCCTGGGAACCCCATGGTGGGAAGAGGGCTGGCGGCAGGGGGAGGGGGTCAGGTGTGTCTCTAGCAATGTCACTAGCAGTTGTGGTCTTGATGGTGGTAAGCTGGACCCATGCCCCTCTCTACTGAAATCCACGTGACTCCTCGAGGAGAGATCCACCCTGCAGATGTCCCTTATAACATTAGGTGGGGTGGGGCACTTCTGGGTACAATAGGAAGAACACATGCCAGCCCGGAGTGCTAGCCAAGGACTCCAAGGACATTTGGCTAGGAGGAGGGAAGGGCTACCTGACAGCAGGGAGGCAAGGGAGCAAACTGAAGAATTCCTCCCACTGGGAAAGGAAGGTGGGCTCTGGGTTGCTGACATCTTCTGCCCGCTGGGACCAAGCTCCATCCAGTGGGCAAGAGACCAATCCTAGTGTGTCTGGCCCAATCCTTTCGGGCAACCCTTCCCATCCATCTCCAAGGCCATCCTGCCCTCTCTTTCTCATCTGGACCTGGGATCCATCATCCTAGAGGCTTCAGGGATTATTTTATGCTCCCTTTTATAATTTTATAAACTAAAATGATTTTATTATTTTATTATGCTTTACTATTATCTATTCTGCCAGGTGGCAGGGTCGTTCTGGTCATTCTCAAGATTATAAGGCCACTGGTACCCTGATCTTAAAGGGACCCACCTCCCCTCGCGGCCACAACAAGTGAAACACTCAACCTACCATTAACAAGCGAAGGATTCCTCTTTCACATTAGTGACCCTGTTTTAAGAAAAATCCATAAGAGAGCGTTTAATAACCAGCAACATAATCCCACCAATGGCAGCTCCTGTGCACCCAACTCGCAGCTGTCCAGTGAGCTCAGGGAGGGAAATGCTGTGAGCTGGTTGTTATACATGGCCATTAAAAAAAAAACCCAATGATACAAGTTTACAGTTACAGAAATTATACAAGGGTAAACATACTCAAAATTCATTGCTTCTAAATGATTTTACTGTTTTACTATTATCTATGCTCTTAAGGTTATCTGGAGTCCCTGGGTGGTGTAAATGGTTAAGCACTTGACTGCGAACTGAAAGGTTGGAGGGTTCGAGTCCACCCCAGAGGCACCTTGGAAGAAAGGCCTGGCAATCTACTTCTGAAAAATCAGCTATTGAAAACCCCATGGAGCACAGTTCCACTCTGACACAAATGGGGTCACTATGTGTCTGAGTCAGCTCCACCACAACTCATTTGTTTTTTTAGTTTACGGTTATCTCTCGTGTCTGATTCTGTATAACAGTGTGCTGCACGCCCAGAAGCAACAGTTCACATCTCACATCTGAGCATGGCTCTGTCCCAGGTGAGGTTCTAACACAGGAGATGGTGCAAAGGTGGCAGGTGACCCCCCAGGCTAATGTCTGCAACATGCAGGGATAGATAGCGTCACCCCAGATGCGACCAGAGCTCTCCTTTGCGGAGGCCCCCCGGTGTGATGTATGAGCCTCCTCGCCATCCAGCCCCAGGACGGGAGGCTGGCTTTTGAAGGCATTCGGAATGTGGGCTACCGAGGCTGCTTCCCCTGCTACTCCCCCTCCCCCAGGTCCTTACCGCACTGGAGCTGGCATGGCTGAGCTTATCGAAGCGGAATTTCAGGTTTGACCTCGGGGAGTTTCTGCTTTTGGTATCTAAGAAAAAGGAGAACAACCATGAAACCAGGGTGGAGCTCTAGAGGTCACAGGGGCTGTGGGGGATTGACTAGACCTGGAGGCGGGAAAAATGTCTCCACTAGCCACTGTCCCAAGAGGCCAGGTAGCCTCTCAGCTGCCAAGACAGTTTCTTCATCTGTAAAATGGAGTAATAATATAAGTTCCCTGATTTTCTGGCACGCTGGAGCTGACTCATATGGACTTACCAGGGACAACTGTTAAATTTTCAGAAGGGTTTTGAGGTGGCTGTTAAGCACAGACGTTTAAAAAAATTAAATTACATAAGCTTACACTTAAGTATTAAAACAAAACATTACAAAAATATTAAAACAAAAGCAAATATACTCAAATCCATCACTTTGAAATTATTTTACTATGTTTTACTAGTCTCTGTGCTCTTAAGGTTATTTCCATCTACTATATCTGAACGGTGGTAATACTATGTAATGGCGGGCTACTGGGCCTCTCTTCCCAAGTGCGCCTTCACTGATGTCACGTCGGTAGCTTGAAATCAGCCATGGTGGGAGTATTTACACTACAGAAATCAGCAAGCACTACAAATCAAGGCTTGATTTACTGTTTTGTTGCCTAGACTTTAGAAAGTGATGGAGACATTGTGAATAATGAAGATTAAACTTAAAAATGTGTGTGTGTATAGTCATTTGTTATCATTAGGTGCCATCGAGTCAATTCCAACTCATAGCAACCCCGTGTACAACAGAAGGAAACTCTGCCTGGTCCCGCACCATCCTCACAATCGTTGCTATGTTTATAGTTATTACATGGTGAATAGCACAAAAAAGCTGAGTACATATTCTTCCAGTATTTGAAAGCTACAGTAAAACCTGCAAAAGCTAGAAACCACACAAGGCAGAAACTTGTCAGAGAGGGAAAACTCAAATATTTTCCACTAACAGAGTGCGACAGAAAAGTGATAAGACCGCAGGCCGTCAAAGGTGGAAAACGTTGGCAGTCTGGTCGAGCTCCGGCTCGAGCCGGTTTCCCTGTATTATCTGATTCAGGAAATAAGTTGCTCACATCATTTGTGAACGGATGAAGTTCTCTTCACTCAGTTTCACTCCCACCTTATTCCTAACATAAACTAAAATATCCGTCGATATTCATACTGGAACTACACTTGTCTGCCATTTGGCAACCTTAGGTTGGCTATGGATGCAAAAGTTAGGCAAAAATCAACAGGCATTTTGTGAGATTCAATTGGCTATATGGAATTTTCAGTAAAGAATAGTCTGTATTTTATCATTATTTGTGAACTATGTGCTTCAGATCCTTTCTATCAGTAAGATTTATACAAACAGATGATTGTGTGTGTGTGAGAAACAGACAGAGAGAGAACCAACTAGTAAACCTTCACCAGCTCTCCCTAGCAGGGGCCACATGGGTTTCTGGTTTTTCTCTGGCTAAAGGGAGCAACACCTCACTCAGTTCCCATGGAGGCTGCTGCCTTGTTTCTGGTGTTTCAAATCAGGGGCTGTGAGTGCCTGCCTCTGTGACCTGCCAATCCCTCCTCTGGGCCTCAAGGAGCCCAGGTAGGAAATGAGGGAGGGTCAGACCATCTGAGATTATGGGAGAGGGAAATGGCAGGCACTCCCAGGCTACCTCCCTCCCCTCAGCCCTGTCTCTCCCCAGGCTCAGCTGAACAGCCTGAAGCAGATTTCCAGATCTCCTCAAGCCCCATCCTAGTCCTGGGGGTACCCAGCACAACCTCTGTGAGGGTAAAAGGCAGGTCCTCAGGATTAAATACTGGAGGGCAGGGGTGGGGTGGTAACCAAAGGGTGGCGCAATTAGCACTGGAGCAGGAGTTACCAGGCCCATTTCAGGTCCAGTTCCGCCCTATGTGATGTTCACCAAATGGCAGAAACCTCCCTTTACTGAAAACCTTATTGATTTTGATAAATAGCGCCAACTAGGAGCTAGGTTTGTAACGGATTCTTTCAATATTTAATTAAGCCTTATTAAAAAAAAAAAAAATCAGGGAACTTGTATTATTACCCCATTTTACAGATGAGGAAACTGAGGCTCTAAGAGGTAAGTTTGTCAGTGCCGCAGCCCAGATGAGAACCCAACTCAAAGCTACCGCCCACGGGAGGTCAAACAAGAGTAAGCCAGTGCACGGCTCCCTCAATTGGGAAGCACAGGGGCACTAATGCAAAGAATGGTTTTGCTTTTTAGTTACCATTTGCCCTTTTTCCCCCCGACATTGCCTCTTCCCTTTGCCAACTTACTGTGAGAACTGAAGAAGCATTTTGGCTCAAACCGCCCTGCTGGCCCATTGGCCCTTTCTGTGTTTCAATCATTTAGCCCAGGTTTCTCACCCTCAGCCTACTGGATTTAAAAATAGAGCCAAATAATTCTGTTGTGAGGGCTGTCCTGTTTATGGTAGGATATTTAGCAGCCTCTATGGCTTCTACCCACTAGATGCCAATAATACTTTCCCACACCACAATCATGACAATCAAAATGTCTCCAGACATTGCCAAATGTCCCTGGGGAGCAAGATGGCCCCTGGCTGATTTAGGCTATTATTCTTGTTACTTGGCAAACACTAACGCTTTAAGTCTCTTGCAATGTGAAATGTATTTACTCCTCATGAAACCAACCATGTGGGGTAGAAACGACTATTTCCCATCCTTTCCCCCATTTTTGCTCAGGAAAACTGAGGCTCAGAGAGGCTAAGTAACTTGCCCAATGTCACATTGCTAGTAAATGGGAGAATCACAATTTGGCCCAGGCAATCTGGATCAAGGGTCCTGTGCTTGCCCCTGCTGTGCTGGCCTCTTCAAGGTGGGGACCAAGGCTTTTATTTCTGGGCATCTGCAGGCCACCTACTGCGAAGGTTCAAGTGGATGCCCCACTGACCCCTGTTCCAGGGATCCGCAAGCCACAACTGAACCCAGTAGATTTTACCTCCCTGACAGCTCTGAATCTACTTCCTTCTCCCCATTACCCCAGCCACCACCCCAATCCATGGCCCCATCACCCACACCACCCCAATGTAAACACCCCACTGATTTGCCTCCCCCTGTTCTTGCTCCCCACTCCCCTCCTCTCCTCTCCTCTCCTGCCCCTCCCAGTCCTTTCTGCAGGCAGCTGCCAAAATGGTCCTTCTCAGCACCAGGTGGCACTCCTCAACTTAAGAACCTTCAAAGACTTGCTCCTCCAGTGGTTTCCACTGCTGACAGGATAATGCCAGATCCCCACCAGACTTCCCGTGGTGGCCCCTGCCTGTCCCTTGGACCTCACCTCTCTCCTTTCACCCTTCCTCTCCTTGAACTAGGCCACCTGCAGATCCCAAAACACACATCTCTCTATTCCCTCCAGGACTTTGCATATGCTGTTCCCTCCACCTGCAACACTCTTCCCACCTCTTTACCTTATATATTGTCGGACAATTGCTATCACTTTGTGGGCCCTGGAATAAGGGCAGGGGAGGTCAGTGGAAAGAGCCTTCACCCTCGAATCACACAATCCTGGCTCCTTCCCTATGAGATCTCAGGGGAATCATTTCACCTCTCTGATCCCAGTTTCCCCATTCGTATTAAGAGGAGAAGAACACAGGCCTCTTAAGGTTGATGAACAGATAAAGTGAGCTAGCAGAGCCGAAGGGCCTAACACCATGAGGGAAGAGCAGAAACTGACTAGTTCAGTGTGCCTGGTATGCGTTCCCCAAGAAACGCTCCACCCTCCTGGCCACCTCCTGTACACCACCAGATGCCACTGACCTGTGGGACTCCGGCTCATGATGATGGGGGTGGCTGCCGCCCCCAGGCCAGGGCTCTCGCTGCTCGGGGTCGGGCTGTAGACAAACACCTCCTGCTTGAAGGGTGAGGTTGTGGACGGCTGGCTGCTCTGGGGAGAGAGGCCGGGTGAGCGAGGCCAGTCCCAGCATGGCAGCCTTCCCACAGTCCCTCTAAGCCCCACAATCTGTTACTGTTGAGTCAATTCTGACTCACGGCAACCCTATGTGTTACAGAGTAGAACTGCTCTATAGGGTTTTCTTGGCTGTAGTCTTTATGGAAGCAGATTGCCAGGCCTTTCTTCCATGGCACTGCTGGGTAAGTACAGACCGCCAACCTTTAGGTTACTAGTCAAGCGCAAGCCATTTTCATTATCCCACGGCCCTTCCAAGCCCCACAGGGTGCCCCAGTCCTCAGCAGGCCTGAGACAGGCCCCATCAAGCTCAGGGCAGCCCCTGCCTCCCATTCCCAACTCTGACCTGCTGTTTCCTGCCTGCGGCCTTTAACCCTGCTGCCACACTCTCCCAGCCCCCTCTAGCCAGAAGCCCGATGGCAGAGATCCCATGCAGCCTGGCCTCTGTCTCTGCTTCTGTGGCTATGTCACTCTGGAGGGGGTTCCTCCTCAGCCACCACCACCCCCAGAAGGTGGAGATGGCTGAGGGCCACCTTTTGTTTCCATACTTGCCCCTTTAACCCGAAAGCCTAGATCAGGGCTTTGCCACAGTGACTATGTTAATGTACACAGGGGATGCCTGGCTGGGCCCCAGGGTGCCCCTTCCTCCTCCCCAGGGCTGGACAGGGCCACACCTACCCCGCTGTCACACTCCTCTATGGCCTCGCCCTCCCCTGCGGTGCTGCTGAAGCTGCTGGTGCTGGAGGAGGAGCGAGAGATGTTGGCTCGGCCATTCTCCTTCAACTTTATGAAGGGCCTGTGGGAGACAGAAAGCAAGGCAAGGCCTGCTCACACAAGAGGACCCCCAGACCCTCCCGGGGCAGGGGCAGGAGAACAGGGCAGGCCCGGGGGAGATCTGAGCTTGCCCACCGGCTGCTCCCCTGCCCCTGTCTGTAGGTGTTTGTGTTCCAGGGGGTTTCTGGAGCAAGGCGTGCTCCGCTCAGCCTATTTGGAGGCAGTGAGCATATTCCAGGGCTCTGAAGAGCTAAAGCCAGTTCTTCCCTCACCCGCAGTTTCTTACTTCTCTTTGTTGGGGCAGATTTCCGGAGAGCTGGGGTTGGATGAAGTCTCAGACTTGACTTCCTGGGAAGAGTGTCCACCATCCGGGGTTTTGGGGGTGCTGGATGCGCTGTCACTGAGAAAACGGGAACGAAAAGGAGTGAGGTCATGGAGGTGCCCCCAGGCCCCACCCTACCCCCAGGCCCAAGGCAGAGTCTAGCCAGTTCTTGGCACCATGTGGGCCTGTGCGGGTCACAGTGTACCCTGCCCAAGCTCAGCCACCAAGATTTCCTTTCCTGCCCGAGCTCCCCCTCAGAGGCTGCTGTAGACAACAGGGTTTTCTGCTCAACCAGCGGCTACTCCAGGCTCCTGGGGCAAAATAGAGAGCTCCCAAGGCAAGTGTCCCGGGAGGATACACCAAGCCCAAGTCTACCCCCTCACCCAAGAGGGTTGTCCAGCCTGTCAGAGCTACACATCAACAGAGGACCACAGAGGGAAGGGAGTGGGGTCTGTGAAAGTCACCCCCAGGACTGGGGAAGTTTTCAACACGCAGATGTTAACAGGGCCACCCACTGCATAACCCAGGGGCACCATTCACATCACCATAATATGGCTTCCCGAGAGGGAAACAGAGCTACTGTTTAGGGGGCACAGAGTTTATGCTAATGGTGGTGGGATAATTTGGAAAAGGATAGTTGCACGAGACGAAGAATGTAATCAATACCATATAAAAATTGTTGAATTGGCAAATGTTTTATTATGCATATCTGTACCACAAAAAAAATTTTTTTTTAACTAAAATAATAATAACAAACTTGTGTTCCCAATGGTGAAAATAAAGAGCTCCCTGGAGAGGTGTGGCCAGGCGGCCTTGGGCGCTAAGAAGGACATCTTGGCAAAGGAAAGACCAAGGGATAATCTTGAGATTTTGCTTCTCCTGTAGTTTAAGGTTAAGTATAATGCAAAGGAGAGTTGCTTAAAAAAAAAAAAAAATTTTTTTTTTAAATAGAACTTTCTAAAAGCCCTAAAAGCAAAAAAAACCAAACCCATTGCATCGAGTTAATTTTGATTCATAGCAACCCTATAAGGAAGGTTCAGTTAACTCTGCCTGGTAGAATGAATCAAGGAAGGTTTACATAAAAGGGGACATTTGAGTGAGCACTGACAAAAAACAAAGAAAGAGAAGAATCTAAGCAATGTTTTCAGCCTGGGTGAAAATGCTGCAGAAATGACTTAGGAAGGACCTGTGGAAGGACTGGCTAAATCAGCCTCAGTAGATAAAGATTAAGGAGTGAGTGTCAGTGTCCACATGCCCGGAGTAGGGGACTGGGCTAGAGGAATGTCATCTCTGGAAGCTGAGCAAAGCTATTCCCAAGGTTGGGCATCTGGCGGCTGCAGTGGTAGAGAGCCGACAGACCCCACCCACAGTTGGACTGGAGTGGTGGGGCCCCAACAGTTACCTTCGTGTCCGGCTGTCCCCCTGGCCTTCAGAGCCCGTGTGCAGACGGGGAAAGAGCCCTGACCGCCGCTTGATGGGGCTCCGTGACTGGTTCTTCACTGTTGCTGCTCCCCCGGGAGGCTGCCAATTAAACCGGCAAAATGAGTACTCACACCCTAATCCCACACCTCCTTCCCTTCTTTCCCTCCCTGGTCTACAAATGGCTCCCTGCAACACCTCCACTGGCTCCAGCCTCCCTGGGCTGGAAGAGACCCCCAAAAAATACCAAGACAGAAAGGATGGAATCTATATAACAGGAGCTGAGACCAAGAGACTCAGCTAGCTACAGCTTCTTTTTCTTAAGCAAAGCCAGGTGGTCCCTGGAAAGAATCCACCAAAGGCCAGGGTTTTTAGGGGAACGCAGAGGTCAGAGCCACTATGAGGAGAGCTCCATGGATTGAGAGGGACAGGATCATTCAGGGGGGCCACAGGCCGAGAACCGCAAAAGGCTTCTTAGAGTGACCTGGTCCAAGCTGTCATTTTGTCAATGAAGAAGCTGAGAACTGAGGCAGGGGCCAAGAGGGCGGAGTAGTCAGATGCTTCTTGTGGTTCCCCTTACAACAAAGACCCAGAAAAACAAGTGAATCGATTATATATAACAATCTAGGAGCCCTGAACATCAAAGGCAAAGTTAAGGAATCAAATTGAGACACAGGGAGACGGTTCAGAAGCAGCAAGGAGTTGCCGGACCTCTCCTGGCTGGTACCAGCAAGCTGCAGGCTGGATCAGCTGGCGTGCACAGTGAGGCAAGCAGTGGCCCTCGGGGTGCATTTTCCACATCAAGAGAGACTGAGCTGCAGAGAGTCTGCTCAACCCTCCAGAACTAGTAGCAAAAGTTAAGTACAGATCAAAAAACCACCCCCTTTGAGTCCAAAATGATACAACCATTTTGGAAAATGATACGTCGCTTCCTTCGAAAGCTAGAAATAGAAATACCAGAAATCCAGCAATCCCAGTCCTAGGAATATATCCTAGAGAAATAACAGCCAACACATGGATAGACACATGCACAGCCATGTTCATTGCAGCATTGCTCACAATAGCAAAAAGATGGAAACAACCTAGATGTCCTTCAACAGATGAATGGATAAACAAACTGTGGTACAAATAAATAATGGAGTATTAAAAAACGATAAAGAACAATGATGAATCTGTGAAGTATCTCATAACATGGATGAATCTGGAGGACATTAAGCTGAGTGAAATAAGTCAATCACAAAAGGGCAAATATTATATGAGACCACTACTGTAAAAACTCATGAAAACGTTTACACACAAAAAGAAACAGTCTTTGATGGTTATGAGGGAGGAGAGACAATAGATAAGTGGCAATTTTGGTAAAGGGCAAGACAGTATACAATACCAGGGAAACCAGCACAATGTGCACAAGGTAAGGTCATCGTAGCTACATAAGCCAAAATAGAAAAACCAAACCCAGTGCCATCGAGTCAATTCTGACTCATAGCTCCATAGACACGTCCAAACTCCCTGAGGGACCGAATTGCTGGGCTAAAAGCCGTGAGGACCATAATCTTGGGGAACAACTGGCATAACACAGTTTATAAAGAATACGTTTTAAATTCTACTTTGGTGAGTAGTGTCTAGGGTCTTAAGAGCCTATGAGTGGCCATCTGGGATACTCCACTGGTCTCACTCCTTTGGAAGCAAGGAAGAATGAAGAAAACTAAAGACACCAGGGAAAGATTCGTCCAAAGGACAAATGGACCACATCTACCATGGCCTCCACCAGATTAAGTCCAGTAAAACCAGATGGTGTCGAGTTACCACCACTGACTGCTCTGGCAGGGATCACAATAAAAGGTTCTGGACAGAGCTGGAGAAAAACATAGAACAAAACTCTAACTCGAAAAGAAAGACCAGATGTGCTGGCCTGACAGAGACTGGGAAACCCTGAGAGTATGGCCCCTTCCAGGGACTGGAAGGCAGGAGAGAATGGGAAAGCTGGTAATAGGGAACCCAGGGTTGAGAAGGGAGAGAGTTGACATGTCATGGGGTTGTTAACCAATGTCACAGAAAAATGTGTGTGCTGTTTGATGAGAAACTAGTTTGTTTTGTAAACCGTCATCTAAAGCAAAATTAAAAAAAAAAAAAAAAAAAAACCACGACCTCTGGGAAGAACCTCTCTCCCATTTACCTGCCCCCTCCCCGCTCTGTACCAGTCCCGGTCTACCTTCAGCGATTGTTCTGCCCCCTGGGCCAGAAGTAGGACTCCATCGCACACCCTCAGCCATTCTCCCAGCTTTGGAGATGGAACAAATTAACAAACAGGAAAAAATAATCTGCCAGCTCCCCTAAGCTGGGAACTCAGGGAAGGCATAGCCCCTTTGCCTAGGCATAGGCATAAAGGGTCCATGGACTTTGAATGCCTTTCACCAGTGTGGACCCATTTCAACAGCACAGGCCCTCATTAGCACAGTGCTACATGGTACATACCTGAAGCCTATTTTCAGCTATATCAGCTACAAGGGGGAGTAGCAGATTCATGACATTTAACACCGACTTGCCTATTAAGCAGGGTTCTCACCTACCCACATCAGGGGCCAGAGGACTGATGGCTCCACCACACCACCTAGCCACCCAGAACAGGGGTCCAAGAATAAGTGTGGCCTCCCAATCCCTACAGCCAACAGCACTGGGTACCCATAGTCCAGCTGCAAAACCCACCCACCTACGAACTCTAGGGAACAGGTACGTGCTTTCCTCCCAAACACTCGGGGGCAGCCATCAGCCCCCTGCCTTGCTCAATGCATGACTCCCTACTGCAGCCAGATACCTGTGCCTACTCCAATCACCCCTGCCCATCTGGGACTGTAGGTGAGAGCCTGCACCACACACTTGTGACGGGCTACCTGGACACCTGAGCTCAATCTACTACCTGGACACCTGAGCTGAATCCATACAAGAAAAGTAAGCAGACTCCTAGGCTCACATACCTAGTAATAGCTGTAACCACCTGATGACAGGATGTGAGAGCTTCAAAGACACCAATAATCAAACTAGCTCACACGACCAGCCTATTTGAGCATATCAAAACAAAACAAAACAAGACCTGAGGATGCAGTAAGCAAACATAAAATAAATACAATAACGTATTGATGGCTCAGAGACAATAGTCAATATCAACTCACATAAAGAGGCGTGATAGCTTCAGCAAGCACCCAAAACAAAGAATCAAGAAACCTTCTGGGAAAGATTACACACAATACAGGGGAGGTCAGCGCAACTGGGATAAACCAAAAGCAAAGAAGTTTCCTGAATAAACTGAATGCTTCGAAGGCCAATGTAGCAGGGGCAGGGGTTTGGGGACCATGATTTCAGGGGACATCTAAGTCAATTGGCATAATAAAGTCTATTAAGAAAACATTCTGCATCCCACTTTGAAGAGTGGCATCTGGGGTCTTAAACGCTACCAAGCAGCCATCTAAGATGCATCAATTGGTCTCAACCCACCTGGATCAAAGGAGAATGAAAACACCAAGGACACAAGGTCATTATGAGCCCAAGAGACAGAAAGGGCCACATGAACCAGAGACTACATCATCCTGAGACCAGAAGAACTAAATGGTGCCCGGCTACAACCGATGACTGCCCTGACAGGGAACACAACAGGAACGCCTGAGGGAGTAGGAGAGCAGTGGGATGCAGACCCCAAATTCTCATAAAAAGAACAGACTTAATGGTCTGAGTGAGACTGGAAAGACCCCGGTGGTCATGGCCCTCTGTAGGCCCAGGACAGGAACCATTCCCGAAGCCAACTCTTCAGACATGGATTGGACTGGACAATGGGTTGGAGAGGGATGCTGGTGAGGAGTGAGCTTCTTGGATCAGATGGATACTTGAGACTATGTTGGCATCTCCTGCCTGGAGGGGGATGAGAGGGTAGAGGTAGTTAGAAGCTGGCAAAATGGACACGAAAAGAGAGAGTGGAGGGAGAAAGTGGGCTGTCTCATTAGGGGGAGAGTAATGGGAGAGTAATCGGGAGTATGTAGCAAGGTGTACATAAGTTTTTATGTGAGAGACTGATTTGATTTGTAAACTTTCACTTAAAGCACAATAAAATTTTTTTTTTTTAAAAAGCAGATTAAACAAGCAGAGATGGGAGAAGATAGATGCAGAGCCATATGGAGATCTCCAAGGAACCAGGAAAGAGAAGCTGAAGAGACAAGGACCTTCCCCCAGAGCAGACAGAGAAAGCCTTCCCGTAGTGCCGGCACCCTGCATTTGGACTTCTAGCCTCCTAAACTGTGAGAAAATAAATTTCTGTTTGTTTAAGGCAAAAAAAAAAAAAAAAAGAAGAAACCTTCTGGAGGAAGATAATTTTTTGAAATTACCGGAGGTAGAATTCAAAAGATTAATATACAGAGCCCTTCAAGAGATCAGAAAGTAGATCAGGCAAAATGCAGAACAAGCCAAAGAACACACAGGCAAAGCGACAGAGGAACGTAAGAAGGTTATACAAGAGCATAACAACAAATTTAACAGGCTGCAAGAATCCACAGAGAGACAGCAAACAGGAATCCAAAAGATTAACAATAAAATTTCAGAATTAGACAACTCATAAGAAAGTCACAGGAGCAGAACTGAGGCAATGGAAGTCAGATTTAGTGAGACTGAAGATGAAAATACTTGACACCAACATATTTGAGGAAAAATCAGATAAAAGAATTTTTTTAAAAATGAAGAAACCCTAAGGCATAGCAAAGTTTATTAAGAAAATGGTCTGTATCCCACTTTGGTGAGTGGCGTCTGGGGTCTTAAAAGCTAGCGAGCAGCCATCTAATATGCATCAATTGGTCCCAACCCACCTGGAGCAAAAGGGAATAAAGAACACCAAAGACACAAGACAAATATTAGCCCAAGAAACAAAAAGGGCCACATAAACCGGAGATGCCATCAGCCTGAGACCAGAAGAACTAGATGGTGCCCGGCTACCACCAATAACCACCCTGACAGGGAACACAACAGAGTCCCTGATGGAGCAGGAGAAAAGTGGGATGCAGAACTCAAATTCTAGTAAAGAGACCAGATTTAATAGTCTGACTGAGACTGAAGGAAAGCCAGGAGACATGGCCCCCAGATTCTCTGTTAGCCCAGAACTGAAAACATTCCCAAAGCCAACTCTTCAGACAAAGATTAGACTGGACTATAAGACATAAAAGGATACTCGTGAAGACTGTACATCTTAGTTCAAGTAGATGCCTGGGACTAAATGGGCAGCTCCTGTCCGGAGGTGAGATGAGAAGGCAGAAAGGGACAGGAGCTGGTTGAATGGATATTAGAAATCCAGGGTGGAAAGAAGGAGTACGCCCACACAGGGATAGCAACTAGGGTCACATAACAACATGTGCATAAATTTTTGTATGAGAAACTAACTTGAGCCGTAAACTTTCACTTAAAGCACAATTAAAAAAAAAAGCAGCAGCAGCTGAGGACCAGAGAGGGGAAGAGTTTTGGCCAAGGTCATGTAGCAAATCACTGGCAGGATGAGGATAAGAACCTAGGGCTCCTGGCTCTCCATGCACTGCTCTCAAATAAAGGACCCAGGCTGGGTGTCACCAACAGCAAGACAGACTGAGAGGGGCAGGGCCAGGAGGGAGCCAGCCAGGAAGGCATCTACTTCAGACAGAGGGAGTGGTGGAGTCTTAGGAAGGGGTGACAGAAGCCTAGGTTCATGGGTTACTCCTGTGCTGTGCCACCTGGGCAAGTGGCAGCACTCTCCAAGTCTCGGTCTCCTCATCCACAAAATGGAAACAATTGCCCTGGCCTACTCTCTTTGCAGACCTCCTGGGAGGGTAAAACAAGATAATGCTGTGAAAATACTTGTAAGTTAAATAAACTATGCAAGACCATTGATAAGACTAGTCATTAGAATCATGATAGGTATGTTCTGCTATTAAAAACAAAAACCCTAAGTCTACACAAACTCGAAGGCACTTTGCTTTATAACAGGATGGGCTGTGTGGTCCCCTTGCCTCGCCAGCCCCTGGTGCAAGCAGACCAGGCCCACATTCACAGGCCTGGCAGGTACTCTTTTGTGGGAACTGTACACACAGTCATTAAGAGCACAGGCTTTGAATCAGGGATCTGCATTCCAGTTCTTCAGCTTTGCTGGGAGAATCTGGGCAAGTTACTTAATCCCTCTGGGTTCGCTTTTCTGCAAGCAGAATGAGGGACACATCCTTACCCACCTCGAATAGCTGTTACAGGGATCCAATGAGATGATGGCTATGAATTACTTAACTCAGCGCCTAGTGCACAGTAAGCATCTTTAAGTGGTGACCACCATTACCGTTAATAATCACAAGGCAAGCACATCCCTGGCATGCTCATGGGCCCCAAGCCCCGGGACAGAGAAATGCACCCCAGGGCTACTTTACACAGCTGGCCCCAAGGAAGAGGCCCAGTTGTTAAGGAAGCTCAGAGAACAGGACCACAGGAGGGCTTCTCATGCAGGCTAAGAGGCCCCAAAGGACTACTTGCAGAGGGCAGGGGTTGGGGTGACACCCCAGGCAACCTTGGTTTCCCTCCATCATCCAATTTGCCCTGCTGTTTTCATCCCACCCAATCCGGGGGTGGGTGCACCCTTTCCCCTTTGGCCTGGGGGACCCTCCCGCCTCCCACGTGCCACTCCAGAGCCTGCCGTCACTCACCGAGAAGGTGGTCTTGGTGACTTCCACGCTGTTGTGGGAGATGCCGCCACTGAGGCTGCCAGGGATGCCCCCGCTGTGCTGCTTCTTCTGGCTGCCCACCATGGTCTCCATGGAGTGGCTGCGCACACGGATAGCTCTCTGTGGGGACAGCGGGGTGGGGCAGGGTAGCAGGGGCCTGAGAGGCGGCACTGGCCCTATGACCCATCCCTCTTCATGGGGTCTGCACAGACACAGACCTCAGCATGTGCACACTCACATTCACACATACACACACACATATTCATGCTTACAGAGGCCCACAAGGCCTACACTAAGGTCACTGCAATTTAGAGGATGTCCACATATTCTGTCCACGCTCTGGACACGGGAGCCTGCTCAGGTGGAGGGGAAGGAGGGCACCGCCAAGGGGATCTGAGGGGGTTGGTGCTCCAGCTCCCTGTGAGGTGGACAAAGGTTGTTATCCCATTTTGCAGGTAAGGACAATGAGACTTGGAGAGCTCGCTGCACCTGTGTGACCCTGGTCTAGTTTCCATCCTCTCTCAGATTCTCATCTGTAAAATGGGAACAACTACATACACATCCCACCACGGGATGCTGGTGAGGATTAAACACAGCCAGCAGGATCAGGAACCAGGTCTCTGACTCTGAGTTGGCTATTCTTCCCACCAAACTAAGCTTCTTTCTATTTAACCACTGGACTGTCGCTTCTGCTATCATCCCAACGTGTGCTTTTTGCAACTTGGAATATTTTTCCCCTGGCTAAACTGCCTAAGGAGCAATTACTTATCTATGCACTCAAGTTTATCCTGCGAGCCATCTCTTGGACGCGCAGGAGCCTTAAGATATGTTTTCAGTACAAGCCGGCAGTCTGACACCACTGCTAAAAAGGCATGCACGCTCAGACTGTGCAGGAGTGTGGGACCACAGGGGTGTGAAGCTGCTCAAGCCACCTGGAGCCTAGGGCCCACTTAGGGCCACCACATTGGCAAAGGGTGGAGTGTCAGGAGAGGACAGTGGGTATGGTCAGGGGTTGTCACAGTACAGATGAAGGTGGGAAGAACAGTAGAGAAACCAAGACTGTGGAACCCAGGGGAGGGGTGGGCCTGGGAGGAGACACCACTCTCTCTGACGCTCTACAGGGCTGTATTACTCTGGAACGGGAACAACGGAGCAGCGGTCATAGTGAGGCAAAGCCCAGCTAGACCTAAGGGAGGATTTCCAACAAGTTCTAGAGGATTCCAACTACCCCACGGACAATGCTCTCTCTGGCTCTGGAGGCCTTCGAAGATGAAATGAGAGTTGTAGGAAAGGGAGGCTCTCATCAGTGAGCACCCAAACCCCTGCAGCACCTCCCTTTGATCATTCAGTCCTTCACTAACACGACCAGACAGCAAGAACTTGGCGGTCAAAAGCACACAAGCTTTTGGGTCAGACTTAGGATATATCTGGTCTCTCGGCTCTACCTCTCATCAGTTGAGTAGTCCTGGTCAGGTTACCTAACTTCTCTGAGACCTATCTGTGACATGGGATGGATGATACCTACACCACAAGAGAAGACCTATAAAGCTCTTAGTAGACTGCCCAGCACATGATAAGTGCCTGCTAAACGTGGCTATTCTTACGGCAAGGAGCCCCTGGGTGGCGCAAATGGTTAATATGCTTGTCTGTTAACTAAAAGGTTGAGGGTTGGAACCCACCCAGAGGTGTCTCGGAAGAAATCCCTGGCAATCTACTTCCCAAAAACCAGCCAATGAGCAGAGTACAGTTCTACTCTGACACATACGGGATCACCATGAATCGGAATCGACTCAACAGCAACTGGTTTGGGTTTTTTATCCTTATTCTAATAAAAAGCATTTGTGGCATGCTTTCCACGTGCCCGTCCCTGCACCAGGAACTGGGGGGATGGCAGACGGAGGGTGCAAGGACAGCCCCTGCCTTCAAGAAGCATACAAGCCAACTGGGGAAACAAGACACATGCCTCAAATTGGGGCAATGCCAAGAGGGCCAGGGCTAGTGGGGGCTCCCTCTCTCTCCATTAATTAGTTGTCCAGGGCCCCCCAGGGCCTGGGAGTCACACACAAAGACTCACTGACATTATTAGTAGCTGATGCACAAGGACACCCCCAGACTAGGGCTACCACAGCCATTATCTAGTTCAATGTTCCTCCTTCCCCTTGGGACAGAGGACTAAGTCATGATCAGTCCACAGTAGTCATATGACCCAACCCTTGCCAGGGGAACATGAGGGGATATCTGCTGGGGGCTTTGGGGAGAGGTCTCGATGATTCCACTGAGTGACATGTCTGCATGTGACATCTAAAACTGAAGTCTTGGCGCCATGGTGGACCAAGCCTGTGGGATAAAGCTGAGAATGGCAGAGGAGAAAGATGGAAAGAACCTGGATCTTGATGGCCACACGGAGCCATGAAGCCTTGGTCTTCTTGTTAAGTGAGCTAACAGGTTTTTGTTATGTGAACCAGTTGAGGTTGGGGATCCTTAGAACCTCGGCTTCAGAAAACTGACATGGAAGGACTAACACGAGGCCACTGCGCCCTTCCTCACGTGTACCAGGGCACATACAAACACGTGTCGGCTCAGGCACCTCATGTGCAACCTACAGATGGTCTTGTGTAGAAGAACGAATGAGCCTCTGCCCCTCCTTCGAAGCATCCAGGGAAAAGCTCAGTGTGCGGAAGGTGGGCCCAGGAAATCAGCATGAACGCTGCACCCACCAGGACCCATTCACAACCCAGACAGCAGATCTCTCTGGGATTGCTGCTAGAGTTCAGGGATTCTCCAAGCTGGGGGATTGCAATGGGCTGCATCCCACCTGCCTTTCTATCCCAAAGAGGGAAGTAGATTCACTAGGGAGGGCCATTTGTAAATAATGCTGACACTTCTGGAGCACTTAACTCATTTAGGAGTCCCTGGGTGGCACAGTTTATGCACGCAATTACTAACCAAAAGGTTGGAGGTTCAAGTCAACCCAGAAGTACCTCAGAAGAAAGGCCTGGCAAGCTACTTCAGAAAAGTCTGTCATTTTAAATCCTGAGGTGCATAGTTCTACCCTGAAATACATGAATGGACTCATCATCTGGATAGAAAGGCAGGCAGGATGCAGTCCTCACTATTCCTTTGGTGCTTTGGTGTGTGTCCCTCCACCACTAACATCGCCAATGATGACAGTTCAAATTAATCACGTCTGCTATGATATATTCCTCACTGTCTCTTTCCAAAAAGCATTCAGCGTGAGTAACAAGCCCTGTGTGATGGTATCTGGTCTACTTAGCTTCACTGGCATGATCTTATTTAATCCTTAGAACTCTAAAATATAGACAGAACAGGTATTTCACAGAAAAGGTCTCAAAAGGTAAATGACTGTCGAATGTCACAGAACAGGTAAGAGATGAAGCCAGGACCGACACCCAGGACCTTGAGCTCCAGATGAAAGCATCCCAGGACTCAAAAAGTGGTCCAGATTGAAAGCATAATTCAACTGGTTGATGGACTAAGGATGATCAGAAACAAGGGAATCTCAGGCCCCCCGCCCCCAAAAATCTCAGAGGCTGATGTCAGGGAGGACACCTTCTCCTCAAATACCCTTGATGCTGCTGTCAGAGCCAGCAAGTTGAGTTTGAAGAGACAATGGGCTGATGGGTAATTCCAGAGATGTGTGGAGGTGCCTCAGAAGAAAGTCCTGGCAATCTACATCCAAAAAATCAGCCACTGAAAATTCTACAGAGCACAGCTCTACTCTGACATACTTGGAGTCACCAGGAGTCAGTTACTCAACAGCAACTGTTACTGATAGGGTGGCAGGCTGCTCAAAGTCAAACGGGAAGTGATCGGAATCCTGGTTCTTCCTCTTAGCGTGTGAACCTCTCGGAGACTCAGTCTCTTCATCTGTGAAATGCCACTGGTGATCCCTGACGTGAGGGACTGCCATGAGAGTGATGTGAGACAATGCATGTAAAACACCTGGCATGACACCTGCCCAGTCAGTGTTAGCTCTCCTCCCCTACTCTTAGGGAAGAAGGGAGAGAGAGGTGAGGGCTAGATCTATGCCCTAAGATAGGGCTCAAGTCGGACGAAATCCCCTAGTGATATGGCTGGTCCTAAGTAGTTCACTTCTCAGTCCGATGTAGAGCTGGAGAGAAGCACTAGCCTCAAACTGGGCAGAAGAGACAGGGAAAAGGTGAAGACTAGAAAGGAGGGCAGTGGGCTGGGAAGAGGGAGGAGAGACAAAATGTGAAATATACACACACTGGAATCCTACTCAGCCATAAAGAGAAATGAAGTCCCGATGCACGCCACTACATGAATGAACCTTGAAAACACGATGCTGAGCGAAACAAAACAGTTGCAGAAGGACAAATATTGTATGATCTCAATCATGTGAATAAGCAAATATACAGACACCAAAGTTAGCAGTTACCAAGGGTAGAAGGGAGGTAGGAAGGGGAAGCGTTTGCTTAGGGGGCATTGAACTTATGCTAATGGCGGTGGAATGATCTGGAAAAGGACAGTGAGAATGGTTCCATGACTTGAAGAATGTAATCAATGTTACTGAGTTGTAAATGTAGAAGTTGTTGAGATGGCATGTTTTGTTATGTATATTTTCACCACAATAAAAAAAAAAAATGTTTTAATTAAGAAAAAGGCAGGCAGGAGAGTAGAACCAGAGAGGAAAGGGCAGGCAGATGCAGCCTTGCATCAGCATTTGAAGGTCTCTAGGGATCATCTGGAAACCCTGGTGGCGCAGTGGTTAAGAGCTACGGCTGCTAACCAAAAGGTCAGCAGTTCGAATCCACCAGGCACTCCTTGGAAACTCTGTGGGGCAGTTCTACTCTGTCCTATAGGGTCGCTATGAGTTGCAATCAACTTGACAGCAATGGGTTTGGTATTTTGGGGGGTTTAGGGGTCATCTGACCCTTCCCCACTCAGTCCTTTCACATGACTGCCAACGCTCATCTCCCCTCAGTTTGATTCTTCCCAGGGATGGACCGCTCACTACTTTAGAGGCTGCCTGTTCCTGTGCTGGACAGTCTGACCTTCGGAAACGTCTTTCGAATGCTGAGATGAAATCTTACCATTCCTAGACCATGGTCTAGTCTGCCCTTGGAGTCTTATCTCAGTCTATTCCATACTACACACCACTGTCATTTGCTGTCCAGAGTTTGCTCTCCTCTCAGCTAACCATCTCAGGTCCCATCAGCCATCCTCAGTCACCATGGTTGCCGAGTCCTCAGCACACCTTACTGCTTACCTTTGCACAAGTTCTCCTTTGGGAGAGTGAGAAAAGAGAGATGGCATTACTTTCTCATTTTCTGCTTCTGTTGCTTCATTTCACCGGGGTTTGAGCACCAGTTAGCTTCACAGAGGGAGTAATTCCCTTCCCTGGTAACCACACCCCTCGCCTCCTTGCAAATGGGTTTTGTGGGTCGTTTCAATTAACAACCTCAACACAAAGGACCACTGCATGCAAAGCCCTGATAAGCACCAAGGAAGACAGTCCTCTCTGTACCAGGCAAGGGACAGAAGCAGGGGTCCTTGAAGATAAGGATGCTAATCTCTTGCCTGCTGAGATGGCTCCTAATCAGGCAGTACTCCGAGGTCTGGAGTCAGGTTTTCTATCCCTCTGTTGCTGTTGTTGTTGTTAGCCTCGGCTCATGGTGACCCCTTGCACAACAGAACAGAACACTGCCCAGCCCTGCGCCATCCCCATGTTTGGGTCTGAGCAGATCTGACTGTTGTGATCCTTAGGGTTTTCATTGGCTGATTTTCAGAAGTAGATTGCCAGGCCTTTCTTCCTAGTAAGTCTTAATCTGAAAATTCTGCTGAAACCTGTTCAGCATCATAGCAGCATGCAAGCTTCCAATGACAGACAGGTAGTGGCCGTGCTGAGGTGCACTGGCCAGGAATCGAACCCGGGTCTTCCATGTGGAAGGTAAATATTCTACCACTGAGACACCACTGCCTTCATCTGTCCCTCTAGCAGAACAAATAAAGACTGGAAGTTGACAGGGAAAATAACATATCCCTCTAGATCTCCACTCCAACTGTATCCCCCATTCCTGACTGGCAGAGCCATTATCTGGTCCAATGTCACCTCCTCCTTCTTGGGATGCAATAAGTCATGATTAGTCCAAGGCAGTCACATGAGCCATCCTCTTGCCAAGGGAACATGAGGGACATCTGTGGGACTCCAGCCCACTGAGCTAAGCAGGGCCATGCCCAAGGCCTGAGCTCTCTCCACCTCCCAGCTGGATACCCAAAGGCAGTGGGACCGTCCTGGTATCACACCTTCCTATCTCAGAGCTGGGAGTGGCTGGAAAGGGAACCCGGGGGAAAAGGGGGTTCAGAGGTGCTAAACGCTTGGATTTCTGCCCGGGTCCCTGCTGGGCTTCACCCACCATCACTAGCACCGCCCAGGCTGCAGGCCGGCAACAACTGCAGATGGGTGCTTCTCTCCTGCCACTAGGGGTCAGGTCAGGCCAACGCAAAACCATCACAGCTCCTCAAAGGCTGGGAGAAATTAACCTGCCAAATCCCAGCTTGCTGTGGTCCTGGTTCAACTACTGCAGTGGTGCCTTCTCCTCTGTCGCCCTCTGTCCCTCTTCTCCACGAACAGGTCAGTGAAGGGTCCAGCTAGCACAGAGTTTTTCAAAACGTGACACATTTACGTACATATCATGCAGATACATCGAGTATCCTCATGTTTTCTTTGGATTTTGTTAGAGACGAATAACTTCTCAATGGCTGGCAGTTGTTGAGAACAGCACTTGAAAACAATAGTCCAGAGATCAGTATTTTTCAAAGGTGAAAAGGTGAGTAATACACAGCTCCTTTCTAAAGAAAAATATTCTTGCAAGACTCCCAAGAATATGTCTAGAGACTCCCAACAGCAGTTGTCCCACGGACTGCGAGGGCAATGCCAACTTAATACCCTACCCTCTTATTCATAGAAATGTCTTTTTAACTACGTTATCTCTGCAGTCGTTTAGACTTTATAATTGGAAATATATAAAATATATTTTTGATAATCATCTAAGTAAAAAATGCAAAATCGAAAAATGTTTGGAGAACTGGCAGATTCCTGAGAATATCCCCAAGCACCTCAGTTTGAGAAACAGGTCTAGATATACAGAAACCAACTGCTCTGCCTCTCACAGGGAGGGGTAGGGGAGGAGCTTAAATTACAGCCAGTAGAATTAAAATGAAATACGAAATACGAAGAACCACTCTAAGTGGTGTGAAGCTCCAGGCAGCAAAACTGAGGGCAATGATGGGTCTGCTCCTTAGGAGAGACACAAAGAGTCATCATGCTCTAGGTGGGTCTCACAAGAGGCAAGGGATGGTTGGTTGAGATGGCTTTTAGCCTGAGGAATTCCCAATTCTGTTCCCATCCACCTGTGAGGTGAGAACTCTGACAGGAAGGAGATAAAGCATGCAACTTTTCTTCCTGGAATCATTTCACGCACCACTTCTTTCCAGGGGGATTCCGAGGAGCTCCGGGGGAGCTCCAGGAAGAAGGCCAAAAATCATGACTCCATGGCACCACCTAGGGTGTCCATGAAGAAATACTAAAAGCAGAGGCTGCTTCCTAGGCTGCGTCCCACCCATAAGCCTGGCCACAGGTGTGATTCTCTCACCAACCTAGACAAGGCCACATGTCTGACTCAGACACCGGACTCCACCTGGCCACCATAGTCCGTGTGCTAAGCCTCTCCTGCCCACAGCTCAGGTCTCCACAGCTTGGGGACAAGAGGGCAATGATGAAAGAGATGGCAAAAGAGCTCATGTCCCCAGTGGGGGAGAAAAACGCTGATCAAAATCATCAGAGCTCTGAAGGCCTCCTCTGTGTGACTGACCATGACAGTGCCCTCCCTTGCCCCATAGGGCTACCCCGGAGACCGGAGTGAAAGCAGGATACAGAAGCAGGTCTGTTTTCGACCTACAGTCAGAAGGACTTAAGGTTGAAAAGAAGAATTCCCTAGATGGTTGGATCAAAGACAAGTAATGACCAAGGCCTGAAGCATTTCCTCTCCTGGTAACCCCTTCATGAACACGCCAGACCCTCCACCCCTAGAGTCAAACACAGGTTAATTGCTACTCCTGCCAGAGACAGGGGACTGGACACAATGGCCTCAGGCCACACTCCTTTGGGCCTTCACCTATAGATGCTGGGTCATTTTTTCCATTAGACACATAGGGCAAAGTGTCCACAGCCTACAAGCTCTTCCAGGTTACAAAAGTATTTGAAACCTGAAAACACAATGGTTGCTTCCAAAATACAGACAGAAACCTGAAAAACGAAATCAACAAATGCTCCATTAAATGTCTACAAAATACATTATGTCAGCTAGTCAAATGCAACTCGAATCTTAGATTTACGTTGTTGTCAGTGGCCACTGAGTTGATTCCAACTCATGGTGACCCCATGCGTGCAGAGTAGAAGTGTGCTCCGTAGAGTTTTCAAGACTGCCTTTTTGGAAGCAGATCGCCAGGCCCTTCCTTTGAGACACCTCTGGATGGGTCTGAACCACCAACCTTTCAGTTAGTAGTCGAGTGCTTGACCATTTATGCCACACAGAGACCCCTCTTAGAGTTGTATGTAAATAAAATTTACTGTGGGATACCAAAAACCCACTGCCATTGAGTTGATTTCGATGCGTAGCGACCCCATTGGGTTTCCAAGGCTGTAAATCTCTACAGACACAGACTACTACATCTTTCTCCTGTGGAGCCATGATGGTTTTGAACCGCCGACCTTTTGGTTAGCAGTCAATAGCTTTAACCACTGCACCACCAGAGCTCCTTAGGGAGCACTTTAATACGCTTGCTATGATGTGGGGTGAAGCTGCCAGAAGTAAAATAATCCAGAGCCTACGAAGCCCTTTAAAAGGCCCTGCTTAGCTGCTTTCCCTGAACCCAAGCCCATTTTCCTATTTACTGGCTCTCACATTCATCCCTTTTTCTGCCGGACTAGCCATCCTGGCTCCCTCTTTTCTCCCCCATTCCTCTTTTCCCTCGTCCCCCTTCCTCTTGGCCCTTGATTTCTCCCATTTCACCCTGGCCGCCACTGTCCATCAGCACTAAAGCAGATGCCTGAGGAGGAGTCTCCCACAAGCCTGGACAAGCAGGGAGGCTCCTCCTCCACCCTCAGGAGGAACCTCAGCAGCTGGCCCAAACAGGACCAGCTGAGCTGTGCCCTGCTCTCTGCGGTCCGGCTGGGCAGCCAGGGACTAACTGGCTGCCTGCCCAGGCCCACGTGGGTGGAACTTTAAATCTCTGAGTCAAGAACTGCAAGGCAGTATCACATAGCCGTTAAGCGCACGGGCTTTGGAATCCAGCAGGCCTGGATGCAACTCCCACGTCTGCTGGGTGACTTTGAACAAATTACTTTGTCTCTTTGAGTCTTAGCTTCCTCATATGTAAAATTATACCCATAATTATGAAAATCAGATATAAATTACTATACCCATAATAATAGCCTTCCACAGAGGGCACTTCGAGGGTAGCCAGGAGGATTTAGGTGGGATAATGTATCTGAAGCTTTCGTTTTACACAACAACAACAGTGCACACTTCTGAGCAGTGATAGTATTTCAGGCACAGTGCACTTTTACAGGCATTATTTCAATTAATTCTCACAACTCTATGGCAAGAGTCTTATCTATCAAACTTGTGTTTTTGACGGAAAAAACGACAGCTTACAGGCTTTAAAGAATTTGCCCAACACCACACGGATCAACTGGGGCAGAGCTGGGACTCTAATACAGGCAGTTTTAACCCTAATCCTGTACATGTTGTTGTTGTTGTTGTCATTGTTAGCTGCTAAGGAGTCAGCCCCGGTCATGACCCCATGCACCACAGAACAAAACGCAGCCTGGTCCTGTGCCACCCTCGCGGTCAGTTGCGAATCAGACAGTTGTGGTCCACAGGGTTTCCACTGGCTGGTTTTCAGAAGTAGATCGCCAGGTCTTTTCTTCCTAGTCTGTCTTAGTCTGGAAGCTCTGCTAAAAATTTTTTCAGCATACGCACAAGCCTCCACTGACACTGGGTGGTGGCCGCGCATAAGGTGCATTGGCCGGAAATCAAAACCCTGTCTCCCACACGGAAGGCAAGAATTCTATCACTGAACCACCTCGATGTCTTCAGCTTTATAAATAATTCTCTAATGCTTTATAAATAATTCTATCTATAAATAAATATCCCAGGCAAAATCTGAGCTAACAATCAGAAAGCTTAGGTGTGAAATAAGGCTCTACCTCGACTTACGTGTGAGGTTTTGAGCCTCTTGTGGTCTCTCAGCCTGTCTTCCCATGCGTTAGTCAAAATAACAATACTTGTTCAGCCAAGCCCACAGGACTGCGGCAGGCTCAATTCAGATTCCAGGTGTGAAAGCGTTGTGTGGGCCGACAACCACGTGACAACCAACCTTCTCTGCCCCATGCCAGCTAAGTGGCTGTCCAAGTTCCACTTGAATACTTCCAGGGACAGAGAGCTTACTGCTTCCTTTAGCAGCTCATTCAAGTTAGAGAGCTCTTCGCTTTGCAAACTCCAAAGGGACCCACCTGTAACTCCTTCCCACTGGCCCTAGTCTGGACTTCCAATGCCCTGGCAGTTGGGAAGAAATCACTGCAGCGCCCCACATTGGCTGCTAAAGACCCCCAAGGCTTATGCCCTTGCTCCTGCCATCCTGCCCTGGGGTTCCCGACCACAGATAAAGGCAGATGACTGCAATAACGTTCTTGGTTTGCACCAGTTCCGCTCCAGCAGCTAAGCTGTTACCTGTCCCTGCTTATCAGACTCCTGAACCCGGAGGAGACGTTCCAGACCAAGGAGGAAGGCAGAGGCCCTGGAATCACTGCTGGCATGCAAGGCTGCCCCAATCGCTCACACTTTCTTTGCAAACATATTAGATGCCCTCCTGATACTGCCACCTCTGGCTGGCACTTGGGCTCTGGGGTCAGGATCACCTGGACCTTGGACCTCTTCCTTTCCTGGCCCTAGCCCTCCCTGTCCCAGCAATCCCCAGCCACTCTTGTGCCCGTACCTTGAAAGACTCCAGGAAGCCCCCATGGCTCCCATTCTCAAACTTGTCCTCTTCCGGGCCCAGGCCTAGCATGGCCTGTGTGTGGCTGTGGAGCTCATCATGAAGGTTGTCCAGGAGGGCCGCCCTCGTCCGATCCTAGAAGGGAAGAAGGGAGGGAGTTGTGGAGTGGCACCAAGGGCAGAGATATGCCCCATCTCTGAGTGGGCTCCAGACACCTGGCCTTCTCAACAGCATCCCAGGGAAGGTGTGGACCTACAGCCAGGTCAGGCTCCATGCTCGCAAATGCTGCCGTTAACACTAACACTGCACACCTGGCCTCCTGCTGTCTTGCTTCCACCCCTTCTCCCTGGACCATCTCACCATCCGGCATCTCTGTCCACCACCTCTACCCTGGTGAGTCCCAGCGCAGATCTCTGTCCCAAGCTCCACATCCATGTACCCAACTGGTCCTCTCCATTCAGATGTTGCTCCTGGGCCATCCACACAGCCTCCAGAGGGTGCCATTCACACAGGCCAGGACCAGTCCTTTCAGCAACACAGCATTTGCAGGCACCTCCAGGTCAACAGGTTCTAAAGAGAACTCCCAGTTGTCTTCATATCCTCATATCAGTGAAGAGCCCAGGCCAGAGACCTAAGAGTTGCCCTCTAATTCTACTTCCCCACCCTTACACCCAGGGGCCCATCAAGTCTTGCTGACTCTGACCCTAAACCATTTCTTGCCATGTCCTAAGCCTTCATCAGCTCTCTTGGACTCGCTTCAGCCTATCATCTTCACCACTGTCAGAGTAATCCTTCTAGCAAACAAATCAGACTTTAATGAAAACTTTATTAGGATGCCATCACTTCTGGCCTGGCCCTCAAAGCCCGTCTTCTTTTTTTTTTTAAACTGGTCTTTAGATGAAAGTTTTCAGAGCAAATCAGTTTCTCATTCAAAAATTTATACACAAATTGTTCTGTGACATTGGTTGCCATCCCCACAATGTGTCAGCACTCTCCCCCTTCCCACCCCGTGTCCATTCATCCAGTTTTCCTGGCCCTGCTGCCTGCTCATCATTGCTTTGGGGCTGATGTTACTCAGTCGGTCTCATATGCTTGATTTAACTAAGTAGCACATTCCTCACGTGCGTTATGGTTTGTTTTATAGGCCTATCTAATCTTTGGCTTGAAAGGTGGACTTCAGGAGTGGCTTCAGCTCTGAGTTAGCAGGGTGTCTGGGTGCCACAGTTTTGGGGCTCCCTCTGGTCTCTGTCAGACCAGTAAGCCTGGTCTTTTGTGTGTGTGTGTGTGTGTGTGTGAATTTGAATTTTGTTCTATACTTTTCTCCTGCTCTGTCTGGGGCTCTCTATTGTGATCCTTGTCAGAGCAGTCAGTGGTGGTAGCTGGGCACCATCTAGTTCTTCTGGGCTCAGGCTGGTGGAGGCTGTGGTTTATATGGTCCATTAGTCCTTTGGACTAATATTTCCCTTGAGTCTTTGGTTTTCTTCATTCTCATTTGTTCTGGACTGGATGAAATCAATAGATGTATCTTAGATGCTCACACCATTTTAACACCCCAGATCCTACTCAGCGAAGTAAGATGTAGATACTTTATGAACTATGTTATGCCAGTTAACCTAGATGTACCCAAAGACCATGGTCCCCAGCCCTCAGCCTCAGCAACTCAGTCCCTCAAGGTGTTTGGATGTGTCCAGGAAGCTTCTATGACTTTGCCTTGGTCAAGCTGTGCTGACTTCATCTATATTGTATGTTGTCTTTCCCTTCACCAAAGTTAACACTTGTCTACTATCTAGTTAGTGATTTCCCCTCCCTACCCCTTCCCTCCCTCGTAAACATCGAAGTTTTTTTTCTTTTCTGTGTATAAACCTTTTCTTGAGTTTTTATAATAGTGGTCTCATACAATATCGATCCCTTTGTGATTGACTTATTTCACTCAGCATAATGCCCTCCAGATTCATCCATGTTGTGAGAGACTTCGCCGACTCATCATTGTTCTTAATCATTGTGTAGTATTCCATTGTGTGTATGTACCGTAGTTTATCTATTCATCTGTTGATGGGCACTTAGGTTGTTTCCATCTTTTTCTATTGTGAATAATGCTGCAACAAACATGGGTGTGTATATGTCTATTCGTGTGATGGCTCTTATTTCTCTAGGATATATTCCTAGCAGTGGGGTTGCTGGATCATGTGGTATTTCTATTTCTAGCTTTTTAAGGAGGTATCATATCCTTTTATGTAGTGGTTATACCATCTTACATTCCCATCAGCAGTGCATAAGAGTTTCAACCTCCCCATAACCTCTCCAACATTTGTTATTTTCTTTTTTTAATTAATGCCAGTAATGTTGGGGTGAGATGGTATCTCATTGTAGTTTTCATTTGCATTTCTCTAACGGTTAATGCCAAACCCACTGCTGTTGAGTTGATTCCAACTCATGGTCACCCCAAAGGACACAGTATAACTGCCCCATAGGGTTTCCAAGGAACAGCTGGTGGATTCGAACTGCCAACCTCTTGGTTAGCAGCCGTAGTTCTTAACCACTTTGGTTTCCAACCAAATCTGTTGGTATTGAGCTGGACTCATAGCTATCCTGGTATTGTAGTGCTTAAGAGCTACAGCTGCTAACCAGAAGGTCAGCAGTTCAAGTCCATCAGGTGCTCCTTGGAAACCCTATGGGGCAGTTCTACTCTGTCCTTGAGGATTATTACGAGTTGGAATCGACTCAATAGCAACAGGTCTGTTGTTTTTTTTTTTTGAATGGTTAATGATTGCGAGCGTTTCCTCATGTGTCTGTTAGCTGCCTGAGTGTCTTCTTTGGTGAAGTGTCTGTTTGTATCCTTTGTCCATTTTTTGATTAGATTACTTGTCTTTTTGTTGTTGAGATGTTGAAGTATTTTACAGATTTTAGAGATTAGATCCTTGTCAGATAGGTCATAGCCAAAATTTTTTTCCCAGTCTGTAGGTTCTCTATTTTACTCTTTTGGTGAATTCTTTTGATGAGCATAAGTGTTTAATTTCTAGGAGCTCCCAGTTATCTAGTTTATCTTTTGGCATCAAAGCCCTTCTTGACCTGACCCCAACCAACCTCTCCAGCTGAGAGTCTCACCGTTCCATCTCCCACATGAGTCCTTTTCTCAGGCCACAGCAAACCCTCTGAAGCTCCCTCCAGACAGCAAACTCTCTGGTTCTGTCAGCCTTTGCTCGTGCTGTTTCCCATGCCTGGAATAACCCTTCCCATTCTTTCTTCCTGGCAAAAGCCTCATCAAATATCAAGATTCAGCACCTCAAGGGTCACCTCTTCCAATAAGCCCACTCTGAACACGTTCTCAGCCTCCCACAGGCAGAACCATCCTCACTACATCCTCTGAGCCACAGCCCCAGTACTGGCTTCCATCATGCCACCGCACATACACTGTAACTGTCTCTTTATTAATGTCCCCCACACCACCCCACGCCAGCCTGTGAGTTCTAAAAGGACAGGGGCTATGCCTTGCTTATCATTGTATCCAAGATTGGTACACAGTAAGTGCTCAATAAATGACTATTGAACGGCCAACTAGACTTAAAAGTTTGGATGGAATTTCCACAAGAAGAAATAGTTCTTATACCAACATGGAGCTGAGGGCTTGGAGGGGCAAAGACAGTGTTCCCTCCCTTGAGCAGCCCCCAAGAACAGACCCCCAAGAGAGTCTGGCTAACAGGCAGCCAGAGGGCAGGAGGAAGGCCTTCAGAAACTACGCACTCACCTCCAGCTTCGCAAACTTGTCCGACTTGCAGCAAGCATTCTCTGCGTTGGTGAGCTTGGTGAGCAGAAACTCCCTGAACTCCGAGCCCTGGAACAGACAAGATGCCCTGGGATTTCTCCCTCCTTCAGCTGTTGCCAAAAGCGCTCCAGTCCCAGTTACAGGCAGGTAGAACAAGGGGTCTGATGAGAGCCCCAGAAAGGTCCTCTTTCTGACATTTGATCAGAAATAGTCCACCTGCTAATATGCCATCATGGAAACCAGCTCCCCTGGTCCTGGGAAATCAACCCCCACGCCCACGAGACATGTCTATGTCTGCAGGCATATTCCTGGGACTGGAATATGGTATGCATTTAAAAACCAAACAAACAAGAAACACCTTTTTGTAGCAGAAACGTACCACCTCCCCAAGTATCAAACACCTCCACAAGAAACACTCTGTTAGGCCAAACCGGCCACCTGAGGAGAGGTGGAAAGAGGCCTCAGGTAAGGAGATTTCTCCCAAACCTGCAAAATGGCCTCCCTAATATTCCCAGCTCAAATTCTGCCCTGTTCCAACCACCACTACTCAGGTATTGAAACCTTACTCCAGTTGCCATAGAGTAGCTTCTGACTCATGGCGACCTCATGTTTGTCAGAATAGAACAGAGCTTCGTAGGTTTTCAATGACTGATTTTTCAGAAGTAGATCACCAGGCCTTCCCCCCGAGGTGACCTAGGTGACCTAGGTGACCTAGGGTGGGACCTTTTGGTTAGCAGCCGAGCGGGTTGACCATTTGCACCACCCAGACCCTGGATATGAGAGGAGCAGAAAGAAGTGTTTCTTACCTTCTGGAAAACAGGGGGGCTGGGCAGAGGGGGGCCAAAGGCAGGCACATCTTCCCGTGCGGTGACCGAAACCTGAAACACCAGAACGGCAGTGTGGGCCCAGGAGGAAGAGGTCAGAGCTGTGGGTGAGAACATGCTTTGTGCCCTGCCCATGCAGAAGCCACATTCCCACAGCCAAGCTACTTGCTATACCGTCTTCTCCTTCCCAGAATGCACTGTTTAGAGTACACAAGTAAAATGCTCCCAAGAACACTGCCAAAACGGGTACCCCAAGGCACTGTTCCTAGAAGTGGGGATGGGCTGGGTTGCACCATTCACATTCTCTCATCTGCATGCCTCAAGGCCAGAGTGGACAGTGTTTGCTAGATAACTGGACAGGGCTGAGGAGCCACCCAGAAGCCTAATTGCAACACAGTACACGTGCCCAGGAAGTGTTGTATCACCTCATTCCATTGTAATATTTATCCTACAGGGAAGGTGCAATGAGAATTATTATCCCTGTTTTACTGATGGAGGAGCCCTGGTGGCACAGTGGTTAAGTGTTCGGCTGCTAACTGAAAGGTCAGTGGCTCGAACACACCAGCCACTCAGCGGGAGAAAGACGTGGCAGGCTGCTTCTGTAAAGATTACAGCCTTGGAAACCCTACGGGGCAGTGTGGTTAAGAGCCTGGCTGCTAACCAAAAGGTCTGCAGTTCAAACCCACCAGCGGCTCCTTGGAAACCCTATGGGGCACTTCTACCCTGTCCTATAGGGTTGCTATGAATTGGAATCCACTTGATGGCACAGGTTTGGTTTGGTTTGGTTTGGTTTTTTTAATAGAATTGCTATGAGTCAGAATCAACTCGACGGCAATGGGTTTGGTTTTTTCGGTTTTTCGTTTTACTGATACAGAAACAGAGACACGGTGCGATCCCCTCAGAGTCACACAGCTATTTAGCCAAGGAGATGAGTGGGGAATCCAGACCTCTCCCAGCCTGGCTCTGGGGTGCTTTCTCTGCAACAGTGACCCCCAAACTTGGCCATAAATCAGAATCACTTTGAGTGTTTAAAAAATAAATAGCAATTGCATGGTTCCCCCTCAAACCTATGGATCAGAAGCTCTGGGGTGAAGACAGGAGTGTACAACTTTTCTAAGCTCCTGGGAGTATGTACGCAGTCGGGGGCTTGTGTTTGGGAGCCTGAGGCCGACACGCAGGGCCGCCCAGTATGGGTAAGGCTTGGACAAACAGAGTTCATGGGCTGGGGCATGAAGGGGGCATCAAGGTGCTCCATGTGGGGGTTCCCCAGGCTCAGGACAGCCCCACACCTCTGTCTCCTCTTAGCACAGAGGTGCCCTGGTTTCACCTGCTCTGAGCCCATGAGGCTGCAGGGCTCTCAGGAGACTGCCCTCTCCCTGCCCCCAGCTGCTGACGTGAGCCCAGCCTGGCATGCCGCCAGCCTGCCTGGCCTGTGAAGTAGGGCAGATGCAGGGAGGCTGCCAGACTAGTTGAGCCGGCAGCATGGAGCCATGCCAAGAAAAGGGTCGGGAGGAGAGGAAGCAGGGGAGAGGTGGGCAATAAAGCTTCTTTTCCCCAAGTTCAAGGCTCTCAGCACAGCCCAAATTGCAGTACCCACAGTCAGGAAATGGTGTGTTTGGCTGCTGTGATTTCTGGGTGGATTCCAGCTGCTAAACACAGCTCTGCCACTACCTAACGTGCACCCATGGCATCAGTCAAGAATTCCACCCACAGGGCCAGATTTGGGGAGGGGGTGGTAGGGTCGCTCTGGGAGGAAGAAGAGAGGCCGGGCCCAGCTCTCAGCCCTTCCCAAGCTGCCCCAACCTGGCCTCCCCCTCCTTCTCATGTTGGCCCTGGTGTGGTCTGTGCTGCCTGGGTAAATGGCTTCAGACATGCTCCTAAATCCATGCCAAGTCTGCCAGCCAGACAACTGCACTGCAGCAGCCATGTCAGAGAGGCCGGGAGCAGGGTCATTCACTGTGTGAGCCATTTGTCTTCCATTCTCACTCTGCTCCTCTCCCAACCCCACCCCAAGGAGGCTAGGCCTTTGAGTCCCCTTCTTCTGGGTACATTTGGTTTGCCTGGTTGAAAGCAGACGTGGCCTGAACACAAAGCCATCTTCCTGTTTTCTAAATTCAGTCGGGGTGTGAGAAGGGCTCAGATGGAGAGAGGAGGAGGAGGTGACCCTGGGGAAAGAATCTTCCTGGCTAGAAAGTGGAAGGAGGCCTGTGAAAGGGGGGCGTGAGAAAGAGATTATAGGGGCCTAACATCCTGGGTATTGCAGCACTGTTTCTACGTTGCTTCCACAGTTAGCTTTTGTATACCCTGGTGATTTTGTGATTTGTGGTTTGTTTCCTCCCTTCCCTCTCCCATTCTCCATGATTCTATAAAGTTTAAAATTAACCTATGTTCCTCTTGAATAAGCAGAACAACGATCAATAAGATCTGGGACAAGACAACCAGACAATGGGGCCCATCTTGTGACCAAAACCAGGATGGCATCAGAAGACCACTAAGAATACTCACAGCAGGTCAACATGTCTGAAACGTGGTCAGCATGGCCCCCTCAAAGGTGAACCGCCATTCTCTAGATTCTTCAAGCCTAAGCCCTAACCCTGTGAAACCCTCTGGTCGGTCTCTGACAGGCAGATTCTGGAGAAATCCATACCCCTCTGTCTCTTGTATACTGGTATACAATAAAGCCCTCTTGCTGCTTACCTCACCCCTGTCTCAGTATTGGCTTTGCAGCAGGCGGCCCAAATCTGTGTTTTGCAGTAACACCTGGGGGTCTGTGAGCCATAAGGACACATCAGGGAGGACCAAGAGTGCCTCAGACGGCTCCAACCTGACAAAGCCCCATGCCTGGGTGAGGCCTGCCAGCCTCAGAGACCATGGAGGGTGGACAGGTAAGGGTTGGGGGCACAAAGACAAGGGCCCTCTCCACATGGTCTGCTTTGCGTAAGATTCAAGAGACCTTTTCATGACTCACAAGTGGGGGGGGGGTGTCTCCCAGAGAGAAAGGGGAGGAGCACCAGTGATGGCTGAGCTGGAATTTCCTTCTAATCCTTCCAACCTGGAGGGATGGGGACCAAATTCATTTCTGAAAAATAATATGATGTGACCACTTCTTGCATACCTGAGTTTGTGGAGCCAAGCTCCCATCTGCTACTACGGCTCAGCAATGAAGGCCACAGTTGGACCTCAATGGGAACTCCAGCTCCACCACTGCCTGGTTGAGTGGTCTTAAGTGACCTTAAGTCCTTAAATGACTTTTAAGCTCTTCATCCTCAATTTCTCCCCTAGAAAATGGGGCTAATAAGAGGCCCTGCCTCTCTGAGTGGCTGTTAGAATGAAAGAAGACCATGCTTCTAAGGACCTAAGGAGAGAGCACCCAGGAAGTGATAACCATTGTCATCCTGGGCTTTACTTTCCCTGTTGACCTCCACCTAGTAACAGGTACCTGAAACCACTACAGTTCCCCCAAACCACTTCCTATCCCACCCTTCAACCCCCCCACACTCCTCAACTGCTCTTCTCCACCGCACTCCACCACCCCGCCACCACACACACACACACACACACACACACACACACACAGAGGATGTCAGGGTTGATTGGGAGCTCAGAGGCTGTCTAGTCCAACTGCCGTATTTCACACAGGTGGAAACAGAGGCCCAGAGAGGGAAGGAACTGGCCCAAGGTCACACAGCCAGTCAGGGGTAGGGCCAGGACCAGAAGCCAGGGCCCCCAAGCCTCTCCATCTGGGACCCTTTCCTGTACATTTTTCCTCCTCCGCTCTTCCCTCCCTTCCCTCTTCTTTCCTGTTGCTCCTTCTCCCCAGTGGAGGTCTCCTGGGGCACTGCTCAGCCCCTCGGGAGCTCTCCCCCTCCTCTGCCACAGACCCTAAGCCTGCAGGGGTCAGCCAAGGTCCTGTTTCACTTTGGACCCCCTGAGGGACCTGAATAGGTTCTCCTCTGGTCTGCTCTTTACTGGAGGTCCATCCGACAGCACTTTGGGCACACCCTGGAAGATGCCTCCCTGGCCTCTGCCTCTCTGACACCCATTCACTTTTGTCACCTTCCAGCCTTGGTGTTTGCCTGGCAGGTGGAGCACAAGGCCCCAAGTCCCGGGACTCAACCCTGCCCTTCGGGGAGGTCCTGCTTCTCTGCTTCTCACCACATGAGGAAGACACTTTTTCCTGGACCACCTGCTGCTTAGAAGACTTTGTAAAGTCTTCTGGGATCAAAGCTGGAGGTGGTGGTGCTTTGTTTGGATCTCTGAGTTTCTCTGGATGGACCCACCACTCTGCTAAGCTCTTGGGAGAGTGGAGAAGCCAGTTAGCTGAGGTTCATTTCCTATACTAAACATCTGCAAGAGGCCTCGCCCTGCCGGCGGAGGCCCACAGACAAGCCACACACAGGCGACTGCCTGGGAGGGTCCGGGAGCCCTCCTAACACACAGCTTTACTTTAGGGATCCTTCTCAGTAGCTCTTCTGCCTCCCAAAGAAACAAAGACCAAATCTGTTGCTGTTGAGTTGATTCTGACTCATGACAACCCCACGTGTGCAGAGCAGAACTGCTCCATTGGGTTTTTGATGGCTGCGACCTTTCAGAAGCACACTGGTAGGCCTTTCTTCCGAGGCATCCCTGGGTGGATTCAAACAGCCAACCTTCTGGTTAGCAGTCAACCACTTAGCTCTTTGTGCCACCCAGGGACACCACACCAGGGACTCCTCTTCTGCCTCTACTGGCTGTTAAAAGAGCTAGTTGGCTGTTCGAGCCGCCTAGTGGCTGAACTGTACTCCCCAGGCATCTGTGTCCTCTCAGATCAGGAGGCCCTGGAAGCTGGTTCAGTTCATCTCTTGCACATGCCTGGCCCCCTAGCACAGTGACTGGCACTCAGCAGACACTGAATGAGTAAACTTCCTTCCACCAACAAATTAATCAATTAGTTTTTAAGCTGGAATGCCCATTTCAGTCAAAACAGGTGATCCTGTAGCCTTCAAACAAACGCCCAAACCAAGGTTTCTCCAACTTCCCAGCTCAAATTACTCAATGATAGAGTATGAACACGTACGTGGGCACATAAAGGGACCAGCCTGCTTCCATGGGAGGAAAATTTTTTGAAATCTGATTTGCTTTTACGAGTTGATGTGAATTTCCCACTCTGTTCCTTAATGTACGGGCAGTCCCCGGGTTACGAACAACAACCGTTCCTGTGTCATGGAGTCACATTTCTAGGTAAGTTAGAACAGATGCGTACGGTTCTTATTTAACCTTTAGAGCAAGAAAGGAGGCCTGGTGGCACATTGGTTAAGAGCTTGGCTGATGACCAAAATGTCAGCAGCGCGAATCCACCAGCCGTTCCTTGGAAACTCTATGGGGCAGTTCTACTCTGTCCTATGGGGTCACAATGAGTCAGAATCGACTCCACAACAACAGACTTTTAGTGCAGGAAAAGGCTCAAAGTCTTTTCAATGATTTAAAAGCTGCATGCGCAGCCAGTGAAGGTGGTTGTAAACAATTTGTTGCGTGTAGGGGTTGGTTCCACTGTTCCAATTGAAGGTGAGGGCAAACTTACACAATATTAAAGGGCAGCTATGAGCTGTCCGTAACTCAGACATTTGTAACCCGGGGACTTAGTGCGTACTGTATCTGGGTTTATGCTGATCAAACAATTACATACCATCATTTTCTTTCCCCAAAATCTTTGTTTCAGTAAAATTGATACTTCATGAAGATGGTCATGAGGCAACTATGACTTTGTGAACCCCAGTTGAAGTGTATGAGCTGAAATTATTACACAGGAAACATGCTCAGACCTCATTGTTTTCCATGAGCAGAGACATGTTTTCCATGAGCTCGTTTTTTCTCTCCCTTAGATCAGGGTTCCTAACATTTTGGGGAGCAGGGAGTTATGGCCTCTCTCCCCAGAAAATGCAAAGAAGCACACAATCTCAATATTCTGCACACACCTTTGAGGGGTTCAAAGACCACCTAATACCCACCTTAAAAATTCAGCCTCAGTCTATCTACCGTGGGTACCATGTTCCCCAACACCACTGTGATATAGAGAAACCATTGCCCAAGAGGTTGGGATTGTTTTGCGTGACGAAGAGGAGGGGAGGGTTAGCAATACAGCCATTAGGAGAGGGCAGGGTGCTGGCAGCTGAGGACAATGACCACACTATCTTTTTCTCGGCTGTATCAGAGAGGGTTTTGAGCCAAAATGACCTACCACCTATTGGTCAGGGGGCTGAGATCCAGATGCTTGCAAACCCTGCATCCCTGGAAGTCTTCAAACTAAGGCTGACCATTTCTTCAGAATAGCTAGACCAGAGGGGCCTACCCAATGGCCAGGGTCTACCAGGCACCCTCCTCTTCACCCTTCTCACCATCAACATTTCTCCTTTTCCTTTCCTTCCTTTATTTGCTACCGCTCTTCTTCTCTCCCCTTTCCTGCTAATGCTCTCACCTTGTTTCTCTTTCTTTCTCTCCTCCAGCTCTGTCTTACTCTAGTAAATGGCATTACCAGATTCTAAATAAGGCAGTCAGGGCTTCTCCACCCTTGAGTTAGATCCTGCCACAGCTGGAAGCAGCAAGATAGATGAGAGGACCTCAGAAGGTGCTCTCCACCAAGAGTCTAGCCCCCAAATTCCAGAAACATTTGAACTTGTAGAAAATCTATCACATCATTTTAAACCAACACTGACGTTAGGGATGCCGCTTTGGACGATGGTCTGATAAGTTATTGAGAGCTGGTGCCCTTTGATGCTGCTGAATTCATAAAGCAGGGTGAGGTGTCTGGGCTTATCACTTCCTCCTACCAGGCATCTCCTTACCTTGTAGGATGGGGTTTCTGTGCCCGGGTTCTCAGCCTGCACGACAATGTAGGCATGTAAGAAATTGGACGCAATCATATCTGGGACAAATGGTGTGTTCTCTTCTTGGAAGATGATGGCCACAATGTCATTCCCAATGTGTCTCTTTCTCTGGAGCTAAATGAAAGGTGTTCAGTTGTTAAAAGCCAGATAAAAGCATCCTGAAAACAGAATAGTTCTATACAAGACATTCCTCATTATTTATCTTTATACATCAACCCTGGAACTCTGAGACCTAGCTCTCCAGGGAAGTTCTTCTTTCAATCTTCAGAAGCCACCAAAAAAAAAAAAAAAAAAAGGAAGGGTGCTCAAGTTCCTAGGCAGAAGTTGGCAAGCATTTTACTAAGCTCTACAATGTACAGAACCCTGACTCAGGACTCAGGGAGTATATTTAAAAGGTAAGGCTGTATCTTCCTTGGTAGAGCCTGTAACTGATCCAGGAGAGACACAAACACAGGTGAAGCCACCTGAAAACACTAACGAAGCCACCAGCCAACAAGTGCTACGTCAGCTGCTACACATGCAGTGCCTGACATCTATGGGGGCAGAGAAGATGGTGACATCAGATGGTAACCCAAGAAGGCTTCCTGGAAGAGGAGACCGGGCAGGGGTGGGATCTTGACAGAAATGTGGATTAGTAGAGATGAGGTGATGAACCAAAGGGGAGAAGAGCCAAGCCTAGAGAGGATGGGCAACTTGGCCTGGTGGAGGTCCTGGGGGAGAGAGAAATCCCACCCTGACCCAGTATCCCAAGCTGTTTTAGGGGCTTCCACACATGACCGCAGTCACCAAGCACCTACTGTGTCTCAGGAGCCAGCTTGTCTCTTCAGGCTCTTCACATGCATGATTTCAAATGGTAAGCCCCTCCTTTATATCAAGTCTTGGCTAGTGCTCACCTACACATTTGTTCCTTTATTAAGTGACTACTGCATGCAGACACTATGCTAGGCCCTTTCACATTGAGTTTCTCATTTACTAAGCACCTGCTATACATTAAGTACCATGCTGGGCACTTGCATACAAATTGTCTCACTTTTTCCACACACATCATCTCATTTTTGGGGAAGAGAAAATGGATTTTTATTTAGTCCTGCCCAAAAGCTCCCTATTCAACATACGTAAGGGAGTGGAATGAACAACCCTCAGCCTCAGGCCAGGGCAGGGGGTGCGGGAAGCCACGAGTAACAGAGAGACTGAAGATGAAACGCTGAGAGAAAATCTACTTTGGATACAAAAGGAATCCTGCTCTCATTTGTTTCTGGAACATTCCGTCATTATCTTAGAGCCAAATCACAGTATCATTTGCCAGTTTCCTTTTTGCCTAAGAAGCCAGGCACTATGTTTACAATTTTACATCTGTGCTCCCTCCCCAGTTCTCTGCTCAGAAACAAATGGGTCAGAGTTTAGGCAAAGGGCTACTGGCCTTTCTGATTCTCCTAGAGGCTGAGAAGGGGCGAAAGAGTGGGACAGGGCAGATGGTGTTGCAGAAGCCAGAGACCAGCTGTGGTTTTCTGGTTCAGAGAGAGAGGAGCCAGGCCCTCCTGGGATACATGGCTGTCAGAGGAGCCAGTGTGAGGGACAAAAAGAAAACACTGGAAGTAGACACCTCCCTCAGGTTCCGTGATTGAGGGGAAGGCTGGATTCTTGCCCACACTGGCAGACATGGAGAGGAAGAGGCTGTGAGACTAGGAAAGCTTGGGTGGTTGGGGGCGGGTGGTCTCATGCAATAAACAGCTTTATATCACTGGGGTAGGAAGGGAAGTAAAAAGGCTAGTAAAAGGATAGTGAACAGCTGTATGTAGGAAGCCTACCACAAGCAGACATCATACTGAACTCTGTATTCGGAGCTTTCTGAATCTCCACAACAACCTTCTGAGGTAAGTGTTGTTATCTTCATTTTATAGACAGGGAAAATGAGGCCATAAGGTTAAGCGACTTGCCCAGAGTCACGTAAGTGGCCATGCCGGGATTCAACCCCCCACCTGCAGACCCCATCACGTACTTTTAACCACCACCCTCAAAACACCTGAGCTGCAGTCTCCTCATCGTAAAGAGGGAAATGACAGGAGCCTGGCCCTGCCTCCCACACAGAGTGCTGCTGTGCAGACTTGGAGAGATAATGTAATAGAACAGGCCTTGAAGACACCACATAGCTGATAAGACCGGATTCTGGATTACGAAAATGGGGATGGGCTCCAAGTCCCTCAAGCAGGTCAGACCAGAAACCTACCTTCACCTCGCTTGCCCTGGGACTCCCAAAACCCTTCAAACCAGGTTACCTGTTGGGCATCACCTTCAGTAAACGGCAGCTTTGTGGAGACGTGAAACATGATCTCTCTGTCCCGGAATACCGTGTACACTGATTCCACCCCTGTCTGTCCATGGGTGACATCCAGGCCTCCTCTGAAACTGTCAGTAGAATGGGGCAAGAGTCAGGAGAGAAAGAGAGGGAGGGGAAACGGGCAATGTGATGTGAGCTTCCCAAAATACATGGGGTGGGGGCACGAACCAGAAGACAGGAGGAGCTGGGGGCTGAGGGAATTAGGATGTCAGGGAGCAGGCAGATTTACACCTCAGAAGAGGCTAGCCCCAGTTCTAACCATAAATCTATTATTTAAAAGACAAAGGCCGCCACTTCACATCCACTAGGATAGCTATTTAAAAAAAAAAACAAGTGTTGGCAAGGATGGAGAGAAATTTGAACCCTCCTACATTGCTGGAGGGAACGTAAGATGGTACAGCCTCTGTGGAAAACCGTTTGGCAGTTCCTCAAAAAGTTAAACATAGAATTACCATACGACCCAGCAATTACACTGCTAGGTACAAACCAAAAGACTTGAAAACAGGAACTCAAACAAATACGCACACACACACATTCTCAGCAGCACTGTTCACAGTAGCCAAAAGGCGGAAGTAGCCCAAATGCCCGTTGATGGATGAATGGATACATACAATGTGGTAAATCCATACAATGGAATACTTCTCAGCCATAAAAAGGCATGAAGTACTGATATATGCTACAATGTGGATAAACCTCAGAAATATTACGACGAGTGAAAGAAACCAGACACAAAAGGTCATATATGATATGATTCCAGTTATAATAAGAAATATCCAGAACAGGTATATCCATAGAGACAGAAAGCGGATTGGTGGTTGCCAGGGATTGGGGGAAGGGGGAAATGGGGGAATGACTAATTAATGGATATTAATGGATCTTTTGCAGTGATGACAAAGTTTTGGAACTAGATAGTTGTGATGGTTGCACAGCATTGTGAATGCCACTGAACGGTACAATTTACAATGGTTAATTTTATGTCATTTGAATTTCACCTCAATTAAAAAAAAAAAAAAGACAAAGGCAGAACCTCCACTTCAAGCCTTAGCTGCATCCCCTCCACACAAGACCGTCACGTGGGAAAGGAGGCCATCTATCCATAATCCCAGGCAAATGCCCATCCCAGGTTATGTGGTCCCTAAGGCTGAGCGCAGACAGAGGCCTTTGCTCTTTGCAAGGCCATATCCAAGCCCTCACCCCAGAGCCAGGGCAACCAGGTAGGATGGTGGTGAGCCCCACAGGAGCGTCTGGATCCAGCAACACGAGGTGTCAGGTACTTGACTTCAACCCAGGTAGTCCACAATATGGAGGCCAACCATGGCAGCGCCCAGCTAGGAAGCATCCAGGGAGGCCCCTTCTCTGGCTGTCTCCTCACAGGCAGGAAAGAAAAGCACTAAGGAACTGGGTGGGCTTCCTGCCCTTCTGCCTTTATGGCAACACAGCTGCTAGTTTTGGTTCCTATTCTTCAGTAGGGGGAGGAGGGTGCAGGTCCTTTAAGACAATGAAATACGCTGGACTCTGATGTCAGTCCCACCAGCACTGCTGGGAGCTGGCACTCCAGATTCCAGACCTGCTTCTGCCACTAAGTCAGCACGTGAGTCTGGGGATCTCCCTTCATCTTTCTAAGACCTGTTTCCTTTCTCTGTAAAGTAAAAGGATGGGATTACATGATCTCTGAGGTCCTTCCTGGCTTTCACAAGCTACATTTCATCTATCCTAACACCCACATTGCTTCACATTTTAACATCTGTCTGTAAAATCAGTTGCCTATAGAATCAATTCTGACTCATGGAAACCCCATGTGTGTCAAAGTAGAACTGCGCTCCGTGGGGTTTTCAATGGCTGGTTTTTCAGAAGTAGATCACTAGTCCTTTTTTCTGAGGCACCTAGAGGTGAACTCAAACTTCCATCCTTTTGGTTAGCAGCCAAGTACATAAACCATTTATCCTACCCAGGGACTGCAATGGCATGGTAAAGTCAATGAAAGATGGTGTAACGAGAACAGTAACAGCAACAACTACCAGTGCTCGCTCTGTGCATGGCACTAGCTTACATGTTTCACATACGTTATCTCACTTAATCCCCAAGAGCCCTATGGGTTGGGACTCTATTTATCTCCTTTTTTACAGATGAAGAAACTGGGGCTCGCAAAGGTAAGCTATTGTCCAAAGTCACAGAGCTAATAAGTGGTGGAGCTGGGATTTTAACCAATTTGTGATTGACTCCAGACAGTAGTAATGACTTAGAAGGGGGAAGAAAGAAGGAGAGCGAAGAAGAGGAGGGAGGGTGGCAATTACTGAGCACCTACTATATGCCACGCACTGGACTAAGGGCTATCATACATGATGTTGGGTGCTAGAGTCAGGAGTTCTGAGAGGCTTCAGCCATGTATCAGCTACCAAACACAGGCCAGGCTGGCCAGGTCTGAAGCTTCTTCCCAAATTTTGCCATTGCCAAGGAAAATCAAGGGCCAGAATTTTTTGAAGCAATGGCCTCCATAGTCAATCTTTCTATCTGCTTAGAGAAACTTAGGCTGTCGCAGGGACTCCTGCCTGCAGGATTACTATATTTACACCAACTCATAATTATCCATTCTTTGTGTATTACCTAAAAAGGGTCATTCCACCCCAAAACTGCAGAGGGCCCTCTTCCCCTGATGCCTGGCAGGTGAGTGGTAAGAGAGGAGGATGCACTTTACTCTAAGCCTGAGCCAACGTACGTAGAAAGCCCAGTCTGTGGGGGAGCAAGTTCAGCATGCATCCTAAGGCCACATGTCAGTGCCTTTCAGATAACCTGCCATTCTGGGTCATCCCTGTACCACCTTTTCCTTCGGAATGCAGATAAATGAGCGTTCATCATATGCTGAAAAACGATCCTATTCCTTGAGTGTGTTCTTAACTCTCACACGCTATCCCTGAGACTTAGCTGTATGCCCCTCACCCTTCCACTAGGGCCTCAGCAGTGGAGCCGGAGCCATTCTTGGCTGAAACCCACCCTTTGAAGTCCTGCAGTGTGATCGTGTCTCCCAGCAGGTCTAAGAACTCCCTGAAAGCCGGGCTTTCCTCATTGTTCCCAAAAAGCTCCTCCTCCAGGGTCTGAAAGAGAAACAGGAACAGGGGCAGGAGTTAGAAAAAGCCTTCTTGGTGCCAAGGGGAGAATATGGTTTTCCAAATACCCTGTCCTTTCTCCCCATCTCCCAACACATTTGCCATTTGGTAGCTCTGCCTTAGATTGGACGAACAACTGACGGAGACTGGCTCTACAGAGCTGGATCTTCCAGGATGGTTAATAAGGTCTTTCTATTCAAACAAAGGCTAATGGTCAATTCCAAAGACAAAGCTGAGATGAGTTCTTTGACTTGATACCAAAATGCTAAATGGACCTCCAACAAAGGACTAGTATCTAGAATATGTAAAGAATACTAAAACTCAACAGTAATCAAAAACACCAGAAGATGCCACATTACAACCACTAGGATAGCTACATTCAAAAAGAAAGACAATAACAAGTGTCTGGCAAGGATGTGGAGAAATTGGAACCCTCATAAACTGCTGGTGAGAATGTAAAATATTGCAGCTGCTTTGGAAAACAGTCTAGCAATTCCTCAAAAGGCTAAGCATAGCGCCACCACATGACCCAGCAATTCCACCCAAGGGAAATGAAAACATAAGTCAACATAAAAGTCAACTTGTACATGAATGTACATAGAAAGATTATTCATAATAGCCAAAAGGTGGAAACAACCCAAATGATAAATGAAAAAATAAAATGTGGCACATCCATATAATGGAATATTATTTGACAAAAAAGAAATGAAGTACTGACACATACTACAATATACATGAACCTTGAACACATAATGCTAAGTAAGAGAAGCCAGTCACAAAAGACCACGTATTATATGATTCCATATAGCAAATGTCCAGAACAGGCAAATCTGGAGGCAGAAAGTGGCTGCCTAGGACAGGAAGGAGGGAAGGAGGAAGGCTGGAAGGAAATGGAGAGTGACTGATAATGGATACAGGGTTTCTTCTGGGGGGATAAAAATGTTCTAAAATTACCCCAAGAGTATAGCCACCAGACACCCTTTTAACTCCATACTCAAGTCACTCCTGAGGTTCACCCTTCAGCCAAAGATTAGACAGGTCTACAGGGCCAACAATAACACACATGAGGGGCATGCTCTATAGTTCAATCGTGTATACGAGACTAATGGGCACACCAGCCCAAAAGCAAAGACGAGAAGGCACGAAGGGATAGGTAAACCGGGTAAATAGGAACAGGAAACCTGCGGTGGAGAAGGGGAGAAGTTTGACACATCACAGGGTTGGCAGCCAACGTCACAAAACAATTTGTGTACTAACCGTTTAATGAAGAACTAATTTGCTCTGTAAACTTCCACCTAAGTCACAATAAATAAGTAAATAAAATAGCTAAGATACATAAGGAGTGGTGCAGTGGTTAAGAGTTTGGCTGCTAAATAAAAGGATGGCAGTTGGAACCTCCTTGGAATACCTATGAGGCAGTTCTACTCTGTCCTATAGGGTCGCTGTGAGTTGGAATCAACTTGACAGCAATGGGTATATATAAGACTAAATGGCACACCAGCCCAGGGCAACAAGGACAAGGCAGGAGGAGATAGGAAATCTGGATGAATGGAAATGGGGAACCCAAGGTCAAGGAAGGGAAAACGTTAACACATTGTGGGGTTGGCAACCAATGTCACAGAACAGTTTGCGGATTAACTGTTTAATGAGAAAATGATTTGCTCTGTGAACCTCTACCTAAAACACAATTTAAATAAACAAATAAAGATTAAATAAAAAATCCTAAAATAGGTTGTAATGATAACTGTAACTCTGTGAATACACTAAAACCCATCGAACTGTATACTTTAAATGAGTGAGTTATCTGGCTTGTAAATTATATCTCAATAAAGCTATCTAAAATAATAAAACATTCAACAGCAAAAAAAAATTCCAATTAGAACACGGTCAAAAGATACGAACAGACATTTCACCCAAGAGGATATACAGATGTCAAATAAACACAGGAAAAGATGTTCAACATCATTAGCCATTAGCGAAATGCAAATTAAAACCACAATAAGATATCACCACACATCCATCACTCTGAGTCAGAATCAACTCGACCGCAATGGGTTTGTGGGTTTGGCCACACCCATCAGAATGGCTAAAATAAAAAACAGTGATAACACCAACTGCAGGTGAGGATGTGGACACACTGAATCAGTCATACACTGCTGGGGAGAATGTACAATGGTGCAGCCACTCTGGAAAATAGTTTGGCAGTTTCTGCTAAAACTCAAACTGCACTTAAACGATAAAACCCAGCAAGCATACTCTCGCGCATTTATCCCAGAGAAATGAAAACTTATGTTCTCACAAAAACCTGGACATGAATATTTATAGCAGTTTTATTCACAATAGCCAAACTCTGGAAATAACTCAACTGTCCTTCAACAGGTGACTGGCTAAGCAAACTGTGAGGACATGCGTGTCATGGAATACTACTCAGCCATAAAAAGGAGCAAGCTATCGATACAAGCAACAACTTAGATGAATCGCCAGAAAATTATACTAACGGGAATAAAGCCAATCCCAAAGGACTATATCCTGTATGATTCCATTTATATAACATTTTGAAATGACATAATTTTAGAAACTGGAAAACAGATTAGTGGCTGTCAGAGGTTAGGGATCATGGAGCTATGGGTAGGTATGGAGGCAGGAGGGAGAGGGCATAGTTATAAAAGGTGAACACAGGGATGGCTGTGGTGATGGAATTGTCCTGTACCTTGGCTATGGGACATACACATGGGATAAAATTATATACAACTCAACACACACACACACAAAAGAGTTCACGTAAAACTGGGGAAACCTGAATACAATTGGTGGGTTTTATTAATGTCAATATCCTGGTTGGAACATTATACAAGAACTCCGTAAGGTGTTACTATTGGGAAAAACTGAATGAAGGGTACATGGAATCTCTCTGTATTATTTCTTACAGCTACATGTGAATCTACCATTATTCTCAAATAAAAAGTCTAATTGGCGCCTGATCTCTAAAATCTATATGCTTCTGTCAAAACTCAACCACAAAAAGACAAACAACCCAATCAAGAAGTGGGCAAAAGACATGAACACACACTTCACTGAAGAAGATATTCAGGCAGCCAACAGATACATGAGAAAATGCTCTCGATCATTAGCCATTAGAGAAATGCAAGTTAAAACTACGATGAGATTCCATCTCACTCCAACAAGGCTGGCAATAATCCAAAAAACACAAAATAATAAATGTTGGAGAAGCTGCGGAGAGATTGGAACTCTTATACACTGCTGGTGGAAATGTAAAATGCTACAACCACTTTGGAAATCTATCTGGAATTATCTTAAACAGTTAGAAATAGAACTACCATACAACCAACCCAGAAATCCCACTCCTCGGAATATACCCTAGAGAAATAAGAGCCTTCGCATGAACAGATATATGCACACCCATGTTTATTGCAGCTCTGTTTACAATAGCAAAAAGCTGGAAGCAACCAAGGTGTCCATCAACGGATGAATGGGTAAATAAATTGTGGTATATTCACACAATGGAATACTACGCATCGATAAAGAACAGTGACGAATCTGTGAAACATTTCATAACATGGAGGAACCTGGAAGGCATTATGCTGAGCGAAATGAGTCAGAGGCAAAAGGACAAATATTGTACAAGACCACTATTATAAGATCTTGAGAAATAGTATAAACTGAGAAGAACACATACTTTTGTGGTTATGAGGCGGGGAGGGAGGGAGAGGGTTTTTTATTGATTAATTAGTAGATAAGAACTGCTTTAGGTGAAGGGAAGGACAACACTCAATACATGGAAGGTCAGCTCAATTGGACTGGACCAAAAGCAAAGAAGTTTCTGGGATAAAATGAATGCTTCAAAGGTCAGCGGAGCAAGGGCGGGGGTTTGGGAACCATGGTTTAAGGGGACTTCTAAGTCAATTGGCAAAATAATTCTATTATGAAAACATTCTGCATCCCACTTGGAAATGTGGCGTCTGGGGTCTTAAAGGCTAACAAGCGGCCATCTAAGATGCATCAATTGGTCTCAACCCACCTGGAGCAAAGGAGAATGAAGAACACCAAGGTCACACGACAACTAAGAGCCCAAGAGACAGAAAGGGCCACATGAACCAGAGACTTACATCATCCTGAGACCAGAAGAACTAGTTGGTGCCCAGCCACAACCGATGACTGCCCTGACAGGGAGCACAACAGAGAACCCCTGAGGGAGTGGGAGATCAGTGGGATGCAGACCCCAAATTCTCATAAAAAGACCAGACTTAATGGTCTGACTGAGACTAGAGGAATCCCGGCGGTCATGGTCCCCAAACCTGTTGGCACAGGACAGGAACCATTCCCGAAGACAACTCATCAGACATGAAAGGGACTGGACAGTGGGTAGGAGAGAGATGCTGATGAAGAGTGAGCTATTTGTATCAGGTGGACACTTGAGACTGTGTTGGCATCTCCTGTCTGGAGGGGGGATGGGAGGATAGAGAGAGTTGGAAGCTGGCAAAATTGTCATGAGAGACTGGAAGGGCTGACTCATTAGGGGCAGAGCAAGTGGGAGTACGGAGTAAGGCGTATATAAACTTATATGTGACAGTCTGACTTGATTTGTAAACGTTCACTTGAAGCTCAATAAAAGTTAATAAAAAAAAAAAGTCTAATTGGAGAAAAAACAAGGCAAAGCTGAAAACAGCAGCAAGCTCTGAAGACAGAGAAAAGCTTAGAACACTGACCGACTCTGCCTTATCAACAGACGCTAACCACAGTGGCAGGCTCTGCAAACACCTGAAGGCTTTGCAAACATCCACGTACTGCGGTCAATAACTGCAGAACACAAGAAGACACTCCAGCCGGCCTGATTACTTCAAGAAGTAAGTGATTCTTTAACATCTCCCTAATCCCTGCTTTGTACCAAAAAAGAGCAGAGAGCAGGCTCCAAGCCTTCAACAAGCAACATAATCTAGTTAGATTTCAATAACTTCACAGTATTGTGTTTTCATAGTATTTCCTTTTAGAATTTCCTTCATTTCATGTCAAGTGATACTTGTTTCTCAGTACAGTAGTGATATAAAATTTCCTTTTACAATAAATGCATTTATTTTTTTTTTAAAGCATCTTTTTAAAGGAAAATATTAAGTCATTAATAGGATAGGGACATTGGCGGTTCAGTGGCAGAATTCCTTCCTTCCATTCGAGAGACCTGGGTTTGATTCTCAGCCAACACACCTCATGCGCAGCCACCATCCATCTGTCAGTGGAGGTTTGTGTCTTACTATGATGCTGAACAGGTTTCAGTGGAGCTTCCACACCAAGACGGACTAGGAAGAAAGGCCTGGATATCTACTTCCAAATTCAGCCGATGAAAACCCTATAGATCACAATGGTCTGATCTGCAACCAATCACGGGGACAGCACAGGACTGGGCAAAGCAGCATTTTGTTCTGTTTTGCCTGAGCTCTCCATGAATCAGGGGCCAGCTTGACAACTGGTAACAACATTTAACAGAATAAGTGGTAAACAGGTATGATAAAAATTGTAACAGTGGCATATGGTGGAATAAATGACATGATACAAATCCTGGATATAATTTGTGAATGTCTGAAGTCTGGAAAATGCTGCTCTGTAGCAGAGATTAGCAAACTACAGCTTGTGGGCCAAGTCTGACCCATGGCCTGTTTTTGTAAATACAGTTTTATTGGAACACAGGAACATCCATTTACTTACATATCATCTATAGCTTCTTTCGTACTACAAAGGTAGGGTTGAGTGGTTGCGACTGACCCTTTATGGCCTGCAGATATTTACTATCTGGTCTTTTACAGAAAAAGTTTGCTGGCCTCAGATCTATAGCATGCCAGGAATAGCATCACACCTGTAGCAATGCATCGTGTTTTCCCCTGGCCAGGAGGCCACAGTTCGGGAGAACAGTGGCTCCCAGGCGATCCGTATCTTCCCCTGGGAAAACAAAGTGTTTGCTCTGTGGTGTGCACCTCTCTTCCAGGATTCACACTCAGCCTGCTATTAGCAGCGTCATTATTTTTATATTGGCCTTGAGCTTGACCACACACTCAGGGAGGGGATCTTAATCATCCCTGTATCTCCCTCAGTACCTAGCGCAGTGCCTGACAAACAGGAGAGTTAGGAGAGGCATATTTATATCCCAGAACCATCACGGGGCTTTTATGCAACAAATGTTCATACTAAATGTCCCCCCAGCTGCAGGTTTACAAAACAACAATCTGCCTTGTTTTGTTTTGTTTTTTTAAAGACTTCTATCTTTCCAGGTAGCGTCAGGTACATAAACAACACACAGACTCCATCTCAGACGTAGATGGCTAATGTTCAATAATTACAACTTTGCCGGAACACGGGTTTGTAATCACCTTATGAGATCTGCTTCGGTAAATTTCACAAGCAAAGACCCTTAATTAGGGAGTTATATTAGCAGAGCTTACAAAATAAAAATGCAATATGTGAAAATAATTAGAGTGGCTTCCTGAATAATCTCCCTTAAATTATAAGATTCATTCGTGTTGGTCTTTCGGCTCCTAAACACTTCACCTAATTAGAGTGTTTTTAAGTAGAGACATGCAGCTTGTGTTCTGATATCTTCAGACAAGGAAATTTGCTGTCATCTAGCCAAGAAAGACGTCATCAAGCAAAAAGACCAGATAATATGGGATGATATTTTTGACCTACCACAGCAAGGACAAAAATTTTTATTCATTCATTAATTCACATAACAATACAAAAATGAAATGGTTCTTGACCTTCTTCCATAGAATCTAGGTGAGGTAACATCATAGTTCTCGGCATGTCAATAAATGTTCATGATAGGAGAGTGGGAGGCCAGGTGGCAACGTTCTGTGGTCATTTAAGTGTGGGGAACACTGAGCTCAAAAAGTTATAGAATTCTTTACCTTGGGGATTTTTCCAAAAACACCCACTGCTGTCGAGTTGATTCTGACTCAAAGCAACCCTACAGGACAGAGTAGAACTGCCCATAGTGTTTCCAAGGCTATAAATCTTTAATGAAGCAGACTGCCATATCTTTCTCCTATGGAGCAGCTGGTGAATTCGAACTGCTGACCTTTTGGTTAGCAGCTGAGTACCTTAACCACTATACCACCAGGGCTCCTTTGAGGGTTCTTAGAGCCCATAAAATAGTGTAGTGGTTCCCCAAAAAGTTAAACAGAGAACTGTCATATGACCCAACAATTCCACTCCTAGGTATATATCCCAAAGACCTGAAAGCAGGGACTCAAACAGATACTTGTACACCCATGTTCACAGCAGCATTTTTCACAATACCCAAAAGGTGGAAACAACCCAGTGTTCAGAAACAGAAGAATGGATAAGCAAAATGTTGTATAATGGAATATTATTCATCCATAAGAGGAATGAAGTATTGATGCATGCTATTGCAAGGAAGAACCTTGAAAACATTATGCTGAGTGGAATAAGTCGACACAAAAGAATGAATATTGTATGACCTCACTTACATGAAGTATCTAGAAGGGACAAATGTCTAGAAACCAAAGTTTATTAGTGGTTACCAGGGAGGTGGGAAGCGGAAATGAGGAGGTATTGCTTAAGGGGTATTTAGCTTCTGTTTCAGGTGATGAAAAAAATTGGAAACAGTGGTGATGGGTTACACAGCATGGGGCATGTAATTAACGTCACTGAAATGTACACATAAAAATGGTTAAAATGGGAAATGTTTTGTTATATATATTTCACCACAACAAAAAAAATGTTTTAAATGTTTCCCTACAACTCATTGCTTATCCACAATGTACCTCACCAGACTAGTGTCCCATGGAACATTACTCTAGCCAACTCTAAAAAAAAACTCTAAAGCAGCATGTAAATGCTACAAGAAAGAAACAGGGTGAGCAGCAGTACCCCAGGAAATTTTTAAAAACTGGCTCTCCAAAGAAGGAAAACATAAGCCCTGATGTTCGCCAATTACCGTGGTGTAAATACTCTTCACCATGGTTGATTCCAAGTGATCAACATGACATGCTGAAGCCAAAGTACACAACTGGCTCCACCATACTACTGAAGTTTGGGGAGAAAAAGTGAACTCCCAGCTGGAAAAACGGTGGAGAAGGAGACAGAAGCTTCCATTGATCCATTCCATCATTTTTCTTGAGACCAACAGCCCATAGAGAAATAAAAGCTTGAGGTTGTTGTTGTTAGCTGATGTCGAGTCGGCTCCATTGAGTCAACTGTGACTCACGGAAGACCTTATACACAACAGAAAGAAATCTTGTCCGGGCCTGTGTCATTCTCTTAATCACCAGCATGTATAAGTGCATCGTTGTGGCTACTGTGCCAATCCTTCTCAGCGAGGGTCTCCCTTGCACTCACTAGCTTTTTATTTCACCAGACATGATATCCTCCTCTAGTGATTGATCCCTTCTGATTATGTGTCCAAAGCAAGCAAGTCAGAAAACGATGAGCTGAGGTAGCCAGGCAGAATCAGAACATACTGTACAAAAACTACACCCCCTTCTAAAGGATCCGCAGGCCTTTTGTGAGGAGCAGCCCACCTTGAAGATTCTGCCACCCCCAGTGTAAGTGATACATTAAATGTGACGGTCATGTTCAGAATGTTTAAGAATCTAGTACATTGTGCCTGTGGTTGGGGTGGGGGAAAAAAAGAGTCCTCAATGAGATGCCATGGGCTATAGGGACCAGTATGGTTTCTTGGTGCCTACCTGTCTGGCTTTTTGATAAATGACCCCAAACTTGAATGTATTGTTGACATCATGTTCATCATAGGACACAATCATTTGGGAGGCCTGGAAAACAAGGGAAAAAAAAAAATCAGATTGCTTGTTGATGTGAAGGCACATGAGGAAGCAAATGGAAGGGAAAGAAGACTATTTAGGTAGAGAATGTGCCCCCTGATATGAGACATTCACACATATGAGGAGAAAGGGTGGAAAAAGAAGTAGATGGTTAAGATGCTACTTCACAGGCCTTAGTTAGTGGCCAGCACCTGGGTTTCCCCCAGTAGTGGCCAAACCTCTGAGTCACCCATTCCATTTCCATTCAGATAAGCTGGCCAAGACTTGGGCACACAGGGAGTCCAGCAGATCTCAGGGTACTGACTTACTAGCGTTTAATCTGTAGTTTGAAAAATGAAGCCAGGAGTCTAAGAACCGGTCTACTCTAGTTCTAACTCCACCTCTAATCAGCAGTGATTCTGAACAAGTCACTGTTCCCACCCAGGCTTCATCCCCTCGTCCATAAAATAAGAGGTATCTAAATATACCCTAATACTATATGAAAGAAAAAAAAAAAATAAGACCACTGATTCTACCTAATTTTCTATTATGCTTCCATGAGTTGGCATCTAGGGATCAGAAACACTAAGCTCGAGTTTTGAATCCAGTGATTTTACTATGTGGCTTTAGATGAGTCACTTAACTTCTCCGAGCCTCAGTTTGCCCTCTGTTATAAGGCGATGTGTAGTTGTGAAGATTCATTGAAATCAGGCACATAAAGTGCTGAGCACAGAGCAGTTAACATCATCATCATCTATGTAACCCTCCAGAAAGATCAGAGCTGAGCCAGTTTGTTGGGAAAGAGAAGACAATTTTTAAAGCTGTTGGGATACTCCCCACGATGGTTAATTTTCTGTCAACTTGGCTAAGCTATGGTTCCCAGTGGTTTTGCCAAGCACTAGTTGCTGTACCACAATGTAATGTAATCATTTTCCATAATATATAATCTAATGTGATGTAACCAGTCAATCAGTTGAAAGGGGAGTTCCTTAAGATGTGGTCTGCATTCAGATTATAAAGTAGATATTTTGGCTTGGTGGGTCTCTCTCTCTTTCTTCTCTCTCAATTCTGCACTCTTCCCATTACTGGACCTACATATTTTGGGACACAAGCCTGCAGAAGTCTCCAGCCTGCCTCCTGATGGATAGTATCTGTTTATTACTGGTTCTGATTCTCTGGAGAATCCTTAGACACCCTCTGTAATAAAAAGGAGGAATTCTACCATGTGTGAGTCTAGGGTAAGAATAAATCGGCCATGAGTTGTTGGCTAGAATATGTGGTCCATGTTGGTGGCCACCCATTGCACATCTCTGTGAAGCTCTCAGCTGCTGGAAGAAATGGATACTTCTCAGCTCCCCCCCAGCAAGAGCACTGCAGCTGACCTGGGAGGAAGCCCTCCACTCCTGCCTGGGATGAGTCAAAGGGGAGGAACAGCTGTCCCACCAGAAAGAGGCACCAGGCCATGGAGAACTTCCAAGGAACGTCCTAAACCCTGCAAATTTTAAAAACACACACACATATCTCAGCCAGATTAATGTCCCAGCTGGACTAGGCAGTCCTTCAAATATAGAAAACATGAAAATACAGCTGCTCCTCCATTATTACCAGGGCCAGAGGCTTTCCAAGTCATGGCATGAACAATGCAAATGAACGTCATTTGGTTCTCTCAGTGGATACGATTTGACAAGAAAAATTGCCAAATTTGCAGTTAGGTTAGGCTGTTATGATGGGGTTATAATAGTTGATTAAACCTCACTAATTCAGCTTTAATTATAAAAGGGAAGTTAGCCTGCTTGTTAGAAAATGTTCAGGGGAATGCAGCATATTACCAGAAGTGCCTACAGACACTCAAATGGCTAAAAAGAGGCATTTGAGACAAGAGGTTTGGCACATGCTCTGTTGAGCAGAGGACTCTGCTGTTAGTTTATCAACTGTATCTAGATAAATGGCGTTGTTGTTGTTAGTTGTCATCAAGTCAGCTCCAACTCAGGGCAACCTCATGTACAATAGAACAAAATGTTTCAATTTACTTCACAATCATTGGTATACTTGAGCCCACTGTTGAGGCCACTGGGTATTTTGAGTGCCTTCCAACCTAGGGGGCTTATCTTCTAGCATTATATCAGACAATATTCTGTTGTGAGCCATAGGATTTTCACTCTTTAATTTTCAGACATGAATCTCTAGGCCTGTTTTCCTAGTCTGTCTTAGTCTGGAAGCTCCATGGAAACCTGTCCACCATGGGTGACTCTACTGGTCTTTGAAATACTGGAGACATAGCTTCCAGCATCATAGCAACATGCAGGTCACCACAGTATGACAAGCTGATAGACAGGTAGTAGTATGGATAAATAGATGTCTCTAAGAGTCTCATGGACAGTTGGGAACATTTCAGGCATTTGTTCCAGGGAGTTTTGGATATCTCACCCGTGACACTGGCCTCTCTTCTCCCAGCAAACATGTCCTCTCATGGTCCTGGCTGACAGAGTTGGTGCTCAGGAAACTGACTATGAACAGGCCCGAGCAGGCCTCAGCTGCCACAGCCTTAGGCCACAGCAGGAAGCTTAACAGCATAGCTCTGCTGTGATTTTTCTCTCAGGCCCTACTGGTTCATGAAGAAGCAGTCCATGCACTGGGTCTTCTCCTGTGGCCAACTGAAAGCAATTCACTATTCATGGTGATTTAAGCCCTGTCATGCTGTAATTGTTCTTGAGTGGGTTTGCGGATTTGTTCTGTTAATATTGCTCTTCTCCCCACCCACACCCCCACACCAAAACGGGGGTTGAGATCTGCCCACATCCTTAGGAAACCAATAACAGAGAGCCAGCCTTAACAAGAGCCAGAGCTGCAGTGGCATCAGCAGTGGGGAGTGGCTGTGTGGCCTTTTATTTCTTAGGGGATTTCTGACTTGCCCATCCCTAATCCCCCATGACGGCAGACTGAATCTGCACCAGCCCTCGAACCATAGGCAAAATCATCCTCACCCCAGCACTGGCCTTAGGGAGGCACAACCAGTGCAAAGTAGAGAAACCACAACATTGCTACATCTCTGCCACCTCCACAAACAGGCCGAGGGCAAATTCCTGGGCTGGAGATCTGGGGTGGGTTCCCAGTGGACTCAGTTTTGAAAGGATGGGAAGGTTTATCACGGAGACCCACACCAAGATGCAGAGAACCTCCCAGTGAGTCACAGGTGTGCAAACCCATGCCAAGCTGCAGAGCCCTGGGTAAAAGGGAGGTGGGGAGGAAGGTCTCACCTTGGGGTAGAGGACAGGGTTAAATTTCAGCCCCACTGCATCATCACAGAAAGCCTGAGAAAAAAGAGAAACACACAGTTCAGGGGCCATGTCCATAGAGTACATCTGGGCTCCTCCACCCACCAAGAGAAAGCAGCAAGGGAGGGCAAGACATGAGGTATCAGGGCCCGCGTTCAAATCTTGACCCTGCCGCTCACTAATATGTGCCCAGGTAAGTTGACTAACTGCACTGGGGTTTCCTGAGAAAGTCAGGGTAGGGACAAGATGAACCTGCAGACCTCTTTCCACTGTGACCCCATAAAGCTATCCAGCCCCAACCCCCAATTAAGATATTCAGCATGATTGTACCTGGATTCCTGCTCCCAGCACATGGAGCCAATGCAACCCATCCAACCACCCTTTTTCCTGACTTGGTCCCAGGCTCTCAGTATCCTAGACCAGTGACATGGGCCCTCCACCAGCTGACTGCTCCTTATGCCAGGGGATGGCTCTCTTCTGGATCAACAGCCTGGCCATCCTTCAGCCCAATTCAGGCCTCTCCTCTATTGTGAAGGTTCCCCTGGCCATCCCCCACCCACTAGCCACCTCTAGTCCTGTCTTTCCATTTCTCTTGTCTCCTGAACTAGCTGTGAATGACACGGGGACAGGGACTTGGAGTTATGCTGTTCCCCAAGCAACCTCAGCAGCAAGGATGAGATAGGGAGGGTGTAGGGAAAATGAAGCATCTGCCAACAGCCCTTCTCACGCCCCCATCCATGTAGACAAGGGCCAAATAGTAAAGAGGCTGCCACCTCCCCAAGGGCAGAGCCCACCCAGGGCAAGCTGCACCTCCACTCAGAGGCCAGCCCTGGGTTGTATGAGGGATCAGTTTTTACCTTTGCAATCTGAGGGACGCTGGGCAATTTGCTGAGTCCAGCCAAGGGGATCCGCTCATGCACTGTCTTCACTTTGGACCTGCCCAGGTAGAAGAGGGTGAGGAAAAGGCATCCGTGAGAAACAGGGTCAACGAGAGAGGTGTCTGAGCCTACACCAGACCACGATTTTTGGCATGCCTTGCTTCACGCCTTTCCAGGGTCAGATCTACCTCATTTTACCCAACCACTCAAATGGGGGTAAAATGGAACCTTACTTAGGTACCCCTAGATGGCACACATGATTAAGCACTCATCTACTAGCCAAAAGGCTGGCGGCTCAAACTCACCCAGGGGCACCTTAGAAGACAGGCCTGGTGACAAGACAGGCTTCTGAAAGGTCAGAAAACCCTATGGAGCAGTTTTACTCTCCACTCATGGGAGTCACCATAAGTCGAAGTAGGCTGGATGGCAACTAACAACAACTTAGGCACCCCAGGGAAGGGGGATACTTAAAGAACCTGCCCAGTACTATGTTTGCAACTGAAATATTCTTGGGAAATGCAAATCGCTGCCTTCAAATGTCACCATTATTTTTTGGTTGGTTTGTGGGTTTTCTGTGTTCCCCCAAAGAACCAGGCACAGCTTTCCAGATATATCTGGGTTCTGACATATAACCGAACCTCAATTAAAAAAATAAGAAAAAGCTAATATTTGAAAATCTGGATTCACTCAAAATATAAACAGGACGAAAATGTGCTTTATAAAGGGATTCACCATAAGTCTCTAAATTTAGCTTGTTCCCCTGATTCATTTAGCACATTATGAAAGGGCTGAATTTTACTGAACACTTTCCTGCATCCGTTGCAATAATCACAGGGTTCTTAACCTGTTAACCTGGTGGATTCCATTTCTGCTGAACCATCTTTTCAGTCCACAGGGAAACCTCCACTTGGTTCTGATGTATTATTTTTAATATCCTGCTAAAGGTAATGTGTTAATATCTTATTTAGATTTTCATATCTATGTTCAAGAGCAACAGTGGCCTTTTTTATTTTTTTTTTTAGTTTTCTTGTACTTCCTTTGACACATTTTGATATCAAGGTGTTACTCCAGCCTCATAAAATTGCTAGGTAGCTTCTTAATCTTTGAAATAATTTGAATAATATAGGGATTATCTGTTTCTTAAAAGTTTGCTAAAACTCACCTGTGAAATCTATACACCTGCTGTTTTTTTGTGGGGGATACTTTTGGCTATCGATTCTGTTCTTTAATGGTGAATGGTTAGGTCTTATATTCCTTAATGAGTTAAGTTTGGTAATTTTTATTTTTCTATAGGATTATCCATCAAACACATTGGTATAAAGTTGTCTGGTATTCTCTTATGACAGCATCTCTATCTATAGTTGTGTCCCCTCCTTTATGGCTATAATACTATTTGTTTGTATTTTTTCTTTTTCCTGATCAGCCTTAGCTGGAAATTTATCTATTTTATTAGTCTCAAAAAAAAAAAAAAAAATTTTTTTTTTTTTTTTTCAAACAGATAAACCGAAAAACCAAACCCATTGCCCTTGAGCCAATTCCAACTCATAGCAACCCTAGAGGACAGAGTGGAACTGCCCCAGAAGGCTTCCAAGGAGAAGCTAGTGGATTCAAACTGCCGACCTTTTTGGTTAGCAGCCACAGCTCTTAACCACTGGGCCACAAGGGCTCCCCTCAAACAGAGAGCTTTTCTTGATCATCTCTATTCTTTTTTAAATTTTTGCTTTCTATTTCACTAACTTGTTCTTGTATTTTTAATATCCTTCCTTCTGTTTTCTTTGGGTATATTCTTTTCTATTCTATTTTTAACTTCCCGAGCTTTGTGCTTACTCATTTGATCTTCCCTTCATTTTTTACAAATGCACTTAAAATTCAGCATGTCTCCCTAAGTACCACTTTAGCTACATCCCACACATTTTGATAGGTAGTATTTTCATTGCTGCTTAGTGCTAAATATTTTGTCAGTTCTTTTGTGACTTCTTCCTTGGCCCATGAGTTATTTAAGAGTTTTCTTTTTTAATTTTCCAAATGTATGAATTTTTTTCTTCAGTCTTTTAATTGTTGAGTTCTAATTTAATTGTCTTATATTCAGAGAGCATGAGCCACATAATAATTACTTAAATTTGTTGACTTAATATGTGGACTTTTTTTCCACATTCCATGTGGGTTTGGAACTCCTATTGAGTGCAAGAATATATGTTATAAGATCAAATGTGTTAATTGTATTGTTCAAATTCTTCTATATGCTCATAATTCTCTGTCTGCTTGATCCATCAGCTTCTGAGAGATGTGTCAAAATCTCTCTGTCCATTGAGAATTTGTCTATTTCTCCTTTTATTTCTGTCAGGTTTTGCTTTTCTTTTTTAATTCAAAACCCACTGCTATTGAGTCGATTGTGACTCAGTTACCTATAGGACAGGGTAGATCTGCCCCAGAGGGCTTCCCTAGGCTGTGATCTTTATAGAAGCAGACTGCCACATCTTTCTCTCTCGGAGTAGCTGGTGGGTTCGATCACCAACCATTTGGTTAGCAGCTGAGTGCTTTTTTTTTAAAACCACCAAGGCTCCCGCCCCTCCCTACCCCTGTACCTCATGGACAGTCACCATGCCTCTCTCAGTGGAGGCTTGCATGTTGCTATAATGCCAAACAGGTTTCAGCAGAGCTTCCAGACTAAGATAGACTAGGAAGAAAGGCCCAGCAGTCTACTTCCAAAAAATCAGCCAATGAAAACCCTATGGATCGCAACAGTCCAATTCATAACTGATCATAGAGATGGCAGAGGACCAGGCAGCATTTTGTTCCACTGTGCATGGGATCACCATGAGTCAGGGGGTAACTTCAATGACAACTAACAACAACATGCTTTTTTTTTTTTAATTCAAAACAAACTCATGACCGTTAGATTTTCTGGATCGACTGTCCTCTCTATCATCATGTAGGTTGAGGTTCTTAGGGAGCCCAGCTGTTGTTGTTAGGTGCCATCAAATCGATTTCAACTCAACGACCCTATGTACAACAGAATGAAACACTGCCCAGTCCTGCGCCATCCTCACAATCGCTGCTATGTTTGAGCCCATTGTTGCAGCCCCTGTGTCAATCCATCTCATTGAGGGTCTTCCTCTCTTTCACTGACCCTCTACTTTACCAAGCATAATGTCCTTCTCCAAGGACTGGTCCCTCCTAATAACATGTCTGTCTTAGTCATCTAGTGCTGCCTTAACAGAAATGCCCCAAGTGGCTGGCTTTAACAAAGAGAGATTTATTTCCTCAGAGTAAAGTAGGCTAAAAGTCCAAATTCAAGGCATCAGCTCCAGGGAAAGTCTTTCTGTCTCTGTCGGCTCTGGAAGAAGGTCCTTGTCCTCAATCTTCCCGTGGTCAAGGAGGTTGTCAGGCACAGAGATCCCAGGTCCAAAGGACGTGCTTTGCTGCTGCTGCTGCTTTCTTGGTGGTATGAGGTCCCCCTGTCTCTCTGCTTGCTTCTGTCTTTTATATCTCAAGAGATTGCTTCAAGACACAATCCAATCTTGTAGTCCTGCCTCACTAATAAAACTCCCACCCATACTCCCTCATTAACATCACAGAGGCAGGATTTACAACACATAGGAAAATCACACAATACCAGGAATCATGGCCCAGCCCAAATGATACACACATTTTTAGGAGGACATAATTCAATCTATGACAAGGTCCAAAATATGTGAGATGAAATCTTGCCATCCTTACTTCTAAGGAGCGTTCTGGCTGTACTTCTTCTAAGACAGATTTGTTCTTTCTTCTGGCAGTCCACGGTATATTCAATATTCTTCACCAACATCATCATCCAAAGGCATTGATTCTTCTTTGGTCTTCCTTATTCACTGTCTGGCTATCACAGACATATGAGGCAATTGAAAACACCACGGTTTGGGTCAGGTACACCTTGGTCCTCAAAGTGACGTCTTTGCTTTTTAACACTTGAAAGAGGTCTTGTGCAGCAGATTTGCCCAACTGCAATACGTCCTTTGATTTCTTGACTCCTGCTTCCATTGGCGTTGCTTGTGGATCCAAGCAAAATGAAATCCTTGACAACTTCAATCTTTTCTCCATTTATCATGATGTTGCTTATTGGTCCAGCTGTGAGGATTTTTTTTTTCTTTATGTTGAGGTGCAATCCATAATAAAGGCTGTAGTCTTTGATATTCATCAGTAAGTGTTTCCAAGTCCTCTTCATTTCCAGCAAACAAGGTTGTGTCATCTGTATATCACAGGTTGTTAGTGAGTCTTTCTCCAATCCTGATGCCCCATTCTTCTCCATATAGTTCAGTTTCTCAGATTATTTGCTCAGTATACAGATTGAATAAGTACAGTGAAAGGATACAACCCTGATGCACACCTTTCCTGACTTTAAACCATGCAGTATCCCCTTGTTCTGAACAACTGCCTCTTGATCTATGTACAGGTTCCAAATGAGCACAATTAAGTGTTCTAGAATTCCCATTCTTTGAAATGTTATCCATAATTTGTTGTGATCCACACAGTTGAATGCCTTTGCATAGTCAATAAAACACAGGTAAACATCCTTCTGATATTCTCTGCTTGCAGCCAAGATTCATCTGACATCAGCAATGATATCCCTTATTCCACATCCTCTTCTGAATCTAGCTTAAAGTTCCCTGTCAGTGTACTCCTGCAATCTTTTTTTAATTATCTTCAGCAAAATTTTACCTGTGTATGATATTAATGGTATCACTCGATAATTTCCACATTCTGTTGGATCACCTTTCCTTTGAATGGGCACAAATATGGATCTCTTCCAGTCGGCTGGTGTCTTAGTCATCTAGTACTGCCATAAAAGAAATACCACAAGTGAATGGCTTTAACAAAGAGAAATTTATTTTCTCACAGTCTAATGGGTTACGAGTCCAAATTCAGGGAATCGGCTCCAGGGGAAGGCTTTCTCTCTCTGTGGGCTCTGGAGGAAGGTCCTTGTCCTCAATCTTCCCCTGGTTGAGGAGCTTCTCAGGCACAGTGACTCTGGGTCCAAAGGACGTGCTCTGTTCCTGGTGCTGCTTTCTTGGTGGTATGAGGTCCCCCCACTCTCTGCTTGCTTCCCTTTCATCTCTTGAGAGATAAAAGGTGGTGCAGGCCACATCTCAGGGAAACTCCCTTTACACTGGATCGGGAAGGTGACCTGAGTAACGGTGGTGTTACAATCCCACCCTAGTCCTCTTAACATAAAATTACAACCACAAAATGGAGGACAGCCACATAATACTGGGAATCACGGCCTAACCAAGTTGACACATGTTTTTGGGGGGGACACAATTCAATCCATGACAGTTGGCCAGGTAGCTGTCTTCCAACTTTCTTGGCCTAGACAAGTGAGGGCTTCCAGTGTACTATCTGTCGAAACATCTTAATTGGTATCTGTCAATTCCTGGAGCTTTGTTTTTAGCCATTGCCTTCAGTGCCACTTGGACTTCCTCCTTCAATACCATCGGTTCTTGGTCATATGCTACCTCCTGAAATGGTTGAATGTTGACCTTCTTTTTGGTACAGTGACTCTGTGTATTCCTTCCATCTGTTTTGGATGCTTCCTCCTTCGTTCAATATCTTCCCCATAGAATCCTTCAATATTGAAACTCAAGCCTTGAATTTTTTCTTCAGTTCTTTCAGCTTGAGAAATGCTGAGCATGTTCTTCCCTTTTGGTTTTCTAACTCCAGGTATTTGCACATGTTATTATAACACTTCACTTTGTCTTCTTGAGCTGCCCTTTGAAATCTTCTGCTCAGCTCTTTTACTTCATCATTTCTTCCATTTGCTTTAGTTACTCTACCCTCAAGAGCAAGTTTCAGTCTCTTCTGACATCCATTTTGGTCTTTTCTTTCTTTCCTGCCTTTTTAATGACCTTTTGTTTTCTTTATGTATGATGTCATCCCACGACTCATCTGGTCTTCAGTAATTGGTGTTCAATGTGTCAAATCTATTCTTGAGATGGCCTCTGAATTCAGGTGGATATACTGAAGGTCACATTTCGGCTGTCATGGATTTTTTTTTTCATTTTCTTCAGCTTCAACTTGAACTTGCACATGAACAATGGATGGTCTATTCCACAGTCAGCCCCTGGTCTTATTCTGAGTGATGATATTGAGCTTTTCCATCATCTCTTTCCACAAATCTAGTTGATTTGATTCCTGTGTATTCCAACTGGCGAGGTCACCATTTATGTTATTGAAAAAGTATATTTCCAGTGAATAGGTTGTTGGTCTTGCAAAATTCTATCACGTGATCTCCAGTGTCATTTCTATCACCAAAGCCATATTTTCCCACTACTGATTCTTCTTCGTTTCCAACTTTCGTATTCCAATCACCAGTAATTATCAATGCACCTTGATTGCATGTTTGATCAATTTCAGACTGCAGGAGTTGGTAAAAATCTTCAATTTCTTCATCTTTCGCATTCATGGTTGGTGCATAAATTTGAATAACAGCAACAAAAGGCATCTGTCCCTGTCCAGGTTCTGTACAAATTAAGAAACAAACAAAAACTAAAGAGTAAGGCAGTTGGGAGTCAAAATTACTCCTTTATTATTGACAAAGGCCAAGTGGAAGCACATGCTAATATGAAGATGAAATGGGTCTTCTAGCTAAACCATAGAATTAGCCAAATTTACCTACTCAGTGCTAGGCAGTGGCAGGCCTCTGCCTGTGAGGTCTGCTGAGGGGAGACTTACAGAATTGGGTGGGGGGCAGAGGAGACGCCCTAAGGGTAGCTAACTCCAAGAGAAAAAAGGAGAAAAGATTGAAATTGTTAAGGACCTCATTTTAGTTGGACCCACAATCAACAGCCACGGAAGCAGCAGTCAAGAAATCAAACACCGCACTCCACTGGGTAAATCTGCTGCAAAGGACCTCTTTACAGTGTTGAAAAGCAAATATGTCACCTTGAAGACTAAGGTGCGCCTGACTCAAACCATGGTATTTTCAATCACATCATATGCATCTGAAAGCTGGACAATGAATAAGGAAGACTGAAGAAGAGTTGACACCTTCGAGTTGTGGTGTTGGCGAAGAATATCGAATATACACCATGGACTGCCAAAAGAACGAACAAATCTGTCTTGGAAGAAGTACAAACAGGATGCTCCTTAGAAGCAAGGATGGGGAGACTGTGTCTTATATACTTTGGACGTGTTGTCAGGAAGGATCAGTCCCTGGAGAAGGACATCATGCCTGAAAGTACAGGGTCAGTGGAAAAGAGGACGACCCTCAACAAGGTGGATTGACACAGTGGCTGCAACAATGAGCTCAAGCATAACAACGATTGTAAGGATGGTGCAGGACCAGGCAATGTTTCGTTCTGTTGTGCATAGGGCCGCTATGAGTCAGAACTGACTCAACGGCACCTAACAACAACAACAACATAAGGGCCTCTAGCATTGACACTACTTTTTGTTTTATGATCTTTATAGTTTTTGGTTTTATATTTAGATCTTTGATCCATTTTGAATTAGTTTTTTTGTATGGTGTGAAGTATGAGTCTTGTTTCATTTTTTACAGATGGACATCCAGTTCTGCCAGCACCATTTGTTAAAAAGACTATCTTTTCCCCCACTTAATGGGCCTTTGTCGAACATCAGGTGACTGTAGGTGGGTGGATTTACATCTGGGTTCTCGATTCTGTTTCATTGGGCATTGTGTCTGTGATTGTACCAGTACCAGGCTGTTTTGACTACTGTACCTATATAGTAGGTTCCAAGGTCAGTTAGTGTGAGTCATCCAACTTTATTCTTTTTCTTCAATAGTGCTTACTTATCTGGAGCCTCTCCTTTCCATATAAAAGTTAATGATTAGTTTTTCCATCCCTTTAAAGAACACTGTTGGTATTTGGATCAGGATTGCATTGTATTTGTAGATTGCTTTGGGTAGAATTGTCATTTTCACAATGTTAAGTCTATCCATGAGCATGGTATGTTTTTCCATTTATAGATCATTTTTGGTTTCTTGCAGTAGTGTTTTGTAGTTTTCTTTGTATAGGTCTTTTACACCCTGGTTAGATTTATTCTAAGTATTTTATTTTTTAAGGGCTATTATAAATCGTATTGCTTTCCTGATTTCCTTTTCATAGTTCTCTTTATCAGTGTACAGGAATCCAAGATAAACGTACAAAAATCAGTTGGATCTTTCTATTAGTTCCAGTGGTTTTCTTGTGGAGTCCTTTGGGTTCTCTGTGTATAGTATCATATCGTCTACAAATTGAGAAAGTTTTACTTCTTCCTTACCAATTTGGATGCCTTTTATTTCTTTTTCTTGTCTTATTGCTCTAGCTAGGACTTCCAGCACAATGTTAGATAGGAGTGGTGATAAAGGGCATCCTTGTATTGTTCCTGTTCTCAAGGGGAATGTTTCAGCCCTTCTTAATTAAGAATGATGTTGGCTGTTGGTTTTGTATAGATGTCCTTTATTATTTTCAGGAATTTCCCTTCTGTATCTATTTTATTGAGAATTTTTACCAGGAATTGGTGTTGGACTTTATCGAATGCCTTTTCTGCATCGACTGGGATGACAATGTGATTCTTCTATTTTACTTATTTTTTTTTTGGTGGATTACATTGACTGACTTTCTAATGTTGAACCAATCTTGCATACCTGGTATGAATCCCACTTGGTCATGGCATTTTTTTTTAATGATGCTGAATTCTATTGGCTAGAATTTTGTTGAGAATTTTTGCATCTATATTCTTGAGAGATATTGGTCTATAATTTTCTTCTTTGTGTGATGTCTTTGTCTAGTTTCGATATCAGGGTTATGCTGCCTTCATAGAATGAATTTGGAAGTATCCTTTCCTTTTCTATGTGCTGAAATAGTTTGAGTGGTACTGGTGCAAGCTCTCCTCTGAATATTTGGTAGAATTCTCCTGTGAAGCCATCTGGGCTAGGGCTTTTTTATGTTGGGAGTTTTTTTGTTTTTGTTTTTTGTTAACCTTTCCAATCTCTTCTCTTGTTATGGGTCTGTTCAGATTTTTTTATCTCAGTGTGTTAGTTTAGGCAGGGAGTATGTTTCTAGAAATTTGTTCATTTCCTCTAGGTATTCAAATTTGTCAGGGTATAGTTTTCATATTACTCTGTTATAATCCTTTTTATTTCAGTTGGGTCTGTTGTAATGTCCCCCATTTCTTATCTGAGTTATTTGCAACCTCTCTTGTTTTTTCTTTTGTCAGTTTGGCCAATGGTTTGTTAATTTTGTTGATCCTTTCAAAGAACCAACTTTTTGGGTTGTTTTTTAATTCTTTCTACTGTTTTTCTATTCTCTGTTTCATTCATTTCTGCTCTGATCTTTATTATTTCCTTTCTTTTGCTGTTCTATTTGTTCAAGTTGTATAGCTAATGTTTTGATTTGGGCCCTTTCTTCTTTTTTGACATATGCGTCTATTGCTATAAATTGGCTTCTGAGCACTGCCTTTGCTGTGTCCCAGAGGCTTTGCTAGGATGTGTTTTCATTCTCGTTTGATTCTAGGCATTTTTTTTTTCATTCCTTCTTTGATTTCTTCTATTACCCAGTGGGTTTATTTTTTTTAATTGTACTTTACATGAAGGTTTACAGAACAAACTAGTTTCTCATTAAACAATTAGTACACATATTGTTTTCTGACATTGGTTACCAATCCCACGACATGTTAACACTCTCTGTTCTCAACCTTGGGTTCCCTATTACCAACTTTCCTGTCCCCTTCTGCCTTCTAGTCCTTGTCCGTGGGCTGGTACACCCCTTTAGTTCTCATTTTGTTTTATGGGCCTATCTGACTCAGTGGTTTTTAAGCAAGGTGTTATTCAGCCACTTCTCACCTTTGATTGGAGCATTTAGTACACTTGCATTCACTGTAATTACTGATTAGCAGTGACTTACTTCTGTCATTTTGTTTTTTTGTGCGCCCAAGCCTTCTTTGTGTTTTTCCTTTACTACTTATTGCTTTTGTGTTTTGTTGGTATATTGTAGTGAGCCTTTTTGGTTCCTTTCTCCTTTCCTTTTGTGTATTTTGTACATATGTTCTTAGCAGTTACCATGAATATTATATTTAGCAGCTTGTATTTGTAACATTCTAGGGTAAGTTGGTACCAACTTAACTTCAATAACGTACAAAAAAATTCTGTATCTTTACCACTCCTCCTCCCCTTTGCCGTTGTTATCACTGATTATCTCTTTATATTTTACGTACCCTGTAATATAATTCTACCCTTGCTTTTTATATATTTGTTATTAAAAATATGAAAGACAAAACATTTAGAATTATCAAGTATGAATACCTTATTACTAGCCCTTACACTTGTCCATGCATTTCTCATTATTAGGGATCTTTCTTTCTATGTATACCTTTGAATTACTTTCTAGTGTCTTTTACCTTCCATCTACAGAACTCCCGTTAGTATTTTTTGCTGGGCCCGTCTGGTGGATATGAACTCTCTCAGCTTCTGTCTGTCTGGAAATGTTTTAATTTTACCCTTATTCTTGAAGGATAGTTTTACTGGGTATAGTATACTTGGTTGACACTTCTTTTCTTTCAGCACTTTAAATATATCATTCCATTGCCTTCTGGCCTCCAAAGATTCTGAGGAGAAATCGGCACTTAATCTATTGGGGATTCTTTGTATGTGACTCTTTGCCTCTCTCTCACTGCTTTCAGGATTCTCTGTTGTCACTTTTTGAGAGCCTAACTATGATGTATCTTGGTATAGACCTCTTTGGTTTTATTCTGCTTGGGGATCTTTGAACTTCTTGGACTTGTAGATTTATGTCCTTCATTAAATTGGGGAAATTTTCTGTCATTATGTCTTTAAATATTCTTTCTGTCCATTTCTCTCTCTCATCTCCTTCTAGAATTCCCATGATGAATATATTAGGTCTCTTGTTGTTGTCCCATAATTCCATTAAACTGTGCTCAACTTTCCTGAGCTTTCGTTCTTGTTGCTTTTCAGTGTCTGTAATTTTAACTATCTTAACCTCTAATTCACTGATTCTTTCTTCTGCCTTATTAAATCTGACGGTAAGTCCTTCTACTGTGTTTTTCTTGTTAGTCTCTTTCAGTTGCAATGTTTTTTTTTTTTTATATCGACATTTTGTTCTTGCATAGCTTTCCTTATTTCTTTTAGCTTTTTTCTACATTTTTCCTTCGTTCTTTAATTATGTTTAACGTTGTATGGTATTCTTCCTATTTTTATTATTTGGTCATCCCTCAATGCACTTTAACTCCCTTTTTGTCATGTTCATTTGGATGGGCCATTGTTTCTCTGTTCTTTGTGTGTCTTGTGATTTTTTGTTGGGGCACTGGAATTTTCAAGAGTATTAACTTTCTCATTTTTCCCCAATATTTGTTATTTTTGCCTGTAAAACTTTCTGCACAAAATTCTTAAACAGGCAGAGCCTTTGGCCTTTGCTTACCGTTTCCTCTCCTTCTCTGTGATAGCTCCTTCTCCCTCCCTGGTTTAATTAGGATTCAAAAGCTCCAGGTCTCAGTTTTCAACTTTCAATCTCTCCCAAACACACCAGAGAACACACTGTGGTCAGTCTGTCCACCAGTTGACACCAACACTCAGGGCAAGCTTTCATCCTTTGGTTTTTCCCTAGGCTTCCATCCCTGCTCTGTGGGGACTGCTTATGTCTGAGCTAGCATTCAGGCAAAGTACAGGCAGGTTTTCCTCTGAGGGGGCTGGCACTCCCCCAGAAGGACCTCCAAGAGATCTGTCTCATTGGTTTCAGCATACCACTGGCTCCGCGGTGGTTGGAGGAGCAGTCTCCAATTAGGCAACACACCTCCTGACTCCACGGTAGGGAACCCTCCGTAGGAGTTCATATCAGTCCAGCAGCTGACAGTTACAAGTTGGATGAGGGGCTGTCACACTCCAAACAGACCCCCAGAGAGGTCTGCCTTATTATTATCAAAGCCACACCATAATATGTTAGCTGTGGGTGTAGCCTCCACTCAAGATGCCTGGATCCTAGCACACAGCAGCTTCAGTCATCAGTCCTCAGCACTAACTAGAAGCGGGAGCAGACGGACCCAAACTGACCCCCAAGGAGATCTGTCCTGTTGGGTTTTGGAGGCCTGAGCTAACTATAGGAGCAGGATCCACTGCAGGGGTCTTCTGTAGCAATTTGCAAAAGCCTAGCAACCAACAATTGCTAGGTGGGAAAGGGGATGCTACTATCTGGTCAAATCCCCATGGAGGTCTGCCTTGCTGCCATCGGAGTCCCCTCAGTAGCTTGCTGGCTGTGAGTGCAGCTTCCACCCAATACTCCTGCTTCCTAGCACACAGCAGCCTCAGTCAGCACTCCTCAGTGCCAATTGGAAGTGGGGGCAGACTAACCCTAACTGACCCCCAGGGAGGTTTGTCATGTTGGCTTCAGAGGCCAGAGCTGTGGGTTGAGCAAGGAGACAGGTAGACTGCTGACTATGGGAGCCAACTCCACTGTTCAGGCCTTCTGTAGCAATTCACAGCAGACTTGCAGCCAACAGAGTCTGGGTGGGGAGATGCTAGCACGTTTTAAACAGACCTCCGGGAGGTCTTTCTTATTGCTATCAGAGCCCCCTGTAGTATGTTGGCTGTGGGTGTAGCCTCCACTAAAGATGCCTGCTTCCTAGCACAGAGTAGCCTCAGTCAGCAGTCCTTGGCACCAACAGGAAGGGGGCACAAACAGACTGAACTGACTCCCTGGGAGGTCTGTCCTGTTGATTTCAGAAGCCTGAGCTATGGAGTGCCTAGGGAGGCAGGTAGAGTGTTGACTATGAAAGCAGACTCCACTGCACGGGCCTTCTGTAGCTTTTCACAGTAGGCTTGCAGTCAACAGTGTCCAGATGGGGAGGTGCTGGCACACTCCAAATGGACTCCCAGGAAGGCCTGCCTTGTTGATTTTAGAGCAGAAGCTTGGAGTCCTGTCTCTTTGTACAGTTAGGGAAGCAGGCTCCTTTTCTGGGGTCACTTCCCCAGTTCACAGCAGCTGGTGGCCCGCATGGCTGGGGGGAGGGGCAGAGACAGTGGGAGAAGAGATCTTCCTGCCGTATGTGACTCATTGTTGATTCGTTGATTCTTGCCTGCCTGCAGTTCCCAGCTGCTTTCCTTTCCTCCCTGACTCAGAGTCCCTCAAAGCGGAGCACCGCACCGTTTCCTTGTTGTATTTGTGAGGGAGGGTTGGAATGATGGTCTGTTTACACCGCCATCTTTCAGGATTCTCCATGTTTTTCTTTTCTCTTGAACAGTTTAAAAAGCACTAAATCTGTTCTTGAAAGTTTAAAATACCTGCCTAAAAACCATCTAGATCGAGAAAGTTTTGGAGAGATAATTCTTTGATAACTTTTTCAATTTATTCCATAGTTATTGATCTGCTCATGTTTTGGGGTGTGTGTGTGTGTGTGTGTGTGTGTGTTTTACCCTCATGTTGAGTTACATCCTACAAAGTCATCTGCTCCAAATAAAATTTTCAATTTAGTACTATGGGTTAAACATATAGCATCCATTAGTAATTGTTTAATCTTTTTCACATCTGTGATTATATGCCTTTTTTTATGCCTACTTTTGTGGTTTTTTTTTTGTGTGTGTGTATTTTTCCCCCTTTTATATATATTTAACTAGCTAGATAGTTACCTATTTTGTTGTTTTGTTTCCAAAAAGAAGTAGCTCAGATTTATTTATCAAGTCTAGTGTTCTTTTTTTTTTAACTTCTAATTAATTTATTTCTGCTTTAATCTTTGTCAATTCCTTCCTCTTACTATTTTTTTAGGTAACAATATTGATGACAATAACAATACAAGCTAGCATTATCGGGTAGCTATTTTTTTTTTTTATAATGTCAGGCCCTGACACATAATAAGCACTCGACAATTTTAAGGCAGATATTCACTAGTTATTATCATCACCACTTAGTGAATGAAAGCACTGAGGCACAAAGAGGTTACTAACAATGACAACTCACAAATATCATTCTTTCTTATTTAATTAGAAAACACTGAAGGCAACTGAATTTTCTTCAAAGTACAACTTTAGACACAGCCAATAAGCTTTTATATATAATATTATAAATGTCACTTTTTATAAATATTCTATAACTCAATTCCTCTTTGGCTAAAAGTTATTTAGGAAAGTTTGAGATTGCTTATTCCTAAGTAGCTAAGTGTGTTTTAAAAAACATTCTTTTGTTATTAATTTCTAGTTTTATTATCAAATCATAAGTGAATATATCTGGTGAAGTGTCTGTTTTTTGAAGTGTTTTTAGATTGTTTTGTGGCTCAAAAGACTGGTTGCTAAATTCACCCGCCATCAAGAATTACCTGCAAGATGTTTAAAAATAGAAATTTCAAGTAACTATCTAATAATAAAAGGATCAAAGATTATGAATAGACAGGTGACAGAAAAAAATACATGTGTTCCTTAAATATATGAAGAAATACCCAACATCATTCATCAGAAAGGCAAAAATACAAGTGCTTGACAACGAATTCTGTTGGAGAAGCTTTGGAAAAATAGGCACTCTCATACATTGCTGGTGAAAGTTCAAATTTATACAGCCCCTACAGAGGCTAATTTGGCAATATCTACTAAAATACAAACACATTCATGTATTGGCCCAGCCATCTCACTTTGGAGAATTTATCTTAATCTGTACAAATTGACATCTCTAGAAGGTAATTCATTGCATTATTATTTGTAATACCGAAAGACTGCCAATGGCCATCAATAGGGGATCAATTGAATAAATTATTTCACATCCATGCAGTGGAATACTATGTGAAGAAAGTAAGTAGAATTAAGAGTCTGTCTATGTACTAATACAGAAAGATCTCTAAGATATATTGTTAAGAGAAGCAAGTTACAAAACTGTGTTCTACAGGATGCTACATTTTGTGTTAGACAGGGGAGAAAATAAGAATATACATTCTTATTTATATATAAGAATGTATATTCTTATTTTAAAATCTTTATATATCTTATATATTTATATGTGTGTGTGTTTTTTTTAATGGTTGAGGCATTTGCTTTGTTTTGAAGTTTCAAGATGATTCTGATGTAGCAGGTTCACAGAAAACCACTGATGTACTATGCAAGCAATTTGTGTAAATATTTCATAGCTACCTGAAAAAGAAGCAGAAATCTCTGTTTAGAGGATCAAAGTTTGACAGCTAGATATAGATACACATAAAGATAAATATATAATTGACATAAATAATATTAATGAGATTATCCATATCTTTTCCCTTCTTAGTCTAGTTGATCTGTCAAGTAATGAGGAATGTGTTAAAACCTGGCACTAAAATTGTATTCTGTGAGTTTTTCCCTATTTCAATCACTAAATATGCATGTGTGTATATATGTGTGTGTGTATATATATATACACGATATAAAGTTTTATAAAATATCTTCATGTGATTCACCTTTTATGAATAGACAATAGCTCTCTTTGCCAGTGATTGTTTTTGTTTAACTTTTTTTAATTGTGTTTTAGGTGAAAGTTTACAGAGCAAATTAGTTTTTCATTCAAAAATTTATACATAAATTGTTTTGTGACATTGGTTGAAACACACTAATTGCTTTTTTGCATTTAATTCTACATTTCTATATTAATATTGCCAACTTTGCTTTCTTCTTGTATTTTCTTCTTAAGTATTCTGAGTTACTTCTTAAATGTGTGTGAGTGTGTATACACATACATACATAAACATATATGTGTGTGTGTGTATACATACACACACACACACATGCATATTTGTAAGTTTTTTTTTTTGGGTGGGGGGATGACCCAAACTGAGAATCTTTGCTGTTTAATAGTGGAATTTAATTCATTTATATTTTTTTTAGTGGTTGGGTTATATGTATTACAATCACATATACCCACTCATTTCTGTCATCATATTTATTTATAATTCCTTTATTTTCTTTTTCTATATGTAGAAGTTTTCTTTGTCTTCCTTTATAATTTGGAACATTTTCATTCTACCAGTGATCTTATATCTATGAAATACTAAATTTTCATTATAAAATGTCCAGCTATTAGTTTCCTTTCATTGGTTTTGCCTCATACTGGACAAGTCATTTTGATTTGCAGCTTTAAGTTTTCAACCAGCTTAGGAACATCAATTTTTGTTTGCTGAAAATAGAAAGTTAATAGTATCTAAACTTTATTTGACTTTCTGTAGTAAATCCTTTTCAAAATTCTATTATTTCTCTACCTACTTAAAGCTAGGTTATGTTTTTGTAGATGCAGAATCTTTTTTTTTTTCATGGATCTGTGAGGCTTTTTTGTTCGTTTGTTTGTTTCCCTTCTTTTTATTCAAACTTAAAAAAGAGGAAATCTACCCAAGTTTGTTATTTGTCTCTAAACTATGGATGGATTCTTCCTGGCTATTCTCATGGCATACATTGAAGCTGTAAAACACTCTGCCCAGATTTTAGGCTAGAGAGCTGTTGTTGTAAGTTCGTGATATCAATTAAATAATACAGAAGCCTCCGGAGAATAAGGAAGAATCTGGGACAGTAGTCAATGCCAGCAGGGGAATTTCATCTCCGGATAATTTTCTCTCTGTGTCTGGTGAAGCTGCTAAGCCATGGGGCCAATTTTTTATGTCTGGTTTCCAATTTGGCCTGGCCATCACTCCAAGTACATGATGTGACTGTCCAATTTCTTAGCTGGTGCCTGGTTTATTTCTGCCACCCTACCTGCTCGTTTTCTATTTGGGAGAACCACACTTGAACTTACCCTTGGGCTCCTCAGGGCACTGATTTCAAATGATATTGACCCAAAAACAAAAAAGTGGCTCCACATGAAAAGACCCCTGACTGTTCCAGGGGTAGCCCTTAGTCCTAAAAATTACAGGATTCTTCCAGAATCTCTAATTTCATAAATTCCCATACTAAGCTGCTTTCTAAGGAAGGAGAGCTGGGGTTCAACCTTCTGTATTCCCTTCATTTTAGTCCTAACTGCCCCGCAGATTACAAAAAAAAAAAAAAAATTATCAAAGTGTATGTTGTATGCCTGGCATCTTTCCCTAGCATTCAGTCCTGATGCAGTATTTTTTATAGTACTGAAATAAGGGGGTTAGATCTTATGTTTCAGTTTTTATATTATTCAGAATCCTACCGAATCTTGTTCTAATTTTTATTAAGAAAGAAAGGTACTTTCTTTACAGAGGCAAACCTAGCTAGAAATCCTACTTGGAGATGGGGATCCAGGTATTATCACTCAGAAAATTGGCTCTGCCTATTTAATTCACTCTTCCACGCCTTGCAAATATGATTTCTAGCCAGCTGAGCCTCTGTAAAGAAAATTGCCTCCTTTCTTAATAAAAATTAAACCAAGATCAGATGGGTGTTGACAAATACCTCATACCCCGTCCTCTCCCCACCCCCAACAGCAGGGCTATGTGTTTATTTTCCCGCCCATATTTATCTCAAAATTTGGGCAGAAAAAAAAACGGTTCTTGCTCTGTTTTCAAATACCTTCAAGGACTTCGGATTCAACAAATATGGATTGAAAGCTGAACAAGTTTATGGCATTTGGCCTTCACACTTGACCTTCCTTGTGTTTCCACCACGCCACCAGGGATGGAGATAAATAAGACGCATACTCCTTTATGCTCCCAGGGCATTCTGTGCATATCACTAAAATAATACCTGTAACATATATTAAAATTCTCCCTTTTTCTCTCCTACTAGATTGTAAGTCTTTCGAGAACAGACGCCAAGTCTTATTCATCATTGTATCCCCAGCACCTGCACAGTTCCTGGTACACAGGAGGTTTTCAAAACATTTCAGTTGAACCAAACAGAAACCAGTTCTACCTCCTGCCCTTGAGAAGGTCATAATCCAGAGAGAGGTGTGCTGGCTTCAGCTATACATCAACGCTCTCTCCAAAGCATTCCGGTTATGAACATCATTCCATTTCAGGGAGCCCAGCTCATACAACAGATGCCCTAGAATCTATTTTCCCTGACCAGATGTATGCCATACGTTCTGGCAAAGCTTGTCCCAGGAGGATTTGGAGCCACAGTGAGCCACCCTTACTTTTTCTTCCCATCTTCGCAGAGCCACAGTCCCCCACAAGAAAGAGAGGCAGGTAGGGGGATAGTCTAAGCGACCTTGGGCCCAGGACACCACTGTGACTCCCACCATCCGCCAGCTGGCTGGCACACCTGGGTCTCCCTGCTTGGCAAACTTCAGACACAGCCCCAGGATTACAGCCAGTCTGTTCCCCACAGCACACCCAGACCAGACTGGTCAGACTGGTATTTCTGGGTCCCAGACACTTATGGCAGCCCTGCCTCAAAGAGGCGTGGCCTCAGAGAGTACAGAGGCCCCACCTGAGAATGATCCGAAGGTACTCGATCCCCTCTGCCTCCTCACACTTGATGGACAGGATCAAGTTGCCCAGACTGCTGCCCGTACAGTAAAAGTTTAGATGGTCCTGCAAACAGAAATCAGATGTTAGAGAGGAGTAGACCTTCCAGACATGCCCCCTCAAACCACCTCCCTCACCCGGAATTAGAAGTCCCATAGCAACCAGGAAGAAAAGGATGTACTGCTACTGGTGAGGACAGTGATGACATTAATAGTTACCAACTCCCGAGTCCTCAGTATGTGCCAGGAACTGTATTAAGTGTGTAATATCCATTGCCTCCTATAATCCTAGCCAACAACTTACTCAGTCGGTAACATCACCATCCTCATTTGACAGATAAGGAAACCCACGTTCAGGAGGCTTAAGTAATTGCTCAGGGTCACACAACTAGTAAGTGAAAGAGCCAGGGTTCAAATCCAAGTCTATCTTGACTCTAAAGCTCAAGTTCTTCATCACAAGACGCTGAGTCTTGCCCCCAGAGTGCAGCCCTCACCGATGCAGACTAATTGTGGGAAGAAAGCAAGCAGGAACCGCAGCCTCTCAGACCCAAAGGGACCTGCCGAGGGCCCCTGGACCACCAGGTCTCTCCCCAGCTCAGGGAGCACTGGCTAAAACCATGGCTTCCTGGAGCCCATTCCAGACCTGCCGAATCAGGGTGGGGCCCTGGGGTCTGCATTTTAACAAGAGTCCCAGGGATTCTTCCCCTGGAGAAACTGGCATGTCTGAGGGCAGAAGATATTTAAAGAAATGTAACACCGTCACTTTTAAGCAGTTAAAGGCTCGCAGTGCACCATCCCGTACAAGTACTCAAGGGACCTGTTTGAATGAGTACATGAGAATGTGGACTATATTTAGATGGAAATGGAGACTTCCAAGGTGTGAGAACATATTTTTCCTCGAATAGTTAAAACTCCACTCCACCCTCCTTCACCCCCAAACACTATCCATGGCATTACTTCCTAAAACATTTGCTGGGGGTGGTCTCCACAAGGGCCCACTGCCCCAGGCCTTCCTGGCTTCTGCACTACCCCCTCTTCCCCTGCCCCAGGAGCAGGACCAGTCAGTGAGCTTTCCGGCCAAAGGCGGAGGCAGGAAGCAAGGAGGTGGTGCAGGCACCGGGAAGGAGAAGAGATGGGGTGAGAAGAGGGGCACTGGAGAGGGGAGTGCAGGGCTCTCCAGGCCTGTGACCCCCCTGGCAGCTATCTTCTCCCAGGCCTGGGCCTCACCTTCCCCAGGAAGTGTCTGCGGTAGGCCCTGGCTTCAGCCTTGCACTCCAGCTTGTAGCCGAATGTGTTGGGGCTGAGGTTGTCTTCTTCCTCCTCCTCACAAATGCTGCTTCCCAGTGACGTCGGCGTGCCCACGTTCTCAGGGTCCTCGATCCAGTAGCCCCCAAACTGGGGCAGGATGACTAGGGGGTATGGGCCACCCTTCTCTACAACCTGGAGACAGAGGGAGGGTCTCACACTGCAGCCTGCCCTGGGACTGTAGTAGACCACCACTGGCATCCCCACCCACCTCTGAACTGCTCCAAGGGGGGACCACCATATTTGAGGACAAAGGGAGTCACATGAAGCCCAGGGTTGCAAGGCCTGGATCAGCACCCCCAGTTTAAACACAGGAAGCCTGGGGTCACAGAGGGAAAGATGGGAAGAAGCCTCAAGCCCTCGAGTCCCAGTGGCAAGATGGAGCTGGGCAGGGACCATCACCGTCACCATCATCTCCACAGGCCACGCCCCAGGCACCAGGCCCAGAGCAAACTGCATAGGTAGCCAGGATGGGATCCTACCTCCTCAATGCTAGGATATGGGATGTAGTCATCCTGCAAGACAAACCAGAGAACCCACCATTAGTCCCAGCAGTGCCCATAAAGTCTGACCACTGTTCCCATCTCCCTCTCCCAGGCCTGGGGAGCAGCTGGGTGGGGACCTGGAAGGCTGCACCAGGCATTTGGGAGCATGAGTGGGAAGACCCCCAGACAGGAGAACAGTCTGGAGGCAGCTCTGGGATCTGACTTCCCTTGAGCTCTTTTTGTAATGGACAGAACCTGGACACAAATCCTGCCTGCTGAAGACGCAGTAGACAGAGGTGCTAAATGTCATGCCTCTGGCCACATGAGCTTCTTGCCCAGGATGCCATCTGTTATGGATTGAATTGTGTTCCCCCAAAAATATGTGTTGAAGCCCTGTACATGTAAACATGACCCTGTTTGTAAATAGGGGGGTTTCTTGTTGTTAATGAAGTCATACCTGCATAGGGTGGATTATAAACCCAATCACCTCTGAGTTAAAAAAAAAAAAAAAAAAAACGGAACAGACACAGAGATGCACACACTGGAGAAAAAAAGGCACCGCGTGAGAATCATCTTCAAGCAAAGGAGCACCAAGGATTGCCAGCAGGCACCAGAAACTAGCAGAGAGGCTCACAGACAGAATCAACATGGCTGAGACCCTGATTTGGACTTCCAACCTTCAGAACTGGGAGACAATAAATCTCTGTTCTTTAAAGCCACCCACTTGCAGTGTTTGTGTTACAGCAGCACTGGGTGACTAAGATATCTCTGGGAGGTAAGCCCTAGGCACCCCAGCTTTCTCTGAATCCCATTTGTGGGCCCCACTCAGACAAGGGGGCTGAGCTTCGAGCGCTGAGCTGTACCGCTGGGCCCTAGACATGGAACCTGAAGCTGAGAGCTCACTGCCCACTGGAGCCCAGAGCACAAGCTGATCGCCCTGGCCTAGACACAGTGAGCGGGTAGGGTGCAGGAGGGGTCAGAAGAGTCTTAGGTCTCCCCAGAAGTTTCCATCCCCAGGCTGCTCTCAAGCTATCCCTAAAGGCATCAAGCTGGGGTCCCCTTTGCTGCCTACCACACACCAGTCTAACAAGGATACGGTCACTTAAGTGGTTCTTGGTGGAAATCAGAGTTAGACGGGTGTGAGATAGAAGACCAGCTCACTGCTCCTTCTGCCTTCCTCTCACCCACCCAGCCCACCTTGTTCTTCTGGGGTCCCGGCTTCTGCTCTTCAAGCTTGATCCCCTGTGGAAACAAGGAAAAGAGGATCCGTGGAAAAGCAAAGGATACAAAGAAGAGGCCAAGCAGAAAAGCAAAGCACCTGGCCTTGCTGAGGGTTAGTAACAACAGCAACAGCAGCTAACATGTATTGGGCCTTTAGCGTGTACCTGGTACTACACGCCATACTCATTGTCACACTCAGTCCTCATGGCACGCCCAGGTGAGGCAGCAGGGCAAGGTGGTTAGAACACAGATGTGAGCCAGATTCCCAGGTTCAAATCCCAACACTGCCACTTACAAAACCTCCCTGTGCTCAGTGTTCTCATCTGTGAAATGGGAATGATAACAGTACCTGCTGTTGTGGTGAAAGTTAAACATTGATGTGTTCAGCTCTTAGAACAGTGCTGGCTACATGGTCTGTGCTGTGTGCTTGCTGTTATTATTATGAGGTAGGAAGTATCATCCTGGAGATTAAATATCATCCCCACGATCACAGAGCTAGAAGGTGCGGGGTAAAGATGTCAGCGCCAGCACTCTGGACCTCACGCCCTACCTGCTCTGCTACCTGTCCAGCAGGAGGGTCCACTTGGGACCCTAGTCCTCATTCAATCACTAACATACTATTGGTGACCCTTGGTCAAGTTTAACTTCTTGATGCTTCCGTACCTTTCGTCTCTGAAGTGACGACTGTAACACCTGCCCTCCCACCTGACACATATTACTATAAGGATCAGATATGACGGTTGGGGACTGGGTTAAGGAGTTCACCTATAGGTATCTGGAAGATTCGCTTCTGAGGAATAGTGCATTCATTGCCCAGTAGTTCTGCAGTGGAGTTCTGACTTAAGTGGGTTTTGCAAGGGGGGTGTCCATGGCATTGCCAAAACTGTTTGAATAACTCGGGAGAGGAAAGAGATGAGGGAACAAACTAGGAGAAACAGGCCTAGGCAGAAATTCCCAGTTCCCCTTGCAGGGGAGAGAGTTCCAGAGGCCATCCCTGCCTGATCCTAATCCTAAAGCACCAGGATTTTAACCTTCCAAAGTGCGCTCCCTCTGTTGTCTCCTTTGAGCTCACAGCACCTTTTTACCGTGAGGAAACTGAGGCCCCAAGGGGGCAGTCCTTGCCTAATGTCACCCAGCAAGGAAGGGGCAGGGCCTGGATTTGAAGCACGGCTGGTGTTCCCCGAGTGCAGGCTCTCATCTCTCATCCTGGGAAGCCAGGGCGCCTGCTACCTTGGGGAACTGCACGTGGCCTCCTCTGGGCTGAGTCACCCGGCAGAAGGACATGGGAAGGCCTCTCCCACCAGACAGGTGCGCCTCTCCCCATACAGGGAGAAACCAGCTGGGTGGCCCTGTGGACCCTGTCCAGGAAGGCAAACTGGGCAGATGGGGAGGGGGTGACGTCAGGAGGTGGTTTTGTTTGCCCTGCATTAGTCATGCCCTGCCTGCTGGGGAACAGCCCCTGGGACAGGAGAGCAAACCTTTTGTCTACTCTGCTACTGCACACCTTCTCCATGACAGAGCCCCTACCGCTGGGCCCTCTCCCTCCGTGTGTTAGCCTCTTACCATTATCCCCTTTTTTCTCAACAGGGAGACTGAGGACCAGGTAGGTAAAGTGGTTTGATGAAGGATACTCAGCTACTATGTGTAGGGTTAGAACTTGAACCCAGGACCAACCAGATCGCCTGCGCTCTGAACCCCACTGCCTCACAGGGACTGTTCCCCTCCTTAAACCCCTCATCTCTTGGGCTGGAGTCAGGAGTCCTAGAACCTAGCTTCACCTCTTCACAGCTTGTAAAGCGACCAGGGCACTTAACTGCTCTGACCCTCAGTTTTCACACCTGCAGGATGAGGAGAGATGGCGCCCACGCTGGAGGACAGGGTCTGGTGCAACACCCCCTTTGCCACCATCAGTTGCCCATGGTGTCTTAAGTGAGTTTCATATACATACAGGAGTTGGGAACTGGGAGCCTCGGGGGGTAAACCAAACAGTAAACCAAAAACTATTGGCTGTCAAGTCAACTCCAAACCAGGGTGACCCCATGTGCATCACAGTAGAATTGCGCTCCATAGGGTTTTTCAATGGCTGAGATCTGTCAGAAGTAGATTGCCAGGCTTTTCTTCCAAGGCACCTCTGAGTGGACTTGAACTTCCAACCTTTTGGTTAGCAGGAAAGGGTGTATGCTATTTAATAAACACTGGGAAGTTTGGTTTCAATCCCCAACAGTCTGAACTGAGATGGAATTGGCAAATCACCCATGGGTATTCAAAGGGGAGATAAAAACAAGACTCCTGCCCTCAAGAGGTTTCCAATCTAGTTGAGAAGACAAACCCAGCAGCCTCTAAACAAGAGAACAATGTGAGGCTGGTTAAGTGGGGCTGAATTTTGTGCTCTGTACGGAGAAGGCAGGGGACTCCTGCTGCGGGTAGAGGCTGGGTGGGCTCATGGAAGCAGCCAAAGAGAAGGCAGGGTGATGAGCACGGGGTGAGTCTTGACCCCCTGCCATCTTCCCAGGGTGCTAGGGCTTCACGGGTCAAAGGTGAAAATACCCACTTTGTTCCCAGTGATTTCATACTTAATTATACCCTGTCTCCCACCTCTGGCTATCATAGAACATGCCATCCTCGTTTCCGCAGCTTGATTACAAGTTCCCTAAATGCTACAAAATTAGTTTGTATTTTGTAGGACAGAAGCACAGAGGAGGATGTTAATAACTTGCTCATGGTAATGACCCAACCCAGTGCCATCAAGTCGATTCTGACTCATAGCGACCCTATAGTAATAATTTTCCCTTAGCCCTTCCCCCTCCCCACCCTCAGGGAGACCTGGCTTTCCCTGATGACCACATTCACCTGCACAGCTCTCTCATCACCTCTGCCTGCAACTCAGGGACTTCAGCGAGAGTCAAATTTGCCTCTCCTACTAGAGCTTCCAGACCTTGTTACATAATCTTCCGTCACCAGCCCCTCCTTCCTAGAGCCTGTAGCATCTACTTACGGTAAAAAGGCATCATAATATAGTAACTAAGCCCTCTAGTTCTGAAGCTACTATCTAACGGTGTGCAATGGTTTAAGCGCTCGGCTGCTAACTGAAAGGTTGGAGGTTCAAACCCACCAAGCAGGTGGTGATCTGTAATCCGTAAAGATTACAGCCAAGAAAACCCTACAGGGCTGTTCTACTCTGTAACATGGGGTCGCTGTGCGTCAGAATCTACTTGACAGCACCCAACAACAACATGCCTCAGTTTTCTCATTTGAGAAATGTGGATAATAGTAGTAGTAGTAATATTAATAATAATAACTACTTCCTGTGGTCCTTGTTAAGAATAAATGAGAAGATACCTGTCTATCTCTGGGTCCAGAGAAGTACTTGAAATATACATGGCATTATCAGCATCTTCTTCCCACTCTTTCTACCTTTATCCATTAACCCTCCTGGACCTTTCCCCATATTCCCTAGCGCAGCTGTTCTTACCTGTGATCCCTGGCCCTTTGGGGCAGGAAATTATAAAGGGTCCCCAAATCCACATTAAGCACAGTTTTTTACATGCTTTGGTGCTAACTGAAAGGTTAGAGGTTCAAGTCCACCCAGAGGTGCCTCGGAAGAAAGGCCTGGCAATCTACTTCTGAAAGGTCGCAGCCTTGAAAACCGTATGGAGCGCAATTCTACTCTGACACACATGGGGTCGCCATCAGTCAGAATTAGCTCAAGGGCAACTAATAACGACCACTTCATTTCAGCCCAACAACCATCTAAGTGGGTATTTTTATTCTTATTTATTTATAGAGGCTTAGAAAAGTTAAGTAACTCATCCTAGTGTTAGATGCAGAATTTGAACTCAGATCTGTTTGACCCCAAAGTCTGTCTTTCTCCCACCCCCCAGCTCTGCCTCCCAGACACAAGGCACTCCCTCTAAGAAGGGGTTTTCTTTCTCAGGCCATCTTTCCAGGAACAAGGGACTCTTTCAAACCCTCCACACATCCTTAGGGTTGATGGCATCCTCCCTACTCTGCTGGAAAAGTTCAGTTTTTTATCTTCTCCTTGTTGCTCAGGCAGTTTTCCACAGTCTCCTGGTGCCGCTCAACAGCAAAATGACCTCAGGTCGTGTGGGCAATTGGAACTGTGTGGAGTCTCTCTTCTCCCATCTCTTCCTTTGGAGGTACCCAGGTTCTGCCCATGGGTTGTACCCGGTGCTGAGGTCAGATGAGATAACAGCAGCCCCTCACCCCAAAGTCTTGGCTCCCCTCTTTGAAGACACTCACCTGCATTTTCTCCAGCATCTCAAAGAACTCGGCAGACTGAAAGACACAAAGAGGGTAGGGGAGAAAGGGGGGCGGTCAGCCAGGCGGTCTTCCGAGAAAGCTTCTCACCAACTGTCTGGAAGCCAAGCCTGGGGCTCCTCTGAGGGACAAAATTCATTTGGATCAAGAGAGAAGATAATTTGATTTTGGCTTTGCAGGGCTGGAGGGCCAGAACACCCCATTCAACAAAAAGGAAAAAAAAACACCGAGGCTGGAAAGCAGCCCTGAGGAGAGCAACCCCCCGTCTCTGTCAAAGAAGAGAGGCCTGTGCGGCCCCTGGGAAAAGCCAAGTTCCCCAAAATGCCTGGGAGTCCTGGGATTCATCCCAGCCCCTAGCAGGATTCACGTTTGGGATGGGTGCAGTCCAACGGCAGAGCCGAGATGACCAATGCAAGTAGTTTTCCAGCTCCTGTGGTAACACAGCCCTCTTTGTCTTCTCAGGCAAAATCTCACTCAGACCCCGAATACATAAAACCAATAAAAGCAGAGCTGCTTTGGCCTGAGCCACCGTGGGGGCTTGAGCCTTTGAGGTGCCACCTTGCCTCCCCCTGTCCCTTGCCCTTTGACCCTGAGGCACCTCTTCAGGACCCTACAGCTTGTGAAGCAAAACCTGAAAATCACTGAACTACACACTTCGGAAGCCTTTTAAAAATTTCAAACCACACTTGTCCAAGCATTTAACCTACTCTGGTGCCACCTTTGTAACCTCCAGGTAGAGACAAAAAGGAGGAGAAAAAGGAAGTGGAATGGGAGGGTGAGGGGATGGAAGCTCGTCCCCAGCAAAGCAAATGCAGTTTCCTCAGAAGAGCTCCCCACATCCCATTCCGTGAAAACAGCTATACTTCCCTGTCATAACATCACTGGCCACATCTAGACACTGGCACACCATGAGTTAATGGATGCCCAGAACAGAAAGTCCCCAGACAACTGGAGAAAGGACAGGAGAACAGAAAGCAACGCTGAGGAGGAGTGCATCTGTCCTCATCACTTCTTCACACAGTGGCAAGTAAAGCACCCAAGCTCTCCCTTCCTCTAACTTCCCAGAATAGAACCACCATGGGAAGGACCCCTGTGGGATCACCAGGGAGACCCAGCTCTGCAGCAGACTCCAGATGACTTCAGTCAGGACAAAGCTTCCCTGTTAGAGGCAAAAAGCCTCTGATCCACCAAAAGTTCGGGTTATAATGTCTGGACATCCCACAGGTGAACGGACAGGTGTGGGGACAGCTTGGGGCACCCACATCCAGCACTCTTGACCACAGGCAGCCACCAAACACCCAGCTCTGAAACCCACCACTCCCACTTGTTCTGGGTATAAAGGCACCACACACACTTTGCATTCTTACCATCTCCAATCTCCAGGGGACCAAGGCTATCAGACAGAAAGAGCATGTACAAATCATAAAGATGGAAAGATGAGCAGAGGGATGGCAAGGGGCAGAATCTATCAATATTTTAAACACACACACCTTTGACTCAGCAATTCTACTGCTAGGAATTTATGCTATAAACATACTCACACATGTGCATAGAGACAGATACATGAAAATGTTCACTGCAGCATTGTTCGTAACAATAAAAAATGGAAGCAACTTAACTGCCAATCTATAGGAAATTGGTTAAAGTAGGCTACTTTCATAGAATAAAATACAAATACTATCAATAGCTGAATGCCAATAAATTAAACAAATGAAATAGATAAATTCCTAGAAAGATACAAACTACTGAAAATGACTCAGGAAGGAATAGAAAATCTGAATAGACCTATAACGAGTAAAGAGATTGAATTAGTAAGCAAAAAAAAAACTACCCAGAAAGAAAAGTACAGGCCCAGATGACTTCACTAGTGAATTCTACCAAACTTTTAAAGAATTAATACCAATTCCTCATAAACTCTTTCAAAAAAGCAGAAGAGGAAGGAACTCTTCCCAGCTCATTCTGTGAGGCTAGTATTACCACACAAACACATCACAAGAATATAAAATACAGACCAATATCTATTATGAATAAAGACAGAAAAACTCTCAACAAAATACTAGCAAACCAAATTCAGCCGCAGAGAAAAAAGAATTGTACATCATGAACAAGTGGGACTCACCCAAGGAATACAAGGTTGGTTTAACATCTAAAAACCAACGTAATGTATCACATCAATAGAATAAAAAACAAAAACCACATTATCATCTCAATAGGTGTAGAAAAAGCATTTTACAAAATCTAACACCTTTCATGATTAAAAAAAAAAAACCACTCAACAAACTAGGAATAGAAGGGGACTTCCTCAATTTGATAAAGGCTATCTATGAAAAACCCACAGCTAACATCATAAAAACATACATAATGGTTAAAGACATAATGCTTTCACTTTCACCATTGCTATTTAAAATTGTATTAGAAAGCCACTCCCGAAGTTCACCTTTCAGCCAAATATTAGACAGGCTTATAAAACAATAACACACATGAGGAAGGCACTTCTTACTCCAATCAAGCATAAAAGACCAAATGGGTAACACCTGCCCAAAAACACAGCCTAGAAGGCAGGAAGGGACAGGAAAACTGGACAAATGGGGAACCCAGGGTGGAAAGGGGGATAGTGCTGACACAATGCAGGGATTGCAGCCAATGTCGCAAAATAATTTGTGTATAAATTTTTGAACAAGAAATTAATTTACTCTGTGAACTTTTACCTAAAGCACAACAAATTTTTTTTAAAACAGAACCTAATAACCAAAACATATATAAAACTTTGGCAACTTAACAACATATGGACAAATAACCCAATCATAAAATGGGCAGAGGACTTCAATAGACATTTCACCAAAGAAGACATTCAAATGGCCACCAAACACTTGAAGAGATGCTCAGCATCATTAGCCATCAAAGAGATGCAAATCAAAACCACGATGAGATACCATTTCACTCACACCAGAATGGCTAAGATTAAAAAAAAAAAAACAGAAAATAACAAACGTTGGCAAAGATGTAGGGAAATTGGAACTCTCATCAGCTGCTGGTGGGAATGCAAAATGGTGCAACCGTTGTGGAAAACAGTGTGTCAGTTCCTCAAAAAATGAAAACTAGAACTACTATATGACCCAGCAATTCCACTCCTAGGTATGTACCAAAACACTTGAAAGCAGGGATTCAGACAAAGGCCTGTACACCAATGTTCACTGAAACACTATTCACAATAGCCAAAAGGTGGAAACAACCTAAATGCCCATCAACACATGAATGGATAAACAAAATGTGGTACATACGTTTAATGGAATACCACTCAGCCTGTAGAAGAAATGAAGTCTTGATATGTGCTTCAACATGGATGGAGCTTGAAGAAATAAACCAATCACAAAAGGACAAATATTGTATGAGCTCACTTATGTAAAAAGACAAGAAAAGACAAATGTGTAGAGATTAAAGTTTATCAATGGTTGCCAGGGGTAGGAGGAAAGGGGAAGGGCAGGGTTAATAGTGATGGAAATACCAAGTTGACTAAATGTAGGGTTGCACAGCTAATTATTGTAACTGCTGTCAATAAGTTGTACACCTGTAAAAAGTTGAATTGGCAAAAGTTGTGTGATAGACATATTTACAACAAGGACCAAAAAAAAAGGAAGAGTAGATGCTGTGGCTGATCATGTACAACCAAAAACCTCATGGGATTTGGTTTCTTGGCTTGGAGGTTTAAGGTCATGGTTTCACGGGACATCTCAGTTAACTGGTCTAAAAACATGTTTAGTGCCTCTGTTCTATCTCCTAGTTTGATGTGTAGTGCCTGGGATCTTAAAAGCTTGCAAGCAGCCATCCAAGGCACAACAACTGTTCTCTATTCACCTGAAACAACAGACAAAGAAGGAGAATCAAGAATAGGGAAAGATATGGAATGTGTAGCTAATTGCCTCCATGAACAACTGCCTCCTTTGCCATGAGACCAGAAGAACTGGACAGTGCCTGGCTACCATTACTGGACATTTTGATCAAAGATTCCATAGAAGAATCCTGATCAAAAGGGGGAAAATGCAGCACAGAATTTCAAATTCTTATGGACTTCAGACTTCCTGGACCCATAACAGCTGGACGAACCCCTGAAACTACTGCCCCGAGATGATCTTGAAAACTTAAACCAAAAATATCCCCTGAAGTCTTCAAATCAAACAATAGTTTATCTTAACTAGTAAAAAATGTCTGCCTTGAACATTATGCTCTTTAAGAACTATCTATAAGGGATCAAATTGACAAGAGTAACTCGAAAGTTTAGATAGGAACCTTAGGGGCAGTGAATGTACATTAACAGAGGTGGAACAACTCATAAAAGGAGGGGGAGAATGGTTGCACAACTCGAAGAATGTAATAAATGTCACTAAATGGACTTCACTAAAGAAGATATTCAGGCAGCTAACAGACACATGAGAAAATGTTCTCGATCATTAGCCATTAGAGAAATGCAAATTAAAACTACGATGAGATTCCATCTCACTCCAACAAGGCTGGCAATAATCCAAAAAACACAAAATAAAAAATGTTGGAGAGGCTGCGGAGAGATTGGAACTCTTTATACACTGCTGGTGGAAATGTAAAATGCTACAACCACTTTGGAAATCTATCTGGCGTTATCTTAAACAGTTAGAAATAGAACTACCATACAACCAACCCAGAAATCCCACTCCTCGGAATATACCCTAGAGAAACAAGAGCCTTCACACAAACAGATATATGCACACCCATGTTTATTGCAGCTCTGTTTACAATAGCAAAAAGCTGGAAGCAACCAAGGTGTCCATCAACGGATGAATGGGTAAATAAATTGTGGTATATTCACACAATGGAATACTACGCATCAATAAAGAACAGTGACGAATCTGTGAAACATTTCATAACATGGAGGAAACTGGAAGGCATTATGCTGAGCGAAATCAGTCAGAGGCAAAAGGACAAATATTGTATAAGACCACTATTATAAGATCTTGAGAAATAGTATAAACTGAGAAGAACACATACTTTTGTGGTTACGAGCGGGGGAGGGAGGGAGGGAGGGAGAGGGTTTTTTACTGATTAATTAGTAGATAAGAACTGCTTTAGGTGAAGGGAAGGACAATACTCAATACATGGAAGGTCAGCTCAATTGGACTGGACCAAAAGCAAAGAAGTTTCTGGGATAAAATGAATGCTTCAAAGGTCAGCAGAGCAAGGGCAGGGGTTTGGGAACCATGCTCTAAGGGGACTCCTAAGTCAATTGGCAAAATAATTCTGTTATGAAAACATTCTGCATCCCACTTGGAAATGTGGCGTCTGGGGTCTTAAATGCTAACAAGCGGCCATCTAAGATGCATCAATTGGTCTCAACCCACCTGGAGCAAAGGAGCATGAAGAACACCAAGGTCACATGACAACTAAGAGCCCAAGAGACAGAAAGGGCCATATGAACCAGAGACCTACATTATCCTGAGACCAGAAGAACTGGTTGGTGCCCGGCCACAACCAATGACTGCCCTGACACGGAGCACAACAGAGAACCCCTGAGGGAGCAGGAGATCAGTGGGATACAGACCCCAAATTCTCATAAAAAGACCATACTTAATGGTCTGACTGTGACTAGAGGAATCCCGGCGGGCATGGTCCCCAAACCTTCTGTTGGCACAGGACAGGAACCATTCCCGAAGACAACTCATCAGACATGAAACGGACTGGACTGTGGGTAGGAGAGAGATGCTGAAGAAGAGTGAGCTAATTATATCAGGTGGACACTTGAGACTGTGTTGGCATCTCCTGTCTGGAGAGGGGATGGGAAGATAGAGTTGGAAGCTGGCAAAATTGTCACGAAAGGAGAGACTGGAAGGGCTGACTCATAAGGGGGAGAGCAAGTGGGAGTAAGGAGTAAGATGTATATAAACTTATATGTGACAGACTGACTTGATTTGTAAACGTTCACTTGAAGCTCAATAAAAGTTAATAAAAAAAAAAGTCACTAAATGGTACATGTACAAACCGTTGAATTGGTGTATGTTTTGCTGTGTATATTCTCAACAACAACAACAAAATAAATTAAAAAAAAAAAAGACTAGCATAAAAAATTGTCCCAGAGGTTCTAGTCAGGGCAATTAGGCAAGAAAAACAAAAGGCATCCGGATTGGAAAGGAAAAAGTAAAATTATCTCTATTTGCAGATGACATAATCTTGTGATAGAAAACCCTATTGTATTTTAATACCCTAGCAATTAACAATCTGAAAATAAAATTGAGAAAACATTCCACTTACAAAAACATCAAAACAATAAGATAATAAAAAGTACAAAACTTATACTCAGAAAAGTACAAATCACTGATGAAAAAAAATTTAAATCTAAATAAATGGAAAGACATCCCATGTTCATGGGTCAGAAGACTTAATATTGTTAAGATGCCAGTACTCTCCAAACGATCTACAGATTCAATGCAACCCCTGTGAGAATCCCAGATGGCTTCTCTGTAGAATTCTCTGTAGAAACTGAGAAGCTGATCCTAAAACTGATATGGAAACTCAAGGGACTCAGAACAGCCAAAACATTCTTTAAAAAGAACAAAGTTTGAGGGGACTCACATTCCAAATTTTAAAACTTCCTACAAAGCAACAGTAATCAAGACAGTGTGGTACTATCATAGAATAAATATACAGATTAATGGAGTAGAATTGATAGTCTAGGAATAAACCTGTATACCATATTTTTAGGCAAATAACGCATATCTACGTTTGTTTAGCAACCACGCCCTCCCCCTGTGAGGTATTTTTAGAAGTACACTATGGTGCTAATTTTTTTTACAGTAACATGTAAAAAAAATTGGCATAGCAGTGCTCATGAAAATACCTCGCGGGAGTAGGGCGCAGTTGACAAACACAGAAGGTGTGCATTGTTTGCATAAAAGTATGGTATCTATGGTCAATTGTTTTTCAACAAGGGTGTCAAGACCATTAAATGGAGAAAGATCAGTCTCTTCAATAAGTGGTGCCAGGACAACTGGACTAGTCACATGCAAAAGAATGACGTTAAACCCTCATCTCACACCAAATATTCAAAATGGATCCAAGATCTAAACGTAAGAGCTAAAACTATAAAATTCTTAGAAGAAAATGCAGAGTAAGCCTACATGAGCTCAGATTTGGCAATGGATTCTTAGACATCACACCAAAACCATGAGCAATAAAAGAAAGATACACTGGACTTCGTCAAAATAAAAAACTTTTGTGCTTCAACAAACCCTATCAAGAAAATGAAAAGACAACCCACAGAATGGGAGAAAATGTTTGCAAACTATATATCTGATAAAGGACTTGTATCTAGAATATATAATGAACTCTTACAACTTAATAATAACTCAATTAAATAACTCAACTTAAAAACAGGCAAAGGATTGAGTAAACATTTCTGCACAGAAGATATAGGAACGGCCAACAAGCATATGAAAAGATGTTCAACATCACTAGTCATCAAGGAAATGCAAATCAAAACAATGAGCTACCACTTCACACCCACTAAGATGGCTAGACTAAAAAAAGATGGGCACTAGCAGGAGTTGATAAGGATGTGGAGAAAATGGAAACTTCATACACTACTCGTGGGAACATAAAATGGTCAGCCTCTGTGGAAAACTGGCAGTTCCTCAGAAAGTTATCATTTGACCCAGCAATTCCACTCCTAGGTATATACCCAAGAGAAATGAAAACTTATGTCCACACAAAAACTTGTACACGAATGTTCATAGCAGCATTATTCATAATAGCCAAAATGTGGAAACACTCCAAATATCCATCAACTGATAAAAAGTAAAATGTGGTATATCCATACAATGGAATATTATTCAGTCATGAAAAGGAATGAAGTACCAATGCATGCTACAACACAAATGAACCTTGAAAACACTATGCAAAGTGTAAGAGGCCCAACACAAAGAACCACATATTGTACGACTCCATTTATATGAAATGTCCAGAATAGGCAAATCTACAGAGACAGAAAGTAGATTAGCGGTTGCTTAGCAAGGAGGGGGATGGGAGGGTATGTGGTGGCGGCGGAAGGGCATCGGGTTTACTTTTGAAGTAATGACAATATTCTAAAACACATTATGGTGATGGTTGCACAACTCAGTGAATATACTAAAAATCACGGAACTGCGTAAATTGCATCATAGGTGCATTGTAGCTCAATAAACCTGTTACCAAAATACTATTCAGCTATTCGAAAGAAAGCAACAGATTTATTTTGCTCACATATATCGCCAAGTTATATGAAGGGTAAAGAAGCAAATATGATCCCATTTTTATAAAAGAATCTTATAGACAGCTAAAAAAAATCTCTATGTATGTATGTAAATGCATAGAAAATGATCCGGAAGGATGTGCCTTGGGCTGTCAAAAAGTGATTCCACCCAGAGGGGTGGAATAAGTGGTGAAGATGGTTTTGCTTTATATTCTGCCTACTTCACAAGCATGTAGACCCACATTACTGGCATAATTAAACTTTAAAAACACTAAACAAATTTGGTAAAGGAAACAGAAAAGTGTACAAAGGGCATGAACAACTTACTAAAGGAGAAACACAAAATGGCTAATAAACATATCAAAACATGTCCAACTCCATAATTATCAAATAAATTAAAATATTAATAAGATAATAGCTTTGATTGGGTGTAAAAAGGGATGTGGGGGTAAGGACACAGGAAGTGTAGGTGCGGTAAGCGTGTACTTGGGACAAACTTTCTAAAGGACAGTTGACACTATATATGCCCTATGCCTTAAAAATATTCACATCCTTAATTCTTGCCTTCCATGTGGGAGATGTGGGTTGATTCCCAGCTAACACACCTCACGTGCAGACACCACCAGTCTGACAGTGGAGGCTTGCGTATTGCTACGGTGCTGAACAGCTTTCAGTGGAGGTCCCAGACTAAGACAGACTAGGAAGGAAGGTCTGGAGATCTACTTCTGAAAATCAGGCAATAAAAACCCTATGGATCACAACAATCTACAACCGATCACGGGGATGGCAGCGTTTCATTCCACTGTGCAATAGGTTGCTCACCTTGAGTTTGGGGCCAACTTCAGGGCAGCTAACAACAAACAACAAGGAATTTACCCTAAAGCAATATTTGGACAAGTACACAAGGACACTGGGTGCAGCACTGTTTACAGGCAAAGATGTGGAAATAGTAGAAGTACCCACCAGTGAGGGAAAGAGTGAATAATGTATGGGAGTATGCCCTCCAACAAAATCCTACAAAGATTCACAGTGCATTGCTAAGTGAGGGGAAAAAAAGGCGGGGGGGGGCGGGTAAAAACAAGGTGATCCCATTTTTTCAATTAAACATAAAAAGCAAGTCTGGGTATATATAGGTATAGGTCTTCATATAAATATACGCATCATCCCTCAGAAAAAATACCTTGAACGATACACGTCAAAATGAGTTATAAGATTAAGGACGATTTTTTCCCCTTTTGCTTTTCAGTATTTTTTAATTTTCTATTAAAAAACAAATTATTTTTACAATTGTCAATATTTTTAAGACTTTGATACATGAGTGGAGGCTCTACTTTCTTTGCTTCCCTCAGCCCCTGCTACAGTCCCTTTGTAACAGGGTGTGTCCAAGGACACAAGTACACAGCCTTCGGTGCCTGCAGAAAGCCCCTGGATTCAGGCCAACTCATTCCTGGGTCTCTCCTTGGCTCTGTGGATTGTAGACTAACAGGCTCTTCTCCAATCACCTGCAAATCCAGCTGTGTTGGTAGGTGCCATAAAGTCGGTTCCAACTCAGAGTGATCCTATGTACCACAAGACGAAATACTGACCGATGTTGCACCATCCTCACAATCATTGTTATGTTTGAGTCCATCGTTGTAGCCACTGTGTCAGTCTATCTCACTGAGGGTCTTCCTCTTTTTCACTGACCCTCCACTTTACCAAGTATGATGTCCTTCTCCAGCAACTGGTCCCACCTGATAGCATATCCAAAATAAGTGAGATGAAGTCTTACCTGCTTCCAAGGAGGACTCTGTACTTCTTCCAATACGGGTTTGTTCGTTCTTCCGGCAGCCTATGATATAGTCAATATTCTTCACCAACACTATAATTCAAAGCCATCAATTCTTCTTCCATCTTCCTTATCCATTGTCCAGGTTTCACATGCGCATAAGGCAACTGAAAACACTATGGCTTGGGTCAAGCACACCTTAGTCGTCAAAGTGACACCTTTGTTTTTCAACACTTTAAAGAGGTTTTTTGCAAGACATTTGCCCAATGCAATGTGTCATTTGATTTCTTCACTGCTGCTTCCATGGCTGTTGATTGTGAATCCAAGTAAAATGAAATCCTTGACAATTTCAGTCTGTTCTACCTTTATCATGATGTTGCTTATTGGTCCAGCATTTTTGTTTTCTTTATGTTGAGGTGCAATCCATACTGAAGGCTGTGGTCTTTGATCTTCATCAATACGTGCCTCAAGTCCTCTTCACTTTCAGCAAGCAGGGCTGTGTCATCTGCATAACGCAGGTTGTTAATGAGTCTTCCACCAATCCTGATGCCCCGTTCTTCATATACTCCAGCTTCTCAGATTATTTGCTCAGCATACAGATTGAATAGATATGGTGAAAGCATACCTTTCTTGATTTTAAACCACGCAGTATCCCCTTGCTCTGTTTGAACAACTACCTCTTGGTCTATGTACAGGTGTCACATGAGCAAAATTAAATGTTCCGAAATTCCCATTCTTTGGAATGTTACCCCTAATTTGCTATGATTCATACAGTCGAATACATTTGCATAGTCAATAAAATGCAAGTAGACATCTTTCTGGTAAGCCCTGCTTTCAGCCAAGATTCATCTGATGTTAGCAATGATATCCCTCGTTCCACATCCTCTTCTGGACCCGGCTTGAATTTCTGGCAGTTCCCTGTCAATGTACTGCTGCAACCAATTTTTAATTATCTTCAGCAAAATTTTACTTGTGTGTGATATTAATGACATTGCTCGATAATTCCCACATTCTGTTAGATCACCCTTCTTTGGAATGGGCACAAATATGGATCTCTTCCAGTCAGTTGGCCAGGTAGCTGTCGTCCAAATTTCTTGGCATAGGCCCAAGTGCACTTCCAGTGCTGCATCCATTTGTTGAAATATCTCAATTGGTTTTCCATCAATTTCTGGAGCCCTCTTTTTCGCCACTGCCTTCAGTGTGGCTTGGACTTCTTCCTTCCGTACCATCAGTTCTTGATTGTATGCTACCTCCTGAAATGGTTGAATGTTGACCAATTCTTTTTGGTACAGTCACTGTGTATTCCTTCTATCTGCTTTTGATGTTTCCTGTATCACTCATATTTTGCCCATAGAATCCTTCAAAATTGCAAACGGAGGCTTGAGACAAGCCAAGCATGTTCTTCCTTTTTGGTATTCTAACTCCAGGTCTTTCCACCTTTCATTGTAATATTTACCTTGTCTTCTCGAGTTGCCCTTTGAAATCTTCTGTTCAGATCTTTTACTTCATCATTTTTTCCATTCACTTTAGCTACTCTATGTTCAAGAGCAAGATTCAGAGTCTCTTCTGACATCCATTTTGGTCTTTTCTTTCCTTTCTGTCTTTTTAATGACCTTTTACTTTCTTCACGATGTCCCTGATGTCTTCCCACAACTCGTCTGGTCTTTGGTCATTAGTGTTCAATGCGTCAAATTTATTCTTGTGATGGTCTCCAAATTCAGGTGGGATATACTCAAGGTCATATTTTGGCTCTCTTGAACTTGTTTTAATTTTCTTCAGCTTCAACTTGAACGTGCATATGAGCAATTGTCTGTTCCACAGTTGGCCCCTGGCCTTGTTCTGACTTATGATATTGAGCTTTTCCATTGTTTCTTTCCACAGATGTAGTCGATTTGATTACTGTGTTTTCTATCTGGTGAGGGTCACATGTGTAGTTGCCATTTACGTTGTTGAAAAAAGGTATTCAGTGAAGAAGTCGTTGGTCTTGCAAAATTCTATTACGCAATCTTTTATCACCAAGGCCATAGTTTTCAACTACCAATATTTCTTCTTTGTTTCCAACTTTTACATTCCAATCACCAGCAATTATCAATGCATCTTGATTGCATGTTTGATCAATTTCAGACTGCAGAAGTTGGGAAAAATCTTCAATTTCCTCATCTTTGGCATTAATGTTTGGTATGTAAATCTGAGTAATAGTCATATTAACCGGTCTTCCTTGTAGGCGTATGGATATTATCCTATCACTGACAACGTTGTACTTCAGGATAGATCTCAAAATGTTCTTTGTGACAATGAATGCAACACCATTCCTCTTCAATTTGTCGTTTCCGGCTGAGTAGATGATATGACTGCCTGATTCAAAATGGCCAATACCAGTCCATTTCAGCTACTAATGCCTAAGATATCGATGTTTATGCATTCCATTTCATTTTTGATGACTCCAATTTTCCTAAATTCATACTTTGTACATTCCACGTTCTGATTATTAATGGATGTTTGCAGCTGTTTCTTCTCATTTTCAGTCATGCCACATCAGCAAATGAAGATTACGAAAGCTTGGCTCCATCCACATCATAAAGGTCGACTCTACTTTGAGGAGGAGCTCTTCCTCAGTAGTAGTTTGAGTGCCTTCCAACCTAAGGGGTTCATCTTCTGGCACTATATCAGAAAATGTTCCACTGCTACTCATAAGGTTTTCACTGGCCAATTTTTCCAGAAGTAGACTGCCAGGTCCTTCTTCCTAGTCTGCCTTAGTCTTGAAGCTCTGCTGAAACCTGTCCACCAGGGGTAGCCCTGCTGGTATTTGAAATACTGGTGGCAAAGTGTCCAGTATCACAGCAACACACAAGCCACCACAGTATGACAAACTGGCAATCAAAAAATATGTTAGTTTTATCCTTAGACAATACCCTTCTTTTGGTCAATCAGTTAATCTCAATTGATTAAGCACCTACTATGTGCAAGGCATGGACTGGATGCTGGGCAAATGATGATACACTAGCAAGAGCCCAAAGTCTAGGGTCCTTGACCTTAATTATGAGACAACCAGTGCCACAGTGGTTCAGAGGAGGAAGAAAGCACTTCTTGCTGGGAGGTTAAGTGTATCAGTTATCTATTGCTGTGTAACAAATTACTCCAAAATTTAGTGACTTAATTTCTGTGGGTCAGGAATTCAGGAATGGCTTAGCTGGGCGGTTCTGGTTCAGGGATTCTCAAGTGGCTGCAGAAAGGGGCTGCAGTCATCTAAAGGCTTGACTGAGGCTGGATGATCCACTCCCAAGATGGCTCCTGCTGGCAGGAGGCCTCAGTTCCTCATCACATAGGCCTGTCTATAGACTGCTTGAATGTCCTCACAACATGGCATCTAACTTCTCCCGGGGCAAGCAATCCAAGAAGAAGCTGCAGTACTTTTTATGACTAGTCTCTGAAATCATACACCATCACTTCCACTTTATTCTATTCATTAGAAGCATGTCTTGACATCCAGGCCACTTTCAAGTGGAAGGGAATAAGGTTCTATCTTTTGAAGAAAGGAGTATCAATGAATTTGTGGACATATTTTCAAACCACCACATCAAGAAAGTCTTCTTGGAAGAGGTGGAATCCCAGCCAAACCTTAAAAGATGGACAGAAATCACTTGACAGAGAGGAGTAAAGATGGCATTCCAGGCAGTGGTAACTGCGCGCACCAAGGTGGAAAGCTGGAGAAGCAGGACATGTATTCAATGGACGGTGAGTGGATCACCCTTGCTGGACTGAGGCCTCTGGGTCAGGCATCCTGAAGACCAGGTTGGAATGGGGGGCTGGGGTCTAGGCCTGAGGAACTCTGGACACCACGAATGCAGACTTCATCTGGAAGGCCGTGGAGAGCTACTGAGGTTTAGGTACAGTGGAAAGACACAGGAAGGCAGTGGCTGACCTGTTGCTGTGTAGCTGTGTGTCTTTAGGCAAGTTGCACAACCTCTCTTAATTCCATTTCCTCATTTTTAAACTGAAGCAAACATTCCCTGCCTTCCAGGGCTCTTGTGAGGATGGAATGAGAACATTCTAGGAAGTGCTGAGCCAGAGACTGGCCCACCGGGAGCACTCAGTAAATAGCAGCTATTAGAAGGAGCTATTAGAAACATGGAGTCCCTGGGTGATGCAAACAGTTAACACATTTGGCTGCTAACTAAAAGGTTGGAGGTTCAAGTCTACCCAGAGGCAACCTAGAAGAAAGGCTTGGCAATCTACTTCCAAAGAATCAGCCGTTGAAAACCCTATGGAGCATAGTTCTACTCTGACACACATGGGGTCGCCACGAGTCAGAATCAACTAACTAGATGGCAACTGGTTTGATTACTTGAAACCAGCTTTGTCCTGTTGGGAGAGGGTCTAGCAGCTATAGGCTATTTAGCTTTCCTTGACTTCACCGGTCTTCCCAGAGATAGAAAGCATTTAGATTACTGCCTAAAAGAGTCTGTGTTTCCTGGATAAAGATGTTCCACGGCCTCAGGCTGAGACAGGTAGAGAGAAAAAAGAGCTATGACTCATGCTCAGCCTGAGTAGTGCACTGGGTGGATGGCTTCTGCGTGGTCAGCCCAGGAGCAGACACCCACCAGGCTGGCCCCGCTCCTCAGTGACTTGTTGAACTTTCCAGTGGGACAGCTCCAGCCTTGGCTAACAGTGTGTCTCCTTTTCCACCCAGAAGCAGAGTGACTCAGGCCAGCATGGAACAGCAGCCCCGGCCATTTAGACCCACCCTTGGTCCACACCCCCGGAGATGGCGTCACACAGCCAAGGGCACACAGCAGGCACTTAATAAATGCTCAGTGACGCACTGGCATTGTCCCACAGGTCCTTTGGGACAGAATGAAGCCCTTTCCAGGGCCTCCTCTGAAAGGGATCCCCCACATCGGGCACCAGGTACTGGCTTTGCAAAGAGGAATGGAATTCAGCCTCCTTGTCAATAGCAGTGTCCACTCAGCTTATTATTAGTAACGGCCATTGCCACCCAGAGCAGAGCGGTGGCCAGCATTTCTCCGTGGCCTCTGCTTTAACAGTCTGTCAAGCAGGCCATGAAATCATCACCCAGAGCCAACACTCCACGCAAGGAAGTCACAGGCTGGGTCTCAGGGTTCGATTCTGGTCCAATTACTCTCCTCTCCACCTCCCAATATAGCAAACACCTGGTTTCTTCCTTAGGAAGGGCAAAAGGTGCCCTTGGGGAGAGAGTGCTGGAGAAGGTCCAACGGAGCTGGACCAGAAGTGAACAGGAACTATAAGGCCAGTCCAGAATAATCTTCCCTGATCCCACCACTTGCAGCCTACCTAGGGACCCTCAGGAAAACTTGCTCTGGAGCCAACCCACGGCCTAGACAGTGAAGAAGTAGAAGCAATGGGAAGAATACAGACGGCGTTCGTGTGGTGTCGGCAAGTGTGTGTGGGTGGGGAGCAGGGGTTAATGGAGCCCATCTCAATATCCCAGGCCCTTCCCCACAGGCCTGAGTGGCCATGACTGGCCTGCCCTCTGGTCCACGGCAGCTCCACACATCAAGAGTGAACGTGGCTTTTCCCTGTAGATTGGTGGCTGCCCTTCTTGCTTCCCAGCTGGTGAGGCCAACATACTCTCCTTTCCCTCCTCCTCCTCTGTGACTGTGGTGGGAGAAGCGGTGCCTGCTGCCATCCACCTGTGACCTACCAGGTCCCTGCTGGGCGGCCTGATCTAGATCTGGGCTCCTGCTCAGAGTACAGGCCTCACACCTCCTGCTCAGAGTACAGGCCGAGGATCCTGAGTCTCGGACGGCCTGCTCCCAGGGCTACAGTGGGTGACAGGAGCCAGTGTGTGCAGAGCTGTGGTACAGCACCCAGCAGACGGTACACACCCCATGCACAGGGGTGGTTGCCTGGTGACTCTGCCCATCTCAACTAGGACACACACCAAGGGGGACAAAGAAATGCCAAAAGCCTTAAGAGACAGGAAAACAAGACAAGATGAAGGAGAAGGTGTTTTCCACCCAGCTTGGGTCCCAGGAAAATGAGGTAGAGATATGGGCTGGGTAGTGCTGGGGGAGGAAGAGAGGCAGGTATAGAGCAAGTTTCTCGTCTCCACTCAGAGGAAAAACATCACAAAAAAAAAAAAAAAGATTTCTGAAGAGTTTTGTAAAGATACATCGAGGTTATGGAAAGCTGGGGGAACCGGAGCCCAGAGCACACACCCATTTGGAGTCAGATGGATGTGTACACACCTGCCTAACTGCCCTGGCTCTGCGGCTGTCTCAGAGGCCCATGTCCACAGGGCCAGCAGGGGGAGGGCCAGCTGGCCACCAGCCTGACTGCCGTGGCCTGCAGAAAATGCCAAGGCTATTACCAGGCAAGACACAAAAGGTAGTTCGCTAGCATGGAAGCTCCCAGAGGGCAGGGCTTTTTATTTTGCTCACTGCTATATCCCCAGGGAGTTCCTGAATGGTGCAAACAATTACCACATTCAGCTACTAACCAAAAGGTTAGCAGTTCAAGTCCACCCAGAGGTGCCTCGGAAAAAAGGCCTAGACACCTAGTTCCAAAAACTCAGCCCCTGAAAACCCGATGGAGCACAGTTCTACTCTGACACACATGGGGTTACCACGAGTCAGAGTCAACTCGATGGCAAGTGGTTTGGTTTGGTTTGTATCCCCAGGACCTAGAACTGCCTGGCACATAATACATGCTCAAGAACCAGCTGGCAAATGAATGGCTGGATACTCTGCTGGGCAAGATGAACATGAAGCAGGCACTGGAGGCTGAGCCCCGGGCCTGGAGAGTAGACGGGGCTGGCTCCTCAGGACAGCTAGAGTCAGGGATGGACAAGCCAGTGTCCCTGCTAGTTAGCACTGACTGTCTCTGGTCACAGACTGCACCCCCTCACACCTGGACAGCCAACCTTACCCCCAGGAGTACCACCAATGAGAAGCTGTCATCAGAATCAGGGCCTGTTTCAACCAAGCCTCTCCCCACCATCAACCCATCTTCATTCTCTTCTTCCAATTTTTGACCTCCCCTCCCTCCATCTCATGCTGAGCGCAGCTCCTCTGCTGCTGGAGGCTTCAGCTCCGTCACTTGGGCCAGGAGCCTACAATGGCGCTCCACGACCTATGGCCAAAATCAAACGTGTTGCCAGTGAGTCAATTCTGACTCACGGCGACCCGTGTGTTATACAGAGTAGAACTGTTCCCCAGGGTTTTCTGGGCTGCAATTTTGACAGAAGCAGATCGCCAGGCCTTTCTTCCTGGCACTGGATGGGTTCAAACTGCCAACCTTTATGTTAGCAGTCAAACACAAATCATCTGTACCACCCAGGGACCTTGGGTCACAAACATAAGGGCACAGGGAAATCACCTGGAAGTCTTGTTAAAACACAGGTTCCTGGGACCCACCTCCAAGTTTCTGATCTCAGCCTGAGAATTTGCATTTCTAACAAGTTCCCAGGTGATCCTGATGCTGCTGGGCCAGGGACCACAGTTTGAAAACCACTGACCTACGGGATTAGTCATGTTGAATGCAGGTGGTGTGTGCAGGAGACCAACCTGGTCAAAGCAGATACGGGGCAGGGTGGGGTAGAGTGGCAGGATGGCTGGATTTTTATAGGCCATCTTAAAAAGCAGGCAGACATGTATATTGACCTCTCTAAGACAGGATTTGAAAATGCAAATGAGTACAGGTACTAGACACGTAACATAAAGGTTTCAAGTGGCAGATGGGACAGAGGTGGGGGGGATGGCAAACTGGGAGATGCATGCCCTTTCCAAAAGGGGCAGCCGCTACTTATCCCCAGCCAGGCTGCCAAGCGGAAATGCAGGCTCAGTGTTGTCAGAGTGCTCAATTTTTTAACATAAGCCAGAAATCCTAATTTTTATGTGAACTCTCCCAATTTTTATATATTGATAACCAATTAAAATAAAAAAAATATATATGACATACATGTAGACCAAACAAAATATATCTGTGAGTCAAATCAGTCCACAGGACACAAGTTCCAAGCTCTGCTCTGGACAACAGGCAGCCATTGAATGTTCCTGAGCCAGAAAAAAATGAGATGATAAAAGCAAAGTTTTAGCCAGTCCAAGGTAGTCTCTGTTGGACACCCACGATGTATCAGGCACTGGGCACTGAACCAGGCACTTGACAAATGTCACCCAATAACCCTCACAGGAGCCCAGAGGTAGGGCTAGAGTGGTTAAGCAACTAGCACAAAATTAACACAGTAAGGGCGGAACCCAGATTCAAATCCAGATCTATCCAGACCAACGTTTCACGTAGTTGACTGCTAGGCATCTCAAACGTAACAGGCCCCAAACAGAACTCTCATTACTTCTCTCCCTCATAAACCTCCTCCAGGCGAGGGTGTGGAGAAATTGCAACCCTCATCCACTGCTGGTGGGACTGTAAAATGATACAACTGCTATGGACGACAGTTTGGCCGCTCCTCAAAAAGTTGAATGTAGAATTAGCATATGACTCTGCAATTCCACTCCTAGGTATATACTCCAAAAGGCTTAATATCAGGACCCGAACAGATACTTGGACACCAGTGTTCACTGTAGCATTGTTTTCAATAGCTAAAAGGTGGAAACAACCCAAGCATCTATCAACAGAAGAATGAATAAACAAAATGTGGTCTTTATAGTACAATGGAAATTATTCAGCCATGAAGATAAAGTTCTGATACATGCTACGACGTAGATGAACCTTGCAAACATCATGCTGAGTGAAATAAGCTGGACACAAATGAACACATATTGTACGATCCCATTTGTATGAAATATCTAGACTAGGCAGATGCCTATAGACTGAAGTAGATTAGAGGTTACTAGGGGCTGGAGGAGGGGGGACAGGAGTTATTGCTTACTGGGTACTGAGCTTCTATTTGGGGATAGTGGCGATGGTTGCACAACACTGAATTTAATTAATGTCACCGAATTATACACTTAAAAATGGTTACAGTGGCAAAATTGTTTTATGTATTTTATCACAATTAAAAAAAATCTTCCTCCACCCTGACCAGTCCCCTCATCTCAGTGAGTAGGACCTCCATCCATCCTAACACTCAGGACAAAACCCTAACGGTCACTGTTGATTTCTCGTTCCCTCCTCCCTCACATCCAATGCACCCATAAGTCCACCATCAACATACACCTGGAGTCTGACCACCTCTCACCACCCCACTGCCACCATCCCCCCTCCTCATCTCACATCTGGACCACACAACAGCGTCTTTGTCAGCCTCCCTACCTCCACACCAGCCCCTCCCCAACCAGCTCCCCCTACAACAGCTCCATGGTCTTTCTGGAAAAATAAATCAGATGACACCAGTCCTCAGCATAAGACCTCCCAGTACACCACTACACATCCCCAGCCATGTTCTAGAGGGGTCAGGCCATTTCTGCTTGATAAATAGGGTCACCAGCACCACCACCCCCCCCCCCCGACCCAGCATGGAGCCAGTGGTTGCTCAGCCTGAGGTTGGGGAACTCCTTGGCCCAACCTCCAACAACTGTCCTGTCACTTGCCATACTCTTTCCTAAAGGTTCACCCTCAGCTACCCTAGAAAAAAGGGATGACACAGCTGAGGGGAGAAAACAGCACATCCCCACCAGCAGCAGGCAGACCTGTGAATGAGGATGAGCCCAGCAGTCCAAACCTGGCCAAATCAGCCTGGGCCCCCTCATGCTCCCAGAGAGGGGCACCAAGGGTCTGGCAGTGCTGTAGCAGGGGACCCACAGGGCTTCCAGAGGCAGTCTGGCTTGGCAGAAAAGGACCTTTCTCTGCAGACCAGTGGGAACCTTACACATACCACTCGAGTGTCACACCAAACGCACAGCTTTGAGGCCCCTTGCCAGGGCCATTTGCGCACCACAGCCTAGAGAGGACAGAGGGCTGGACCCACAGGGCTGGGCTGGCTAGCTCTCAGTGACTGGAGCCAGCCTTGCCAGAGTCCCTCCCTCTCTACCCTAGAAACCCCCACCTGTGGCATAGCTCTCAGCTGGCAGTGGGTCCTCTCGGGCCCTGGCACAAATGCCAAGAAGCTTTCTCAGCTCTGCCCAGGTGAGCTCTGCCCAGGCCCATGCCAGGATCCCCACCTCTGATCTCCAGGCCAGGGGGAAATGTCCTGCCCCTGACTCTGTTCCACTCCTTATGACCCCGTACCCCAATACACACCCACAGTCCCCTCTGTCCCTGGTCTCTGTCCCTCCTTCCCCTGGGTGACAGGTGGCTTCCATGCCCCATGGTAGGCAAACAGTCACCAAGGGCTCCTTGCCAGGTGTCAGCAGGACGGCTCTGCCCTTGCCCCGTCTCTGGGCCGCAGGCCTGCACGGGCATTCCTCCACAGCCCGGGGACACTTACCAAAAGGTTCTTTAAGAAATCCATCATCATCTTCCACCAGCCCCTCTCCCCTTGGCACGGGGGCCCGTCTGCCTAAGCACCACAGCAGGGCTGCTGTTGCCACCACGGCTGTGCTACTGCTGCTGCTGTTGCTGCTGCTGCTGCTGACGTTGGACAACTTCCTTAAGATCAAACAAGGAACTGCAGGATTTGGGTGTCCGCCCGGAGTTGTTATTCCACATTGACTGCACTGACCTTTGACCTCTCCTTTGCCAGTGCTGTTTTTCTGGGGAGCCCAGGGCTGGTGGAGCTGCCACACATCATGCGTCTTAAGGGCAAGGGGTCCCTCCCAGAGGAGAGGTACCATGCCAGCAGGTTGTAAAAAGAAACCCATTTTGGAGCCTAGAAAAGTAAGGGGCTGGCGGCATTCTTTCCCTCCCATTCGTGCCTGGAGTGAGTTCTCAATGCTGCCAGCCTGTGATGCCAGCTGGAAGGCAGAGCGGGGCAAGGATGTGAACAACAGTGCAAGGCCTGAAAACCAGAGGTCTGGTCGGCTGTGGGATTCCAGGCAGGCATTTCACTTGGTTGGGGCCTCATATTTTCCATCTGTGTATTGGGAAGCCCTGTGTGTACCCAGGTTCAATTCTCAGCCAGTGCAGCCCCTGTGCAGCCACCACCCATCTGTCATGGAGGCTTGTGTGTTGCTACGCTGCTCAACGGGCTTCAGAAGAGCTTCCAGATTGAGACAGACTAGGAAGAAAGGCCTGGTGACCTACTTCCAAAATCAGCCATTGAAAACCCCATGAGTCCAGGTCAACACAACAGCAGCAAACAACAACAACGTTCAATGAGAACAGAAATGAAGTGAGAGAAGGAAATCAGATGCCTGCATCTTTAAAGGCATTCATGAAGACCTAACAGGGCCTAAAACACCACTAGCCAAAGGCTTGAAGAAACAGCTAAAATAAGCACTTGCTTCTAAGGGTGGGACTTGTGGGAAAAGGCAGAGGGATAGGGAATTGTCTTTCAGGAAAAGCCTAGATTTTTTTTTTAATCCATTGTATACACTGTTAAAAAAAAAAAAAAATTTTTTTTTAACGTGCTTTAGGAAAGAGAGCAGTCCTCATGCCCTGTAACTATCCCACAAGAAAAATTAAAAATAACGTAAGTGGCTTGGAGAGACTCACACTTGCACCCCCAGCTCAAGGCTGAGAGGCAGTTAACAAGGGCCTGAGAGGGAAGAGTGAGACGCCAGCCATGGGGACTCAGCCCAGGGCTAACCTGGGTCTCAGAGTCTCCTTCCCACAGTAATAAAAGCGTGATACTCAATACCCATCCAGGGTCCCCGTTTCAGGTTTGGGATGAAAGCAATGTCTCTGTCTCAGAAGAAATGGAATACATGTTTAAATCCCTCCAAGAATGGCAGCATGATGTGACAGAACAAGGCTTTGACTTGCGGCTCTGCTGCTTATAAGCTGTGGCTTACAAGCTAAGGCCTCTGACCCTCAGCTTCCAGATCTGTAAAATGGATACATATGACCCACTGGGCAAAGTGGCTATAGAGTAGGAGAGATGCATGTAACGTGTCCAGTGCTCAGCAGGGAACGAAACATGCTCAGTAAATGCCAGCTGTGAGGATCATTATTTCTTCCTCCCAGATTTGGTTTGGTGCCTACTTTTCATAGCCCGGCCCCCAACACAGCGTGCAAAGTTCCCCACTACATGCTCAGGCCCATCCAGGAAGCCAATCTTGTCTCCCTTTCCCCCTCCTGCCCAGTCTACTGCCATGCACCCATCTCCTCCCTCCAGCCCAACCCCATCCTGAACTTGCCGGAGCCCCAGAAACCACGGCCCGCATCCCATGGGAGAACAGAGAGGCCAGAACATGTCCCTGGGGCCTGGGGGAAGGTACAGCTCAATCCAGGGCAGGCGCAGGAGCGCCTTGGCATGGGCCCGTCGCTAGGGCTTGAAACAGCACTGGAGGTCAGAGGGGTGGGGTTGAGGAGGGGCAGATTTCTAGGATGAGAACTACGTCATCACATTCATTTGGAGAAGCCATAAGGCAGAGGGACCCTAAGTGGGGACAAGGCTAGCGACATCCCTTCCAACTCCTCAGATTCTCATAGAAAAGATCGTCTTAAGGGAAGGGATGCAGCCAAGCTCTCTGGCCTCCCTGACCAGGCCTGCCCCTAATGAGCCCTTCTCTCCCTTCCCTGGAAAACGGGCCCAGGCTGAGGATCACCTCACCATCCTCCCTGTTCCCTCCTGCACCCACCTCTGGCCAGTCTCCATTCTACCTGCTCAGAACCAATGAGTCATTTAGCGGTGGTAGTTTAGCAGAAGAATGCTGGCTTTCCAAGCAGAAGACCCAGGTTTGATTCCCAGCCAATGCACCTCACCAACTGTCTGTCAGCAGAGGATTGTGCGTTGCTATTATGCTGAACAGGCTTCAGCAGAGCTCCCAGACTAAGACAGCCAAGGAAGAAAGGCCTGGCAATCTACTTCTGAAAATCCTATAGATCACAAGGGTCTGATCTGCAACTGATCATAGGGATGGCACAGGACTGGGCAGCATTTTGTTTGGTGTGCATGAGGTCACCATGGGCTGGTGTCTCAGTTGTCTAGTGCTGCTACAACAGAAGTACCACAAATGGGTGGCTTTAACCAACAGAAATTTATTTTCTCACAGTTTAGGAGACTAGAAGTCCAAATTCAGGGTGCCACCTCTAGGGGAAGGCTTTCTCTCCCTGTCAGCTCTGGAGGAAGGTTCTTGTGTCTTCTGAGCTTCTGCTCCTGGGCAATCTTCATGTGGCTTGGCATCTCTCTTCCCCCATCTCTGCTTTGCTCATTCGTATAATCTCTTTCCTATACTGCTCCTGCCTCATTAACATAACAAAGACAACCCATTCCCAAATGGGATTATAACCACAGGCATAGAGGTTAGGATTTACAACACAGATTTGGCAGGGGAGGGGGGACATAATTCAAATCATTACAGTTGGGGACCAGCTCAACGGTAGCTAACAACAACCTCCCCTCAACCCACCCTGCCATGCCCATTCCTGCAGCCTCATCCCCCTCCCCCTTACAAGGTACAGCATGCCCTGGGCTGGCAGGACATGCCACCCCCCTGGCCACAGCACCCCAAGGTTCAGCAAGCCACTTGGTCCAAGCCCCTGCTTCTGCACACGAATGCACACAGAAATGCACGCAGAGACAACGAGGAAGGAGAGAAGCAAAGAACTAATGATGCCCCTCCCAGGGTACTTAAATGAAATGAGATGGCAAATGCAAACATGCCTAACACAGGGTGCCATGGATTGAGCTGTGTCCCCCCAAAAAATTTCATCTTGGCTAGGTCGTGTATGATTGTCTACCAGTTTATCTTCTGATGTGATCTCCCTACGTGTGTTGTAAATCGTATCACTATGATGTAATAAAATGGATTAGCAGCAATTATATTGATGAGGTTTCCAAGACTGGGTAGTATCTTGGGCCAATCTCTTTTGAAATATAAAAGAGAGAAGCGAGCAGAGAGACATGGGGACCTCACACCACCAAGAAAGCAGTGCCAGGAGCAAAGTGCGTCCTTTGGACCTGAGGTTCCTGCGCTGAGATGCTCCCAGACCAAGGCAAGATTGATGACATGGACCTTCCTCCAAAGCCAAAAGAGAGAGAAAGCCTTCCCCCGGAGCTGATGCCCTGAATTTGGACTCGTAGCCTACTAGACTTTGAGAGAATAAATTTCTCTTTGTTAAAGTCATCCACTTGTGGTATTTCTGTTATAGCAGCACTTGATGACCAAGACACAGGACAACAGAAGCTGATCAACAAACATTCGCTGATTCTAAATCTGTTGAATTTTTACAATTCATTTCATGATTTGCGGGGGGGGTAACACTTACTGAGCTCTTAGTCCACGTGCTGGGCCCCTGAGAAATACTTTGTATGGGTTCTCTTATTCAAGCCCCGTGACCACCTATGAGGTGAGCGCTATCGTTATCCCCACAATACAACTGAGGAAACTGAGGCTGGAAGAGTTAATTAACTAGGCCAAGAACCAGCATCAGCGATGCAAACCCACAGCCAGTCTCCAGAGCCCAAGGTGTGCCCACCACACTCACTCACGGGCTTGGGTACACGACTTAGATCAGCTGGTTGATACAGAACCCACCCATGCCCCTGAAAGCCTTTCTGAAACCTGAGTCAGAATTCCCAAAGCAATTGACTTGGTTTTAGTACATATCATATTCTGTTTTATGCTAATGGCTATGGCTGTCTGATCTTTCCTTTAAACAGTAAGCTCCTGGAGGGCTGAGGCCCCATCTATCCACCAGAGTCATACACATGCCAGACTGCATTAAATCTAAAACGCCATCCATTGTAGGATGCACGTTATCTTATGTAAGAAAGCAAAAGGACAGCCAGTTACCAACTATGGCATGTCTTTGCTGGTAAGATGCATCTTGATCTCAGAGTTGTTAAATGAGAGAGGGGTGGGGGGTGTGTGAAGAGGGGGGAAGAGACACGAATCTTAGAAATGATGAAATACAGTAGCAGATACTCGGTAATTTGTACTCAGTAGTTATTTCTTACGGTAGTCGAAAGAACGCTGAACTGGAAATCACAAGACTCAGGTTTGCATCTTAGCATGTGGCTAAGAGGAACGCTTCATTTATCTCTATAAGCCTCAATTTTCCCATCTGTAAAGTGGGGGAAATAATTCTCTCTCAGAGTGGCTGCGAGAACCAGAAGAGTTCAAGAAAGCACTTTCTGAGTTGTATTAAAGTGTAAACAGGATGAAATGAAGAAGGGACAATGGACACCACCAATGTTATGGATGGAACCAGGAAGCCCTGTAGGTGTCTACAAGGGGCACTGTAAGAGTGTGGCCACTTTGGGGCAATCCAGCCCCATTTTCTTGGAAACAGCTTAGGTTCCTGCTTCCCAGTTGTCCTTAAAACCAAAAACAAACCCAGTGCTGTCGAGTCGATTTTGACTCATAGCGACCCTATAGGACAGAGTAGAACTGCCCCATAGAGTTTCCAAGGAGCGCCTGGCGGATTCGAACTGCCGACCCTTTGGTTAGCAGCCATAACACTTAACGACCGCCCCACCAGGGTTTCCTCTACCTTGGATCAATGGCATGACACTTGTGCCCAGCTGAGCATTGGTGACAGAATGATGGCATCTACACCCTGAAGCCGTCAGGTGCACCGCCATGAAGGCGTCTCAGCCAGGCTCTGGGTGTCAGTCGCAGTTTCCAGTTCTGACCCAGTCTGTGGCCTGGAACTTCCAGTCTTCCCCACAAAGCTGGGCTCAGTTCTGGCTCTAAGACTCACAGAGGGGGGACTGGAAAGATAGCTTTGCAAATCTCGCCAGGTGACTGCAGATAAGCCTTGCCAGGCTATAACAGGACCAACTGGAGAGTTAGGCATTCTAGAAGATGCCACAGCCTAAACAAAGGCTTAGAGGCAGGAGAGTGACAAGAATTAGTTTGGCTTTGGTCTCACCAAAGAAACCCTGGTCTCCCTGCTGGTATCCATCCCAACCCAGTTGCCATGGAGTTGACTTCCACTCCTGTCCAACCCACATGTGTCAGAGTAGCATTGCACTCCATAGGGTTTTCAATGGCAGTGATTTACAGGCACATCCCTGGGTGGTGCAAATGGCTAAGCACTGGATTACTAACTAAAAGGCTGGCAGTTTGAACTCACCCAGGGGCACCTTGGAAGAAAGGCCTGGTGATCTGCTTCTGAAAGGTAACAGCATTGAAAACTCTGTGGAGCACAGTTCAGCTCTGCACACTTGGGATCACCAGGAGAATCAACTTCACAGAAACTGGTTTGGTTTTTATGTTGTTGTTTTAATCTTTATGGAAGTAAATTGCCAGGCCTTTCTTCCACAGTGCCACTGGGTGAATTTGAACCACCAACCTTTTGGTTAATAGCTGAGTGCAAAGACAGAAATGGAAAATGAAGAGATCTCAAGCCTGATGGGGTAGGAGAAAAAGGTGGTATTGGTAATGGAACACTACACAGTGATAAAAAACAACGATGAATCCGTGAAACATCTCATAACATGGAGGAATCTGGAAGGCATTATGCTGAGTGAAATTAGTCAGTTGCAAAAGCACAAATGTTGTATGAGACCACTATTAAAAGAACTCAAGGAATAGTTTAAACAGAAAAGAAAATATTCTTTGATGGTTATGAGAGGGGGAAGGGAGGGAAGGAGAGAAGTATTCACTAATTAAATAGTAGACAAGAACTGTTTTAGGTGAAGGGAAAGACAACATGCAATACAGGAGAGGTCAGCACAACAGGACTAAACCAAAAGCAAAGAAGTTTTCTGAACACAACCGAACACTTCAAAGGCCAGAGTAGCAGGGGCAGAGGTCTGGGGACCATGGTTTCAGGGGACATCTAGGTCAATTGGCATAACAAAATATATTAAGAAAACATTCTGCATCCCACTTTGGCGAGTAGCATCTGGGGTCTTCAAGACTAGCAAGCAGGCATCTAAGACGCATCAACTGGTGTCAACCCACCTGGAGCAAAGGAGAATGAAGAACACCAAAGACACAAGGTAATCATGAGCCCAAGAGACAGAAAGGGCCACATAACCAGAGACCACATCAGCCTGAGACCAGAAGAACTAGATGGTGCCCAGCTATAACTGATGACAGCCCCGACAGGGAACACAACAGAGAATCCCTGATGGTGCAGGAGAACAGTGGGATGCAGACCTCAAATTCTCATAAAAAGACCAGACCTAATGGTCTGACTGAGACTAGAAGGACCCCAGAGGTCATGGGCCCGGGACCTTCTGTTAGTCCAAGGCTGAAACCATTCCCGAAGCCAACTCTTCAGGCAGGGATTAGATTGGACTATAAGACAGAAAATGATGCTGGTGGGGAGTGAGCTTCTTGGCTCAAGTAGACACATGAGACTATGCGGCCAGCTCCTGTATGGAGGCAAGATGAGAAGGCAGAGGGGGACAGGAGCTGGCTGAATGGACATGGGGAATACAGGGTGGAGAGGAAGAGTGTGCTGTCTGATTAGGGGTAGCGCAACTTGGAGTACATAATAAGGTAAGTTTTTGTATGAGAGACTGACTTTATTTGTAAACTTTCACTTAAAGCACGATAAAAAAAAAAATGGGGCTGGCCTCTCAGAAAATCTCAGCTTCCCTACAAGCCTTCTTCCCCCGGGGAAGTGCAAAGTGCCATGTGCTGTAAAGCTCGCACTCCCTCCTAATTTGGCTCTGGTGGGCGGTGTGTCTGGCTGAGCTCAGCACCCGCTGCCTCCCTCCTTCACCCATGGTGGTCTTTGTTCTCCAGGCAAGGTTTGCACATAAACCAGAGTGGCTTCCAACTCACTCAGCCTTCTCACATTACTACACTTCCTTCCCCTTTCCCTTCTTCCTTTCCCGCCCTTCTGCCCACTCTCTTCCTGGCTCCTTGAGAATGGAAATTGCAGCCAGGCTGCCCAGCACATCTGGAATCTGGGTTTGGAACCAAAGGAAGCAGAAGCATGCTGAGCCCTGCCAACTCCTCTCCACCCGCTCCTCCACCCAGCACTTTTAAAGAACCAGGCACTACAGACTCTGGGGACCTCCTTGCCCGAGTTCTGCCCTTGGTTTGTGCCTGGAGGAGAAAGGAGACTGAAGTTTCTGGCTTTGCCAATTCAGAGAGAACCCATCACAGACTAGATGTGGATCCTGCGCCCCTCCCCAGTTTCCCAGCTCCCCCTCCTGTACCTCAGAAGCTGTCCCCTGCCCAGGCTCCCCTTTCACCTGCCCTTGTCCCTCATGGGAGTACCACAGCCCTCCAGCCACAGGTGAGCATCATCTCAGGGCACCAGGCACACACCCACCTGCAACTGGGGAGCAAGTTCTAGCACTGCCAGTGACTTGGCTGTGAACCAGAGTTTGATTCCCTCAGCTCCAAAATAAAGACTCATCCCAGTCACTACCTAACTCATTCCCAGTGAGGTCTTTGGGGAAGACAGAGTGAATCGAGGATGCAACCTCATACCACTTCTAAAAGAGAAGGTACCAGTTACCAAGACACAATAAATCTTCCTGATGGGTCTCCTCTCTCTGTGGCCTCAGCTTCCACGTTAATTATGGGGCATGAAAACTAAAGACACAAGAGAAAGATTAGTCCAAACGACTAATGGACCACAACTACCATAGCCTCCACAAGACTGAGTTCAGCACAACTAGATGGTACCCAGCTACCACTGACCGCTCTGACAGGAATCACAATAGAGGGTCCCAGACAGAGATAGAGAAAAATGTAAAACAAAATTCTAACTCACAAAAAAACACCAGACTTACTGGCCTGACAGAGACTGGAGAAACCCTGAGAGTATGGCCTTCAGGCACCCTTTTAGCTCAGTACTGAAGTCACTCCTGAGTTTCACCCTTCAGCCAAAGATTTGGCAGGTCCGTAAAACAAACAATAATACATGAAGCTCAATCTTGTATGCATGACTAAATGGGCACACCAGCCCAGGGGCAAGGACGAGAAGGCAGCAGGGGTCAGGAAAGCTGGATGAATGAAAATGGGGAACCCAAGGTCAAGAAGGGGAGAGTGTTGACAGGTTGCGGGGTTGGCAACCAATGTCACAAAACGATGTGTATATTAATTGTTCAATGAGAAACTAATTTGCTCTGTAAACCTTCACCTAAAGCACAATAAAAAAACAATAATAAATAAGTAAACCACGAGGCATGCCATCAGGACCTCGGCATTGGCCTCAGAGAGAACATTCGATCCCCTGACGTCAGCAGCAGACTGTAACTGTCCCTGCACTTTGCTGCTCCCAGCACGCTCCTGTCTAGATGTCCCCAGCTACACATCCCTCTGCGCTAAGGCAAAGAAGAAAATCAAAGCCCCCTGCACCCCATGCCCACATCAGCACTATAAGTAAGTGGCAAGAAACGAGGTTTAGAGATTAACCAAGGCAGAATTTCCATTATCTGGGCTCGTCCTGTCAACTCCACCAACAACATGCAGCACAACAGATGACTGAGGTTTTGCTGAGGCCAGTCCCTTGCCTAGCCCACTGCAGGTGCTCATTAAACATACTGGACTGAGAACTGAATAAATCAATATTTTTTTTGTGCCCCTGGGATGTGCCCAGGACTCGGCTAAGCAAAGGGCAATAACAGAAGCTGGTGACTTTGGAGGGTCATGCTTCTGGTGTGTCTTCGATGTCATCCAAGTCCATCCAAGCTCAGCCCCCTGACCCCAGCAGCCCCTAAGGGACCCCAGTTTGCCCCTTACCAGAGGAAGATGGCAGAAGGAAGGCCTAGGAGCTCCAGCCTCCCTGCTTGCTGGGAGTTTCATTTCAGGCTAACCTGCAGGAAGGGGCCGTCTGCAAATTGCATGTTCTTTTCCCTTCCCCATCTTCTAATTAATGATTACCTAAATAAATGCTTCAGTCCCCTGTGATTCTAACAGTCAGTCCCCTTGCTCCAACTGCCTAATTATACATGTACAACCGCATGGGGACTTTGATGCTAAACAGCTCTCTTCCCCATAAACCGTATGCCAAATAACATGAACGCCCTTCCCCCTTTTGCCAGCTGAGGCTGATGAATGGGGTGCTGGGGCAAATGGAGGCTCTAACAAGGTTTGGGGCAGGGACCTTGGGCTGCCCACCCAGGCCCAGCTGTCCTGGTTGGAGGAATCACTGGCTGCAAATACATTCGCACACACGCAAGTCCCACAGTACCCAGCCCAAAACATGTCAAACACACCGATAACACAACAGAGAGCCACCCAAAACATCCATACTCACCCACACACACACATAACAAATATTCACTCATGAAAACACACATGCCTAGCCTAGTCCTCCCAGTCCTCTGTGAGGTTTATGGCCCCAAAGGTGAGGACCATTAGCAAGCTGCACATGCCCTCTCGCTATAAACAGAGTTCATTTTTTGCTGTTTCTAATTTGCCTGCCCAGTGGTTCCCCACTCCAGAGCAAACAGACAACAAAGGAGGCACACAGGGGGAGGGAGGGTGCAGTTTAAGACCTCAGCGGTTTTCTCACAATCCAATTCCTTTTCTAACAAAGAGACAAATGGCCCCAGTGGATGTGCTGAAAGCCATGCTGGTGCTGGCTCTGAGGGCTGGTGCCATCTTTCAGAACTGGGACTGGAGCTACAGGCAGGGCTGACTACACAGCAGGTGAGCTTGACATCTAGGGAAGGCGGCTCCAGGGGGAGAGGCACTCATTCTAACCCAGGGAGGCTGCTGTGCCACCCCCACCCCACCCCTATATTACTGGTCCCCCTTAAGGAGGTCTCCAGGGCACTTGAGTGGTCAGGTCGGCAGTGGACACACTGTGCCCAGGTAACTTAGCAGGCTTATCAATGCTCCCCTGTCACCCCCAGCCCCAGCCCCGGGCTACTATCTGGTGTTGATGATATTGGCCACAAGGGGGCCTGATGAGCGATATGGAAGGTTCAAACCCGCAGCTGGCGCACCTCTGAGCTCCAAGTCATCTCGCTGCGATGTGGGTGGATGAAGCCAGAGCAGGTGAGTACAAAGCAGATACATCTAAAGAGACCTCTGGTCTCTTATGGCTCCAGACACACTTCCAAGACCTTTTTAGCTCCCCCAAGGGCAGTGATATGCCTTGACCCTGGGGTCAGCCATATGGGTAAGATGGCTGTCCAGAGGAAAAGGTGACCTGGACTGGCAGTAACCAGTCTGAAAGGGTCACTAGGACTATGAAATTATGACCAACTCTCCCAGGCCTAATGGACAGGACATGTCTTCTGGAAAAGTGAGGTCCATTCATGACCTTGAGGGTCACGCTGGGTGCCCACCCTCATCACCATCTTCTCTAGAATCATCAAGCAGCAGGATCTGCACTGACTCTGGGAAACAGTGTAGTTGGATGGTAAAAGGACCTCACTGCCTTTGTGGGGCAGGGCATTCATGGGATCTGAGCCACCAGGGGGATAACCCTGCCTTGCACACGGGACCCTGATTCCAGCAGTAGTAAGTGAAGTCTTGGTCTTCCTACAGCTTGGCCAATCTGATCAGCTCTGTGAATCCTGCAACCCTTAAGTAACAGTCTTTCTGCCTCCATTGGCCAGTCAATCTGGCCCCACAAGTCCCCTGAAACTGCTCTTGTCAACGTCACCAATGACCTTCATGTTGCTCAATTAAAGAAGACCTTTTGCCCTCATTTTCATCTCTCATCCCCTCTGCTGCCTTCCCGCAATGTTCCCTCCTCTTGGTTCACACTACAGCCCTGCTCCCCTGGTTTTCGTTCTCCCTCAGGGGGCATCAGTTCTCCTCGAGGGTTCCTCTCCCTCTAGGTGACCTCTAAGTGGTGGAGCTCCTCAAGACTCGGCCTGGATTCACCTCACACCTCTGTCTACGCTCTCCCCTTAAGCTACCCCATCCATTCCCATGGATTTAATACCACCTTTTTTTGCTGGGGGAAAAAAAAAAAAAACTTTTTTTTTTTTATGCTGATTCTCAGCTCTAACTTTGATCTCTCCTTGGAGCTCCAAATGAGCATCTCTAAATGCATATTTGATTTTTCCACTTAGCTGTCTCATGAGTGTATCAAACTCAGCGTGTCCAAAAGAGAGCCTCCTTCACAGCTTCTCCCCAGGCTTTTCCATCTCGGAAAAATGGACCAAAACCCACCCTTTGCGCAAGTCAAGATCCATCCTTTGTTTAGTCCATGATGACTAGACATCTAGACCACCACCCTTGAATTCATGACCACCCAAACACTGTTTATTTCTTTCAGAGTACCTATCAGAAGTTGCAATTATTTTACTATGTTCTTATTTACAGTCTGAATCCCTCACTAGAAGGTCCACCTTGTTCACAGATGTATCCCCAGGGCCAGAAGCAGTTCCTCACCCATGGGAGGCATTCAATAAATATGTGTGACATGAGTGAGGGGATTTAACTAGCACTTCTATGTGTAAGGGGCTCTTGGGCAAGAGAGCAAGCAATACAAAGCCCCTGCTTGAGGAGCTCCACACTCTCACTCGAGGCATCAAGGAAGGCTTCCTGGGGGGAGATGGCATCCAAGGAAAGTTACTGGAGGGGAAGAGCCTGAGCAACAGAAGAGGGGCAATGCAGGGAAGATAATCAACCAGACTGGCTCTGGACCACCATGTTGATGTCAAATGATCCCTGCTCCAGGAATGACCCTACCCTACCTACATGCCCTGGGAGGTGCCCCAAGAAGCCACTGGTACAGCTCCAGCTAAGAGGAGCCTGGCATACCTTGCCAACGCATGCAAGATGGAGTGGGTCTGCCCACCTCCTCCACTTCCCCACCAGTTGCTAGGACTCCCACTGTACCTCTGCAGGAAATGAGACTGCCAGGGAACAAGCCACATGATACGCAACATCCCCCGTGTGTTGTAGTTATTGTTGTTGTTAGCTGCTGTCATCCGGCCCTAGCCCCCAACTCATGGTGACCCCATGCACAACAGAATGAAACACTGCCAGTCCTGCACTAATCCCATGATTGGTTGGGAATCAGACTGTTGTGATCCGTACAGTTTTTTATTGACTGATTTCCAGAAGTTGATCGGCAGGCCTTTCCTCCTAATCTCTGTTAGTCTGGAAGCTCCACTGAAACCTGTTCAGCATCATAGCAATACTCAAGCCTCCACTGACAGTCAGGTGGTGGCTACACTTGAGGTGTATCAGCCAGGACTTGAACCTGAGTCTCCCACATGGAAGGCAAGAATTCTACCATTGAAACACCAATGCCCACATTCTTCAGGATTAAACCAACTTAACAAGTTATCTTTAGCTCAACCAAGACTAGCCCACGAAGTGCCTTTGTATGAATTATAAAAAGGCACCCCTCTGGGTATACCGCTCCTCTGGACAGATGCAGGCCCTCACAGGGCCCACAGCCTGGCCAGCCACTCCACTAGGTGCCGCTGTGCAGGGACAAACCGCACCCCATGCCCCGCCCCCCACCCACAGCGACCCCAGGAGCCCTTTGCAGTTGGAGGCAGTGGGGGATCTGGACGAACCACTTCGGGATCCCCATACTGAGGTGTGGGGCTTCAGGTTCCATCAGCCCAGCCCCTGCCTTCAAGCTCCATCCAATTGAGGCATCCAGACCAGCCCCAGGGTGTCTCAGGAGTCCTGCCTGCGGCTGTGGCTCACCCACCCACTCCCTGTCCCTCGCAACAGCGGACGGCCAATTCCCAGAAGAGACCATCTGGGTCTTGGTACAGCGCTGACCCCACTCACTGACTGGGCAGAATTGAGATTGTCAGTGGGCTGCAAGGCCCTGACAGTGTTTGCCCGTCTGATGAGATTGAGTTTTAAACATGTGTGTCTGTTTACTCTCCCTGCCAGAGCTGCCCGTAGCCAGGCAACACTATCTGACCGGGGGGACCAGGAGGGGGACTTTCCGTACCAGGCAGGTCACCTGGGGAGGGTTATCTAAGCGTGGCTAATCTGAATATAACAAACAGCCTCCCTCCTCACCCGCGTCTTCCTACCCTCACCCCCACATGACCCCAAATCCATATGTTCTCCACTCTGTCAGGAAGAAGCAGAGGGTGGTCCTTGGAACGGAAGTGGCACTATCAAAATAGGGCAGAATCAGATCGCCAGGTTAGGTGTCATTATCGACCTGAGGGGGCATCTGTGCTATTTCCCAGCCGGCCAAACTGAGAGCCAGCAGGCTGAAATTGAAGCAAAAAAGATTCAGGTTAGATGCAAGGAAGATTACAGTGTGCAGCTGAAGGCAGCCAATGGTACCTTCTTTCAAGAAAAGATTTGTTGTTGTTAATTTCTGTCAAGTTGGCTCCAACTAACAGAGCCTTTATGATTGGACAACGTCAAACTGAAGCTGGGCAAAGCTTACCTTAAGCCTTTATTTTTTTTTCTCAGTGAGTGGTTACCTTTCCACCTGGATGGGGGATCAAAAATTTGCAGACTAAAGGTAACAAAATCAAGTCACCGCTCAGCTCTAGACTGACCACATGAGTGTTGTATGGCCATCTTTCCTCTGTGGAGAAGCTTAGAGACATAAAACAGGTCTACCTTTCAAGTCCCATAGGCATGTGATCCGGGAGATGACACCTGTCATATAATCAGCCAAAGCAATGAAAACAGGCAGGTGGAGAATCAGTCACAGAACCATGGAATCCCACAGGAGGAAGACCTACTGTGTGTCAGGCCCTCCAGGGCTTCTTCTAGGAAGCAGGATAAGAAACCCACATCTAAACAAAGCTCAGTCTCTTCCCACTGAACTGTGAACTGGTCTGACCTCATGAAAGACAGAATAATGGCCCTCCCTGAATCCCTGGTAGCATAGTGGTTAAGAGCTATGGCTGCTAATGAAAAGGTCAGCAGTTTGAATCCACCAGGTACTCCTTGGAAACCCTATGAGGCCTTTCTCCTCTGTCCTATAGGGTCACTATGAGTCGAAATCAACTTGACGGCAAGGGGTTTCGGTTTGGACGCTGGAGGGAAGGACTCTAGAAAGAGCAACCAGTCATTTTGCAAAGGTCTTAAACATTTAAACATCACGGTGGCCAAACAAAGCATATCTGAGGACAAATTTGGCCCCGTTTGTGACCCCTGATATAGGAAACCCAACTTATCCGCCTCATCTCTCTCATCGCCTCATCTTCCTTCTCCTTCCTCAGCCAGCCTCTCCTTCCCTTCTTCCACCTTCTTTGCCTCCTGCCTTGCCTCTTCTTCCCCTCCCTACCTCTGATTTTCTTTCTCCCAAATTCCTCCTGTACAACAGATGATCCCGCCCAGCCATCCACCCGCCACTTCTGGCTTCCCTTTTAAAGGCAACCAGCCATCCTCTTAACATCCGACATTTCAGACACTCCTCAGTCGTGCTGTCAAACCTAAGTAGTTCAGCCCACATCTTTTGCTAACAAACCGACTCACTGCTGCCATTGGCTCAGACTGAGATCAGATCACCTCGATTTCCACGTGGAACTGACATCAAGCTTTGAACACACCCTTCCTATAGGTGGAGAATTAAGGATGCAGACCCTTGCCAACCCAGCCTCCCATTCAGAGCTCAGCAATTCCCCTCAAAAGGAGTGTGCCCTCACTCTCAGAAAGGAGGGGTTCGCACACTGCACCACCTCCCCTAGTGTCAAAAGGGGAACCCCAAACCACTGGTTCTCACTTCTCAAAGCAGGGAGCTGACAAATTCTATCTAAAGTTGAAATAATTTAGTTATGTAGTATAAAAAAAGAGTAATGTCTCCGCCCTTAAAGGTTTGTTGTTTTGTTTGTTTTTTTATTTTTCGGTTTTTTATTTCATCTTTAAAAAGAGGGTGGAAATCCTGGTGGCGCAGTGGTTAAGAGCTACGGCTGCTAACTAAAAGGTCAGCAGTTTGAATCCACCAGACGCCCCTTGGAAATCCTATGGGACAGTTCTACTCCATCCTATAGGGTCGCTATGAGTCAGAATCAACTCGGCGGCAACGGGTTTGGTTTTGGTTTTGGATGAAAAGGAAGCATTTATCTAAATTTCAGTAATTCCTTTTGAGCCACTTGGTTTTTTTTCCTTCATTGGTTAAGTGCAAGTAAAATTAAACTCTTTTTTTACAAAAGTGCACAAGCGGTGTGACCCCATTTATCTATCCTTCCACCTCTGTGCATGCTGCCAAGACATCCAGATGCTTAGCAAGCAGTAAGAACGGAATTTCTGGATGGTAGGACTTGGGGTTTGTTTGCGTTTTTACTTTCTTTGCACTTTACAATTGCTTAAATCTTCTGAAATAACCCTATATCATTTTACTCAAAAATAGTAATTGTTTCGCTGTTTACTTGCCAAAGAAAAAAGTTTTATAAAAATGCTGCCAAAAAAAATACTGGGTTTTCCTGTTCAACGCCACTTTCTCGAGGCTGGCTCAATCAGTGAGGATTCAGAAATCACCTACTATGAGTGTTTACTAAGTACCAGCCACTAGGTATTTACGAAGCATCTACTGTGGGCCCTTGCACACCAGCCTCTGTGGCATGGGAGGACACGCCCTGCCCCCTCAGGACACAGAGCTGAAGCTGCATTGGGCCGGTTCCTCCTAGCCCTGCCCCTGTGCCCTCCCCCAGCACACACACCTTCCTGCTCTCACACTTAAATGACTCCCAACCACGCAGGGGAGAGCAGGTGCTGGCAGAGCTCCTGGGCCTCAGCAAGCTCCCAGCAGGAGCCCCTGGGAGAGGCCAGGCACATCCTAAGTGGATTGATTGGTGGCCCCCCAAAAGATATGTCCACATCCCAAAACCTGTGAACGTGACCTTCTTTTGAAAAACCAAATACCAAACCCATTGCCATCAAGTCGATTCCAACTCATAGTGACCCTGCAGGACAGAGTAGAACGCCCCATAGAATTTCCAAGGAGCGCTTGGTGGATTTGAACTGCTGGCCTTTTGGTTAGCAGCCATGAGCACTTAACCATCATGCCACCGGGTTTCCAATTTTGAAAAAGGGTCCTTGGCAAGTGTAATTAAGTAAGGATCTCCAGAAGAGATCATCCTGGATTGCCCAAAAAAAACCAACTGCGCATCGAGTAGATTCCAACTCATGGCGACCCCACAGGGCTTCCAAGGCTGCAAATCTCTATGGAAGTAGACCGTCACATCTTTCTCCCGCAGAGTGGCTGGTAGTTTCAAACTGCCAACCTTTCAGTTAGCAGTCGAACACTTTAACCACTGCGCCACAAGGGCTTCTTATGGATTACCCACTAAAAAACCAAAACTGCTGCCATCGAGTCGATTCTGACTCATAGCAACCCTATAAACAAACAAACAAACAAAAAAAACCAATCCTATCGAGTCAATTCTGATTCATAGCAACCCTATATAAAGAGGGTCTTAAATCCAATGACAAAAAATAAAAATACGAACCGTTGCCACTGAGTGGATTCCAGGGCTTCAGGGAACCAGCTCGGTCCAGGTCGAACCCCTGCTGAGAATTTGCATTTCCACCCCAGAGATACAGAATCAGATTCTGCATTTTAAGAATCCCCAGGTGATTCTTAGGTATAATAAATTTTGAGAACCACTGCTCTACTCCTTATTCTCAGAATTGGTCCCTAACCAGCAGCATTAGCATTGCCTGGGAACTTGTTGGAGCTCTGGTGGTCCAGTGGTTAAAAGCCCAGCTGCTAACCAAAAGGTCGGCAATTCAAATCTACCAGTCGATCCCTGGAAACCCTATGGGGCAGTTCTACTCGCCCTATAGTGACGCTATGAATTGGAATTGATCTCAACAGGTTTGGATTTTTTGGTTTGAGAACTTGTTAAAATACAAATTCTCAACAGGGATTCGCGTCAGAAGGAACCAGTCTAAAGCCTTGGCAGATTCCGACTCATGGCAGCCCCATGTGTTACAGAGTTGAACTGTGCTCCATAGGATTTTCAGTAGCTGATTTTCCAGGAGTAAATTGCCAGGCTTTCTTTCAAGGTGCCTCTGGGTGGGTCCAAATTGCCAACCTTTTAGTTAGTAGCCAAGCACTTAACCTTATAAGAGATACACAGGGAGAAGGATAAAAAGGCTCTGTGAAGCCAAGGCAGACAAGAGATTGGAATGATGTAGCCACAGGCCAAGGCACAATGGGAGATACCAGAAACTGCAAGAGGGAATGAAAAATTCTCCCCTAGAGCCTTTAGAGAGACCCTGGCCCTGCCGAGACCTTGATTTCAGACTTCTAGCCTCCAGAACTGTGAGAGAACAAATTTCTGTTGTTTCAAGCCACTGGATTTGTAGTAATTTGTTACAGCACCTCTTGGAAATTAATATACACCCAAGGACTGAAACTCTATCTCCACACTCAGACAAGAGAAGGGAGTCTGCTGGGGATCCAGGAGTAAAAGGCCAATGGGAGGGAGACAGACAGGGGTGCCTAATGGAGGCTCAGAACCATGCAGGCAATGTCCCTTCAGAAATAAGCACAGAGCCCATTGTCCCTGGGGCCCAGACACACTGGGCTTGAATGTCAGGTAAATGACAAGTACGAGTCTGGGTGTAGCGTGTGGGCACAGAACCTTCCAGAACCCCAATCCTGAGCTCGTCTCAGTGAGGAAGTGTCTATGGTAGCTGGAAGAGAAAAGTGGGGTTATAAATTAAACTGCCCTCGTCAGTCAACTAGCATTTAGCTTATTAACTGTGGTAATACAGACTGATACATGATACCCACAGATGCCTGGCCCTTGTGAAGCCCTTGCCCCCTGATTCTTCCTTTAATCCTCCCAGGGGTGGGCTATGTTCTACAAATAAAGGACCTGAGGCTCACAGATTATTGAACTACACGATGTCACATCGTTGGTTACTAAACCCCAGGACTAGAACCCAGCGCCCTGTGCTCCATGCCCAGCACAATCCAGCTGGAAGGGTAGGACCCGAAATAAGCAGACATATTGCAGAACCAGGTGCAAAGATCTGGGGTTGGACAGCTGGTCAGGCCTTCAAAGGCAAGTGGCATGGCTGGGGCTAGAGTAGCCTGGGATGGGAAGGTCCCCAGGAAGACGCCCTGAATGCCAAGTACTCGATCAGGCTCTCCTGAAGACAAGGGAGGTGGGTCTGAGCTCAGCTTCCACTGAGAGGCAGAAGGAAGAGGGAGCATCACAAGAAAAAGGGAGAGAATCCTGAGGCAAGAGGGGCCTGGCAGTTTAGCAACTACTCCAGTCAGCCAGGAGGCCCTGGCTGGCACAAACGGTTAATGCTCTTGGGTGTTAACCAAAAGGTTAGAGGTTCAAGTCCACCCAGAGGTACCTAGAAAGAAAGGCCTAACGATCTACTTCTGAAAAACCCGCCACTGAAAACCCTATGGAGCACAGTTCTACTCTGGCACACGTGAAGTCACCATGAGTCGGGGTCAACTCAATGGCAACTGATTTGGGTTTGTTTTTTGTTTTTTTCCATTTCCAGTAAGCCTGGGCCTTCTAGACAACAGGGATTCTCAAGCTGACAAGGTGTCTTTAGCCCAGTTTGGCCTCCTTTGGCTTTTAGGCCCTGCCTCCTGCCTTCCAATGTTCTTCACAAGGTCAGTGTGTGTCCTATGAATACAGACTCATTTAAAAGTAGCCAAAGGCAAAAGGAATTAGGAAGGAAATTTCTGATGGGGACAAATCATAAAATACACTCCAAGGCCAACCTGGGATCTCTGCACAGCTCTGAATTATCCACCTCCAAAGACCTCTAAGGCAAGACCCTGGCCTTGCAGGTTCTTTCTATAGACACGGGGACCACTGGCCTATGCCCCCTGATTACCTCTTGGAACAATCCAGAAGATTTGCTCCTTCCCTGAAGACCTCCCTCCTCCAGGTCTTTCTTAGTTTGCTGGGCTAGATCCTTGTTCAGTTTGCTGGGCTAGATTCTTGTTCGGGGCTTTGTCCAATACTCTCGTTATCATCCACATTTATCAGGCAGGATTTCAAATCTGATACAAAAGGCTCAGGTGGGGCGACTCATGCAAAACGCAATTTCAATTCTAGTCCATTCGACATGGAGAGGCCCCTCAGCCATGGGCAACTGGCCAGGCAGGAAATCAGGGAGTCCTGAGGAAAACTATACTAACCACAGAAAAAGCAGTGTACTCCTTCCAGGCCTTCCCTCTAAGCTTCGCTATTCTCTGTATGTTCCAGAAACAAAGTTTTTTTGGAGGAATAACAATGACTAACATTTATGTAGCACATACTACGGACCTCTGTTCTAAGTGATAGATGTACATTATCTCAATCCCATGAACATCATATGGGAATACCAGGGGCCCAAGGCTACAAGGGAACAGGCAAGAGCCCTTACGTGTTGGTGGCTCCCATGGCCCTAGAGAAAAGCCCTGTCTGTATGCTTCTCAAGGGCGAGACTGCATCCTAATGATAATATTATCATTGATAATATTATTTATCATTATAATTCATTTTAATTGATATAATTATTAATTATATTAATATTATAATCAATAACGTTAATGATGATTATCATAACCAATTATTGAGCACCTATAATCCACCAGGCGCTCCTTGGAAACTCTATGGTGCGCTCCTTGGAAACTCTATGGTGCAGTTCTATTCTGTCCTATAGGGTTGCTGTGAGTCGGAATCAACGCGACAGCAGTGGGTTTGGCTTTTTGGTTTATACTATGTGTTGGGGACTCCATTAGCTGCTTTACAGATTACCTCATTACTCCTCATATCCACTCCTCCTCCTCCTCCTCATATCCACTCCTCCGTTATCCCTATTATACAGGTGAAGAAATGAAAAGTCAGGGAGATCCAGTAACTCGCTGAAATGAATTACACAAAGCAGTTTGGAGCAGTTGTTAAGACAGCACAGGCTTCAGAACCACACGGACACTCTCGAATCCAAATCCTGGCTTTGCCACTAACCAGCTGTGGGCCTTGAGCAAATAAGTTCTGACAATTTCAATCAGAGATGCCAGAGTGATTCATCTCAAATGTCAACTCCAAATGATTGGCAGTGGTAGCCCATTGCGATTTGCTGGCGAGGAGTCTGAGCCCATGTCTCAGCTCACGGGAATGAGGGCCATGATCAATTACTAATCACATCCATGGGGGCAGAGGGTAGACTGATAGCACAAATGTCACGTATTTGCCATCCCTGATCTAGCAAAGCATCATGACTTGTAGAGACAACTATACAAATATGTGGTGTACTTACACAGTCAACTGATTTGCATATGTGGTAAAACATATATAACATAAAATTTGCCATTTTACCATTTTTAAGTGTACAATTCAGTGACATTAATTACATTCACTGTATTATGCAACCATCACCAATATCTCTTTCCAAAAGGCCAGTTTATTTTCCTTTGGGGAAAGGAGGATCCTTTCAACAAAAGGTGCTGGAACATGAGAGTAAATGAACATAAACGTCTACATCACACCATACACAAAAAATAAATCGAGATGGAACTTAGACCTGTAGCTAAAACCATAGGTTTTTAGAAGCTATAGTTTTAAAGCTTCTAGAAGAAAATCTTTGTGACTTCCTAGGACACAGAAAGCTATAAACACAGAAGAGAAAAACCCATAAATTAGAATTCATCAAAATTAAAACTTCTGTTCATCAAAGACACCTAAGAAAAGGAATAAACTTCTATCCAGAATATATAAAAGATAACTATAAGAAGGCAAACAATCCAGTTTGTAAAAAGGGGGAAGGGTAAAAGGGAGTTATAAGAATGGTCAATAAGCATAAGAAAAGGGTTCAACATCATCGGTCATCAGAAATATGCAAATTAAAACCATAATGAGATACCATGACACACCCATGAGACTGAGTAAAATTTAAAAGGCAAAGAGTTTGGCAGCTTCAAATAATATTAAACATTCACCTCCCCTTTGACCTAACAATTCCACCTTTAGGTATTTATGGATGAGGTGAGGAAGCATTTATGGAAGACAAAAATTTGGAGCGAGTGGTTGAGATGGACTAGGAAGGAACACAAAGGAATTTCGTGGGGTGGTAGAAGTGTCCCATATCTTCATAAGGGTACTGGTCATACAAGTGTATCCCTGAGCAAAAGTATATAGCTGTGATTAATGTATTTCAATGCATGCAAAATTTTTTTTTAATCCAGTTACACCCAAAATAACTTGCAAGAACTGTAAACTAGTTGGCCTCCAAACAAAATCAGGAAAAAAATACCTATGTGCAGATGTGTACACGTGAGGTGGGTTCACACAAGCAGGTGCACATGTGAACGCATCTATGTTCTTGGAGCCTTAAAGGAGCATTCTCACCCTCAGTATCCAAATAAGTCCTTTCTTGTGTCTGACTTAAATCCAACATGCTCTGCCTTAGGCTCCCATGACCATATAAAACCAAAAACCAAGCCCATTGCCATCGAGTCGATTCTGCTTCATAGTGACCCTACAGGACAGAGTAGAACTGCCCCATTGAGTTTCCAAGGAGCACCTGGTGGATTTGAACTGCCGACCTTCTGGTTAGCAGTCATAGCACTTAAGCCCCTGTCCATAAAAAAAAGGTCTATATAAATCAAAGGGCTGCTGGGAAGAATGGCTCCTGAGGAGATGGCATCTGTCACAGCTAAGTCTGTGGATATAAAAAAAAAATTTTTTTTTTTTTTTTTTTTTTTTGGATATAGGTGACATAAATGGGGCCTGTGCAGAGACCACAGATGATTCACCCAGTGCACACAGAGCCTCAACAAGAGAACCAGCTGATGTGATAAAAAGAAAAAAACAGTTACCATTGAGTCAATTCTGACTCATGGTGACCCCACATGTGTCAGAGTAGAAGTATGCTTCATAGGGTTTCCAATGGCTGATTTTTTGAAGGGAGACCACCAGGCCTTTCCTCCAAGGTACCTCTGGGTGGACGGAAACTTCCAACCTTTAAGCTAGCAGCCAAACATGCTGATGGTTTGCACCACCCAGGGACTCCAGTGGATTAAAAAAAAAAAAAACCCACTGCCATCGAGTCGATTCTGACTCATAGTGACAGAGTAGAACTGCCCCACAGAGTTTCCAAGGTGCACCTGGTAGATTCAAACTGCCGACCTCTTGGTTAGCAGCCGTAGCACTTAAACACTACGCCACCAGGGTTTCCACTGGATAATAAAAGGGAGGAACAAATATTTGCCCTAACTCTCACATCCACCTCTAGGGCTTCTGTGAAAAGGGAAGCACCCAAACTTCCTTGCTGATGTCCTTGAGTCCTCCCTGCACCACCCAGGAAGGCTCCCAACATCCTTCCACAAATGCTTCCTCACCTCATCCATACAAAATTGATAGATCTGATAGGGGTGATATATCCTCGCTCAACCCTGACAGAGGTGGGCAGTTTCTTTCCTCAGGCCCAGAACAGAAGAGAGGAGGTGGTAACCATGGGGAAAGTAGAGATGGAATCAGGCCTGGGGCAATTTTATGAACTGGAAAAGAAACCCAACCCCCAGGGAGGGAGAGTGGCCTGTGGGCAACCAGGAGCCTGGAAGGGAGGTGAGGAAGACACAGCACAGCTCTGCCCAAAGGGCATGCCCAAAAGTATGAAGACGAGAAGGCCCTCTGATGGATGTGTTCTTCCCTAATATGGGAAGTCATATGTACCTGCCTAGCCCACCTGGGAGGGTCTCTGGGGGCATTAATGAGGTATGGAGAGCAAAGCACCAAAGGAGCTACACAGGAACAACACTAGCTCTTGGGGGTCCATTATCCTCTTCTGATAAAGAGGTCTCAGACTTATATGAAGAGGAAAGGAGAAGGCTGAGGAAGGTCACCTCTCAGCTGGCCAGCCCAGCCCAGGGCCTGGTGGGGATTCAGAGACAAGGTTGCTCAGATCAAGTCCAAACACATTCAACTTCAGTGAAATGCCCCATGTACCTACTGTGAGCTGGAAGGGAACCAGGAAGATCAGCTCCGGCCCTTTCATTTCAGGAAGCCCAGAGAGCTTATAGTCTAAGGTCCCAGTGGGTCTAAGGTCCCCTCTGCTTGCCATTAGAGCCCTTCCAACCCCTCACCCTTCCTCCCCACGAAGCCTTCCCACTCCCTTCTACTCGAGGAGAAGCTGCAGTAGTACTGAACTTTGTCACATGCTGAGCCATATGGTGTCTTCTGCTTGGTTAAGGCCCCTGTAGAGAACGGGTTCTTTGAGGGTCAGGGACTGTGGCCTCGGTATGACCCCACAGGGCCTGACACAATGCTGGGCACACAGTAGCCCCTCCCTAAATGTCTGTTGATCCATTTGGGCATGAAGACCAGATCATGAAAAAGGCGGCCCTGAAAACAACCCACAGCATTCCAAAGGAGGCAGCCCCAGGCCCGCTCCCAGCCCACCCTGGCACCATCCAGTGTGCATTCTGGCTGGGAGCTGGGCTCTCACTCAGCCCATCTGCTACCATCTCCTTGGGTTGCTTTTTCTCAGCTTCATATTAGAAAAAAAAAATTTTTTTTAATTCCCTTGAAAAACACAAGCAACAGAGGTGGGGGAGCAAAGAACCAGGTGCAGCAGGCAAGTGGGGGCACGAGAGGTTCCCGGTTGGGCACCAACTTCTATTCCAGCAGTCCCTACAGGGGGCAGTGGAAGGAGCAACAAGAGGGGGGGTCTGTGTCTGGGCATGTGGGGTGGGATGAAGAGGGTCTTAGAATTGAACTTATTCCACAGGAGGAACACAACTATCTTGCCTGGGACCTTGAGCGGGTCATTTCCTGTCTCTGGACCTTCAGTTAACCTATAAAGGAAATGGATTGTCCATGCCTGGCATTCCATGACTGCCAAGCTAATCAGTCAAAGGGGCATCCCACCCCATGTCTGCATTACCAAGGGAACCAGGTCAGGCACCCCAACTGCCCAGATGGTCAGAGGGTAGAGAGCAGATTTATCAGGAGGCCTGTGGAGACCCCCAGAGACCCTCAGAAAGGGTTCAGCCTTCACCCCAGGGCATTTCAGACCTCAGCTTGCAAGAATAACTCAGAGAGGTAGGAAGTATCAACAAAGTAGAGGCTGACATGCAGGTGGGAGCCCAGATCTGCAGAGTTAGCAAGACCCCCAGGGGAGACTGATGGGAAAGGAGGGGTCTTTGGTCCACAGCTTAAAGAACACATGTCTAGGGCCTTAATTTAGAAAAACATCACCCGGTGGCAGAGAGCCTGCTAGAATATAAGATTCAAACAAAGCCAGGGAGGTGAAGGATCAAGGCCTGAGCAAGCTCAGAGTCCCTGCCTCCATGGGTCTGAATTTCCCATGCAGTCAACACACTATAACCATCTATCAGACACCCACCCCAAGCCAGGACACAGTCACTGCCCTCAAGGAACTCAGTCTAGGGGAAGGGCTGGAACTTCTCAGCAACAGGAACTGTGATAGAATTTGGTTAAGTGCAATCACAACAGGAATGCTCACTCTGGGGCTGGGGCAGGCTGGTGTGGAGTGAGGACTGTGGTGTGAAATCCCACACGGGTCAGTTAGCTCTGCACAAAGAGAACAAATGTCCTGGCCACAAACTCCTAACCACAGCCACAGGCTGAGTCTTAGCCATAGAATAAGCCCAAATCACAGTTACAAAGAGACCCGAAGTCTAGGCATCCCACACACACTGGTCCCAACACCAACCACAGAAGGGCCCAACCGCAATCTCTAAATCCCTAGGGTAACCCCCACATCTTGGGGCTCTGGGCAGTAAAGTCACTGGCTTGGACGTTCCTGAGCTGAGTCCAAACAGCAGGACACAGTGTTTGAGGGATGGACGGGGAGAGTCCATAGTGGGTCAATGAGGTTGCTCTGCTCTGGGCCTGCCTGGGACTCCGCCCAGGCCAGCCTGAGCCTCTGACAGCGCTCTGGACCCTGTGACCCCCCAGAACAAAGCAGGGTCAAGCACTCAAAGGATGTCTATAAATATTTTTGAATGAATAAATATGTTAACTCACAATCCCTCACTGTGGCCTGGGTTTCCTGATCTCCACTCTCTCCAGCTTCTCCTCATGCCCCACTGACTCCTTCCTTCCAGCTCTTCCATGCACTTGCATCTCCCCAGCTCAAAAGCAACACCTACACCTGACTTTCGCCATCTCCACTCACTCCACAGGGCACTACAGTCTGCTGTCCACCTCCCAGCCCTCCCCTGAGCTGTGCTCATCTACGTCAGCAGCACCGCCAGGCCACTACAGCCAGCGGCCACGGTGCACTGCCACAGCACTTGGCCTCTCTGCAGCATGTGACACTTTGTGCAATATCCCTTCCCTCCATGTCCAGGTCCAGCCTCCTGGGCAGAGACCCAGGACCAGCTGCACACGGGAGTCCCTTTCTTCTCACTCTACCCTCGGCCTGGAGAGCTCACCACTGCCAGCTGATCACTGAGAGAATGCTTCCAGATTTGGGCCTCCAGCCCAGACCCATCTTCTGAGCCTGGCCCCAAATGCCCAGCTGCTCATGGACATCCCACTCGTGCCTCAGGCACTTCAAACTCAGCACATTGAGAATTTAGCCTCTTACCTCCCCACCCCCCACACCCCAAGTCGCCCCAACCTCAGCAAAAGGCTACATATACCATATATCCAGTTGCTCTAAACCTGGAAGCCATTCTTTGCTCCTCCCTCTCCCCCAATCCTCAAATCTCCTCAGTCTACCTCCTTGAAATCTGAGGTGCGAGTCAGGCCACCATCCTCTCCCACCTGGATTACCATGGCAGCCTCCCAATTCATCTCCCAATCTCCACTCCGCTCCATCTCAAGCATTCTCTACACAACCGCCAGGTGATCTTCAAAAACCTCATCCTCTGACTCCTCTGATGAAAATCAGTGACTTCAGTGTGCTTTGTTAGGATAAACACCAAAATCTTTTGGCAAAACATGGCATTGTCTGCTTGTTCTGGTCTCTGCCTATATGCCCAGCCTCTCTGTCCCTAACCCTGGATGCTCTAGCCATTCTGGTCTTCTTCCATGTCCTCTATTGTATGCTTCTCTTTCCTGCCTCGGGCCATTTGTACATGCCCAGAGCAGTGCTTCTCAAGCTTAATGTGCAAATTCATAAATTGGACATCTTGGTAAAATGCAGATTCTGATTCAGGAAGTCTGGGATAGGGCCTGAGATTTTGCATTTCTAGAATGCTCCAAATGGTGCCAAGGATGAGCCAAAAGATGCCAGTGTTGGTGCCTTAGCCTCACTTTGAGTTACAAGGATCTAGAACATTCTTACCCTAACTCCACCTTCGCCTCACTAATTCCCACTCAACTCTCAGGGTTCAGCTTAAACACCTTTTCCTCAAAGAAGCCCTACCTGACCCTCCCCAGGACTAGGTTAAACCAGAAAACCCACTGCCGTCAAGTCGATTCCGACTCGTAGCAACCCTATAGGACAGACTAGAACTGCCCCATAGAGTTTCCAAGGAGCACCTGGTGGATTTGAACTACCGGCCTCTTGGTTAACAGCCAGAGCACTTTAACCACTATGCCACCAGGGTTTCCTGAAGACTAAGTTAGGTACCCCTAATTTCTGTTATATTCTCCTGAGCTACCCTTGCTTCTTCTTCAGAATAGTCATCACACCTGTCTGTCCCTCATTCTTGAAATTATTTTTTCCACTTTTTCTCTCCCTAGCTAGAGTACGAGCTCCAGGAGAGCAGGAATCAAAACTGTCTTGTTCAATACTAGATCCCCAGCATCCAGCACAGGGCCTGGCACCTCGTCAGCACTTGTGGTCTTGCCCACCCCGCTCATTTCCCCTTCTATTCATAGCAACACCTCAATTTTCCTTTGAGGAACCACACCTTCCCCACTCTCAGCTCTTATGGCTTAGGTGAGTGAGCATGAGACTTAAAGCTCGTCAGTCAATGCCTTCTATCTCTCTGGTCACAGTGATTGGTTCAGGGATAGACACGTGACCTAAGCCAGGCCAATGAGCTTCATCCCTGGGATCTTTGTTAGAACTACTGCAAAAAAGATACTCTTCTTTCCACCAGGGTTACTTTTAGTAGGTAGGAGTTGCTGTCACCATCCTGCCAACACAGGGACAGAGCTTGACAAAGAATGAAACTAACACAGAAGGGAGATGGAAAGAGAGAGATTTCATGGATGCAACCATGCCTGGGGTCTAAACTTGCCACTACAAAGACAATAAATTTCCTTTTATTCTTAAGCCAAACTGAATTATGTTTCTGTCACTTGCAACCAAGAGTCCTGACTACTACGACATTCAAATAAATATTGGGCATTGAGTGAATTAAATGAGCGAGTGAGTAAATAAGTAAAGTCTACCAAGAGAACTCAGTAACTCCTCCTAGAAGACTTTTGGAGCTCTCCCTGCAAACACACATTATCCATGAGCCCAGAGACAAGCATCCCAGACCCAACTTTGCAAACCACAGGGCTGAAACTCAGAATGGTGACATGCTTCTCAGCATTACTCTGTGCAAACAAGCCAACCCCAGCACCCGGCTCAGATACCAACAATGGGGCCAGGCTGGTGAAGCTGGTCTGATTTTCAATGCCCCCTGGGGACCCCACCAGGAGGTCCTCAGTCAGCAGTCAGCCCTAAACCCATTCACTGCTGAACTCCTAATCCAACCAGGGCCGGCTCTGGATGCCATTCTCATACCACATGGCCCTGCTCCTGGAGGACATTCAGTATGGGAGGAGAGTGGGAAGATGGATAGGTTTTACCTGCATTCTCTGGGGGTATCACCTTGCAACAGGTTAGGTCAGGGAAGTGGGGTGCAACAGGAAGCAGCAGGGAAGAGATGCCTAATTATTTCCCTGTGAGTCACACCACAGGACAGAGATGGACACTAGCCTAGATGTCCCCTCAGATGATTCAGGAAGCAAGTGACTTCTTCAGAGCTCTTCCTCACCCGGCAAAGTGTGAGAGAGGGAAGTGCTTCACTGCCTAGGCAGGACACCAGCTGAGCCCAAAGTCCCCCTGCAGGCCAGCTCGGGCCTGTGGGGCCATCCTTCTGGGTGGATTGGAAAGTGGACAAAAGAGGGAGGGAGAAGAGTAATGTCCCCTGCTCCTTTCCAGGAACAAGAGTGTCCTGGGTCTGGGGTCCTGGGAGTGGTCTCCCCGGGAACAGACTTATGAATGAAGCACTAGTGGGAAAAGAGCTAATGCCCTCCCACCCAACCTCCAAGTCAACTTTCCCACAGGGACAGGGTAGCAGTGACAGGGCCCAGGGCCATCCCAGAGGGACAGTCAGAGGCAGGGAGATCAGCATGGGAGTGCCATCCAAGTCCCCTGAGGGTTGCATCACACAGGACGCCCCCTCCCCACCCCCAGACCCAGCCAGTCCTTTTGGGTGGCTGCCTCCTAGGGCACCGCTGCACGCAAAGTCCAGCCCACTTCCTCCCGCCTAGGCTCCTTGCTCCTGAGCCCCTTGGCCCCATAAGGCCTCTAGCTAATGACCCAGAGCCCTGCCAATGCCGTTTCGGCACCAGTCCATCTCCTTGCCATCCCCTGACACAGCCACACCAAAGTCTCGCAGCCCCACCCTCCTCCCACACCGGTGCAGCATAACCAGATGCTGTCTCCAGAGGTATCGGGCACTTCATGGACCCCACTGAGATGAGAACAGCTGAGTCTGCAGCCAAAGTGACATCAAGGCCTCCATACTTTTCCCACATGCTTCCCCTCCACACTTACCAACTCTAAGCTCTTACCTTCATGGTGGGAGGCGCAGTGAGAGGAGGGGACAGCGGCCGGTCTGGAAGGGTCACGTCCGAGCTGTTGGCCAGCTCCTGCTTCCTTGAAGGGGCCAAAGAACACAGAATTGGTGAGTGAGGACCTGCCCACCACCTTCCTCCCCCCTCCTACAAGAGCGCTGAGTTCAGGGCCACAGTCTAACACACAATGCAGAGAACAAGGAGTTGAGGGTATTTTCTTTGCTGGGATATTCTAAAATCTAAAGCAGTGCTATTCCAAGTGCAGGCCCTGGGTTGTCAGCGTCAGCATCACCTGGGAAATGCTAGAAATGCAAATTCTCAGGTGCATACAAGGACCTCCGGCAAGGGGGTCCACGCATCTGTGTCTTAGCAAATTCTTCAGGTAATTCTGATGCATGCGTAAGGTTGAGAACCACTGATGAAAACAGATACAGGTCACGGGACTGAGACTGGGGTAGGAGAAGAAGGGGAGAAGGGGTCATTACTGGGGATCCATCCTCCCTCGAGCCCCTTTGTCCCTATACACACACACACATATGTACGCATACAAGAACATACACCAAGGCCCTGGCCAGAGAGCGGCCCTTGGGAGGATGAGACTGCCTGCTGTGTAAGCTGCAGGTAAAACTTATTTTAGGCTATTGCCAGCTAGGACAGTGGCGAGGCAGCTAAACAGAGTTGTGTCACCATGACAACACCATTGCGACAAGTTCGCTGCTCTCACACACGCCCCACTTTCCATCTGGCCCGTGCTGGTGACCAGGCTGTTTGCATTCTCATTACCAGGCAGAATGTTTGGGGTGAGATAAGTCTTCTCGGCAATGGTTACGCAACAGGGCCAGCTGGGCAGAACCTGGGGGAATCCCTGGACAAGGGACTCTGGCATCCTGGCCTTGCCCTGGCTATATTCCAGGGGTGAAGGTGAGGCAAGGATAATGATATTAAGAGGCTAAGAAGAGAGATCTGGGCCATTGAACCCCCCAGCTTTGTAGCTCTCTCCTTTTCCAGAGCTCCCCCATGAAGCAGCCAAGAAAGTCAGACCTACACCTGGGTCCCCATTTAAATGATAAAGGATCCCACTGCCACCTGAGAGAATGGTTTTGTACCCCTGTCCAGTTCATGTCCTGCCAACTGGGGCAACAGCTCCAATCCTAAGCCTTCTTCATAGGAGAAGCCCACCCCTCCCTGCAGCGCCCAGACCTCCAGGTTCCAGAGGGGTGCCCTGGCCCTGGTGCCCAGACTCCATCTAGTCCTGCTCCCCTCAGCCCACAGGGCATCAGCCCCTTTCCAGCCATCTCAGAGAGAACAAGATCCAGGAAGAAAAATGTGGAAGGGAGGTGGAGACACAGACAGGAGAGATTGGCAGGGTTGAGGTTGATGGGGTCATATGGCTCCTCAGCCAAGCCACATGTTCAGGCAGCCTCCTTATATGGCCTCTGGCACCTGGAAGGCCTAAGAAACCAGGCCAGGGCCCTGCAGAGGCCCCTTCTACCCTGGCTCAATCACTTGTGTGCCCCTGCAGCCTGCTGTACCTCGTTGTCCTCTAAGCAGCCAGATAATGAGGCCGCCTGAACATCTGCCTTGGCAGAGAAGCCATACAACCCATGAACCCCAACCTGCCAGTCTCCCCTGTCTGCTCCTCCATCTCCCTTCCACTTTCTTTTTCTGGGACTTGGTCTCTCTGTGATGGCTAGAGAGGGCCCCTCCCTCTTGACCCAGAGTGTAACCGGAGCAAGAACCAGCAGGGCCAGGGCTCAGCAGCACGTGCATGCATGCACACACCCACACTCACATGCAGAGGAATGGACCTGGCTCCTGCCACCTCTCAGCTGGAACCCCCAGCCTCCCCCTTCCATTTATGGCCTTGGACATTACTGTCATGGAGTCCAGTACGGCTGCTCTGCCCCTCCCGCCTCTCTGCCCTCTCTTGGGCAGCCACTGTTCCCTCTCGTTGGGCTTGAGTCCTTAGGGCCATTGATGGGAGAGAGAGAAGGAGGAAGGTGATAAATGATGGGGAGCTTCGCCCTCAGATGAGGATGAGGACAGCTCAACTGTGGGGCTCAGGGCCCAGTAGGGAAAAGTAAGCAGGGAGAGGATGGAAGGCAAGCTCGCCCCCACCCGAAGTCTCTAGGACTGCTTTGGGGTTAGCTGAGGACCTCTGGCCTTGTGCCCTGAAGATGACAATAGAAGCCCTGGCTCTCCAGGAACACAAGCCCTAGAGGAGGACAGTGCTGGCAGATTTTAGTATCACTGGCCAAGGTGCACTCCATAGACACAGCCACGCTGTCCAGTTCTCTCCACCAGAGGCAAGATATCCACTTCCCTGGGACCCTGGGACCAGAGCAGATATAATTATTGTCCAAGGCCCCTGAGCCCCCGGCAAAGGGCCCCAGCACCCAACCCTGCCCCAGCTAAGCCCCTCTCCCCTGGGCCAGTCTGTTTCTACTGGAAGCTGGAATAAGCTCCTGGAACCAGTCTCCCAGGGAGTAGTGAGGACTATCAAGTGGGAGCTCAGGGGATCTTCCCGCCAGCAGGAATTGGGGAGTGATGTTTGGGAGCCTGGAAGGTGCCAGAACAGGAATGAGCATCAGTGGCTTATTGTCCTTATGCTAACTCCAAGTCTCCGTCTAAGACTCAGGGGAGGGGACACCAGAGTGTGCAGAGGGCATCATTGCTGCACTCAAAAAGATCAGAACCCAAGGCAGAACAGACCCTTTGTCACAAACTGAAATTTACCCTGCCCTGGCATCCAGACGACCCGAGTGGCACCTCCAGGAAGCAGGGGTGGCGGGGAATGGGCCACACTGCACCATTCCCGCTCTAGACTCCAGCCCTCCCTCCTAGGAGCCAACGGCACATATTTAAGAGCTAACTGCCCAAGTCCCAGGTTCTAGCCTTGACCTTGTAATTGAAAGAACAAAACAAGGAGGATCAAAGCAACTGCTTCTGCCTCACCAACCCTGCTCGGATCAGCTGTGCTCAACCTTGTCCTGCCCCAGCCCTCACCACCAATGACATATGCACATGAGCCACACTCCCAAGGACGGCCAGGCCCCAGTCGGGCCAGCCACCAGCTGGTGCTGAGATAAGACAGAGTCAGAGCTGCAGTACTCATGTGATTCTGCCCCTCTCTCTCTCACTCAGCAAGCATATCAAACATGAATAGATGAAAGTAACGCGATCATATCAAGAGATAACCTTGAATCTGCTCTCATTTATTATAAGCAAATGGTAAATTATTAACGAAAGTTGACACCTTTATTACCATTTGTAACAAGTTTCTTGTAACCCCCAATGACCTCCACATGTGTCACAGCACAGAGACTGAAAACCGGTCCTCCAAAGAAGCCAGTCAAATATTCTAAGGACACAGGACCCCAGACCCACACAGGGATACACAGAAACCCAGAAGAGGAGGCGATGGTGATGGAGGCTGCAAGGAAAGGAGGGAAGGGAGGAAGAGGGAGAGGGAGAGAAGGTACAGGAGGGGAGAGGAAGATTACAATTCAGCTAAATGAGAAGAGTGGCCACTTACATGACATATCTAGAATAAGCCAGTGTATAGAGATCAAACTAGGAAGCTCAGTTAATGGTGATGGAAAAATTTGCAAATTGAAGGTGGTGAAGGCTACACAATATGATGAATGGAATTAATGTCACTGAATTGTACACGTAAAAAATGTGGAAATGGCAAATGTTTTGTTATATGGATACTTGTGGCACAATTAAGTGCTCGCCTGCTAACTAAGAGGTTGGAGGCTCGAGTCTACCCAGAAGTGCCTTAGAAGAAAGGCCTGATGATTTACTTCCAAAAAATCAGCCACTGAAAACCCTATGGGGCAGTTCTACTCTGACACACATGGGGTCGCCATGAGTCGGGGTCAACTGGACAGCAATGGTTCTGGCTTCCGGTTGTTGTTGTTAGTTATTGCTGGTTGCCTCTAGTCCATCCTGACTCCTGGTGATCCCCTGTGTTACTACAATTAAAATGAGAGAGAGACGGGTGACCAGACCAGGTGTGAATGGTCAGGTGAGCAGAGCTTCCTCCAGGCCTGAGGGGAGTCATGGAGGCTGCCAATCAGCATCTCTGTTGCCCTAGGAGTTCCTCTCAGCCCCAGGGCCCATGCTGGTTTTCTACTCTCAGAAGTATGGGAGATCCTGGGGCACAAGAGAGGGTTCAGGGAGGTCAAGAGAGGTTCTAGTTGGCTTTATGGAGATGCAAATCTCAGGAGGAAAGCATCAAAGGGACCAGGAGTGGAAGCTGTGAAACCAAAGGGGATGGCTCACCCAGATGGGGCTGTCCACAGGGAAATCTGTTCACAGGGAACTGGACAGACCCTGGGGAAGGCCCCTATTATAGTACCCAGGCCCCCAGCGTCCTCACCTCCACCCGAGATGGCTCCACTCCAGACCTTCTGAGGTCATATTCAGCCACCATCTCTCCAACATTGCTATGGAAAGTGCCCTACACTAGGAATCAGGAGATTCCTGGATTCCAGCTTGACTCTGCCTGCTACCTGGCTGTATGACCTTGGTTAAGTTACCTCATCTCTCTGTGTCTTAGTTCCTTCTCCAAAGATGGAGGCAGTCACATTCTGAGGAATTAAAAGTAACGGCTGGGAAGTAAACATCAAGTCTCACACAAGTGTAGACCATTATTATTATCATCATTATTATTACAACTATTATAAAATGGTGATCTGGTCTCCAAGTGGGGAGAGAGAAGCAAGGGTCTAGGGCTGTGTCAGTGTCTTTGAAAACATTTCTAGCAACTCAAATAAGCACTAGAGCCCTAGGGGCACAGTGGTTAAGAGCTTGGCTGTTAACCAAAAGGTCAGCAGTTCGAATCCAAGAGCCATTCCTTAGAAACCGTGTGGGTTAGTTCTACTCTGACCTATCGGGTCACTATGAGTCAGAATCGACCTGACAGCAATGGGTTTGGTTTTGTTTTCTTTAATCAGCAGATGGCCCTGGGGTCAGGTTTGAGGTCTCCCAAACGTCTCTTTTCTACACCTCCCCACACTAGGCTCAGCTCTACTTTCTCCCTTGCCTTCCAAACAGCCAGGCTAGAGCGACAGATAGCAGGCCGTTGTAAAAAGCTTCTCCAGAAAACCAAACTGTATTCCTAATTGCCAAAAGTGGAAATAACCCAAACGCCATCAATGGATACATGGAGAAACAATATGTGGTATATATCAAAAAAATGGACCATCATTCAACCATAAAAAAAGAAATGAAGTACTAATAGGTGCTATAACGTGGATGAACTTTGAAAACACTGTGTTAAGAGGCCAATCACAAAAACCACATATTGTATGACTCCATTTATGTGAAATGCCCAGAATAGACAAGGCCAGAGACAGGAAATAGATTGGTGGCTGCCAGGGGGTGGAGGAGGGAAAAAGGAGAGTGATTGATAACGGGTACAGGGTTTCTTTTAGGGGTGATGAGAATGTTCTGGAAGTAGACAGTGGTGATGGTTGCACAGTTTTGGGAATGTACTAAAAATCACTGAGACACACTTCAGTGGGGTGCATTTTATGGTATGTGAATTACGTCTTAATCTCAAGTGAAGAACGGTAAGAGGAAGCTGCCTGCTGCTGCCCCAGGGCCCTGAGCTTGTGTGTTTGTTTGCGGTTTGTGGCAACAACGATGAATGTTTAGGATGCTGAATGGAGCTCCCTTACCATCCTCACCAGTTGAGAACCCGCCTTTCCTCCCAACTCCCAGCAGTCTTAAGCAGATGCAACGTAGTCATTCATTTGTAGAGATTTTTAGAGTTCTAACTTTTCACATTTCCATGCCCCTGGAAACCCTGGTGGTGTAGTGGTTAAAAGCTACAGCTGCTAACCAAAATGTCAGCAGTTCGAATCTACCAGGGGCTCCCTGGATAATCCTATGGGGCAGTTCTCTGTCCTACAGGGTCACTATGAGTCAGAATTGACTCCACAGCAATGGGTTTTTTGTGTCTTTTTTTTTTTTACTCACTTTTTTAGACCATTCGTTATAGGCTAAAAAATAAAAAGCTTTGAGAGAAATCATCCTAGGAAATCAACACAATGGGAAGAAAGGTCAGCTAGAAGCCAGGATTAGCTCTAGCCCTGACAAGCTGGATCCTCAAAGTATCTCTACTTTCCCCTCTGCAAAATGGTCAGGCTAACTCCCAACTCCTGTTCCCTGGAAGCCATACAGGCCTTAGAGAGTTGTGCTTACTGCTTCAATATGACTAGAGTCCTGGAAAGTTTTACAGTGGCAGAGAGTTCTGCAGTCACTGGGCCAGTTGGGCCAGAGGAGGGGATGAGCAGGGACTGGGCTGGGCACCAACCAAGAGTACATGCCTGGAGGAGCCCACTGGCCATCTACAGAGATTCAGGCCCAGTGGCAAAAGCACACAGCCCTCACTCTAGAAGCCAGCAGTGCTGGTCATCCCTGTGGGTGGGAAATAGTGCTTGAGAAGATCCATCCATGCGTGGCAGGGCAGCCCAGCAGTGGACTAGAGCAGCAGGAGGGCCAGCTCTGACCTCAAGGTTTGCAAGGTGCAGGAGGGCAGTGTGGACAGTGTTAAGAGTCCACCAGGCCTGGATTTGAATTCCAGCTCCACCCCTGAGTAGCCATATGATCCTGGTCCGGTTATGTCAGCTCTCTGAGCCTCAGCTTCCTCATCTGTAAAATGGCCTCAGAATACCTACTGCACTGGATGCTTTCAAAAAGGCCTGTAAAGCATTTAGCACCATGCCTGGTGTACAGCCAGAACTCAACACGTGGTAACCACTGCTGTTACCAAGGCTCTGGCCAAATGAACTGGAATAAGGAGTAGGTGTGACAAGAAGGGGCCATCACAGAAAGCCAATCAGAAGGCAGAGGGGAGACAGGGATGTCCTTGAACCTGGGGTAGCTCAGATGCCCCAAGTACTTTGGACCCGAAGCCTAGAGGGCAGGGACAGGAGAGTCGTGCTGCTGTGTGGGAGCCACTAGGTCCTAGGTATGTGCACGTGGCTTAACTCCAAGCCCCAAGGGGACAGATATGGAGGTGGGGGTGTTAATGTCCGCATTGTCTGTGCTGGGCCCAAGTGTCGGGGAGAAGGAGACCCCAGCAGAGGTGTTGGGGGGGCCACTGCATTCAGGTACCAGAGGCTTTGACAGGTGGAGTAAAGAGGGTGGTGTTCACTCGTTAGCACCTGCCAGTGTTGACCTTGGGGTCACATCCCATCCCAGTGCACACTCTAGGAGGATCTTGGAGACTTAGAGCATAACTCTGAACCTTCAAGGATTCCTTTTGCATTCCCCAGGGAATGTAAATGCCAACCCACATATACACACACACACACCGTTCAATCCTAGGGTTCATGGCCTCATATAGACCAGCAGCCCTGGGAGAAACCATTATGGTACATGCCATCTAACAGCCTAATTATACAGACAAGAACACTGAGGCCAGAGAGGCAGAGGTGCCCAAATCCCACAGCACACCTCTTCTGTCTTCCTCTCCAGAGAAGAGGCACAGCTTCCAAATAACCTCAGCATGAGTCTGCTTGAAGGCAGCAAGCCACATCTCTAGGAAAAGCCGGTCAGGAAGCACATCTGGCTAACTGACAAACATTTATAAAGCACCTACTGAGTGCCAGGGCCCTTGTATGAGGGGAATGGCGGGGTTGGGGGCCAAAGGGTCTATAAACAAAAAAACAAACCCATTGCCATTGAGTCAATTCTGACTCATCATTACCCCATGTGTTACAGGTTAGAACTGCTCCATAGGGTTTTTTTGTCTGTGATCTTTAAGGAGGCAGGTCACCAGGTCTTTCTTCTGCGGTGCTGCTGGGTGGGTTCAAAACGTCAACCTTGAGCTTAGTAGTCATGCACAAACCATTTGCGCCACCCAGGAACCTAAAGAGGTTTATATGTCCCCTTAGAGAGTGGACTGACGGCAGCGGCCCAGGCTGGGAGAGCCAGAGACTGGAGGATGAGCAGGCGGTAGGCCAGGTGTGGGCTCTGCCAAAGGCTGAGCCCTGAGCTATGTGATGGGCTGCATATGAAGACTGCAGCTTCTAAGGACACTCTGATAGCCAAAAGGTGCCCATCAACAGATGAGTGGAAAACAAAATGTGTCCATACATTCAGTGGAATATTATCCAGTAGTAAAGAAAAATGAAATTCTGACATATGCTATGACATGGATGAACCTTGAAAGCATTATGCTGAGTGAAATAAATCAGACACAAAAGCACAAATATTTTATGATGCCACTTCTATGAAATATCTGGAATGGACAAATGAATGGAGGTCAAAGTTTATAAGTGGTTATGAGGAGCTGATGGCGGGGGAAAGAGGGAATTATTGCTTAGTGGCACTGGGTCTCTGTTAAAACCAAAACCCAAACCCTCTGCGGTCGAGTCAATTTCAACTCATAGAGACCCTATAAGCACAGAGTAGGACTGCCCTACAGGGTTTCCAAGAAGTGGCTGGTAGATTCGAACTGCTGACCTTTTGGTTAGCAGCCAAGATCTTAATCACTGCGCCGCCAGGTCTCTGAGTCTCTGTTAACGGTGATGAAAAAGACTGGAAATGGAAAGTAGCAATGGTTGTATAGCATGGTGAGTGGAAATAATGTCACTGAATGGTATGCGTAAAAAAGGTTGAAATGGCAAATGTTTTGTTACGTGTACCACAATTAAAAAAAAAAAAAAAGGATACTGGTTTCTCTCTGGGTATGTTGGCTGAGGATGGCACTATCCTTCCTTAAAAAAAAAAAAAGAAAGACTCTAAATCCTTAAACTGGACCAGGTGCGAGGAGAAAGGGCAGGAGCCAAGAGGAGCAGGTCATGACAGGGAGAACCAGCAGTGGCTGAAGGGCTTCCTGGATGGGGTGATGAGTACCCCACTGTATTACATCTCAGAATTGATGGACCAGCCTACCCACGTGAGCAAATAAGCCTGGGAAAATAAGCCTGATTGAACCAGCCACTTTTAGAACTGACTAATGCTTTTCAGTTTACACGCACAAGCAAATAGAGGCTCCAAGGGGTCTGGTGTGGGCCTGAGATCCCAGGGCCAGAAAATGCATGAGTTGGGCCTCAAACCAAGATCTCTGACTCTGATCCCATTGCTCTTTCCAATCCCATTGCTCTTTCCCGTCCCAATGAGAAAGCCAGCTCCGCCTGGCCTGAGGCCCACAGCAGGACATGCAGAAAGGACAGTGGCCAGCATCTTCTCATGTCCTTAAAGCCTGAGTTCACTGGAGACCAATGGTGGGCTGTGCATCTTAGCATGGGCTGTGACCTCGGTATTATTTACAAGCGCCTGAGAATATGATCCAAGCAGGAGAAGTAAAAATGCAAAAATCATCTTAAGGCCAACACACACCCACATGAAAGGCCCATTTGCCAAACAGTAATTGTAGGTTATGGGTTTAAAACAGAGATTCAGAATAAAGGGCCACGGAGACACAGGGAAGAGAGGCCCAAGTCTCTGGGGACATCAGCTAAGGTTTCACACAGGAGGTGATGGCTGATCTGGGTCAAGAGGGAAAGGCTGGCATTTACCTGGGAGAGAAAATGGGAGGGGAAGGCACAGAAGCAAAAGTGAACAGCACTATGGGTAGACCATCAAGTGTCCCTGGTGAAACGGAAACACTTCCCTAGCACACAGCAGGTCCTCAGAAAAGAAAGGCAAATACTAGAGCCATCAAGGGCTCATCGCGTACTAGGTATTCTTTGAAGTGATTCACATATAGCATCTCATTTAATACAACAACACTTGGAAGTAAATATTATTAACCTCACTTTACAGATGGAGAAATTTACTCTCAGAGAGGTTAAGGAACTTGCCCAAGGTTACACAGCAGGAAAGTAGCAGAGCAAGGCTTAGCTCCAGGCAGACTGGTTCCAGAGAGAGTCCATGATCTTAACCACTTTACTGCACTGCCTCTGAGGCATAAAGCAGCCAGCTCATGACGAGCTTCTACGTCACACTAGGGCTGCTTGCCAAAGTGGAGCACCTTTATCGCTGTGACACCGAGATGATCTACAGTGATCATCACTGTAATAGTTATTCATTGATCTTTTAGAGTTACCTTCTATTTGTTACAGGAGTCCCTGGGTGGCATAACCAAAAGGTTGGAGGTTCGGGTCCACCCAGAGGCACCTAAGAGGAAAGTCCTGGCAATCTGCTTCCGAAAAATCAGCCCTTGAAAACCCTACAGAGCACAGTTCTACTCTGACACACATGGGGTCGTCACGAGTCAGATCTACTCCACAGCAGCTGATTTGGTTTCGGTTTAGTTTATTGGCGGCAGGCCACCTGGTTTTTCTTTTATCATTGTTTTGCGGGAGTTGCCTTCTAAAAATAAGTTTACTAAATTTTTAAAAACTGAGCCAGTTAACAGAAAATACTAAGTTACTAATACAGGTAGCACACAGAAAGAGTGAAAGTGGTTTGAGGACGGCTGAAGTTTGGAAAAAGCACTGAGAAATCTGAACTCTGTCTCACTGGCAAAGGGGAGTGGCAGGTCCGGAGGCCAGAACACCAGAGCTCTGCAGAGCTTTGTGGGAGGACTCCGGTGGCAGCAGAGCAGAGACTGGAGTGACTGGACTGGGAGGAGGCAGAGGGAGCAGTGGAGCGGGAGGGGCTCGGCTGTAATCGTCGCCACAGAAATTAAACAAAGGGGTCGGATTCGAAACACATCTCTGAGGCAAAATTAACAGCACTCAGTGACTAAGGGTAAATCAGGGAAGAAGAGGGAGCTCAAAACCTCAAAAAGACTCAGGCTTCAGCGAAGAGAACAGACTGACTGATGCTTCAACCATGACACAGGCTGAGGAGGAAAACGGGGTTTGCAAGAGGCTGATGATAGCGTTCATTCTGGACAGGCGTGAGTCAGGTGCCCTGGCGACACCCAGGTGAGACAAGAAAAGACTGAAGCCTAAGTACAGAGACAGGTGTAACGAGAATGGAGGTGGAGGTGGAGGCCACGGTAGTGGAGGAGGCCCCAAGGAGAACACCAGTTACCACGGGGTTGACTCTGACTCACAGTGACCCCACGTGTGTCAGAGTAGAACTGTGCCACATAGGGTTTTCAGTGAATGCTTTTTCAGAAGTAGATCCCCAGGCCTTCCTTCCGAGGTATCTCTGGACTTGAACCTCCAACCTTTCAATTGTATCCCCCAGGGATTCCCCAGGGAGAATATGTAGAGCTAAAAACCAAAAAGGAACAGGAGCCTTCCAGTGGAGCAAGAAAGGAGAGGTGAGGGGAGAGGAGCTGAGCAGGAATGGATGGAGTTTGGAAGCTGAGGCGGGGTGGGTCCAGAAGACAGCAGTGGTCCAGTCAACTCATTACACAAGAGGCTCCATTTCCCAAGCACCGAAGAAATCACAATCCCTATGAGCTGCCATCATCCAGCCCTTAAAAGGCTCTGCATCATTTGCAAACTGCAGACTAAGCGGCTTCTCTCACGTGGTCAGCGGTTCTGCTCGGCACTACCTGGCCTTAGATGAGGGAGCCACATCACAGTCAGATCAAAGGCGGCCAGCTCACAAGGTCACAGCTTCAGAAAGCTTCAGAAGCAAAATCACAAAACCATGGCGTCACCAAGTCTTAGAATACTAGCACTTTAACAGCCTATTCGTATTTCTTAACCTGGATGGTGAGTACATGAAGGCTGTTATTATCCATTTGGTTTGTGCATATGACATAAAATACAATAAAAAATAATTTTAAGTAGTGACAAATATGTTCTCTCACTTCCTGTAGGAGATGACACAGAGATAGAGATGAGTCCCTCGGTGGTGCAAACAAACGCTCAGCTGCTAACCAATAAGTCGGAGGTTTGAGTCTACCCAGAGGAGCCTCTGAAGAAAGGCCTGGTGATCTATTTCCAAAAAATCAGCCACTGAAAACCCTATGGAACACAGTTCTACTCTGACACTCACTAGGAGTCAGAGTCGACGTGAGGGCAACTGGTTTCCGAGCTAGAGAGAGAGATATTATTAGGCTTATCAGGACTTCCAGGATGAACATGTCAGGCTGATCTGGCCCTTAAAATAAGTTTTTGTTTTTGTTTTTTTTTAAAGGGGGAAAAAGTGTGAACTGACAAGGCAAATATAACGGGAGGGGGAAATTCAGCATACAAGAAATTGTCGGTGTCTGGAAGATGGACATGATGCAGGATGGTAACTGCCTTGGCAGCGTCCCATAGAACCCAAGAAGGCTCCAGGCATCTGCACCTGAGATGCAGGACTGAGAATAGTGCTCGATAGTTGAGGCACTGAGCCTTTGGACACTCCACCCCACCCCAGGTCACTGCCGCACCCACCGGATGATTCTCCCTACCCTTAGCACAATGGGAGACCAGACACTTATCCTCCGAAGAAACTGAACTACAGGTGATCAGGACTTGGCTTATTGAGAGAAACTGAACAATCTCTGGGAAAAGATAACATCTGGGCTTCTCCAATAGGAAGGGCAGTTTGCTATCTGATTCAGGAAGTCCCCTGCACGGAAGCCCCCAGGTAGCAAGCCAGCCCATTCATGAACAGCTTCCAACCCACTTGCTGGTGCCTCACTCTTGGGTACAGAGAAAACCAAGGATGACCAGACATTTGAGGAAAGCTTCCAACATGATCAAGAGACGCCAAAATAATAAAAGAGAGAAACCTAAAGGAAACAGACAAGGAACCAAAGAAAACTTCAAAACTTACTATAAATTATTATCTTCAGAGAGATAAGACAAGACACTGTATCCATGACACAAGGAGAGAATGCTATTAAAACGAAATGATCAGGGTACAAGAAAGGGATCTTAAAATTAGAAATATGATTGGAAAACTAAGTTGAGGAAGTCTCCCAGAAAACAGAACAAAAGTCAGTATAACTTGACCAAGGAAAAGTCATAGAAGCTTCTTAGACACATCCAAGCACCTTGAAGGACTGTGTTACTGGGGCTGAGGGCTGGGGACCACAGTCTCAGGGGACATCTAGGTCAACTGGCATAACATAGTTCATAAAAATGTTCTACATCCTACTTTGGTGAATAGTATCTGGGGTCTTAAAAGCTTCTGTGTGGCCATCCAAGATACATCAGTTGGTTCAATGCTGTCTGGAGCAAGGGAGAATGAAGAAAATCAGAGACACAAGGAAAACATTAGTCCAAAGAACCAATGGACCACAGAAACACAGCCTCCACCAGCCTGAGCCCAGAAGAACAACATGGTCCCCGGCTACCACCACCAATGGCTCTGATAAGGATTACAACAGAGGGTCCCAGATGAAGCAGGGGAAAACTGTAGAACAAAATTCAAATTCACAAAAAAAGACCAAACTTACTGGTCTGACAGAGACTGGAGAAACCCCCGTGACTATGGCCCCCGAACACCCTGCTAACTTAGAACTGAAGCCACTCCCGAAGTCCACCTTTCAAGCCAAAGATTAGACAGACCTATAAAACAAACAATAACACACATGAAGAATGTGCTTCTTAGTTCAGTCAAGTACATAACCGGCAACACTTGCCCAAAAGCAAAGATGAGAAGTCAGGAAGGGACAGGAAAATTGGATGAATGGACACGGAAAACCAGAGGTATAAAGGGAAAGGGGGAGAGTGCTGACACATTGCAGGGACCGCAACCAACGTCACAAAACAATTTGTGTATAGATTTTTGAATGAGAAACTAATTTACACTGTAAACTTTCACCTTAAGCACAATAAAAAAATTTTGTTAATTCTATCCAAAAAAAAAGTCAAAGACATGAAAAATGAAAAAAAAAAGATAAGAACATCAGAGGATCCGATATCCAATCAATAAAGATTCCAAAAAGGGGTAACAGAGAAAGACGAGAGGCGTTGAGGTAGCTAGTCTCCAAAGCTGGCCTCCCGGTGAACCATATTTCTTGGTATTGATGCTCTTAGGTAGTGTAGTCCCCTTCCCTTGAATCTGGGCTCCATGACTCAGTTGTAACCAATTGAAATGTGACAGAAGTAACACTGCTTAACTTCTAAGGTTGAGTCACTGGAAACCTCGCAGCTTCCATGGATCTCTTGGAAAGTTTGCTTTAGGGAAAGGCAGCCATCATGTAAGAAGTTTGACTTCCCCGAGATTGCCATACTGTAAGGAAGCCCAAGCTAGCCACATGGAGAGGCTGCATGGAGAGAGATCTTCAGCCAACTTCCAGATGGTCCGGCCGTCCCAGTCTAAGTCCCAGACACGCGAGTGAAGAAATGGTCTTGGACATGCCATGAGGAAAAGAACTTAGGAACCAAAAGAGCCAAGGCCATAGACATATGGCCTCAGTTGAGCAATCCCAGCCATCTCTAGCCATTCAAGCCATCCCAAACAAGGTCCCAGACATTGTGAAGCAAAGACAAGCCATCCCTAATGTGTCTTACCTAAATTCCTAACCCACAGAATTGTGAGCATAATAAAATGGTTGTCATTCTACATCATTAAGTTTTAGAGTGGTCTGTTACATAGCAACAGATATCCACAACAGGATAAATTATCAAAGGAATGGTACAAAACATTTCCCAGAACAAAAGGTCCTAAGTTTCTGGGTCCAATGAACACCCAGCACAATGAATGACAAAAGATCCACCTCACACATTGTCAGAAAATGTCAAAACACCTGGCTAAATGAAAAATCCTCAATGACTCTAGAGACAAGATGTAAACACAAAAACCATATACAAAATTCTAAAGGAAAATTATTTTTGACCTAAAAATAATTTTGCTTCTTTGGAGGCAACTGTTGAAATGTAACTGTCCAGATTAGGGGACAGAGAGCTCTGGAAGCAAGGTCTCCTGGTGACAAGAATGGAACTGATAAGATATCTAATGTGTGCATGCTTTGGCGGGGGAGGGGGGACTGTTAAAAGAATTAAGGTAGAATAAATAAAAAGAGAAAAATAAAGCTAAATACATTGAAAACTCAATGGAGGAGACTGAAACAATAGCCACAGCAACGGGCTCCAACCTATCAAACGATTGTGAAGAGGGCGCAGGACTGGGGAACATTTCATTCTGTTATATATAAGGTTGCCATGAGTCAGAGCCAACTCGACAGCAAGTAACAACAACAAAGAACACTATGCTAATCGTGGAAACATGAGTTAATCATTAACTCCAGGAAAAATAAAAAGTTATACAAGAAAGGAAGCATAATCACAGCGCCCTCCTTGTCTCAACAATAAGCAATATTTACACAGTCATAGTAAGCAGTGACTACTGAGCTGAACCAAAATGGTGCTACTGGGAGGATACACTGCTTAGCAGTTTTGTGTCTTGACTGAATTCACTGGTAAGGTCTAGAAGAGCAGAGGTCCCCCACCTCAGAGTAACCAGCACAGAAGCGTATAAAACCATTCATGCTAAGAAGCCACATAAGAGTCTGTGGGCATTGGAAGTCACCACTGTTATCACAGAGACAGCCAGTTTCCCAGCTAAGGCATCGCTCCAGCCATCACCCACACATACACACACACACTCTGTCTCTCTTTAACATTTAACTCTTCCGAATAAGCTATCATTTGGTGATACACCCAACAGAGGTTTTCATCATTGGTTCAAACTAAATGACAGTTTCAGTAAGGATCAGACCAAACCTGTTGCCATCAAATCAATTTCAACTGATAGCAACCCTACAGGACAGAGCAGAACTGCCCCTTGAGTTTCCAAGGCTGTAATCCTTATGGAAGAAGAATGCCACATCTTTCTCCCGAGGAACTGCTGATGGGTTCGAACTTCTGTTAGCAGCTGAGCACTTAACCTCTGTGCCACCAGGGCTCCTTTCAGTGACGACAGTCTATACCATTTCGGAGTAAATATGTTTGGTCTTTTCCATTAATAGAGTCCCTGGGTGGACAAACGTTTAATCCACTGGGCTGCTAACAGAAAGGTTGGAGGTTCAACTACACCTAGAGGTTCCTCAGAAGAAAGGCCTGGCAATCTACTTTCGAAAAACTAGCCACTGAAAACCCTATGGAGTGCAGCTCTACTCTGACACACACGGGGTCACCATGAGTCAGGACTGACTGGTTTGACTTTTTTATCATTGTTTTTCAGTTAACAATTTTATTGTCTATGAAAGTTTCACTCATTAGGAAGACAAATGCTTGTAGCTGTTTCCCAGTTCTGAGAACTGGGTACATGGCCTGCCCTCAATTTTTGCCCTTTCTTTCTTGTGACCATGATACATCATCAGGAAATGAATGTCAAGGACAGGGGGTTCTACCTGTGGCCAAGCAACCAAGCAGAACTGACTTTGCCCACAGGAACCAGGCCTGCAATCTCATCTTACCAACAACATGCCCTAACCCAATCTACAAAGCCCACCAGAGATGAACAAACCCACCCAGGGATTCCAAACCTCTTGCCTCCTCCCAGCACTGGCCTCTTTCTTGGGGACATTAGGAAAGGAAGGATAAGACGACCGTGAGAGTCCCCAGGGACATACCAGAATCTGGGCATGACTCTCAAGTACTCTACAGCCAGAAGGTTCTGAAAAGTGGCTCAACAGCCTGGAGCACCAAGATCTCCAAACAATGAGCAAAACCCACTTTCCTGGCCACGTCTACCTCCTGAGTCAGTGAGAAGAAAGGGCCGTCATGAACCACCCTCGACCCCTTTGCTGGCCTCTACCATGGACTTTGTCCATTGGCTCAACCCCTGCACTATGCCTAGCATTGAATGAAGTCAGGAATGAATACACAAACAGGAAACTGTGGACCCTAAGAGCTAGGGGCTAAATTGGTCCTTACCTCCACTACAATTATGGCTGCTTTGGCTGATCTCACCTCCCAACTCAGGAGTCTGAGACGGAGTTAACCCCTTCCCCCACTGGTTTGATTTGTTACTAAGCTCATGTCCTTCCCTGGTAACTGATTCGGCTCCTGACCTTGAATTCTTCCTCTGGAGATTGATAATAGAAATAATAAAAGTATTCTTACCATCATCGTCATCATGATGTTGTTGATGTTGCTGTTAGGTGCTGTTGAGTCAGTTCTAACTCACAGCAACCCCATGTACCACTGAACTAAACACTGCCCGGTCCTACACCATCCTCACAACTGTTGGTATGTTTGAGCCCATCGTTGCAGCCACTGTGTCAAGCCATCTCGCAGTAGATTTTCCTCTTTTTCACTGGCCTTCTACTTTACCAAGCCTGGTGTCCTCCTCCAGGGACCGGTCCCTCCTGATAACATGTCCACAGTACTTGAGACAGTCTTACCATCCTCACTTCTAGGAGCATTCTGGCTGTACTTCTTCCAAGATAGACTTGTTCACTCTTCTGGCAGGCCA